>NC_081253.1:25310704-25991913 GCF_030490865.1 Poecile atricapillus | reverse complement strand
TGTTTGTCCAGCAATCAGTGAGTGATTGGTGTGTACATCATTCAGGACATCTTTGTTGCAGCTATCTATCAGGAAAATGGAGAACTGAGGTCTTCCAATTAGGAGTATATAATAAATGCTGACACAGAAGATGTTCACTCTGAATCCTTCTTAAGTTATGCATTCATTTTACTCTCAGTCATACTACTACTGCTCCAGTTGACTACCTCCTAGTATCCATATTTTCCATTTTAATGTTGCCAGCTTTATCACAGGACATAGTCCTGCATCTAGGGAGATACTGAAAATATGCTGCCATGGAATGTTTCCTTCTATTCCTTTTAACTGCATGGTGTCCTGATATAGACTTCATATACTTTGATTACATACATCCATCTTCTTCCTAAAAATACTTGTTTCCTTCTCTCTGCTTGAATGATAGTAAAATTTGTCTTCTTGTGTACCAAAATGTTGAGATTTGAAAATAAAGGGCTGGAGTCTTGAGTAAATTCTCCCTCACCACTTTAAACTGCTGGGGAGGCAAGGGAATCAGCAGTACACTTCAGACAGTGAGGGCTGGGCTTCCAGCTCTTTTGTGTCACTGGAGCACTCAAAGCAGTTACAGATTAGGGCTTCGAGCCCCTCCTGTTCAGTGAAAGAAAGCAGGTTCCAGTTGTTTATATCTGCAGTGCGTGGGGTTTAGAGCCTCTTACAGGAGAGATTCAGCAACCACTCTAAGCAACTCCATCAAGGACAGATTGTTAGTCTATTTCCTGTATGCTATTTTCTGATTCTGTGAGCATCCATAAATGTCTCAATATGCAGCATTTTTCCATTACAACCTTTATAATTTTTCACTGCTTCTTCCAGGACAAATACTTGCTGTGGAAAGATGAATCTGACTGGCTTTTCTTTTTTTAAGATTGTAGCCTTTTCCTTTCCTTCTTTTCTGATAGCTTCATTATTGTTTTTGGTATCTGAGTCACAAAAAGATGTTACACAAAGGGTATTTACAGTATAATGAGGTTCAATGGTGTTGAAAGCTAAAGTTCATTAGCCTCACATTTAAGACTATTAGAGCAGAGAGGCTGTAGCAAAGCATTTGTCATTTGCACAATGTCTCTGAGAAGCAAACAGCACAGATTCTCTGGACACTTACTGGCTTCCTCTCTATCCTTGGAGCTCATCCTCACTGGCAATAATGTCCAGTATTGCAGATTGGAGATTGATGGAACCATTCAGCACAATGTCAGCAAGTGCACGTCACCTCTGCTCTGACCATTGCCAAAGTTACCCGGAGAATGACTCAGAAAGGATTTGAGCAAAAGATGTTGTCGGTACCATAGTGACCATGCAGTTGCTAAGGATGTGATTAGCAGGAACGGGAGAGTTAATTGCTGTGTCCTCATTCAATTTCTCTAGGGGAATACCTGTTTGCCAGTTCGACAAGACAAAAAACCCTCTGCCTCTTGATTTTACAGCATCTGAAGCCAGCACCTGGTTGACCCTGAACATCTCCATTATGCAGCTGGAATGTATAGCTGTTATCCCTAAGTGCAGCACATGCAATGCTAACAATTGCCCTTTTACTCCATTTTTATTTGCTCTATTTTCCCCCTCTCATGCACAGCACTCACAGTCATTCCTCTCTGGAAGTTTGATATCTTTTTTTTTTTTTTTTTTTTTTTTTTTTTTTTTTTTTTTGAAGTCCGAAATGCAGCTATTAAGCTGAAGAAGGCTCAGGGAAATGAACTAAAATGTCTAGTGGGAAGAAAAATGGCACTGTAAGGAAGGGATGGAAAAAAAAGCTCGGTGTAATAGAGATTGATCACTCAATCTGTCCATGCCCTCAAATAAAACTGAGTGAATTTAACATGTTAGGTTACAGTTAAGAAGCTGAGTTGTTTATGTGGATAAAATATAGTTCCAGATTATCATGGGGAGCCATTTATTTATTTTTGCATATGTGAGTCATTTAGGCAGTCCCTTTATGTGAGTGAAAATATGTTTATTTTCCCACTCCCTGCTGGTGGGTGTTCTATTAATATCACACTAGTTGCAATAGATGGATACACTAGAAACTATTTGGTTTTGAGTTTGTTTTTCACGTTTCTTTTTCTCTTCTTTTTTTCCTTCAGGCAGCTATTTTTATAAACCAGTTCAAAAGCTTCCAGGCACTTTTCATACAAGTTTTCCTCCCCTTTTAAGACAGGGCTTAACCCTGCAATAACAATCCACAAGGAAGCAGTAGCCTGTGTAAGGTCTGAGATGTTTTTTATCCCTTTCAGAGGAGGTGGAAGTGAAACTGTATTTTCCCAGCTTCCCAAAACAAAGCATTGGGCACTCAGAAGTGGCCCCACTTCCAACTGCTTCTATTTGATTAAAATAAAGGGGAAAAAAGGTAGAAGCTGTAAAAAGAGAGGCTAAAATGAATTTTAAAAGGACTGGTGTTGTGAGATACACAGGTGCCTGTTGTTTACCACCAACCACAACTACCATCTCCCTCACCCTCACTAAGGACATTACTGATAGCTGCTGCCACAGCTGTTGCCCCTTTCCTCATGGCAAAAGGTAATGGAACGCTGATAATTTTTTTTCCTTTTTATGCTCCCCATAACCTCTCGGAGTTGTTTTTCTTTCCTCTGCCCTTCCTATAGCTCTGTTTGGATTTTTGTAAATTATGGGCACTCCAAGAAAGGATCTGGTGCCATGTCATACTTGGCACTGTACATACAGACTACAGTGAAGATACTGAAGAACTTACTGTCTAAAGAAGTGAAGCACAACAGGTTTACAAAGGAAATCAGCAAAGAAAATGGATGTGAAGTGTTCCCACCTGAGCTGAGCAGTTCCCAGCTGAGGAAGGTAACAGACAGACGAGAGCTCAAAGTCCAGGAGCTGGAGCCACAAGACCTGACTTTCAGATCTGACTCAGCTATTCTTGCTTACATTAAAAATTAGGGGGGAATTAAAGCAACCATACTTCAGGCAAACTCCCTCCCTGTGATGGGGGCAAGGGGAGTGTACTGTCAGTTCCAGGCAGCTATCTGTGAGCTCCTGAATTCACATTGTGCTATTCCTACTGCCTGTAGCAAAGCAGGATGGCAATGAAAATTAAATCTGCTTCACACCCATAGCCAGCCTGACCCAGTTAGCTTGCAGCAGACATCAATCAGGATGTTTGCCTCTGCCTGTGACTGAACAACAAGCCTGCTCTAGTGTCCCTGGCTTGGCTCTTGCTATGCCCCCCAAATGTCTCCCATTTGCAATGTGTCACTCTCCTTGTGCTGCATACTGTCTAGGTTGTGAGGTATGTGCTATCTATGGGGAAGAGGAACTGTCTTTGTTTTAAGTGTCACTACACCTTTTATAGCATGGCCCTGACCCCTTGGTATTGGTCTTAAGAGCTACAGAAATAGAAATTAATACATAAATTCTCCCAACTTAACAATAAAGGAAAGGTGGGCTGGTCATGACCCTGTGTCTTCAACCATAGATTGTCACTCCACGATGGAACACATATTTTGAATGTAACCTCATCTGCTTTCTTCTTTTGGGAAAGTGCTTTTGTCTCTGTTCTTTCTTGATCATATATTTTGGTTCACATACAACCCATCTCTGTCCTTGCTCCTGCCAGTGGGAAGAAAGTAATTTTGAAAGGGCATTTACAGTCTTATTGTTTTGTCCATGCTTCAGATAGATCATTGAAAGTGCCAGCTCTTCCAAAGATACCACTGGTTCTTAAGCAAATGTTATCTAAAGGAGAAGAGCTACACTGGCTTAGGCAAACAGATATGAAGACATGAACAATCTTCCTGGAGAGGGAATCTAAAAAGACAACTCACAGGGAGCTACAGATAGGAAGAATGCATTGGAAAAGAAAGCAGGAAATTAAGAACAGCTATATTGGTGTCAGTCCTACTTTCCTGAAGTCCAAGGGAGATGTGTCAGCATCTACAAATAAGAGCAAGATCAAGACATAAGAACTTACCCATATTGGATATGCTGATATTATCTGCTTTCTCAGTCACTTCATTCAGCTAAGGAAATAATCATGGTAAAATGTGTCATGTGCCTTCCCCAGGAACAAGTTCACAACATCTGAGTGTTTTTGATCTAGGACATAATTTTCCTCTGGTGTTACTAGCAAAATCGGTGGTATAACCTTATGAGTCATCTTGTACAGCAGAAGTTTTTGAACGTGTTCTGCTTCCTAATGCTGCATAACTTTTAATAAGTCTTTTTCCAAAGTCCTCAGGCCCTAGGAAGCCAATTTATAACACAACCTTTTTTAAATGCATGTGCCAGAAACCCACGCTTTCAGCATGTCAAGAACAGGAGCCTGACATTAATTTCTTAAACCTGTAGCTGGGATCCTAAAATTAGAACCAGAATTTTCAAGAGATTTGAAATCTAAAGAGCTTCAACTCATTATCAAGGTATTACCCATTTGGTCGTTTTAAAAAAATGAGAAAATAACAAAAGACAGGGCTTGTAATGTAGGATTCATTTTCTACCACGCATGAAGTGTTGTACAGAATTTTACACTGGTTTCTCTTTAGAGTGATAGTCATGACTCTAGTCATTAGAAGACTGGACCAGAATCCAGGAATTTTCAACATCTCTATTGTTGACCAGAGCTCTTGGCTGCAGTTTCACCTTCTATAAAGGGAGAGGTGGGAAGGGAGGATAAAAAAAGGGGAAGAGAGAAAATTATGATGACCAGTCTCAGAAAGCAGGTAGAGATCTCTTGAGGAAAACATGACAGAAAAGTTATTGTGGGGCTTCATAATCACAGTGAACTAGAATGTGTACTAAAATCCTCCTGGGAAAAGAATTTGATCTAATATTTACATGGGGAAGTATAATTATTACAGAACTACACAGTCCTAATGTATTGACAGGGAAATAGCTGCTCTGACTATAATGAAATTATGACTGTCTTCCAATCAACCCTCTGCCACAGAAGTCATTGCCCACTTACATGATTCAGCTGGAGAAACTTCTGTTACTGCTCCAAAAATGCAAAAAATAAATCTATACTACCTGGCTTTTGGAGAGCAAACTGTGTCTGTGCCTGAGAAATGGCTTCCTTGGCAATGTTTATACTAATACAGCATGTTCCTTCTGTGCAGGCAGATCCCAGGAGGCAAGAGCATTCAGCATTCTATAACTTGGGATAGCAGTGGCAGGACTGGGCCTTGCTGGTTTTGTGTGTGCTGTGGGTTTTTCATTTTGTTGTGTGGGGTGTTTTTTTTGTTTTTTATTGTTTTGTTGTTGTTTTGGTTGTTTGGGTTTTTTTTTAATTTTGTTTTCTTTGTGGAGTTTTTTCATGACTAGCAGTCTCCTAAGCAACAAAATGGGTAGGAGGAAAAATAGCAACTAGACTAATAACAAAACTAAGGGAAATCCTTGCCTGAGTCATTGTAGGAAAGGGAATTAGTAGTCTCCTTGAGCCTTATGACACGCAACAGAAAAAGTTGTTCACATTATCATCCTGTCATCTCATGAAGATGTGGGGTATGTGTTTAACAGATCTTCCTTGTAGAGCAAAACTCCCTCCCCGCCTTGCCTTCTGTTTGCTTTTTAAAAAGCAGTAGTTTAACAATTGAAGAGTGAGACAGTCTTTTCAGCAGGAGCTAAATTTGTAGAAACATGGTTTTATTCCCAGATTGCCTTTAAATTGGAAAAAAGGCCATCATTTCTACAGGCATGCTCTTTCTTTTCAAGCCTCAAATGGGAGCATAATCTGACTCTTCAGTCACTTCCATAAGGGCAGCTCCTGCATAGTTTATAACTTCCTTATTTCTCACAGGCCTCATCTTAGATCTGTCTGAAGGATGTGGTTTCTCAGGGCTGATGCTTACTTTATCTCTAAGCATTTATCCTGATGTGCTAAGCATATTCCTACAAAACTGAAACTTGTTAAAGTATGTTTCTAGAGCATGCAATGGTCAGCTCTGAGTTAATATTTCCACAGGAAGCCACAGGAAGTGCAACGCATAAGGTCTTTCAGTTTGTCCAACTTCCCAAGGAGTCAAAGAACTCTCAGAAAACCTTTGGCTGAACTCAGGTATGTCCAAAAACAAGCTCCAATTTATGAAGGTGCCAGCCTTACTCTAAATTACCTTTCCTATTTTTGAGGCCATTCAGCACATACATTACTTTAGTCAACATGCAGTGTAAGTTATATGTTGATATTGGCTCTTCTGTATGACATTTTGCACGGTTTCTCAGTATTGGAGCTTCTTTTCTCATCATCCCCTTGTGGTTTTGTTAAGGCCTTTTCATGTTGGTAATGCAATTACCAGCTATGTCTAATAATCCTCATCATTTTTACAGAAAACAATAATACAACCAAGTAGCAGAATTAATGAAGTCTAGTTTTCTCAGAAATTGTGTCCCTGCCCACACACAGTCTGTAACCCACTTCTCTTCAATTTCCATCATAAGTGTGCCAAAAGGCCCTCACAATTTCCTCTGCTCTTCTCATGAGGAGTCCCCCCAGCTCTTTTTAAACAAGTCCTAATTACTGACCTTGAAGTGCACCCCTTTCCCTCTCAAAGGCACAAACATGGGGTTTGTGCTTCATGCAGCCACCCTTTCTTATGGAGCTTGCAAGAACTTCTTGCTTTTGTGACCTCTTTCACATTGCCAGTTTGGCTGATGGCAGCCAGCTGGTTCACAAGTTATTAAGGGAAGGCTGGGAGATAGACAGTATGATCTCTCAGGCCTTATTTCTTGAGGAAAAGAGGATAAAAGCAGAAGGTGATTAGAGCCTAAGTGTTTATGTCTATGGCCCTGGGCTTTTAGAGGCATCTTTGTAACACAGACCTGGTGATTTTGTTGAGTTATTATGTGCACTCCTGCATATTATCTAATCATTACATTTTATCATCATCCACTAAGGACAATATAAATATTTTAATATAATGGTTGATTTGTCTAGTTGGCTGTGAGAGACTGGGAATTGCATTAACCAAGGCAGCAATTCCCTTCTTTTTAAAACAGCTTGGAAGTTTCCAGGGACCTTGTCTGACTCCTGATTCCCCTCCTTTACTGTTCCCTGTCCTCTAAATTGGCACATGTTGCCAAAAGTGCCTGCTGCCCAAGGAGTGGATGGCATGGCTTCCTGTAGGGCTGTCAACATAGTTCTTTTAATCAGTCAGGGATTTGTTGCTGAATGAAAGAAATCTCCCCCGGACATCTTTCAAGTGAATGGTTTCCACAGAATTCCCTACCCAATTTGCTGTGGGAAAGTGGGTAAAAAAAGTTTTAGAAATCAAGCTGTGGGCTCAAGTATGTTAGGATTTACAGGGTCACATCCAGCATTGCTTAAGGCCAGGAGAAGTCTGACTGTGGACTCAATGAGTGCAGGATTAAGCCCATTGCCACCCAGCTACCATGGTGACAGAAACCTTAGAAATTTCTTAGACACTGTTGGTGTGCTGGACTAATTTCAAGCTTAAATTTGGAATAGTTGGCACAGCAAGTTTAACATTGCCTTTTAAATTATAGTCAGCTATCTTTTCCTCTTGAACATATTAAACAATACCTATTTACAATATTTGCATATTGGAGGTACATTGTGGTTTTATAAATTCCCTTATTTTTCGTCTAGAAAAAATGACTGCTCAACGAAGAGGATGATTTCTCCTTAAGCAGTTTCTGTTTCCACTCTTGAGATAGAAAATGCTGTTCTTTAGTGAAGAGTCCTCTGAGACACTCCTGCTTTCTGTGAGGTCAAAACTCCTTATGAGCTCACTGCAGCCTCCTCCTGACACAGCATCATAGTAATGCCGCTGATGGGATTCTCTCAAGTATTTGTGTGTTTTAAGCTGACAAAGGGGTGGAGTCAGTAATCTGAAAGAATACTATGGCACCATGTCAACTTTTGTGTTTAGTCCTTGTCCTGGGGTGACTGCCCTAAACTAAGACAGTCCTGTAAGTAAAACATGCTGTACTGCATATAGAAATCTAAGGTCTCTCAAAAAAAATGACCTTTAGGTAGGGTGTATTTCATTGGTATACCTGTTAAACATTCTATCAAATGCTTTTCATGTTTTTTTTCTTTAGAAAAGCAGAATGAGAAATTTGCACTACGTTATTAAAAATACTTTGTGGAAGAAATGTGATAGGCAGAAAATATTGATTAGCTCTAGGATGCTACATATTTTCAGAGTAGATCTGAGCTTGGAAACAATTTCCTTTGAAACCCTTTTTAATTTTAAAGCTCTGTGTCTCAGTTTGAATACAGGGCTGTGAGTAGGGCCCATTCTGTGCTCTATGGTCCATCTTGCCAGGTGCCTTATGCAAGTGGGATCTCTTTCCCTTCAGTTCACATGTGCTTTGTTGAATAGTCTCACTTTCTATGAAGAGTAACACTTTCAGTAGCCCTGTGTGCTTCACTGTGTTGTCCTCACTGGAGGTACTGAAGTCACATTAAAAAATATTTTTGCTGTTCAAACAGAACCCAAAAATAGCTCTGCAGTAGATGTTGTATTTCATGTACAGGGTAGTAAAATAAATGGTGTCTATCCCTGAAAGTTTACAGCATGGGAAAGTGCCATGTTACCTGATTCAGAAAATAAATAATTTGTTCTTTTCTGGTCACTTTTGCATAAACATAGATCCTCTAAGAGGACCTTCACCTGGACTGAAGAATAACATCAGTGGGACTGACCAGACTGCCCAATTTGAGTGACCCTACACCAGTAGGTGTAGGGCTAGAATAAGCATTGTCTCAACAGCTAGCTTAGTTAGAGCACTCAAATGGAGTTCCTGGTTTTCCTTGGCAGAGAGTTGAAGAACTCAATTTTCTGCTGTTATTATAAAGAAAGCATACAGTAGATAAGTATCAGATTGCTAGTAGCCTGGACAAAACCTAAATATTACTACTGAAAAAAAACCTTCATTATCCATCTTATCCATATAGTCTAATGGAAGTGACAGTTTCTAGAACTTTTTTTTAATCCATGGGACACTGTGTGTCACAAGATAATCAACAGGTGAAGCCAGTGACTGTCCTGGACCTTTGGAAGTCCATGAGATCCACAGAAGTGACTACGACAAGTAAACCCTGCTGAGTGAAGCAAGTATATATATGAAAACTGTATCTGCTGAACAGAGTCATACACATTGGAAAAGGTTGAAAACTGAAGGGCAAAGGTACAACTCCACAGCTGAAAAGAGAATATAGAAGAGGAAAGCTTGAGGCTTTATTGACTCAACTAAACAACCACACCCAGGAATGCACCCCAGAGAGCAATCCTAGGAGATAGATAGAATTCCATTTTCCATTTCTAACTACTTTGATTCCACACATTTCCATGGCCTTTAAATAGAACAGGACTCCTATCAATCTCTTGATCTGTTCTGCTGGCACACACAATCTATAGTGACAGTCCTATATGCAGATGAAGCCATAAGGATTTTACTGACTTTTTTCCCTAAAAAAAATGTGTCCGAACTGTTTTTGGATTCACTGCTTCTCCACCTCATCATTCTGCTACTTCTTTGCTGATTACCTTGCATGACTTCTCTCCCACCTGCAAGATATATGCTTTACTTTATAACATTTCTTATGCACTAAAAAAAAATACTAAGTCAAGCAGTTACCAGAGCTGGAAGGTCTAGCCTTCCTCCAACTGGCATAGCCATCGTGTAAACTCTAAGTATGATTTATTGTTATGGAGCTTGTAGTACCCTGGCTGTTTGCCCAGCATGTCCTTGATAACTCAGGGTCACAAAAAGTGAATAATACTCTGGTTCTACCCAATAAGACACATGATCATCATGATGGAGATGCCCTTACCATTCAAAAATCCTTTAAATTTGGCACTCCAAATTATATGAAAAAATGGTTTCGATTGCTTTCCATGATTAACTGCTATTAAACTTTATTCTTAATCTTGCTCTTCAAGACTGCTATTGATTCCCAGTTGCTTGGATGCTAAGAATATTCTTGGATAATATTTTTGGAATTTAGGACACTAACAAGTTTCTGAAATGAATGGGATTTTCTAGATAGTAAACAAAATACATCATGATAGATTTGTCCATGCACAAATAGCTTAATACCTGTCTCTGAGATGGGAGCAATGCCAAGCAATGCATTTTGGCTGCGCAGTCTTGTGCAGTCATGTCCCCAGTAGAATTATATTCTTCTGGTGTGGGATGGTTTGTTATCCCTGTGTATGACCCTTTTATAATATTTCCTAGTGAGCTGTTTGACACTGAGCTGGCTTTCCCAGATTTCTACATCTAGATAATGGTCCCTTTAAATGTTTTCACAATCACGCCGTGATTGGTTCAGGCCAGTGTCACAGGTAACTGCTGAAGCAAACACCAATGAATCCACAAGCAATTCCTGTATCACAGGTGGTCAACCACAAGGGACTCCAAGTGAAGACTCATTTTTCAAGCAGAAGCTAAAGCATAAGCCCCAACAAAACCTGAATAAAAAAATCTCTGTCATTTGTTTTTAACTGGGTTGTTTGGGAGGAAAAAAGTCCCAAGAGGCAAATCTAAAGACTTTGCAGGAACAATGACTGAAGTGAGAAGGTAAAATTTGGAGTAAAGTGGCCTTTTCATAGATAAATTATTTTCTCTTTTGTGTTTAGAAGCTAGGAACACAGACATAAAACACAAACATACATTTTTTGTGTGTTAGGTGGTGGCAACAGATGGGGAATACTTGCTGTAGTCAGTTGATTGACCTGCCTTGGCATGAGCAGTACATGATATAAAGGCCTGCACTGCAGTCTCAGGATGTGAACTTCTGTTATGTGTCTCTGGCAAATAGACTTTTACACCTAATTATCACAGAGTGTGTTGCCTATTTGTGTGCTCCTTGCTGTCTGGTTATTGCTTGTGCTCAGTACCTCCCTCATTAATTTTATCCTTCTTCCGTCCTGTGCCTCACTAATCAGAGATAAGTAACATTCATCAGTAATCCTTTTCCTCCTCAGAACTCTCTCAGGTAAAGCTGTATGGGTGTTTGAGAACAGGAAGAGTTTGCATTTTGAAAACAAGGGCTATCTTTTCTAGACACTCATGCAGAAGAAGCTAAAGCTAGGAAAGTGGCATGATTAGTCCATCTGTGACCTATCCATTTCCTCATTCCCACTGCTAAAGCCAGGGTATTTACACCTTTGTCAGCACAATAAATATCCAACATTTTCACAAATGCTATCCATCCTCTAGGGATTTTCCATTGCAGTTGATACTATGCAATCTTAACCACCTAAATTACGTTGCCTTCATTTGAGGTATTCCCACAAAACAGAGTGCAGCTGTGATGGGATGTGACTTAGGTCAGAGTACTGAGGTGAATGAAAAGTTGTGATGATGACATTGCACTTACTCTTTCTGCTTGCCACTTCTGAATAGTGCACTCATATTGTTTGCCAGCTTTCAGAAAAGAAATGGGTTTTGTGAATGCCTACCATGCACATAAACAGACCCTATGAGATTTGGCAGGCAGGAGCAAGTGATGATAGGTTGTTATCAAATTATTTCTTGATATTTTATACCAACAAGGATCATACAGATTTGTTGGAAGACAGATACAATAAATATAAAATGTATTCTAGACAAGATCTTCATTAAGAGTACCCAAGTTTACTAATCCTGATGCCCAATCACAATCCCTGGTAATTTTGACCTATTATTTGTCCCCTCTCAGCTTAGTGATAATGAAAACAAAGTAGCCTTAGCCAGCCATTTATGAGGAAGGAAATTGTTAGAACAGCATGTCTCAATAAAGCAATGGGTTCTGCTGTTGTTTTTGTATATGATACAACTGGACATCCCAGACATTCCCAGTCAAGGAAACCCAGCTCTAAGTGAAGACAAAAGAAGACATGGCAATGAGATGAAGCTTACCAGGACCACATGTACCTACAGCTTGCTGGCTAAAGGGAGCCCAGAACCAGCTCAGGATACTTTGATTTTCAATCAGAGCTTGACCTTTCTGTCTGAAGTAGGCCTCCAGACTATGTTTGGAAAATTGTCTGGAACATACTAAGAACATTCTGTGTTTCTGAGCAGGTTTCTTCTGGTTAAGACTCCTCCCAGTTTTCATATGCAGATATTTAAGTCTGAGAGTTTTTCACTCAGAATAGAATCTGCACAAAATAATGATATTTGGAACATAAGCAGCTTATCAGGAAGTAACAACTTGCAAATGCATCCCCAGCAGGTGATCTGCTAGGGGTATTTTCTACTATCCTCTCAAAACTGTAGGTTTTTGCTCTTCTATCATGTGATGCTCTAAGAAATGAGGCTACACACATTCATTTAATAATATAGTTCCCTTGTGATATGTTCACTTTCCCTAATGAGGGCAGTGTTGCTAACTTGTTAGACCTGAGGACTGTATGAAATTAACATAGCATAGAGGAAAAAATAGCAGAGAGAGGAGCTCCTTGTGTGAAATGGAATGAGGTCACTGATGGTCCTTTTGTCTATCTTTATTTTTGTACTACAGACAAAATGTTAACAAGGATGATATAGAACACTATTACTCATAACTGGAATTGCCCTTTCAATAACCTGAATGACCAAAAGTAATTAAACCTTCACAGTACTTATTATATAATAAAGCAGGCACAATACAGGTATTTAACTGTGAGAAAAAGGGGAAGGAGCATGGATCTTGGTAAAATCACGGGGAGAAATTACAATGAATAGACAAATATTCTAGTTCTCCATGACAACTTTTTGTTTCACATGTTTACATGGGTGAATCTAAAGTCCTACTATAGTCTTAGTAGGATAATGCTGTGCTTCCACTAATAATCAAGAGACCAGAATGAAGCTCTTTCCATACTTCATCATAAAGCAAAACTGTCAAGGGCCAGAGAAGGCAACAAAGGAATGCAGAGGAGAGAAAGTCAGGATTCATGAAATAAGGGGAGTTTCAGCAGAGACATCCACACTACATTTTTGTTTAAAATTTTCCTTTGCAAAACACAGCTGATAAAATACACTGTCTCTGCAGTGATTTTTGTCAGCCATACACGTCACTCTTGTACAAGCTCAACAGATACACAGAGAAGTCAGAAAACTGGGAGGGTATGTGAAATATAGAGCCCATGTAAAATTCTTAACATCAGTTTGCTGCAGTTTTGGCCTTTTAGTGATTCTGCCTTGCTTGTGCAATGATAGTTCCTAAGAGGGGCTGTAAGCACTGCTTGCAGGATATCTGTTCTGCAGTGTCAGTGTGGGCAAGGTGCTGCTTCCACAAAACATTCATTTGTGATTTCCCTGTGCAAAGGGGGTGAGCCATTGCTAAAAGATCCAAGGAGCTGTATGAGTCTATCTGCATAATGATCAGACATTCTTTTAGGTAATGATTATTGCCAATTTTTTTTTTTTTTTTTTTTCCTGGCAGAGACTTCCTCTTCACTTCTATGATTCTTGAATGCTGGCAATGCTGGAGGTAAAATCCCCCCATATCCTCTTGCTTCAGTGCCATGTTCAGGGGTATCTTTCCATGCCTAATGGATGTTATTACAACAAGAAGAGCTAGTGAGGGACTGAGCCATTCCACAGAAACCTGGTAATTAACTTTAGGACACACCTGGTTGTATCTTTTAGTGATAAACATTTCTATCAAAAAGATACCCACAATCAGCAAAACCAGCTCACTTCCTCTCTGGCTCTAGGCACAAAAGCTGTTCAATGTCTCTGAATCCAGAAAAGAAGCCCTGACTGGCAGCATTTTTCTACCACTGTAGTCATGGGTTAGATATGGAAAGTGTTTGGCGGCAACCCAGGTTTGGCTGGCTTTGGCAAGGTCAGCATGTGGGCATCGTTTCCCAGAGGACACTGCCATCTGCTGCTGGTGGCACTGGGGACCTTCAGTGCACCTCACCAGCAAATGGCTATGGAACACTTGTGGTCAAACCTCACTTGCTTAAAGATAGCTCACAGTCATGGGCCAGATGGACTTGTCTGGTTTCTTACATTTCCAAAAACAGAATATACAAATACAAACATAAAGACTTACAAGTCACATCCTAAACTAAACAGAGGTTTAGGGAATGCAGCTTCTGTGGGGAAAGGTGCTAATTAGTGACACCTGCTCCAGCGCCCAGCAACAGACGGGTCTTACTGTAAATGAGTGGTTGGTCTGGAAAGACAATGCTCTGGGGAACCTGCAGGAGTTAGGCAGATTTAGTTACATCAATTGGTAATAATCTGTGGACAATGAACACAGAAGCTGAGATTTGTCAGCTACTAATACAGACAAAATGACAATAGGATGTGCTTTGGAAAAATGACTGCAAGGTTGTATCTTATATTGTGGGGTTTTTTAACCATACTACAGTAAAGTAATAGAATCCTTCTCTTGGCAACACTGGAAGAGAATTGGACAGCATTCTCTTCCCCAAAGCTGGAAATATTTTGTTGAAAAATCTCTGTTTAGCACTCTTGAAATTTTCAAGCACTATCTTGACATTTGCTTGTCTTGCTAAGAAAAGCAGACATTTCATACTTTTTTTTTCCTATTCTCTGGATTCTTCATTTTCTATCACAACAAAACCCCCCATCTGTTATCTGTAGGAGCCAAGCCTGGTGGACATATTTCTGGGATATTGGATCCTGGATTCAAAAGCAGAGTACAGGTTAAAATAGGCCTTCTCTATTTCAGTGAATGCCCTGCACCCTCTGGCATTGGCTGTAACAACACAGAAGCTCTTACCTTGGCATTCCCTTTTGAGTGGCTCAATTGGAGAGTCCCTGCTCAATGGGCTGTAATATATCCTTTCCTCTGGCACTCCACTGAGCTTCCAGCTTTGCATGAGGATCCCAGGCAAATCCCTGAAGGTTGCAGGCTCTCCCAAACGTTGGAGAGCAGACAACTGGGCCCCCTTCTGTACAGTCAGCTCCAAAGGGTTAAGGTGATTGGTAAGAAAGAAACCTTGTAACTAGACTTTCATTATGTACAATCTTTGATGAAATCCCTCAGGAGTCTAAATTAAGGAGGATAATTGTCACCACCAGTCAATTCTGTAAATTGAAAATGCAAAAAAGTAATAATCTGGTCTCCTCTGTAGGAATAGCACCCCATCCTTATCTTTCTTTTCCCTTTCCCTTTCAAATTTTTGGAGGATTTGGGCACCTTCTATCTTCAGTAATCTGAGTGCACCTAATAGACAGGGCCAAACTTCTTTGTCCCTACATGCTTGCACCAATTAAACTCTTTAGCTTGTTTCAGGCTGTTGTAGATGGTTTCCTGATCATGACATTTCACCAGATTTTGAGGCCCTGTATTTTCTAGCAAATCCCAGTGTGGCAGTTTAGGGAAGGAAAGTGGAGGATAAAGAAGCCATCCAATTTTCTGTACTGGGATTTCAGAACTTTTAAGTCTCATAGGCATCCTGCTAAAGCCAGTAACACACAGAAGTCGGCAGATTCAGGCAGTAAGGAAAATTGTGACAGATCAGGACTGTGGCTTACAGAAGGGCTGCACAGGCCTAAGCAAGACCCTGAAAACATGCTCCAAAGATCCAGGGAGTAATAGTGCACTGTACCCATGGGTACTTGTCATGAATGAATGTTTTAAGGTCGCTTAAAGAATTAGCAGAGCCAGCAAGTGAAGCTTGGGAAGTTGCCACTTCTCTTTATCTTTTCCTTCTTCCAAAAACATAGCTATCAAATCACAAGTCCTTATATTTTATGGGATGATCATTTTTATGAATATTGAAATACTTGACATTAAGTTCCTTTGCTGATGTAACTTTTTTTATTTTTGAAGGGAAATTGTATTTTTCGTGGGAGTCTCTTGCTGGGTTCTCTAAACCGTTTTTAAGAAACGGTCAATATAAATACAATACTCAGGCAAAGGCTCAGGCCCAAGCTGCTGGAGGTCAGCATCACATCTCCACCTGGGAAGTACTTCTTATCAACATAGTCTATGATAGTTGTCACAGCCAACATAGTCTCCTCACACGTGGGCTGGATTTGGTTAGGAGGGAGAACAAATCCATGAGTACCCGTGTCTCGCAGTTCAAATGTGTAAGACAGCGGAATGCCAATCGTGTGGGCCCAGTCCCGTGAGGAGCCTGAGTTACTGTCTGTGAATTTAAAAATAGAGAGGAGATATTTGTATTAAGCATGGTTCTTTGAAAATACTTCTTGCTATAGTTAATACAAGTTTGTACCAGAATCCCTGAACTAAGCAGTAACCATATATCACTGTGACACAGAGAACAGTTTATTGGTGCTGTAATTCTTAGCTATACTAAAAGTCTCCCCTGGAGTTTCCTAACTGACACAGTTTTTCATAACATGGTATTGTACTATAACAGGAGATGAGTTTCAGGGATTCTGTGTTTTTAGCATTTAACTGTGACTAGTGTGGGGTACAGGATGGACTGGACATTTAACTGTTCGGGTACTTCATTTCCTACATGAATACCAGCTAGAATTTATTTTTATTTTTTTAAGCATAATTTTGGTCAAATCTGAAAAATTTCTGGCTTCTCCCTCCATCTCTGTTCATCTTCCTTGTGGATTGTTTTTCTTATGTATTCAGTATAGGTACAAACCCTGGCAAAATGCAGCCCTAAGCACAGGCAGGTTGCATTCCACTTACAGCACATTGCTCATGCAGCCTGTGACTCAGGGACTGGTGCTTGGGGACAGGTAGAGACAGGCACTGGAATATGCAAACTGCATGGGTTCTGGAGCCAACTACTTACTGTTCTCACTGACTAGCGTGACTTATTGCTTACTGGGAAAATATTGGGTTTACTAGGCAGTCTCTAGGGCCCTCAATCCTCTTTGTAAAGGCTGTCAACTCATATTAGCTGTGATGTGTTCGTGATGTGGCCACCCAGTCTATTAGAAACAGGGCTGAAACCGATATATTTCACAGAGAATTGCAAGCAGCTGCCATGTGATAATGTCTGATGGAGTAACTGTAGACCTGATTGGGATTTTTATTTTTGCTTGATTCCAGTGAAGACAAGTAGGAGTTTCGTTGCTGACTTCAGCAGGGTCAGGATGATCTATCACCAGTCTCCTTCTGTCCCCTGTGATGGATCTGCGAGGAATCCATGTAGGAACTAGCTTCTGATCAATGCTTTGTTCATTCCTGCAGTAAGCTTTATAACTTACAGAGTTATCTTGTATTCAAATGACTGTTGCTGACATGTTGCACCAAACTAGCCCTTTAAATATTACTCAAAGTAGAAACTCAGCAAAACAGTACTTGCTAATGCATGTGACACCACAATTCTTTGAAACACAGAGCATTCAAAGCGAAACATAAAAGAACTTACATAAAATTAAAGCAGTTGATCCTACTCTATAGCTGGTCCCATACTTTCCTGTCAATGCAGCAGCTGCTTCCTTTGCAACTTGCATCTGGAAATTCAGAATAGGAACAGCATTGGTATCAGTGGCAGTACCTTTGGCAATTATTTTAAGTGGACCAAAATTTTTGTCTCTTTCAGCTCTACATTTATGTATGATCAGCTTTAAGTTTTGATATTGCTTCAGGTCTTTAGAGGAACCCATTAGAAACACTTGGACAAATTGTTCTTGTTTCTTTGGAATGCAAATTGTGTTAAAATTTTAAAGATTACTCTGCTACTAGGTGAAGATGTTATTTGCTTTACTGTAAAGCTAGAGCCTGTATTTTGAAGAATTTAGAGTCTATGCTCTATAACACACTGGTACTGACTACAGCAATGATTGACCTCTTACTCGTTTTATTGCCACAGACTCTGTAGCCCACCATCCTTAGAAACTGATCCATAGACAAAATAAATTACTTCTTCAATGACTCATATGAAGTCCAAACCCATATCCCTCACTGTCTTGACTAGTGCTCCAGCTTCTGGAATTTCATAAATACACTCATAAGTGAACTTAAATCAGAACACTCAGAAACTGAGGGAAGAAGTAACCAAGAAACAGGTGCTTACTTTGCTCCCATTTTTCTGAGAGCATGTTTGGACCCTTTCTGGACACAATCATGATAACCATATGTGTATAATATGCTGGAATCCTAAAGTGCAAATTCATTCTTGTATGCAGCAGAAGTTGGTGTTCTTCTCCACTTACCTCACTGTGCATTAACTCTATCTGTAGTAGTTCAGTTTTCCTGATTTAAGCTGAAGAATTAGGATTTCTGAGGCAAATAAACCTTACTGATGCTGAACAGAGAAGCAGTAACTCTGGAATCCAAGTCCCTGAATAAGCCCAGCTCCTCTGAAGGAAAGGCAAGAGTGCAAGTAAAGTTGCCCCACATGCTACTGCTTGTACTTGCTTTCTAGAAAAGTAGAAGATGAATGTTTTGCCCTACCAGTTCTTCGTTGTTACTTGGAGGTTTAGTTGTGGAACCATATGGAGTGAGGATGAGCTGTCCATAGGAGTGAATTGTTAAATAACACAAAATGTCACTCTTCTTGCTTTTGATAAACTGAGCCACAGCTCTTGTCTCGGGCTCTGATTCTGGTCCAGATCCACAGAAGACCTCACTGCTGCAATTAAAAGATACACCAACACCTGGGGAGTAATACAAACACTGAATCAATGGAGAAATATAGAACACTGGTTCAGAGGGAACTGGGAAATTTACGTTGTGGTGTTAAGGCATGTGTTTCTATGGGTAGGGGACTAGACAGCTCAGTAGGACTTTAGCATTGCATTCAGTAGGTAGCAACTAAGATTTGCTACAAGACTGAAATATTTATTGCACATTTACAGGATGTCTCCAATGAAAACACTCTGACACCATCACAGTGCACCACACACCAGGAAAGCTTCGGAGGCTCCTTGAAACTCATAGCAAATGTAAATACTGACTGTTAAGTGAGTGATCCCTAACATTCCTGCCTAGAGCTGATGCTTGGTCCTGCAGTGAGTTACAGGTATAGTTAGATAAGAGAAATTTTCTGCTCACAAAAATAAGTGCTGGTTGAAAGTCAATGAGTTAATATTCTGAAAAAACAGGATTTTATTTTTACGTATGCCTTGATGACAACACGAAGAATATTCCTTTCTTATAGGACTATATTTTATTTCAGAAACTAGTTATTACTCTTGCTTTACATTTGTGTTCATGATATGAACTACTTCAAACTTACTGCCCCAGGATGAATTGAAGTTTCGGTTCAGATCTGTGCCATAGCAGGTGCCATTCCCATATGGAGAACGGTTTTTCCTCCACAAACGCTCCTGAAGAAAATTAACTTCTGTTACATAATAAAAGCTCAATGATAGATATGGCCCAGTGGTTATATGGTGTAAATACTCCTTTATTTTTGATCTCTGCATTCTAACTAACCCTGGTATTGTAAGAATACAACTCCACATGCAAGGTGATAAAGCTCAGTGACAGAATGTTTCATCTACTACAGCCAGGTTGTCATCACAAACCTGCATGCACCTGAAATAAGCCTTCTGACCTTCTTTATTTTTTTAAAAAATGCTTTTTCTGTAGTACTCAACTGCTTTTGTGCAGTGTGGCACTCTAAGCAAGACTTGGCATTGTGAGCAATAAGAGACAATAGTATATTTCAAATTCAGGAAGATTAATTCTTTTTTTGTTAGCTGATCTTACTACTCCTCCTTGGTTCCCTATATGCATGGCTATATGTGGTTCTCGGCAGACCTCACTGTGCTGCCTGGGTGAGCTTCCCAGTTGAATTACCTGTGCATCCAAGTGCAGTGTTTGATACACCCCACACCTGCTGGGGAGCAAGCTGGGAGGCAGCCCAATCCACATGGTGGTAGCCATGGACCACCCAAAGGTCCTGCATTAAAAAGATGCTTCAGCTGGGCACAGGGGCCTGGAAGCATGGTGAGAATGGCTGAAGACCAACATTTTGAATTATTCTCCATATCAGAAAAGGATGATTGTTTGGGAAGGCACACCTATTTCATAGCCAAATAGCCTGATATTTGACCAAGTCTCCTCCTGTCCCGTGTAAAGGTGCTAAACCCCATCTGCTACTTGGCATCTTTTATGAAGAATGAATGACTCTTCCAGACATACTTAAGTCCATTAACCAGGCCTTGAGCTGTTATCAAAGAAGTAACCCCATCCCCAGAAACCCAAAAACAATTGTGGTTTTGTCTTCCCAAGTCTCATGACATTTGCTAGGAATATTTAGCTCTGCTATCTCAAGTGATCACTGATTTGCTAGAAGAAACAAAATCTCTCTGCCATGAGAGGATTTAGTGAGTATAGCTGTTTTCTGTTTAAGTAAAATTTTAAGTATAATTTTAAGTATAATTTTAAGTATAATTGCTATGACCCTCTCTAAAATAACAAAACATGCTGGGCACATCAAACTTTCAGTCTAGTTCCTGGATTTTCACTACTTACTTTTTCCCAGGAATAGATGTAGCCATCAATATTGAGGACTGGCAAGACATAGAGGTCTAAATTCTTCAGAAATCTGCTTATCTTTGGGTCAGTTTTGTAATTTTGAAGAATCTGAAAAGAAAAAATACAGAGCACTGGGCAGAGAATTTAGTGGTAATCACTGAAAAGAGCTAGTTTAGAACTATCATCAAGTGATCACTCACTCCTGCATATCACCATGGTACCCAACATCTACTTGATCTCCAGTGGGCCAGGTACTTTCTATACACATGGAACATTGCTATATCATAGATTAGGGTTTATTTCAGGTGGACGGTGACTTTTGATGCAGAGAGTCTTGATCCAACAGTACTGTGGGAAAAGTAGAAGCTTTACCAAGTTCTGGAAGGCTTTGGAAATATTCAGGTGGAGGAACTGGCGCACCAATATTGTCCCATATTTCAAACTTTGGTCTCCACAGACATCTGTACTATACACTAATTTTTCAAATCACATTTTAACAGAAAAGAATAATTCTTGGTACCACAATAGAAAACAGAACTGAAGTGTCAAAAGTGATATGGTTTTCTTATTATTTAAATGGAAGAGTAAGGACTCACTTCTTTTACAAACCACTGACAGAAGGCTGGAGAGATCCATTCTCTGGCATGAATCCCACAGTCCATCCAAATTATCTTTTTGGGTTCATTTGATGGTTGGCTGATCTGAGAGAATGTAAATATGATAATTTAAAAACTGTTACATTACAATAAAATAGCTTAATGTAATACAAAAAAGTAAAAGATGTGCCTTGATATACCATTGAGCCATCTAAATAATAATAATAATAATAATAATAATAATAATAATATTAATAATAATAATAATAATAATAACTATTATTATTATTATTATTATTATTATTACTACTACTACTACTACTACTACTACTACAACATACATCTTTATGACCAGCTTTTTTTCCTAATAACCCCATCTCTATAATATCACGAGGCATGAGTTTTAAAGTGTCTGTTGAGCAGGAGTGTCAATAGAACAGTTAATAGAACAGTTCCATTTTTTCCTTTTTAATTTGTATTCTTCATTCACAGGAGTGCTTGCTCCTAGTTGAAGATTTTTAAATTATTTTTTTAGAAAGGGAATAACAAAAAGGTAAGGAATCTACCTACTCAGTGATAGGAACAAATTAGATAATAACTAACCCAAATATTAAGACTATGTGTTTTGCCAGTGTGTCCAATTTAAAAAAAAAGTCATGGAATATTGCTAGCAGAAAGGCTATCTGCTGTAAAAAGTAATAAAAATAACAAACCAAAAGTCTTTATCCTCACACACAGCTGTTGCCAAGCTAGTTTCAGATTGATTTGTATTTCTAAACAAGGCTTCAGTTAAATTTGTTTTTTTCAGTACATAATAGCAATAGTAAGCTCATAATGATAGTGTCTGTGAGAGTTGGCAAATCTTACCATAATGTGGAGGAGTAAAACCATCTCCTGTTCAGTGAATTGGGATGAATGCTATCTTAGGAAACATCTGAATCCTGCCTTCTCCTGAGTACGTTTTTTGTTAAGATATATTCTATTATTAAGGGAAATTTCCTCCCTTACCTGTAGGTAATACATTGGTCGATTCTCAAATGTCTTCCCCAGGAAGTGCTGAGTCACCAGCTCACTGTTGTTCTTCTGAATCTGAGTCATCCACTGATAAATCTGAAATAGTTGCAAAGAATTCTTGGTCCAAAGTAGGAGTTTCCTTCTCTTTCCCACTTCCATTTCCAGCTTAAAGCATTTTCTTTTTTTTAGACAAGCAACATTTCCCTCAGAATTTATTTCAGTCTGTCATTCACTTACAGGCATGGAAGGTGTTTCACATGCCTCTGTGTAAAGGCATGGCCATATGTCACTGGGTGTTGAAAGAGAACACTTCTGCAATATAGCAATGGATACTCCATTCTGGATCTCATTCAACGTGCCCATCCTACTGGGCATCTTGTTGTTGAGTGCACCAAACAAGAAGCCACACCATCAAATCTTCAAAACAGTATTGCAGTCTCTTCCCTGTCAGCACTGATTTTCCACATCTGAGTCAGCAGCAGTCATCCTCAATGGGTAGCTCAAGAAAAACATACATGAGGGTTGTCTCTGTTCTCTCACTTTTATTATGCAGCTAGGAGAAAGAATTACCACTATGCTCTGCTTTTCTCCAGGTTTGCCAACTGGTGCATGAAACATGGCACCAAGAAACCATCACTGCCTACCCCATGACATTTTTTTCTCCTAAAGAGTCAAAAACCTGCCCTGAAATGACATATTTCTAAAGATCTCACACTGTTCACCTCTTCTTCCTCACTGGAATTCCAGACACCACAATAGTCATTTGACTCAGCATCAAACAAACTGGGACTTAAATTAATGAATACTAAAGAATGACGAGGTAGGGAGAAAGGTAGCAAACTAAATGAACCACAGAATATTACCTGCAAAACAGTGCAGCTATTTCACACAAAGCATTTATATTTTGTTCAGTAAAGAATGGAGGATTTAATCAAAATCAATGGCAAATCCATATTCAATTCAACTAGGCTAGGATTAAAGTCAAAGAGTAAGGACTGATTCTTTAAAGAAGAAAGTCAGAAAGAGGTCCACCTCAGAAAGAGGTTTGACTTCAGCTGAGCTTTCTGCAAACACAGAGTTGCCTGCTGTGACATTTACAGAACAGAAAACAGCAAAGTACACAAGCAGACTTAGGTTCCTCTTTACCTCTTCCATTGGATGGTACTCGGTGTAGACATAACCTGCTGAGACCTTTCTGTGGCTGCTCCTCTCCCTCAGCATGCTCTGATCCACAAGTTTCTGCACATCAGGTATTAGGACTCTGAAGGATGGGGAAAAGGGAAGATAGAAGAGAAAACAATCCCGAACATGCCAGAACTGCCATGGTGGGTACATTGCTTACATCAGCAAACTGAAGGATTTAATCTCTTCTGTTGTGATTTGCCTGGCAAAATCATCACCGTCAGCATTATGGTTACTTTCAAGTAAAACAAAGTTCAAAGCTGAGATTTTCACAGGGTTTTAACAATAATAATTTTTACCAGATTTTTTTAAAGTTGTTAATTATCTACCAAGAAAAAAAGTTCAAGATTTTCTTTTCTCCACTGCTTCTATTTTTGAGCAAAACTCTGAAAATACCACCTTTGGGAAAAGGAAGTGAAGGAGAAAAATTTAAGATTAGGGTTTCATTGTATTTTATTGCGACATTTTCAATTTGTAAAAATTTCACAGAAATATTCATTGCAATTCGCAAAAATCAGAACAACCCCCTTATTTCCTTCAAATAGCTCTTTTTGGTTTTTAGCTACAAAAATATCTCAGAAACTAGTATAACACAGGCATGATTCCATGATCCAGGGGTCAATAAACCTTTTCCTTGGCTTCAGTGAACTTTGCATCAGAGGCTGTTCTTTCTCACTGCAATCAGTCGCTTGTAAATGCTGCAAATCTGCACTCATTGTAAATGCTTATGATAAGACAATTGCAAAGGTAGCTCCAACACCATTGATCTCAAATGCTGGAAATGCTAACAGGCTTTTCTGCTGACAGTGGCACTTATCAGCATCTCTGGAAACTGCATGTAAGGAACTTTTAACAGCAGTTACAGCTGACTTTCTGAGCTTTGATGTTTATTCACATCTAAACTTCAAACTAAAATTCAGGCAGTGAAAATTTCCATGAAGTGAAACTACACACACAAAATACTTTATCAGTGCTCTGGAGAATTGAAACCATGGAGTCTGACACAATTGGATTATTGATGTCCTTATCATAATTTGTCATTTATGTCTCTATCATCATATACCTGTCATGTTACCTTCCCTGCATGCCAACTGCCTTCTAAAGGGTGGTTCCTGCTTTGAATCTGTTATGGGAACTTTATTACTGTTGTACTCAGCTTCTTTGCAATACAAACACAAAATTTTCATCTTGACTAATAATTATTCCTCTCTTTCTTTAGAAACCTATGTAAGGTAAATACAGTGTTGGCCAAGGGAAAACAAAGCTGACCTGCTAATTTCAGTTTAGTATTTAAATTTCCACTAGAATCAGTTGAAACCATTAGAAAATGAAGAGTCTTGACATAAAAAAGAGGTTGAATGGAATGTTGTCATAGCACTGAATATCTAAACCTCATGCTAGATAATTTGTACTGACTCCAACCTTGTTCATCTTCATCTCTGGTTGTCAGGGCATCACACTTGCTAAAGGAACTTGTCAGGCAAGATGCAGGATGTCAAGATCAGCTTTAACTCAAAACAGCTTTGAAGTGACACCAATCCTTCTTAAACTCATCTTTGATTGGTAAATGTCAGTATATGTCCATAGGCCATTTGTCACCCCTAGATGACTACAAGGTTATTTATATTAAATACAGCTAAATTAAATTAGCTAATGGTTACCTAAAAAAGTCAATTCCGAATTGGGAACAGGACTGTGTGAGAAATAGATCTTATTTAATCCCATTTGCCTTTATGAACACTCTTTGTATCTGGATTAGATCTCCTGGTTGTAAGTTAGGGAAGATGTGGCTGCGTAGGTGTGATAAAACATTGTGGGACCTTTGCAGGTTGTGGCTCCCATTTGTGTTCACAGTGCTCATCAGCCACTGGGATCTTTGTCCCAAGCTGGGATGTCTCTCTTTGACAGATGGTACCAGGAAATTCTCACCAGCCGGTAAAGGGGATAGGGGTAGAAAAATGAAGATTTTGAAGAAAGTAGCTGAATATTCACTTTGAAAAGTCTCTTCTCCAAAGCAGAGGAGTAACAAGAGACAGGGAAGGGAAAAGGAGAGCTAGAGACTGCTTCTCTGCAGTGACACCAGTTAAACCTTTGGGCTCTCCAGAAGTGGAAGGACCCTCCATTCAGATATACATGCTTTCCAAGAGCAAAGCATGCTCCTATAAGTAGTGGTTTCACCAGTGGTTTGGCCTCTTGAGTTTAGACTAAAAAACTAAGTCATATATCCGAGTGCCATCCTCTCAGTGACCACTGTGAAGGCTGTAGCAGGAAACGAGACAGATTGGGCTGTCTCAGGTTGCAGCTCCAAATTCACAGCCAGGATAGGTGGAAGGTAAATACATAGGGCAGAGGGGAATGAACTTTTAAAGATTCATACAGCATCTCTGTGTTTGCCTGGTCAAGGTAAGTCAGAGGCATTTGGAACAAAGGTTAGGTCCTATTGCCAGTACTAGATGACTGTTTATCAGACAGGGCTTGGTCCTTTTCTGATAGCAAGGAAGATTGTTAGAGCCAACCTTCCTCATCAAGATAGTGGAGATTGTACCTGTAAGATATCATATGCTGATCAAAGCTGTCTTTCACCTCTTGCACCAGAGGGGCTGGGACCCTTATGTGCAGGTCTTCTCCAGCCCTGATGTCTTCAGGTAGCAGGGGCTTCCACAAATCCAGCTGTGCAGAGAAGAAAGAAATGCACAAATGAAGCTCTGTTTTCAGAAGGAGAAATACAGAGTTGCCTATCAGCAAATGAAAGAAATTTTCCTTCAGATTGTCCTGATAACTCTCTAGTCATCAGTTCATAGAGCACACAGCACAGTCTTAGTGTTTTTATCGACTCAGGCACCACTGATAAGGAGCAGCACTTTCACAGAGTCATGCAAAGAAACTAATGTCTTCACATAAATTCCTTTGAGTAGTAGAAGGGCAATTCCACACTGCACTAAGAAAAAAAAAAAAAAAGTTTAAAAAAGCCTTTACTAGTTTTCTTTAACCTTTATTCCTATCATAAACTATATGCATATCTATTTTACAGCCCAAGACTCCATTCTGCTCATTGGGCACATCCAGTTATTTTAGCTTACCATTAAGGTACTGCAAAGAAGCTGAAGATGCTGGACTTGCTGAAATGTTTCTGGCACAATATGCAAAACCTGATCCCTGAAAATACAGTAGAAAAACAAGATCAGTTTTAAAGTCTGTTCAAGTATCCATGATTTTATAAGTCAAAAGGATGGATTTTGTTATGTAGAAGGAAGACAGAGCATGTAACAGTGCTGTTCCAACAAAAACACAAATTATGAATTTATGGAATGTTTTGGCTGCAAGTAGAACCGAGTGATGTGACTTTTCTTTTACTAGAACATTAGCCACTCTGCTTCCTTGCCAGTGTCAGTGCTTTATTCACCATACCAACTTCACAGAAGCCAGCTGCTTGCATGAGCCCGGTTGTGTGTTTCTGCCTTTGCAGGACCAGGGCCAAAATGAGGACATTGGTAATACATTATAAACTCTTTATTTGATAAGATGTCACTTTTTTTCTCTCACATTTGGGATTTATTCAATTATTCCAGAATAACTTTTTGCTTGGTTGGTCTATTTCAGCATGCAGAAACTTTTGCTAGTCATGATAAATTAACATTGCTAAGAACTTGAGATGTCCACAAACTGCTTGTCATGAGAACAGCAAATTTATTCCAAAATAGTGAATATTATGGTCTCCAGAACTGCATATTCTTACTCCATTCACATGAGATAAAAATTTCTAGTTCAGAATTTAACATTTTCTATTTCTAGAAAAGACACACAGAATCCAGTGTCTTAATATATGTTTTCATGAGATCCCATGAAACTTTCATGAAAGAGAAAGCTAGTAGATGATCCCATGAAATTTTCATCTGCTACATCTACTTCATTTACATCAGATTGAAAATATTAAATGAAAATATTTAAAATATTTAAAAATTTTAAAAATATCTCTTCTCTAAAGCAGAGTAGTAACAAGAGACAGGGAAGGGAAAAAGAAAGCTAGAGACTGCTTCCCTGCAGTGACACCAGTTAAACCTTTGGGCTCTCCAGAAGTGGAAGGACCCTCTGCCCTGTGTATTTATCTTCCACCTATCCTGATGAAAATATTAAAACTTACAAAGAACAAATTTAAATTATGGAAATGCAGGAAAAGCAAATAATGTCTGTTCTGTTTAAAAGGCCCTTGTAGGATTTTTTTATTTTTTATCCAGTGTTCATTCAGATCAGCTTTCCAGGACTGAGAGCAAGGGTGATGTTTCTAGTGGAAGGGTTTCAGAGTGAGGAGTGGATGTTGATGACTACAGTGCATTACTCAAAGGTGGGAGACCAGTTATACAGTACTGATGAGAACAGAATAGAATGAGGAACACTAGAAACTTCCCCATTTGCTAGCAACCAAAAACTGCTTCACAGTCTCTTTTAGAGGCTTCAATGGAGTCTTTACTGGACAAGTGTAAAAAACTAACATTTTACATTTTAAAGCTTTTGTAACAGAAATTCTTGTTGCAAAGGAAGCCATGGTCATTATAGTCATCAACATAATATGTTCTCATCATCTGAACTGCAACTGCCATCTTTTGTGCTTCTGTGCAGGAATGTACAATTATCAGCTTAATATACATACAAATAGAATTCACTATGCATTCACTTTATCCCCAGAAAAATAGGGGGATTTCTGGTTTTTTTTACATCTCTCTTGAAAATATCACCTTTGCTGAGTAAGAACTTGATAGTTAAAGTAGGCAGTTTATTACTGGTTTATGAGATGCTGATAGCCCCATATCTGTGGGGCAAAATGATTACATTTGTATTGCTCACAGCAATGGTACAACAGTCATGATGTCTTTGTAATAAACCTTGTAGAAGCAGGATAAACATCTTTACTAGTAGAATAAACATCTCAGCTGCAGTTCAGAGTTTATTCTCTCTAAATGCCTAGGCTTGCTTTGCTCTTTGTCTATCAGGAAGGGAAACAATATCCTGTAATATCTTTCTATCCTCATTGACATTATGTCTTAATTATACCAAATCAGAGAAATTCCAGACAGTCAGATTGCTGCCAGATGGCCAGCTCTTATTTACTGATAAACCTTTCACAATAGCCAGTGTGGAGACAAACCATTTTTAATAGTAAACTAAGATTAGAAAGCATACATTTGTTTGTAATTATGGACTAAGTTTCTCATTGGAGAAGTGCAAAGTCAGCCCATGTGACCCCATGAGAACTACAGTTTTTAAAATTCTACAGTTAAGCTTTCTTAACAAATTAAAGGACTGTTCTTAGCATAAGCTGTGTGTCCTTGGATGCTCATAGGTTGGATATTTCATTTCATTGTTAAACAGAGCAGAGGACAATGCAAATGGGCTTTACTAATAATTTGGTCTTTGTGCAGGTGCTGCGCACCCAAAGTCACACCATTCAATACCTGTTTTTAAATTCCATGCAAGTACTCAACAGGTTCAGTTCTGGACAATAATTAGAAACAAAAATGGAAAATATATTAGCAGGGATCTGCTAAATTCTATTCACTGAAATCAGGCTCTAACTGGATCTCTGATATAAATCTAAAGACTGAATATTATCCATGGAAATAACACATTTGAATTAGCGACTCTGTATGCTCTGCTAGGAGATTTTCCAGGAGAGCTGCTGAATGGGTACACTATGAGGGAACTTACTTGCTGTAGGTATTGCTTGGTTTTCTGTCCTTTTTATGACTATATTCTAGGAATATAATTCATCTAGAGGCATTCAATACCAGACTACTTTCTCCATTTACTTTGGAAATTTCCATGTAGAAACTTGTATGTGGATAGGTGGCCTCCAGACAATGCTCATGCCCAGCCTGCAAATCCTAGCTGCCACAATGGCAGTAACCTATCATTCCTTGAAAGTTGAAAGTGAATGAAACAAAAATAGTTTAGATAGGCAAATCGAATAATTTTACATCACTCATTTTCTGAACTGGCAGGGAGAATGGAAAATAAAGCATAATTAGAGATTTCATACTTTTCAAAACATTAACCTGTAATAAAAAATGTGATAATCTCATTTTCTGAACACCTTGGAGTGAAGATGGACTGGAGTAACTCACTTAGCTTTTTTTTTTTTTTCTTTGTTTCAGATCTCCAACAAGTCCTCACTATGTTTTTCACATAACCTAATCTGTCTTTTATTAATAGATATAATTTTGCTCAGTCATACCCCTTGCTTTATACTCAGAAAAAGCATTTTACTCCTGCACCATCTGTTTTCAAAGTTCATTATGAAAGAGGCTAAGCCAAATTAATTTCAACTAATTGAAGTAGAGCATCCTGAGATGCATTTGAGGGCCATTCTGTGGCTCCTACAGCTGTAGCTATGTCTTTGTTGGCTTGAATTTGATTCTCTCATTCTTCATTTCCTGTCTTCATGTTTTCTTTCCCAATCTTGCAAAGCTTTCAGCTTAGTAGCCCTGTGTCCAGTTTTTCAGCTCATAATTGTTATTATTATTCTTACACAATTTCTGTGACTTTCACTGCACACACAATTCTTCATGAAACCCCGATCACACTCACCTGTCATATTGCAATTTCAAACTGAATTTTCCAGGAATTAGTATCCCCAGAGAAAAGATGATCCCAAGAGGAGGCCACATCTTTGTGCGAAGAATCCAGCACTGACAGTGTAGAACTAAAGAGGAGGACAGATCTGGACTGAACACGTGATTTATACAATTATAATATACAACTAGACTTATCCTGGAAGACAGCCTGCCCTTGATGAATCATTAACTTAATTTGTAAATAGTACTACTTTTTCTTAATTCTTAAAAGTATCTTCCACACCCCAAAACCACAAACACAATTAGCAACGTTCTTACTGAAACACTTTTTCTAATTACTAACTTTGAAAATGTTTTGTGGCAAAATTGGTAGTATTTCAAGAAAGCGTTACTTGCAAGATCTACAGCAAATCATGATGGTTAGTTTGGAAGAGCATAAAAACAAACTCCATTCTTACTCTCCTTCTTTTTGTGTTTGTGCCTTTACGGAACACTTCTGTGACCTCTTAAGTGCAGTTCTGTCACTTACCTAACTTAAAAGAGGACACGAAAGAACAACCAATGCTCCTGTAAATGGGAAATATTGGGACAGAAGAGTCTCATCTAAACCACTCTCAGTTGGCCCAGATCAGTCTCTAGCCACAGACTTACAACTCTCATTAAGAGTGTTTTTGTTATATATTAAAAAAAAAAAAAAGTGGGCTGGTTACTATCTGAAATATTTAATGTCTTGTTTAGTTCACATAGCAAGAGTAAACATTTGTAGACTGTAGTTAGACATATAGCACAGTTCTTCAGAAAGAAATTGTTTCCCTCATCCTCTCTCTTGGATTAAAACTATCTTGTGATTTGATGAAGAAAACTGCGTGGATTTGGGGTATTGAGAGTCCGCCAGTTTATTCACCAGCCTTCACAGAAGTAAACGTGAACACCGTTTATTTCTATTATTAACACACCTTTTATAGGGTTCTACAGGGTCCGCTGGCAAAGCAAGCTACTATTGGCTAATACATGCAAGTTTCCATTTTTTCCCTTACACACAAGGATATTGTTTTGCTTTACTCTCTCTTCTGCAGGAAGGTTTCAAGGACTTTAGCCTTTAATCTTACGACTTATTTCAAAGGCTGGTTTGTGCAGACAGGCCTTTACTAATATATAAAATATATCAACATTGGGGTGCAGAGACTCCAGTAAGTCAGTTTGTGTACATATGTAATGACACGACACCATGCTGTAACTGTGGGATATTTATAGAGTCTTCTCATCAAAGTATGAAGTCCTCTTACATTTTTACAAAGGCTGTTATCAAGGAAACAGGCAGCAGAACTGTCCCAGTATAAAAGAGGAACAGCTTAGCTCAAAAGTATGTTCTCACAAAACCAGGCTGTAGGCAAGAGAAGAATATGCTCTTTTTCATAAATCACACCAGACCATTTCTGTTTTATTGCAAACTTCTCAACAGCTGGGGCCTGAAAATGCTGAGTATTTCTCTCTAAGTAGATATCCAACCCACAATGACTTCCAGAAGAGCTGAAAGAAGTCAAGTTTACAGAATTAGATGCAGCTTCATTTGTGAGGAATCAGCTAAACAAATGAATGTTGGAAGTTCCTATTAACACTCAGGACATCTGCTCAGATAGCCTTTGCTTTTGTTTCCTGTGTCTCCGCCTCTGCTGGTAGGCAGACTAATGTTTTTAAGACTTCTGCAGTGTTGTCTGTGCCCTTTTAATATACCTGACTTTGAACTGGGGTTCAGTCCCTTGATAGGGATTCAGAATCTATGAACAAAAAAAATAAATATGGAAGCATAAAGAGAAATGGGACAAATTACGGTAAGCACTAAAATTCAACTCCAGCCCAAAGATTCCACCTTCATGTTGAAAGCAGAAGCTGTTTATTCTCTGGTGAAACCCTCACTCCTATGATGGCAAGTAGTTATGAAGATAGAGAAATAGATAGATAGATAGATAGATAGATAGATAGATAGATAGATTAGATAGATAGCATAATTTTGCTTAATAAGTATCAAATTCAGAAGAAATGACAGTTGCTTGCTAGGTCTTTGATTCAGATTCTTTTGAAGTCTAGTTGATTTTAACGGGCGTTAGATGAAAATCCTGTGCAAATAATTATGGACATTTCTTCGATTTAAGAAATGGACTTATTTTGGGGATTTCAGCAGAAGGTTTGTTCGTAAAAGACAATACTTCATCTTGCAAACAGCACTTCCAAATTCAGAATAAAAGCCATTAGAGACATTATTCCACCAACAATGCAAAAAAAAAAAATCTTGGGATGAACAGTTAACTTCAACAAGCCTATTGCCCTCTTGGGCATAAATAATGTGTCTCTCAGTAATAACGTCTGTTCTTTGGTCAGCTCCTTACTGGCAGCTGCTTATCTTTCTAGCAAATGTGGAAGGCAGCTTAATCCATTTATTCCCTCCTTGAAAATTGTGAGGAAAAAGGCACGGGACTTTCTGGGGAGAGGAAAGGTCATAAATATGTGGCACAAACATGCCACATGACACCACGTGATGTCCTTTTCTCCAAACAAGTTTACTTTGCACATCTTCCATACATTCTTCTCAGGGCTTCAGTGCACTTTTTTCAGCATCAGTTTAGCCTCTCAACTGCCCTGTTAGACAAGCAAATATTATTTCCACTACTTAAAAGATTAAGAAAAAAGGGGAAAAAGTGACTCCCCAAGGTGACATAGGAATATTGCTGCAGAGCCAGGAATAGAATTCAGATCTCCTGACTCCCTGTCTGGTGCTTCCTTAAATATATGACCATCTGCTCTACTGCTGGAAGTATAGATACTATATGCTGACTCCAACAAGCTGGCTGCTAAGCCTGTTAGTTTATCCTCTTTTTATCCCATACTGATATCATCTCCAGCTAAGCTTTTGGCCTGGAGTCAAAATGATTTCCAGTGTTTGAATGATTCGACCTGCTTGTTATTGTTTTAACCTTGCACCACACATATGCTCAGCTATTTGTGACTTATCTGCATACAGTCTGTGTAGCAACAGCCACAAGCTAGAACTGTTTTGTTTAAAGATTGCATACTGAAGCATACCACATGTTTTAAACAATTATCATATAGCAATGAGTTTGATCCTGGTAGCTACCTGCACCCAGATTCCCTACTGAGCTGCATGTTACTTTCAAGGACAAAGAGCTTGTTAAAAAGACAACAAAATGTACACACTTGTGTGTCTCCACAAACATCAGTTCATCATGTTAAGCTTTCCCACTTCACAACTAAATGACATACTGAAACTAAAAACCTAACTAAACTAGATTGAATTAAAAACTATCAGCATTTTTTCAAATCATCATTTGGATTCAGAGAAAATAATCCTCCATTAAATTTTCTTCTCTCTCATTGCTGCAGAAAGCTCACCATATGTGTCCAAAACAGAATCATCACTCAGTGGAGTCAAAACAGTAGCAGACTAATGTGCCTTAAATCCGAGACTTGAGCTCCACTGAAGAGGGGGTTAGATAATTCACCTATTTTATTAAATATCTTCTGGTTATTACTGTAATTTTACTTGGGGGAAGCACACAATGAATTGACAGGCCTGTCTCCGTTGTCTTGTCAGGGGAGATAGAATGTTCTATAGGTATTGTCTTTTTCTAGGAGTACCAAAAGATTTCTGGTTTTATGTGTTCAAAACATTCCAATTCATGCTACAAGTTTTTATACATACATACATACATACATACATACATACATATACATATATATATATATGTAATTCTGTAGCATTTGTGTATTCAGGAATATGTGGTGTGGTCTGCAGTGTGAATCATTGTTCCCCTCAGTATTCCAAGCCTTCAGCTTCCAAAGCTCTGTTACAGAAAGGTTTTATTGAAAGTCTCTGGACTCCATTGTGATTTGGCAGTGCTAAGTGTTCTCAAACGTCATTAGTTCCAGCAACAATCTTAGGATAAATGGAAATATACTGGAAACTACGCTGAGTGACAGCAATTTCGTTCTAGAGTCATCTTGCCGACATTTCTTTGTCCTCTCTGTCTCTGATATTACAATAAAAACACCCCATTAACCTTACATTTGGGACTTTAAAATAATCACAAACCAGGAAGAATTCCAGCCAACATACACTAGATTAGAATTAAATTACTAGCAAACCTTAAAATTAGTTCCATTAAGCCAACATTAAATGTCCTGCAGATCATCAAGCGACACAGGATACGTAAGCTTTATCTTAGTGGGATTAATTTGACTACTGGCACATGATCTAGCAATTTCAAGAAATACACATTTACAGACACTTTCAAGGATGTCTCAATAGATTTTACAGCATTTATATACATGCATATTTGTACTCACATATTTGAGAACAAGCGTAATAACCAGTGTGTTGTGTCAGTATGGGAAATAACACCTGCCTTTTCTCCAGAAGTCCTGTGATACAGCTTTTGGACAGCTTTCCTATCAGAAAGGAGCTTCAAGTACCCATTCAGCAAGCAGCTCTTTATGGAAGTGGACAAAACCAAGCTGACAAAACCTGTATTGGTCTAATTAGCCAGGCAGACCAGCTTCCTCAGACATCATTTTCTTTAACCAGGAAAGAAAAATGTGAGTACTGAATTGTCTTTCCTTAACAACAGGTGGCCTGAATGATTATTTTTACTTCATCCTTTAGACAGCAAAATATCACTGCTTAAGGATCTTGACCTTTAACATACAGTCTGAATCCAAGATAATATTTACCACACGTTACTCAAAGGTAACAAATTCTTTTGGTTTTATATTAGGAGTTAAGGGTGATCATGTTTACAAGGAATTGTGCACAAAATCCTACAATCCTTATGTAAACACAAATCCTATGGGAAATGATTCTTCATAAGGATTGTGCAGTCAAACTTTAAAAAGTATTAGCACTGCTTTCCAGGTGCAATGGTAAATCACTGAACCCCAAGTCCACACATACAAGGCTGGCTGCAGAATATTTTTCTTGTAGTTTGCTCAAAGATTCACTTTGCTCAAAGATTTTAATATGCTTGAATCAACTGTCAGAAAAACAAGTTGTTTTTTTAACTCACCTTCTCCAGTTCTAAAAATTTTCCTTTATAAAAATACCTTCTGATGACAAGATTAGAACTCATGATTTCAGAGGTGTTGCTCTAGGGGGAAAGAATCTGCAGAAGTGTTTGATCCTGCGTTGTCGTTCTGAGTGGGCAAGAATTAAGCAAAAATCCTCTATTTTGTGAAGAAACAAAACATCTTGTAAAGCTTTAGCTGTCATAATAATGCACTTTTCGTTTTAATTAGGCCTTTTTACAGAAGATGTCATGTAACATTAAAAATCTGGCTTATATTTTTAAATATAATAATTACCTTTGTATGTAAATAAATTAGCATTATAGTATTCCTACTTGCAGAACTGTAAAGGACATCACATAAGTCTCCATTATTGCTTAACAGTTAAAAAACAAGCTTACTGCACTGTATCCGAGAATAGCCGAGATTATTTTTAATGAGTTCTGTTACAAGTGCTAAAATACTTTATGATTAGATGTGAATATGCTTGCATACGATTTCTTAAACACAAACAATACACACTGCACAGTAAGTAATTAGCTTTTGCAGCTATAAAACATGTTCATATTAACCTTTGTCCTTCATTCTATCAACAATGACAGACACACTGAGCTTTCTGTGCAATGCCAGCACCACTGAGTGTAAATGTATTATTTGCTTGCATGCAGTTATGTATGTGTGGCCATGCAAGGGAGTAATGTCCAGATCCCTCAACCACCATGAGAAACTGTTAAAAATGCTTATGATGCCCTTGAAGAATCCCAGAGATAATTAATGAGGTCAAAAGTACCTGACAGAAGATCTTAAAGTGAATCTTGCCCAAGTCAAACAAGTCCATTCTGCATAACTTACAGTCAGTAGAATTTCCAGCGTATTTTTGCAAATGAGCCTTAAAGAATTTGTAAGCAAGGTTTGAAGTGTGATTTGTATGCATGGGTGTGACATGCAGTAGAAACAGCTTGTATTTTGGTGTGTGATTTTATTAAAAATAATTGCTGCTAATAGTATCTGAGTAATGGACTAGATAGTGTAGCTTTGAAGAGCTTGTTGTGTGACATGACAGGGTAGGTTTGCAGTAAAGCTGTTGACATGGCTTGTGTTAATCACAAGCTTTAGGGTTCTTCAGCAAAGACAGTCAAGACTTTCTCCATCCTCGTGTCTGAGCTGTTCCTACTCTTTTTACGAGGAGTGGATCTGAAACATGAGCCAACTCTGCCTGGCAAACCTTATAAATCCAAGCAACTCAGCATGGGGGCATCCCTGATATTCAGGCAGGGAACACAGGCAGCAGGCTGTGCTGGAACCGTGCCTCTGCTGCCAAACAAGCCATTCCTTGGAGTCGTGCAAGAATGAGATGGGTGCAGAGCACCAGGAATCTGGGTGTACCCCAAGGACTTTCTCAGTGCCTTTCCTGTGAGAAGACATATAAGCAGTAGCAAGCAGGGAGCTGAATTCAGATTCACCACGTCTAACTACTACCTTGGTGTCAGATCACTTTATCTCTGTTCAGTGGTTTTCATACCTTCATTGTTCTCTTTTTTCCCTTCAAATGCTGAGTTATTAGGTTCAGCAAACGAGTATCAAACCTACAGCAGAATTTTTGGAAAGTTATTTTTCTATTCTGCATCAGCAGAAATCGAACCCACCTTCGTCCTCCTCAATACTACCCTTTGGGGGGATCACTGCCCTCTGAGAAGAAAGTCTTCTTGCTGGCATCAGTGAGGCATTTACCATTTTGTACAGTCCTTGAGCACAGGCGGATACAGAGCAAATTTCCAAACACACATGCATACACAAAGTTTTTTTGTCTGCTTTTCAGCTCTCCATCACGTTCCTTACACTCATACAGAAGTGACCCAGACTGAATATTCATTTAGAAGTTAGCATGTACCTAGAACAAATCATTCATTGGCAAAACGAAGCATGTTCTAAAACAAGAAATACAAATGCATCATCTTTACCCTCTTTCTGCCCCATACAATGCAGTGTGCAAGGGGTCTATGTTTCTTTCGTCTTTCCTGGAGAGTTCTGTGTGTCAAGGACCTGCTGTTCTGATAAAGCTGACATCTAACTGCTGAGCGACCACAAAGGGCAAATGACCACCCAGTATTGGTTTTCAACACATATAATTTTAAAGATTAAAGTATTTTATTATGTGAATGACATTTCAAATGTGGACTCCTCCACATGTTGTATATTTTCTGAATCATTTCTCATCTGTGTCAGCACAAATCAAGAGTTCAGTGAAAATTGTTGCTATTTACACCAGCCTCTGTGCAGTCAGAGGACAATTCACCAGCCACTCCCTACTGTGCTCACTTAACACTTGAAGTTTTTTGCTTTGAAGTTGTAGAGCCACTGCCTCAGCTGGTGTATGTTTACTGCAGTGCCCTGACTTCAATCTAAACCAGCTGAGGAGCCTCTCCCCCTTTCCCCACAGTCCCCACATACTTCACCACCTTTGTAAACCATGATCGAGTACAGGTGACATCTTATGTGCAGCAGAATATGTACCATGAAAATCAAATGGGGAAATACAGAAGATTTCGGAAGTGTCCTTTGTGGATTGAACTGATAAGAAGAAACTATGACACCCACTCAAGAATCAGGAATGTTCAGTAAAATATGCCCTGTCTGTAGGGATGGATAGAGTCCCTTACCTATAGCAGTGAAAAGTGAAAATAAATTCTCCTGTTTATAAAAAAAAAAATCATCTTGCTTCATAAAGCAAGAGTTTATCCAGGTTTTTATAGGTGCCATGGCAACAATGTTACTGGAGTACTCATAGGAGCACTTTTGGAGAGAGGAAATAGGATGAAACAAAAAGCTCACTGGTTATCCGTGGACACAAGGACTTTTGCTGCAGACAAATACAAATTCTCCTTCTTATTATTTCTGTCTGGCTATTTACAATTGCCACCACAGTCATTATTTTCACTTTATATCATTGTTGCCAAGAAATACTGAAAAAAGGGGGGAAACCTGCTACAACTAGAAGGACTGATTTTAAACATAGTTCAGAATTCCATTATATTTGCATCAGTTAAAAGAGATGAAGAACTACTAAAATCGCTGTGGTTACTACAGCAAAAAACCCCAATACCACAAGATATACATGTTCAGTAAAACCTACTTTTAATTACCGTAGTGCCTTTAAAATTATGAATGTCACAACAAACGGATAACTATGGCTCCAGTTTTGTTCTGAAATAACTGATTTCAGCACATTTCACCTAGGAGTGAATGTTCCACCTTTTTTTGAGCTCTGCAGTTCTATTTTAATTCCAATATTCTAGTGTCAGTAAAGGGGTATCGAAACTGGAACCTAGTTCATGCAAGCTTACATGCACTGACATTTGTGTGCAAAGAGAATAGCTCAATATTAACAAATGGCAATATACAATAATACTTACTGCAATGACTGGGGGGTGGGGGAAGCCAATTAGTATTTTCTTCACTTTACCAATTATCCAGAGCCACATTTCTAGGTCTCTGCATACAAAGCATTACTAAACCTCTTGTCCATGCAGAAACAGTTGTAATACATGAGAAACAGCCTTTAAATCAAGATCCAGTTTGTTTAGATTCTTATTTCTTAACATAATAAATCACACTCTTGCAATGAACTTTCAGTCTTTCTTTCCCAGTCACTTTTGAGTATCTTTATCATTTTGAGACCAAGGTGGAAATTCTAAAGAGACTTCCTGTGTGAAATGAATGGACAGAATATTTCATACCTTGAGATGGCTGGAGTTAGGGTTCAAAAGTAGTTTTAAACATGAGGAAATCCAAGCAGGAGAGAATTGCAAATCATCAGGGTATGCAAATCCATCTGTTTCTGGAGAAAATTTGTTTTTCCAAACACTCACTGCTCTCATTTTGCATTGCTTCACAAAATTTTTTTCATTTTTGCTCAGATGATACCTGTTTATTTTCTGTTAATGCAAGAAATTTCCTGACCTTTGCACCCCACATCTTCTGCCTGTTTCTTGCTTTCATTTTAGATCTCTTCACACATCCTGAAATGCTTAACATGGATCCTTGGGCCTGTGAAATTTGCCATATAACTTACATTTGTAAATCCTTCTCTCAGTGTTTTGATTTTGTGATATATGACAATGATCTAACCTTGTCACCCTTTTGTATGTACAGCCTTCTGATGACGTGGAGATTTCACAGGGTGAACAGTATATGCATTATTCTCAAGGAAAAAATTACCAGATAATCCAGTTTTATCATGACATTTTACTGTTTTATAATAAGACAAGATTTATGAATGAAATAATGTCTAACAGCAAGGAGCATGTAAAAACCAGGAATCATGAAAGGCAGTATTTGTTTCTTTGAGACTGGCAGGACAAATACTGAAGTCCAGTATTTCATAGCTCAGAATGAAGGAAAGATATGCTTCTACTTTCCTGACTTTGTTGTGGCCCAGGAAAAAATTACAGTGCCTTCCTAGAGTCTGGTCAAATAGATGGCTGCTTTGTGTAGCTGAGTCTCCTGTCCTTAAGTCATAGATATATAATTACTCCAAGCCCTATACTTTCTTTAATAAGCCTTCAGTTCATTGAAAATCCTCCCCTGCTTCAGCAATTTAGTTTACTTAATGAATTACCTATTTTCATTCCACATGGAGTTGAGAACCTTGGCTTGCTATAGATTCAATACACCCTTTAAGTACCTTTAGTCAGTCAAACATCACAGCAAATGTCTGGGTTTCATCCATTCATAAGATACATCCATGGGCAGTATGAAATAAAGCCGTACACTCCTCATTGAGAAACAATTTCCAGCCACTGCACTTAAAAATTGTTCCAAGTGTGAACAAAGGTTAGAAACACATGTTCATGAACCTGGAGGCAGACTATGAAAATGGTAGAAAAAGATGCAGCTTACATCTCTAGTTAGCCTCACTGACAGGTCACCTAAAATCATTTATTTTGTACCTGTTTGGCTTAGAAAGGGGATTTTGCACCTTCCACATCAAGCATTCCATGCAGTGACAAACCCCATAATTACAGACGCAAAATAATTATTGTTGATCTTCATTGTGAGTCTCCCACTTATTTTAGTAATGATTCAGGAGAGGAGAATGGTATTCTAAATATGGATTGTAATGCTCAGAACAGGGGATTAGATCTTCCTTACTATGCAAGTTAGACACCTGAAAAATATGGGTTTATTTTCAGCAGTCTAGCTTTTAGCATATGTAAAGATCCAAGAAACTCACAGCTCTGAAGTCTCTGGCAGCAGCTACATACTGCTTGGAACTCTGAATCAGTGTAGATGACATAGAAATGACATAAATTATTGAGAGAGCATAGAGCGAGAAACTTTAGTAAGCAAGGTGATCCTTACAACAGACTACTACACTTCCACACTGCTTCAGTTTCTACCTACTCACAAGGCATTTAAGAAAGAATATATAGTGATTAGCTAATTTAATAACATGCTGTGCCATTTTGTGCCTGCTGGTGGTTAGTTCTGTCCAGGCTGCTGGCACCCCTACCTGTGTTCTGTCCCTGAATTTGCATACTTACAACTGAGGACCTGACTGAGAAGCTCAGAGCAGCTGGAGGGAGCAGCTCCCCAGCCCAGGCAAGAGCCATGGCTGACACCGCAGTATTGGTTTGCAAGTTTTCCACTTGAACAGCACCAAGTACTTTCTCAAACACAGCTCTGTGTGCTACCTGGCCCTCCAGCACAGAATATTTCAGACATCCTCCAGTGCCAGTTGGGACCATGAGTCCAGCTCAAACAACAGAACAGCACAGCCTAGCCTGCTTCATAGACAATGCTTCCTTAAAGTAGAAGATTCAAAAAGGGAGCATAACAAACTTCTCATCCAGTCAATCAGATGACCTCTGCTCTGGCTGTTAAGTTTAACAATTTCCTCAAATCTGTTTTTCTGCATGTGCTGCATGTCAGAGACTGAAATGCTGAACAGCTCTCTCTGCTTTTTATGCTACAGAGAGGTGACCATGCAGTTTTGGTAGCATTGCTTCCTACAAAAATATGCACCATATTCCATCTACATGTTCCACAAAAAGTTGGGCACTGAAATTTTTCGAGGCATATTGTTTCTTTCCACCTTATCTCATTACTGTAATACCTTTTTTTTTATATCATCATTGCAGCACCTTAACCATGTGTCCACGCTACTTCAGAAAGACAAAGAACACAGTGCTTGTAGCTTAGCAAATGAAGCAAGGGCACCACGGTTAGGTAGCACAGAGTCACTGTAGAAAGTAGTGCTGATTCCCTGCTTCCCTTCATGCCCATGGGCTTGTGACTGCTACAGCAAAATTGTGAGTGAAGATCTGATTACACCGAAGAAACAAGCAAGCTGTTACCAACTTGAGCAACTTCAGCAGAACAAAATGCAGTTTTGTCACTTACATGTTACCAAGAACAGGAAAGATGTATCAGTTCTCTCTGCTCCTTCCTATCAAAGGTCCAAAGCTGCTTTGCAGTTCTAGAGCTCTGCCAACATAATCAATTGCACCACTGCATAACAGTGGAGATGCATCACAGGGTGTAATGAACAAACTGAGTATTGCAACACCTCTTTGAATAGTTGTGGAGCTACTAATATCAGAAACAGAGAGAAGGAGTCAGCTTATAAAGACACAGCAGATCTGTGTTCTTGCAGTGAGAAGCATCAAAATCTACTACAGTAGCAGTGAAGTAAAGGGTTCCAAAGGAAAAGCCCACAGCAAACAGGCTTAACTGCCTAAACTTCTGAAAACTGAGGGAGATTGATTTTTGCAGTTTCCACATGACTGCATCTTTTAATATGCTACTTAGGCTTAGTTATTTACTGATTTACCATATACAGTTCTACATAAAGAACTATATAGTTGAGAGGAAATCCTTCTAGTGCCTAACTGTAGGCCAGTTTCCAACAGCACTTGAAATCTTTTCCCTGGCCCAGCTCAAGAGAAGAGAGAAATTTGACCAGGGACATGCAGGAGGGGAAGCGAAGTGCAGACTAAATTATGACATTGTAACAGCAATAGATGTCAGAGCGCTTTTTGGATCAATTGTTTCCTTCCACTAAAGAAAATCTGCTCCCACTTCACAAAAGCAAGCCCCCACTATCAGCAGGCAGTGTTCACTTCACAAACTTTTCTTACTCAGTAATATGGTGGAAAAGGCAGTTGTGTATAAAATTTTTTATCTCTTCTGTTAAAATCCTTACAGTAATTACACAAGAAAAAGAGAAATCAGGAGACACAAAATTAGTTTATTTTAATTATTATCCTGCACAGTTGATTCAGGAAAAGAAAAAGCATCTTCTGAATAAATTTTTCTTTTCAAAAACTCAATTGCATCTTCATTTTTCATTTCCTGAAACTTCTTGTTCTGGATCTGTAAGAAAGTAAAAGGACAGGGTGCATTACTTCTATTGTCCAAACTACTCTGTCCTACAAACCAAGCACTCTACAATGAAAAGGCCTCAGGAAGTTGTTGTATTCTGAAAACAAGTTCACTTGAATCATTGATTCTATAAAAATCAGGGAAATAAGCCAAAGACACATAACTTTCTCAGGTACAAAGCAATTTGTGGCTTGATTTTTTTCCCCTCAATGATTTATTTACTGCTAATGGTAAGTAGTAGCTTGTCTTTTAGACTCCCTCTCTCTTTCTCCCTAGTGATAGCATCACTACCCTCTAACTAGAAATGATACACAATTATCACTCTGGAGAAAGCCTACCATTCCTGGTGAACCTTCATACTTTGTAAAACAAGGCCTGATCTACCAAACATACTCATCACTGTGCTGCTAACAGGACTGAAACAGAGACAGTAATGAGCTCCTCTCACCAGAATTACACGATAGCCTAGTTTATTTAGATGCCGCTTCTTCATTGCCAAGTTCCCCCGGGGGTGTGTAGTACCCAGACAGAAGGCAGACATAGGAGCAAACAGAAAAGCCAACCTGCAAACAAGGAAAGTAAGGAAGACTTCACTGTACAAATGCAGACTAATCATTTATAAGACAATGATTCAATGATGTCCATTAGCACTGCAGAATATACATGTGTGTTTCTGGTAGGCAAAAATATCAGGACTGCACAAATTTCATTATCCTCTTCCTTCTTCAGGTTTAAATAATTTAGATTCTTTTCTTCCATGAGGTTCACAGAAGTACCAGCATCTACCCAAATACCTACAGCAGAATTAGGTACTTAGATCTCCACTTCTCCCACAATGAGAAGGGAATAGATCATTCAACATTCTCCCTTAATTTGACAGATTCTGCATTTACTTTGATCCTTTGCTAATGATATTCAGAATCAGTCACTTCCTGCCATAATAACCTATTTGGAAGGGTGAGGAAAGCTGAATGCCTTGGAACACTGAGTTTCTGTTACACAACTCACTAGGCTCTCCTTTTATCAAAAAGCAAACTGTACAAAATACATTGCTGTGCAGTGATCCAGCACATAAATGTTAAATATTACACAATTCTGCTTAAGCATTACTTAAATGATATATGTCCCTGCTTCAGTTACTGAGAGGTCAGTCTTCTACACAAGATTAAATTAATCACCTAAAATGTGGATATGATGATCCTTTTTATTCAAATTACATTTCAGTAGCTGAATTAACTTCCATAACATATCACTGAGATGCAAATTTTTGAGACTTGAGAGAATAACTGAATGTTTAATTGGACAAACACTTTTTTAAAAATTGCTACCTGCATTCATTACAAGAGTATCAGATCACTGTGATGTTTCCTGCCTCTTTCTCTGAAATGTTAAGTGTTAGCCTCTGTTAGAGGAAGGTATGGAGCTGGATGAATTGTTGCTCTGCACTGGTATGGAAACTTTTGGATAGCCCAGTGAGCACAAATAACAACTGAGTTATCTACTTTGCTTCTGAAAATCAGTGAACCGAAGTAATTGGATGGGATACACGCAAATAAAACTAGCATGCCAAAAAAATATGCAAAAAAAGACACCTCTGAACATGAGAGTCAGGATGATCATCTGTTGGAGCTATGGGGAGCACTTTCTTTCTGTCTGAATCCATTCTGATTTCAAAATCTGAAAACAAAACAACAAAACATTTAACTCTGCAAGAGGTTAAAATTAATGTTGCCATTTGAACCCATTAATTGTTCAAATTGTTTTCAAATGAACAGCTCATTTGAAAAAGTTAATAGACACCATCAGTGGTCTGTTTCTAATTGCTGTTCTCTAATAATTGAATTATTACTGATAGCTTTTCCCTCCCTGCAATGAATATAAAGCTATAGCTTGCCCATCTCAAGAAAAAAATTAATTTGTTTCTTGAAACTGCACTTAAGTTTATGGAGTGAAATCATCATTTAAAGAAACTGCTCTTGATCACTGTCTGTCATGCCTACTCAGATTTTCCCGCAATCCAATTCTTCATTACAAATATTTAGGAATAAAATCATTACTAGTACAGAAGAACTGGTAAGGCTGGGTGACTGGCAAAAAAAAAAAAAAAAAAAAGGCAATAAGGCAATATCAAAACATAAGAGAAACCAAAAGAAGTCATATCCCATTTCATAAATGAAAGCAGAGCATAAATCTTAGCCAGAACTTCAGAGAAGAAAAGAAAAAAAAAGGCAGCTGCTGTTTGGCTTTGTTTCTAGCATGATTTGGTACTAACATGTCAACTCTCTCAAAGTTGCCCACATTGGATTTATGTACAATTACCATCTGCTTACTGATGCCTGAAAAAAAGTCCAAAACAGTTTTGTAAACAAGAGAAATCATAAAAGTTTTAGTAAATGGACTTAAAAACTTTAACAGAAGCATTATTAAAAGTAAATTCACCAATCAATGACATCATTTGTTAAAAGACTGTATCTTCAAAGTGTTAAACTTTTAATCACTTGCACCCTATGGAAATTTATTACCATCTTATTATTTTGGGGATTATAAATCTGTATTAAAAATAATATGACAGTAATATCGCTTCATACCAATATGATATCTGTATGGCAGCTGAACATTTTGCCGAAACATGTTCTCATCTCCCAGTAGTTCTATCAGTGCCTCCTGAGCTTTTCTGAGATTAAGAGATACTAATGAGGACAAATTCTCAGTCAGCACAAATGCAGGCTTTGTGAAAGAAGGGCTGTCAAGCTCCATACACGTTTTCACACAGCGAAGCATCACTGTGTTTTGTTCTTTAAGATCATCTGAAAAAGGATACAAAAAATATTACATGCAATATATTATCCCACAGAATTTTTCATTTTATTATCATTTATAGTCTGTTCTAGCATAGCAAATTCCACTTGACTACTCTACTAGCTGTACAAAATTGTAATGTGGAAACCAAATTCTTCTACAAACCATTCCAAGGACCTCACTGTAACTCAGAGCATTCCAAATCCCACTTCTACTCACAACTCCAGGTACTAAAGTTTGCAAAGGCTTCCTACATTTAAGTGCACACCTACTGTTAAACTGTTGCCGCCATGGGGTGCAAGACAATAAGCCCAATTCCCCAGTGCAGACCCAGATCACTCAGATCACCACCACTACATTAGCTTTGTCCTGAGGACTTCAAATTTAATATTAATCATGCTTGTGTTCTTTAATTTCTATCTTCTAACACAATTACAACAAATTACATACACAGGCAGGCATCCTGTTTAAGACAAGAACATGACAAAGTAAGGTCTGACCTGACACTGTAAGTTCATCCTTGCTGTCCTTTTGCAGCAACTCATCAAGTGCACGTCGGGGAAGATATCCTAAGATGCCAAGTGAATACACTGCCTTCAGCAGTTCTGTGCTGGAAATCTGAGGCAGGTACTTATTCAAGCAACTGTGAAGAGTCTCAAAAAACCTTTTCCAAAAGGAGAAGAAAAGTATCTAAGTACACAAATAAAGCTACATAAAATACATATTTCAAACAAAAATACAACTTAGAAATCTTTACTATCTTGTATAATTGTATTTTCTATTATCCAACATTAGTGTTTGATTCTTACTTTGAGGATACAGCTACCTATCAACAGACTTAGTAGCCTCACCAGTCTAGAACCTGGTTAGTCTTTTAGTTAGAGAAAAAAAATCATATTTAGAAAAAACATGAAAAGACAGCAATTTACCTTACAGATGAATGAAACAGGATTGAGCTCTTTCACAAATAAAATTAAATACTAGTTGCAATACATTATTCTGTCATGACTATGTAACATATTGTCAGGCACTCTAAATGAAAACCTACAGGTGCTTTTGGACTCTGGGAACATGGTTGAGTCGAGAATACACTCGAAGAACAATCAAAAGGTTTTTCAAGTTAAGGAAATCAGGGTCTTCTGTCACCTTCTCAGCAAAAATATCCAGCAATTCAGTAGGCTGAAAGCCAAGTGTCTCACAGGCAGAAAGAAAAAGGATTATCTAAAAGAAAAGATAGTTTTACAAGTCAAGAAAACCAGTGAAGTTGATCCTACCTGTTGACTTCATAGAAGACATTTTTAATGAAAGCAAAATTTCCAAAACTTTTGTTTCTTTACTTATCAATAAATAGAACAGCATTTTAAAAATGTAACTATCAGCTTCATCAGACTGGTATCCACAAACATTTGTTCTCCAAAGATCAAGCACAAATACGAAGAAAGGTAACATGGAAGCATCAAATACTCTATTAGTACTGCTACAGATTGTTTGGTCTCAAAAAATTTACCTGTCTTTTGTCCCAAAGGTAGGCAGTAGAATGAACATAGTCTGCTAATGCTGAAAACAGGTTTACATTACGGTACTGGAGAGTGTGACAAGCTTCCAGAATGAGAATTAACTGCCGAAATGGAACATCATGGACATTTTCTGTAACAAAAAATCAAAGAAGGACAGATGATAAAAAGCAATGGAAGCTGTAGGTTGAAGACATTGAGACATCGTGAGAACAGTTTGGTTAAGTGATGAAGGAGGGGAAAAATACGATAAGAAACTGTGGAAGACTGTGACTAGCCAGGCAAAGCTCAACGGACCTAAAACATATTAAGAAACAGAGACAGAAGAAACCCAACTGAACCAGAATCAAGCTACAATACATTAATAAGTAAAAGGGAACAAATTAACAAAATAAGTAAGAAGATTGTGTTCCCAGCATGTAATCTCTTCTGGGATTTTTGATTTTCAGCATGTACTGAAAAAAACACTGAAGAAAGTCACTCCTCCCTCAGTGTATGCCACCTGGCCTATGTGCTGAGTGTGGTGAAAGTCCTATGGGAGAAACCAGGATGTGCAATTAAACATTGTGTCCTATCATATATGAGCAACCAGGACAAATAAAGACTGTGTAAGCAGCCTTAATGCTTCTGAGTAATTTATATTACAAATTCTATTTTGCTACCTTCATGCTTTTTGAGATACGAATTCTTATGTATTTTAAATATGACTCAACACATACTGACCACATATACTTAAGCAATGTATTGGAAAGGTATAGAGAAGAGATAAAAGCATTATCTTTCATTTAATATTTTTATGGGCTACAGCATGCGGTTAAGTCTTAAGCAGTACTCAATAATTAAATCCAGTAATCAAGGAAATGCTATTCTCCCTTTAGTTTACCAACTAATCACACTAAGTCACCAATCTATCCTGTAAGCTGTCAATTTCCAATTCAGATTTGTTATAAAATTTTATTTGAAATCTCTTTTCCTTGCTAAAATTAAATTCTTTTTTATAGATCTTGTGTACAGAAAAATGTAAAGAAAAATATGTAATTCAGATAAACGTTAAGAAGGGCAGAGATGACAAGAGCTATTTGCTTTTATTATTGATCAGTAATTTTCTGTCCTGCTGCTTGTCAAATGGCTCCACATAACTATAATATCCTGTAAAACAAAGATGTTTCCTGAGTTTTAAAGGAAATCAGAAAAGTGAGATGAGACAATAATTAGGAAGAATTTGGTATAAGGAAGGGAAATTTAATTAACATATTCTTTTCTTACCCTGGATCTTTTTACTGCAGGGATTCAGGATTGGAAGGGAACAATAACTCATTGCAGCAAGAGCGAAAAACATACGCAGAGCATTCGGAAAAGTCAAACCATCTATTTCTCTCACAACTGCCATCTAAAGTGAACCAGAGTTTGTTAAATCCTTCATTCTTCAGGTATATTATCATTGCTTTCTGGTGAAGACATTATCACCAAAACTTTCCCAAAGTCCTTAGTTCAGAATTATATGAAAGAAAAAGAAGCAAAAAACAGTAAAAGCATATAATAACTACTGTCAATTACTTAATACACAATTATAGCAGGTCAAGTGCTCTAGAAATGTGTCACTACACAAGTTTCCAGCAATTTGCCTTTATATGGTTATTTTAAAAGAAAAAAGTCTCAGTAAATGTCATTTCCAAATACTGTGAATACACATCTTCTACCAACTCTTAAGAAAGTAGCAGAAATAAAACGGACACAGTTAACTTAAAAGTTCATAGTAGTCCAATTATGGTTTTGCACATGCATGGAAGCTGTAAGCCTCCAAAGTGTTTCAACAGTATGTGAGTGGCCTGTATTTCATACAACCAACCAGCTACTAATGTGGACTGAGGCAGAGAAGGTCAGCTCTGATGCCAGAAAGGATATTTCACTTATCAAAGCCATCACTTGATTGATATAAGTGATAGTAAAAATGAAACTACAAATTATACTGGCTGTTAAAATACAGTATTTTATATTTAAATACATATCAGAGGTTAAATACAAAATGCACCTATCATAAGAAATTGCCCTGTAAAAAAAATAGCACCCTGTGGGCTCAGAGAATTAAGTGCTCCCTTTAGTTAACAAGTGCAAATGTTACTTTCCTCTCAGTTTTATGATATTTCATGAATGCTATTAAAACCTCTGATGTCACAGCCCTTCAGTTATGTGATGAAAACACTAGCAGGCCCTGTTTAAGAGAAGGTTTCCAAAAGGGTTTTCACATCAGGGGACAAAACCCAATACACCCTGCCATAAAACCTACAGCTTGCTCCCAGCCATTGTATTTCCATGGGGACCTATCAGGTACACAGAAAAACAAGACCATGAGCTTGGGGAGTTCTGGCATCTTGCTCCCACCAGTCCTCCTGCCCTGTACAGTTACTGGACACAGCCCCATCACAGACCAGCCTTCTGTCACCTCATCTTCACTTACAGGCTGGGAACCTGTAAGTGTTTCTATGAAACACCATGTGGCCAACCCAAAGAGGGGAGGGCACTGCTGGTTTACTGCCTCAATGCTTTTTGCTACCAGCCTCCAAATCTAAGTTCTTCCTACAGCTATAGCTAGGCAAATACAGTTACCCTTCTATTACATTTTCTCTTTCAGTGTCTGAAAAGAACTATACACAATTTATAAATGATGGAAGAACACTGGCTTTGTGGGAGTAAAAAAGAGCCTCCAACTAACTTTACCTCTATTTTCTTTTTCAGAAAAACTGGAGCATCCTTCCCCAGGCATTTCATCAGGTTTTGCAGAATAAAGATGTCTCTGATACTTGAAATGCGCTGCTCCACTAGTAACCTGATGAGGAAACACACACAAGAGCTCTCCTCATTTCAGCAGAAACAGGTAAGTACCTCCATTGTTCTTCACTGCTCCTCTCCCATCTTCCTTTTTTTGAAATGCTAACATAACTCTGCATGACATGGCTTTAGCACAGATACTTTACACATGGAGACAATTATAAATGCTTTCTTAATGTTAATCTAATAGATGAATGCTGCTGCTGATACACTTAACAGCAGGGGGACCTGACCAGACAGCACATGTGACGGTGCAAATAGGAGTGCTGTTAAGCCCCAAGGAATTAACAACCTTCTGCAGAGAAAGAAAATTGCACATTTTTATCTTTAAAAATCTTAACATTTTATCTTGCACATCGATGTGCAGACAAGTTCTGAAACAGACAGGAAACTCAGGAATGGACCCAGATAACAACTGGATGCAAGTGAGGAATAAAACCAGAGTGCTGTGGGCTCAACAGAAGGAGAAAACACAGAGATGAATGTGCGCTCCTAGCACCTCCTTTTCTGGCTCAGTGGGTGGTATTGTAATCGTTATGTCTGAACCACCCTTAAGTATACCTGCACAGGTAAACACACCTACAAAAATATGAAGTGTCACCTTCTAAGGCAGTGAAATTAATCTCTGCAAATGAGCCAGAGCTCTAGACATCAGGATATAAAACTGTAGATGGGACTCCTGCTTTCTACCAACTTTTAAGAACTGTGTACCTGCGCTTCCAGGAAAACCTGGTTTTTGGGTATCACATCCACTTTCTCAAAGTAGGACGTGATACAGGGTCAAAAGTACTAATCCATGGCAAGTTTTGTGATAGCCTCAGTAAAATCAATCTCATGGGAGTGAGCAGATTGGTTACACATGTAAATCACACGGGCTCAGAACAAAAACAAAGAAGTTATTCTGATAAATCACTACACAGAGGGACTTGCTGGACACAAATAGTCTTCACCTGAATTTTCACTTACTAAACTGTAAGAAAATATTCCCAGGCTGTTAAACAATGTTTTTCATCATGAAAAATCAGACAGGTCCCTAAGCAAGATAGGCTTATTACCTCCTGTCTGCACACAGATGAAAAAGGGATAGATATGTGAAGGGGCTTGATCAACATCACAAGAAAACTACACTGGTGGAGCTGCAGTCAGAACACAATCCCCTGCAGACCCTGCATTCCAGCATTCTTTATCAATGGAAGTCCTCCTCCTTGAAACTGCAAAGACAGTGCCAAAATTCACTCTCTCTAACACAGCTCTTACCTCATGTGATCATTTAAATCCTAAAAACACAGACCGTATTATATGTGTAGACATACCCTTGATGATTTCTAACAGACATGCATTCAAACATTTAAATACAAAGGACACAAAAGATGTATTTTTCTCACTGTAATCCAGCTTGAAGAGCGCTCACATTCTTGTCTTTATCCATCCCTGCTAACGTAGTTGCCAAAACTGAGATACATCGGTTATCCAGGTGATTGAGCTTCTCCTGTTAAAAGTTTTGACAATGTCGGATTACTTCAAACCAGTAAAAGTTTCAGAAAAGAAAAACTGACCACTCTTAATCTGCACCTGCCCTTTTCTTTTTCCCCTCAAAAGTCAATTTACAAGCTTTAATTTTGCAGAGCCCACAAGGTCTCACATCAGTCAAAAATAGTTGATTTGGAAGTGAAAATTATTTTTGAAAATTCTCTCTTTTAAATCTGAAATCAGGCAGTGGTTTCAAAAGTTAAGGAAATTAGAAGGACACACAAATCAATATGGGAACTGTTTCCATGGAACATCAGACTAAACCAGGGATGTAATCCAACTCTCTCTGATGCTGCATAGCTTCCCAGAATGATCCACTGGTAATTCAGCCCAAATTTAGGAGAAGGATTTTCATACTTACTTGGCACACCCTCACCAAGGTCTGGACTAGGAGCGTGTTCTGTGGCACGCCGAGGTTCACCAGGGCGTGCAGGCTGAACACCAGGTCCCCACGCGTCATCCTGCGCGCGTCGCGCAGCAGCTGCTGGCACAGCTTCCTGAAAGCCGGGTGCTCAAAGATCAACTGCTTCTCATAGCGCTGCTGCTCTTCTGACAGGTTCTTGAAGAGCCTCCAGGCCATGGTTAAACAGTTTGTGTAGTGCTTAATGGAAACAGCTGCCTCCGAAGCCAAGTCCAGCGCATCGGAAGGACAGGTGCATTTCCGGAGACTGGTAAAGAATGGGTCACTGTGATCCACTACATGCTTCGGTTTGAAGCTCCCAGCATCATCCAACTTTTCAACTTCCAAGGAGCTCTGGGAAGCCTTCTCACTCACCAAAGCCTCTGCACCTGTGCTATAAACATCTGCCTTTTGAGATAGAAATCGAAGAGACGACCCATGCAGAGAAGGCAAAATATTTAAAAGTAGTTTCCTGAAGTTCACATTTCCTAAGGGATCTCTGTATCTCCCAATCCAGAAAATGTGTTTTCTTGCTGTGGCTGAAGATTTGGGAATGAGCACAGAACTGTACCTATGCACACATCTAACAGTATTTAACAAATAACTTATTTTATTATTCATTTCTACTAATGCCTCATTAATAGATTTGAAATGCCAACTCAAAGTAAGGGATCCAATGACTCTACCAGTAGAAACAGTTCTGGAGAAACTGCACAAGATCACTCATCTGTAAAAACAATTGAAAATTATGGATTAGTTACCAGACTTTCAATTCCCACCGTTTCAGTTGCCAAATCTGTGCATTCTTACAAAAAGGGAGAAGATTTGGTAAAAGATCCCCGGAAACTGGTTTACATAGAAGCTTTTATTTGGTCTCCTACATTTCGGTCAAACATCTCAGCGCAAGGACAGCCCGGGCATCAACTCTTGCTTCCTCCTTGCTGCTCTCCCTGCTCCGGGAAGCAGAGCCTTTTCCTAGAGGACCTTTCCCCATGCACAGGCGTCTCTCGACAGAAGGGTCCCTACAGACCACCAGCAGCGGGTAACGGGATCCCTCCCGCCAGCCTGTCCCAGCTTGCCTGCCATGCCATAAGGGAAAGCCGCCTTCACTGCACACCCGCGGGCGCTCGCTCTCCCGGTGCCGGGGGGAAGCCGCTGGCTTCCGGGATCACTTCCCGCTGACCCTGGTAGCGCTGCCCAGCAGGCCGGGACAGTACACGGGGACAGAGACCTTTCGGCGGCTCCGCAGCACCTCGGAGCACTCGGGAGGAACGGCGGGGGCGGGGACGGCGCCGGCCGGGCAGGGCAGGGCCGGGCCGGGGCTGCCGGCGGCCGCTGTTACCTCGCACGCGGCACGGCCGTAACACGGGCCCGCTGAGCCGCGAGCTCCCGGCGCGCCGCGCGAGACGGACGGCGCGTGCCGAGGGACAAACTGCCCCGGCGCGCGGCGCGTTGCTCAGCAACGCCGAAGCGGCCGTTGGTGGGAGGCGCGCGCATGGCCAAATTCGTGGTGGCGGGTGAGGGGGGACCCGGGACCCGGGCGGGGCAGCCCCGGCGGCAGCACCTTGTACCGGGACCCGGGACCCGGGCGGGGCAGCCCCGGCGGCAGCACCTTGTACCGGGACCCGGGCGGGGCAGCTCGCCGTGTTTGCAGCAGTTGCCCCTCTCTGCGGGCTCACCCCCGTGCCCGGGGCTCTCCGGGAGCCGTGTCCGCACGGCGCGCAGCCTCAGCCGGTCCCGGGTCAGCATTCTCCCTCATGCTGTCGGTGAGGCGTCAGCTGTCCCTCCAGGAGTGGGCTCCTCGGCCCCTTGAACGCTGGCTCGGGAGTCTGTTTCACCTGCAGAATTACCCTTCCTTAGCTGGCTCACATTAAACAACGTTTAGTCTTTTAAGCTCTTATCGGTGAATGACAAAATCATCCAATAGTGCTGCTATTGCTATGTTCACAGGCAAGGCAGACTGCCCATACTATGCCAAAGCTGAACTCCTGGCTGACTATCTCCAGACTAACTTGCCCAACTTCAGGTTTCACAAGATTACTCAGCAGCCTGACAAGTGGGAGGTAAGGAATTGTAAATCAGGTCGCCGATAGGTGCCCCAGTGCTCTACAAACCAAGAAATGTGCTTATCTGTAGTATGTTTCTTCTATTAGTGGTTTGCTATGTGGATAGAGGTGCTGCAGAAGCAGCTTTGGCTAAGAGAGCCAGCCAGAGGGAAGGTTACAATGTTTTGAGCAACTGACGTCTCTGAGTTTTACCACAGACGATGGGCACAAAGTGTGGACTAGCCTAAAGCTGTATTATGTCAAGAAAAAGTTCAAGGTGGTTTTGATTGCTTGCTTGCTTGCTTGGTTTTCTTTTTTTTTTTTTTTTTTAAGTATAAATGGCTGTTCAATCTGTAAATCTTTTGCCCACTGGGATTACATATACCTTCCTAGATGTTTCTTGTCAAGAGCCTTTGGGGCATTTAAGAGCTTTGAATTACAGTGGAAGTAAAAAACAAATATCACATATTTGTTTGAAGTGTGGATGGGCCTTTCTGAGTACTTATGCTGTAGACATACTGCCTATAAGGCTCTGAAAAAGCTGCAGTCTTATTCCATGACATAGACAGCATTATGGTATTTATTACCTTGTGTATTTTGCTTGACACCTCCACCAAGTAATTTGAACAGTTCAGTGAAAAGCAATTAACCTCTTCACCTTACTTACCTTCTGTGGTTGAGTAAGAATCCTCAGATTACTTGCTGCTGCACAGCACTGCTCTCTTCTGCGCCCCTAAGACAACTAAGTGAAATCAAGACCTTGAGGTGAGCTATCCCAGTGTATCACCATACCTTGCTTTGTGTTATTCCCCCATTTTGTACCCACTGGTACATAAGTTCTGAGGCACCTTGTAATTATATATTGAGAGGAAATAGTAAGAATGCTTGTAGCTGTAATATTTAAATGTTATCAAATACGATGTATTAAAACATCTGGTGGGGATGTTTACATCAGCAGTGGCTTCATGACATTTGTGAAACAAATGGATGGGAACACAGACAGTCTCCTATCATTTGGAGAGAGCTGTTGGACCGTGGAGGAAAGGGTCAGCTTCTGGGAGGACTTAATGATTTTCTGGAATATGCTCAGGTAATAAGCTGCCTTTAATACTGTACGACCATGTTTTACAACATTGTTTTTCCTTTTACCTCTTTCAAGTGTAAAATAAAGCTATTGTTAGAATTACCTTGATGGGTTTGGGCTATCATTTGATTAGAGATCATCCCTTTTGTTTGTAGAGATATTATGGCATCACTTCCATGATGCTGATGGAGGAAATGTTAGACATTGCTGAGGAGAACCTGCAGGCACATCTTGAAATTGTAAAAGAGGATGAAGAGATTAAAAGTCTTATCAAGCCTATGCAGATCTGGATTACCAGGTGAGAGTGAAGAAAGTACCTGTGAACTTCTACTCTGTTCAGAGGAATGCACTTTTTCTTATCGCATATAACTGGTGTAACTATCTGAAACTAAGCACAGATCCCTGTAATTTGATGATTTGACTTGGGTTCTGTAGCCCTCACTATGACCAATTAGTATATAACTTAGAAATAATTTATTGTTTTGTTACGTTTTACACCAGTTCAAATGAGGGGTATGAACAGGCATAATTTAGACCTCACATCAGTTTAGGGAAAAACAAGTATTTACAAAATAAGCTAGAAATTTTATAGTGCAACTGTCTTGCATTAAGTGTTGTTGGAAATATCAGAGTAGGTAAAGTGTCTTGCAGCTTTAAGAAATTCCTGTATTTCTAGTAGTCCTATGAGAGCACATTAAAATATTGTAGTTCTATAAAGACATCAATTTTTAAGTGACGGCATCAACTGAGATGCACAGGATGGAGAAGCCTTCAAATGAAATGAGAACCCAACTGTTTTAATTCTTAACCTGTTAAAATGACAAAAAGAGCAGTAAAGGATGCAAGCTAGTTGTGTCTTTAAATGTAATTAAGTTAAAAATTAACACTTTTGTGTTTATGTAATACTTCCAAACAAGCAGTGGTTCATTGTTATCTGCAACTTTTTTACATCCTCTCTTACCAGCGCATCAGTTCCAATCTGTTATCATCTGATCCCTCTGTTGGCAAATGGAGAAGTGTTTGGGATGACCACAGAAATCAGCATCCATTTGCTTGACACTGACCAGTTTAAGGAAATTCTTCGTGGTATTGTAATGGAAGCTGAAGACATGGCATTCCCACTTCTCCACAGTATTTCAGAGCACACAAAAATAGACCAGGCTTTTATTGATGCTGATATTATCATTGTTCTTGATGATGTCCCCTTAAACCTTGAAGTCCAATCCCGTGAGAACTACATCAGAGAAGTGAGTGAGATCTGCCAAGTGTATGCTCCCTTGATTGAGAAGAATGCCAAGAGTGAGGTCAAAGTAATTTCATCAGGAAAAACCTTTGCAAACCTTAAGGCAACAATGTTAAGGACATATGGCCCATCCATTAAGCCTGAAAATATCATCGCCATTGCGACATCCTGGGAAAGTGCAGCTAAAGCCATGCTGGCCAGGAAGCTGAATGTGAACACAGCAGGTGAATGTTTATGTAGCATTTGGGAAATTCAGTAAACCTTCGGGAGTACATATTCCATTCCAGAACACAGTTGATGTGCATGCAGAAATGCACAGCGGTGCGCTCACTGAATTTCTTGGCTGAACAGAATGCCAGAGTGTCTTTTGCTTGCTCTGAGATGCAGCCCTGCCACTCCGGTGTATATTTCATGCTGGAAATGTGCTAGGGACGACAATTGTTTTGTAGATTGGGAACTAGGACTTCAAGATTGCATTTGCACTCTGTAGTGCATTGTTATTTTGGAGCTGTGAATAAACATGACAACGTACTGCTGTGCAGATAATGACAGTAAAGTAGAACTGTGTTGTAATATTATTTTGAGGTTAATTAACTTTCATTTGCAGGTCAATTGTTATACCTTTGTTATATTTGCACAGTTCTGCACTGCGTAGCAAAGGTGTGCTCTGACAGTCTGCTCAGCATCAGGATTCTCTAAGTGTTGCATAGCTAGAACTGGTCATTGATGACAAGTGTAGATATTTTGGAGCCTAATGAAATGGAAAAGCAAGTTAATAGGCTGAATAGCCTATCAGCAGGTTTTTTGAGAAAATCCTTTTGCACCAAAACAGGTAGTTTTTATTTTTTTAATTATTGCTTTTATGGTTTATATATTTGCTTTTACAGGATTTTATAAGGAAGGTTGCTGTATGTTTGCAATATGATTTGTTACTGTTTTAAGAGTTAAATTTTGAGTATTATTTACAGTAACATGATATAAATTAAAGCTCCTTTTCAGCTTATGATGAAGTTCAATATGTTATGGAGAACTTGGTTGCATTTATCAGATCAAATAATTTCTGCTAGCAAGGCAGGGCACAGATTTGAATAATTCATTTTGAAGAGGATTTCTGAAGCTCATTTTCTTAAAGTATTTGTCTCTTCACTTTCCTTTGTTGCAGGAGTTAAAGATGTGATTGTTTGGGGCAATATTACTGGGTCTAACTACATTGATTTGTCACATGCAAAACTTTATGGCTATGACTGTGCTATTCGGGGACCTCCTAATTTTCCACGTCCTTTGTTGAATATGATTTATGATAGGTACAGTACAGATTTATTTCTTTCAAGTAAAGTTAAATAACTGCTTTTAATCCAAGTTTATCTGAATTGTGTAATTAAACATCAATAAAGGTTTTTGTTTTTAAGATTTGTCTTTACTGATTGGCACTGTACATAAAGGAAAACAGAAATTGAGGTGTTCCATCTGCAAAAGAAGTTGGGTAGTTCCTAGTACTGTTCCTAGTTTTGACACTCCTGCCAACTCTGTTTATAACTATATTTTTCCTACATTTTAAGTGGATTTCTCTTATATTATGAGCCGTTTATAGGAAGTAATGGAAGTCCAGGTCGTGACTTAGAGGTCTAGTTTGCATGAAGGAACTTTGAAATAGTATTAAACAGATATTTGTTCCTGAATTACCTGGAATAGGCCTGAGCATACTAATGTTGTCAGTTTCCCAAATCAGATGATTTGTTAATATATGCAAAAAGGATACCTGGCAGCTAGATAACTTCCTGTGGAAAGAGCAGCAGCAGAGAAGGGGTGGGTGCAGTGAGAGGCAGCAGATGTGACATACACCCAGGCCTGGCTATCTGGATCTCCCACTCTGGTCTAGACTTAGAATTTACTGGAGAGCAGACATTTCTGTGTTCTGGGCTTGTGCTGAGTCTCACACAGGCAGACTGATTCATGGCTGGGTTTTTACATAAGACAATAATATATAAATTACATATGACATATTAAATTACATATAAAATAGGAGAGGTTATGACTTGAGTAAATGACCTAAGTTTCATAGGAAAGTAGGACTGGTTACTTTTTTAGCTACGTTTTATTAGACCTTTTTTTTTCTCTCTGTAAAAATGCCTTGCTTTCAGCAGTGAAGTTTGAGTAAGTTTTGACTATTTTCTTCCCTCAGGTTTAGTTCTTTTTTTCTCTAGGAAGCTACTCTTCTTGCAGTCATCTTACTTTTTTATCCCTTTTTTCTCCATTTTTTTGTTGGTAGTGAATGGATCCATTCAGAATTTCTGTCTGCACAGAGTACACTGAGTTCCCGGATGTCCCATTGTACAGGAATATTACCTGCTCATGCGGTAGCCACAGTACTGCGATATTGGTACCATGGCTCTCCTTCTGAGGAGATTGTTTCTGTGGGAGTATTTAGTGAAGGTAAAGCTATTTTTGCTTCACATGTTCTCTTGTAGCTTTGCCGTGCATATAGTAGCTTTCCCCTATCTATAATGTTATTTTTTAATCAATGTTTTTAATTTAATAGAAACTTGTAAAACAAATTATGTGAGGCTAAGAGTTTGTTTCATCATAAGAATTTTCAAACCTAATAGAGCTTGTGATAATGCTCACTTTTTACAGGCATCTCTGAGGTTAATATTGTCTTTTTGCAGATTATCTCTTAGTCTTTTAGTTTAAATGTTTTTCTGATTTATGTGTTTTGTGCAAGAGCTCTTTATAGTTCTTAGAGCCTAGGCTATGAAAGTGTGTTCTTCTTGTGTAGTTATGTAAACCAATAAATGGAATATTTCACAGCAGGCATTTAACCCTTATGAAATAAATTACTTTTCCCCTTTTTTAAGATGTACAGCAATTGTTTCATTACAACACAGGAAAGACACATATTGGAGATGGTCCAGAGGAGGGCCACAAAAAAATGATCACAGGGATGAATGCCCCTCTTATGAAAACAGGCTGAGAGTTGAGGTTGTTCAGCCTAGAGAAGAAGAGGCTCTTATAGCACCGTCCAGTGCTTAAAAGTTCTTACAAGAAAGATGGGGGTAAACGTTTTAGCAGGAGCTGTTGCAATAGGACAAGGGTTAATGGATTTAAAGTGAAGGAGGGTCAATTTTGATTAGATATAATTCATTTTTTCACAATGAATGTGACAAGATGCTGGAACAGCCTGCCCAGAGAGGTAAGAGACGCCTCAACCCTAGAAACATTCAAAGTCAAGTTGGATGGGGCTCAGACACATTTGAAGATGTCTCTGCCCATGGCAGGAGGGTAGAACTAGAGACCTTTAAAGGCCCCTTGCTGCAATCGCAGCCCAAACCCATCTGATGCTGTGATTCATGCACATCTAACTAAAGTACAAAGTTACAGTAAAAGGGACAATCTTTTTCAAGCGGTAGATTGAGAAAGGCAGACTCCATTTGCAATGAGATCTTACAGTTGTAGACTTTTGCAAGTCTGTAGGAGTTAGTGTTGTTACTGGTGATGTAATCAGAAATAATGTGTTTTGTTATTTTTTCCCCCCTCTTCTTCAGGTCAGTTTTGCATTCCTGAAGGAATTATCTTCTCTATGCCAGTGAGGTTCCAGAATGGTAACTGGGAAGTCATGACAGAATTAGAAATTAATGAAACAACCCAAAAAGTTCTGGGACGCTTATCCCATGAGCTGGTTCAGGTAAGGGTTTCTTGAGTCTCGTGTATGCCCATTCTGCCACCTATGGGAACGTTGTGATACAACTTGGGACACTGAAACCATTAAGTGTTAGATGTACAAACAGCACACGTGCACTTATGCACGGTAAAAACAGGGTATTTGTAAGTGTAAGGTAGTATATGTGTATTGAAATGAACAGACAACTGTTCTTCTGCCCAAAAAAGAGATGATAAAATAAGTTTACTTATTTTTAGTTTACACTACTATGTAAGCGTAGAGTTTGCACTCCAAAGTTCTGCAGGCTTTTTGCAAAACAGAAATATTGCCCTTCGTTAAATGTTTCCACATTCTACGTTGATTTTGCTTATGTGGTATTCAGAGTATTTCTATGCTAGAAGACATATCTTTTGGCATTTTTATGGCCGTGACTCCTCATAGATGAATGCCAGACCTTACTAGAATTAGGGATTTTTCAGAAAATAAAACATAATTGAGCATTATTTTCATCATGAACTTCTTGTCACTTAGTGAGACAAAAATAATTCATTTGTACTATTGAAACTTTTAAAAAGACTGATCCTAAACTCTACATTCTAGCTTTAATCAGATTTTGTCATCTTCTAGTAATTTTGTCATCTATACTAGTAATATGTAAGAACTATTGTTTTAACATATTTTAAGTTTGTGCTAGAAATTAGAGCAGATTAAAAGAATGGGTGGTATTAAAAGTGCTTTTTCTTCCATTTAGGAAAAGCTCGTTGCACTAAAGGAAATAAGCGAAATGCATCCATATGAAGCAGAATAAAAACTCCGCACCTTCTCCAAGTGTTTCTCTGTTGCTTTTCCTATTTAATTTGCTTTTAAAGTTCTCTGTCCTCATTCATCAAAATAAGAACAGATGGACACTAAAGTATGTTTTAGTTTTATTTTTTCACTTTTTCTCTATTTTCAGGTTGTGAAATTCCTGCACTTTTCCAATGTTCTCACCATTTCTTTCTCATTTTCATTCCTACAGACTTTTTCCCTAGTTTATTTTCTTTCTCCCTCCCTTCAGATTCTTTCCAGTAGTTTTATATCAGCCCTTTCTATACTATGAGCTGTTCTCCATTAAGGACAGGCTGAAGAATGGGGAAACTATTCAGAGTTAGATGCCCAGAACCTCTACTGAAGCATAAAGCCTTTTGGTCATCAATGCTTGTTTCTTGGGAAAGGACTACAGACACAATAAGATATCCTTGATGAATGCAGAATTTAATTATTTGGCTAATCATGACCTTGTTTAACCCAGACAGGGAATTCCCTATTAGATAAGAGTGTCCTTCCTTGTCTGCTCTCTACTTTTATGGTACTGCTGTTCTGGAGAGCTGTCCTGTTCCTCTTGCACATTAAATGCTAAGCAGGGGCCTTCCCACTGCTAGCAGCAATGTGCTCAGTTGTGGCCTTCTCTTGTGACATCAGTATCAGGTGTTCAAGTATTCCCAAAGTGCCCTGCTTTATCTTCTTGCATGCAGAAATATTTTAGGAGGCTAGCAAAAAATAGCTCAAGTTTTTCCTTTTTGTTACAGGAATGGAAACCTTGCCTACTGGGTCAGTTTAGCTAGAGTAGCTAGAGTTGTCTGGACGAGAAAATTCCGGAAGTTCCCTTATTAAAATATTGTTTCCATTGCTCAAAAGAGCAAACTAGAAAGGAAGTCTAAACATTGCTGTAGCTTTTGCAGTATTTTCCTCATTAAAAACCCCAGGAAATCTCTAGGTGGAAAAATATTTCAAACCCAGTGTGAATGTAACATTTTTAACCTGTAGACCAAAGTAAAGTTCCTACTGATTTTAATGAGTCTAGGATTTCATTTGCATCCAACCACTTATTTCTTCAGACCAATAAACTATTGTTAAAATATAGTTTAATGCCTAAAATATTAATATGAAAATCTTGAGCAGGACTGTCACATACAGAGTAGAAGTTCTATAATTCCAAATTTTTTTTTTCAGAGGTACTGAAACACAGTATTTTTTGTAATAAAGTATCTTCTTGGGCAAAATTGTTTTTAACATAGAAATATGTTTATACATCTCCAAAGTGACAAGTTCATCTCTATTTCCATGTTTTTCTTATTTATTTCATGAGTTTCAAGAGAATACTCGTGTGTTTTAAGTCAAAATAATTAAATTCTTGTTTAAACAGAATTGTTGTGGATCCACTTTTACTTGCAACTTTGGTGTCTTAAATGATGGAGAGTGTGTTAATGAAAGGTTACCGTACTTGCTCATTTTTTATCATATATGTTTAAAACAAAATAGAAACCTTCCTGTTCTTTGAATCAGTTACATAGAGTTGCAATTAATTAATTATTTCTGTTCAAATGGAGTTTCAAGCTCTGAATAGGGGAAGACCTCTTATATGAGGAAACCAAGAGAACTTACTGGCTGAGTAGGACAGGACTAGGAGGGATGTCTCATTGGTCTTTGGAAGAGGAGCTCAGAAACCTGGGGTATCACAAGTGATCTGGGAGAATGTGGGGTTCTGTGTAAAGTGTATATGGGAGAAGCAACATTTAGAGGGACTGAGATGTTATTCTAAGTATCTTCATGAGAGTTCACATGGAAATTGTAGAGGTAGGTGTTGTAAAAAGTCTTGAAGACAAGGGTTAGGAACCATTCATTTAATGGATAAGTGATCTCCAGGGAATTAGTTTCCAGTAGTGTACGCACAGGAGATTGGCTGAGTTTCTGAGGAGCATCTGGAGGCAAATGTCACAGGAGAAAATAGCAGGGAGGGATGCTACTAGTAGTCTCTACAAACTACCTGATTTTTCTATAATTCCTTCTCCAAGATAGAAAAGTTAGCTTCTCTAATGTGTATTTACGTTTGGGCTTTTTCTGTATGAATAGACTTTAGCAAAATTACTCTTTGAATTTTTTTATTCTGCCTGTCGAGATAGTTCAAACAAACTGCAGTTCAAGCACCAACACTGCACAGCTGTTAATGAGAGGGAAAATAACTCTTCCTGCAATATATAAGTAGGCTTATCTGACTTCTGAATCACCAGCTGAAAACCTCTCTTCTCAGAGGCTGGGAGCAGAAAGAAAAAGCTGCTTGGGATGTCTCATATATCCTAAATTATGCTAACTGGATTTGTTTAGTGGTCTGCATGGAAATTCAGGTCTTTCCTCATGGAAGCAAAAGTGAATGGAAAAGCTTTTTTTCTTAGCTTTTGTTTAGGAGAAAAAGAAAGAAAAAAATAGGAAAGCTAAAATATGGTAACGTATTCAAAACTGGTTACAGTTGTAAAACAGCAATTGACTTAGTCATCAGTAAGTTTGGGTTTTCTATAAGTAATAAACAATTTCTGGAACATGTTTTTTCACAAGTCTCTAAGTAATGTTGTGTATTCAGGATATTCATGATATTGAGGATTCCTACTATCTGGGTGTTATGGTAACTGTTGAAAAATTTATGAAAAAGGGCTTTAAGTTGTATGTGTCTTACAAATGTTATGTATAGATTGCTCATAAACCTTAGCATTTGGGTGTACTGAAGAGCCTTGTGGTTGGCCTGAGCAATTCTTGCTCTTGGACATTACCACTAGGGCTTACTATTTTTCTTCTTTGTATAGCTGCCCCAACTCTTTGTTACAACACATTGTGCTTTATGCATTACTGTGTCAGCTTCTACCTCATTTTCAATCTCTATAGCAACAGTTTCTCAGCAACCAGGAGATGCTTAGTAAAGGCCTCTCAATTTAGAAATATTGCACTCCAACCATAAAAAAGAGGCACTTTGAAACAAAGATCAAAGAAGTTTTATCTTTAATTATTCAGGATATTTATTACTAATTAATTAGTGTTCTCTGTTTTGACTGCTTAGACAATTACCTGATACTTTGATCTGGGCCTTTGCTAGGCATTTGTTGTGAGCAGCTTTAATTTAAAAGCAAAACCTTTAGAACTGTGTCTTGAAGTCAACTTTTAAGTGCTGTAAAACTGGACTTCTCTGGCGATGTCATCTGATTTCTGGACCTTTAGAAAGTAATGAAAGGAAGGTAAGCACAGCTACTGTATTTAAGGGGAGACAATAATTTTGGCCTTTGAACAAAACATAGAATGTTTTCACCCTTCACAGGAAACAAAAGTAATTGTAGGTTCTTTTGTGCATATTTAAGATGTTGATCACATGTTGTCTGATTTCAAAAGAAGAAAAGTCTCTGATCAAGTCAATTGATCTGCTGGGAGGTTTCTGCCTTACTTCATGTGGCTTGTCTTTCTCTGTGCTTTAATTTAATTATGTAGCATGCTTCAAAATACATTTTATTTGCTAAAGTACATATTCTGAGAACCTGTAAGCCAAAGTACATATAAGTAATTTTCTTTCCACTAAGGGTCAAGAAAATGGCTCTCTTTGTTGTGCACATAAGAGTATTCATGTTAATGGGACCAGGATTGTTAACTGTAACAGTTTATTTCCTGAACATTTGCACATAATTTTTTTTTTTTTCGTTTTCTAAAGTGATTTTCACTATTAAAGCACACAAGTAACTGAAATATAACAAATTAGCTGAAATACTCTGTCAATGGGCAAAGTTACTTCAGATTTCATGGGCAGCCTATACTGCTTCTGCTTTCATTTTGTATTCATGTGCTAATACTGAAGTAGATTCTCTTCATTTCACCCAGACACTCCTACAGCAGTAGAGATCTGGACTGTCTGCAGAGTTTTGTATATGAAAATGTAGACTGTACGTACATTAATAATGTCTTCCATAACTTTTTGAAGGGAGGATTCAAAGATATGATGCTGTACAATGATGGCCAGTTTGGTAAAACACATAAACACATGGTTAACTTTGAGACCATGAATAACCTAGGACAAGACTATAGAGTGGTTTTCCATGTGGGTAATTTAAATGTTAGACCTTGTGCTGTACTGGATAGAGATCTGGTCATCTTACAGTAAGTATCAAGCACTCATAGATTATGCATGCTGTATAACTCAGTAAGTCAGTAGATCTGTTCTTATCTGAGTGAGCAAATTCTAATGACTTCTAATTTAAGTGAGTTTAATCTGGATATTTTTATATTCATCCCATCCAGTTTCTTTATTTTATGTACCTCTGGTATATAGAAAATAAAGAAGGCAAGCTGTGTGTCTAAGTCAACCTTCTAGATTGCTACATGTAGCTTTCACCAACACCTATGTTTAATTCATTGCTCTGTGTCTTCTGATTTCATTGATTTCTGTACATGAACTTTTCTGTCAAGCTATGGCAGAGGCTCCTACTACTGCAGCTATTTTAGGAACAGCTGTATCATGTTTTCATATATATTGCATATGAATATATATCTATAGGCAAACTTATGTGCCTGTATAAATGCTGGTCAGAGCTGTAGTTCTGCAGAAGCCTTAGTAAGAAAGAAAATAGAATAGTGGAAAAGAAACATAGTGGTATTTCTTTCAAAGGACTACAGTAAAAATTGTGGCATTATAGTCTTGAATGAAAAAGACTATTAAAAAAAAAATCTGTATCTCAGTATTTTAAGTATCTAAATTTAGGTTATGACTGAAATTTAGGGACAGAAACACAAAGTTGCAGCTTTCACCAATTAAAATGGTGAGAAGCATATTTATGGTAGACTCAATAATTTTATATCATTGAATACTTACGCTTCATAATTGGCCAGTATTCTGTCATGTTTATGACAAATCATCAATGATTACATCAAATGTAAGAAGTGAACATATGTTTAAGTTCAGTTTTAACAACAGTTTTTTTACTTAAGTTTTGGATAATTTCCAGCTACCTAATTTTTATTTATTTGAGTAAACTTTCCCTTTGTTTTGCACAATAAGCCACATAGAGGGCATTTGGAATCTTGTGTGACTTAGATCCATTATACATAGTGCTTTGAAACCGCAGTGTTAGCTGAAAGGTAGTTGCTGCAGTTAATTAATGTTTATATTTCTGTGATTGGAAATATGATGTACTTTAAAGCATTAGTGAAATAAATCCTGAGGGGAGACATTCAGTTTCCATTGTTACAGGGACATAACTAATTCTGCTTTCACAGTTGTTTAAATAAGTATGTTCATGGTTAAGCTTCCTTTTCCCCTTCTGTATCAGCTCAAAAAGAAATAATGCCAGCTCAGCCTAAAACTTTAATTCTGCTTGAAAATTTTAGAAAATACTTTTGAGTAATTGCAATCAATGAATCTTGGAAAGAGTCTGGTGTAGATATGACCTCTGTGACCTGAAATTGTACACTATGAACTGTGTAGTAACCCTGCATGTAAAATTTGGGCTCTTAATAGTGAAAGATGTCAGCTCCTGTACTTAAAACAGTTTTGAGGATTGGTTTTGCCCTGCTACAATTTTGCTGTTACTTGAATTACTCCTATTTTATGCTAAGCAGAGAGCTTGCAATTTGCTGGAATTTCTCTGCACGTGGCACCAAAATGATTTTGTTTAATGTAAATCTGTTTAATTTAATTTCTGAATTGCATCCAGTGAATTGTTCAGATTAAAAGGTTTAATTTGAATGGTTCGATATGTCTCTGCCTAGAATATGTGGTTTTACACTTTGGTTTATTTTGTTATAGAATGCCTAATGCCATCTGTTAATTTCAAATGGATCCAGACTTGAGGGGTAAGGATTTTTCTTATTTTTTCCCAACTTTTCTCAAAAGGAATTTCTGTGTCTTTTTGAACAGAAACTACTGAATTTTAATGAAATCATGCCACCTTGAGAATCTCTGTGCTGTAGCACTTAAATGACAGATTACACAGGTGTAATGTCCTACTTTTATTGTTAGATCTGTCCTGGCACCTTCCTTGCCATTATCACATCGGTTTATGGAATGGTCAGGCACACAGGCCCATGATCCCTAATTTATAATAAATGCTAAGTTTTTTTCTGTACTTTGGAATAGGCATGAAGGATGGCCATACGCTCCCTTTTTCAATGCAAAATCTCAGCAGGTACCTCATCTGCCACAGAGCAAATAGCTCAAAATTCAGAATAGCAGGTATCAAGAAGATGTCAGGAATCATCAGACTTCTGTGTGTTTAGGAACTCCTTTGTCTGCTACTCAGCAAAGGGCATTTATACTTCTTGAGGTGAAATTTGACCCACAGCAGAATGATTACATCCTGGTTTTCTGTCCAGAGGGGAAGCTCCCTTCTTATGAGAAATGAAGGATTATAATGTCCCTAAATAGCCTCTCATCAATAATAATTCTAAAATGCTTTGCTATTTTACTTATGTGTCCTCACAAGTTAATTCTGGAACTGTGCTTGACAGGCACAGAATGCCCCACTTTGGGGCCACATTTTGTCTCTAAGGGTGGACTTGAATTAAGTAGCAGATGGTTACTAAAACAGATTCCCTTCTCTTTGGAAATCTTGTGGATGGAAGGTGTTTGAGTTGAATCAGATGTATATTTCTAGCATTTGTATTTGAAAATAAGCATTTGGAACTTAATCCATACCCTACTGAAAACTGTGGGAGCTGTTCTGTTGCTTTCAAAAGGGCTTTGGATCAGTTTATTGAGGAAAGAGAACTGATGATGCGTGGAAGTCAAAACTCATTTTTCACATTGTATGACATGCTACACTACATCTCCAAATAATATCACAAAACATAGTATGACAAGAGCAGGACTAAACAGATGGTATAGCAGTTATTGGCATCTTTCTATAGCTTACACAGCATCTGGGAACCAGCAGAGCTCATAATTTGCTGACAATTAATATTAATCTGGTGTATTTCTTGGAAACCATTGCACACAGATTGGCTCCTTTCCAGACTGAGCAGGTGAAGTATTTTCATTTATACGTATTTATTGCTTATCTTTAACCTTAACCAACTGTGTGTAATTTTTTCTCTCTGAAGTACAGGGAGAAAGGCTCTCTGAGGACAGAAGGATAACAGATAAATCCCTTTCTAGTTTCTGAAGTTTAGTGAACAAGCCTTGTTTTTTTGTCTTGAAGTTCAAGTTATGTGTGCAAAGTATCAGGCATAGGTCATGGTCGGCATGTCTTATTTTCCACTCAGAAAAACAACCTTTAGTGATGTGAAAGAAATAAGCTGAAATCATATAAGGGTATGGGATTTGGTTATGGGATAAGGGTATGGGATTGAGTGGGTTTTCTAAACAGAGATGTCAAAAGTAATTTACTCTAGTAAATGTCTTTTCTTCTTCTGCAAGAATCCCACATCTTGATCTTGACAGAAGATTTGCTTAGTGCTTGAAACAATATGCATCCAAAACAATAACCCTGCTGTGCAACTGACAAACTTCCTTGCAGAAGAGCATCTCTGATCAAAAAACCTATTTGCCTGAAGAAATAGTATTTCATTATGATCTTGGTTAAAAGTATGTGCAGTGCATAACCCTCACAGGCCTTGTTCTGATCTATGAATAAACTTGATTCTCAAAGAAGCAGATATGATCTCTATGTTAAAATCTGTTTACAAGAAGACTGTTCACCCCACAAAGTTATTTGAAAAAAATAGAAAATGCTTTATTTTTGTTTTCTTTTTTCCTCCAAATATTCCTTCAGAGTGCTGATCAACTTGAAACTCCAAATTTGGTTGTTTTGAGTTTTAGTTAGTTTTGAATGAACCACTCTATTGTAATGTGTGTTTGTTTTCTTTCACAGAGGCCTTCAATGGTGTACAGAGCTCCGTATACAGAACAGCCCTAAAACTACGCTCAGTACAAAGTCTTTGCCAGTGTTAGTAGTCAAAGAGAATCTTGTGTGTTTACAGGGAGGAGAATCTGCATAAAATTTGTGTTGTGGTCACCATGAGTTATTATGCTACTTTGCTCTCTCCTTTTCCACCTTAGAGTTTTAGAACGGATTATGAACACTTAAGATCTAGGTAGTGCTTCATATACAAATTGATTTTTTTTTCCTTTTGAATGTCAATGGAAATACATTAGTGAAATTCTAAAATTATGAGAGAATCAAAGTATTTTTACAATCTTCAACCCTGCTATGTAGACATCAAGGACAATTATTAATCTTTATCTGTGTATTATTATGGTCATGAAAAGTCAAATTCTAATGTGTTTCTTAGGAGCTGATTTATTGGAAGTAACCGTGGCTTATTGAAAATGCATTGACTGGACTATAAGAATTAATGAAAGCAAAATAGAATATGATAGACCAGAAAACTCCTGGTTAGTATCCATTCTCCCTGTCTTTGAAGTGAGGGAGAATTCAGTGCAAGCAGAGTTGTGCAACAAAGTCCTGGTCACCTAGCTCACTTTGAAATTACTGAATGTAAATTCCATATTGAGATAAATTTCATGGAAATCCTGAATTTTCCATTTGAAACAGTGTGTTGCTGAAAATGCACAATATTGCAAGTGAGGTCTTCAGGGTATCACAGAGAAGCTGACTAGTTTGTTTGCCTTGCGCATATTTCTTTCATTTGGGGATGCTCTCTTATGAATATTTTTAGTCTGGTCTCAGCCCTAATATGGTTTATCTGCTTGATGCTCTGTGTCAATGTGGAAGTACCAATTCATACTGGTACTGGTTTTCTTTGTATATGGTGTACTGTTTTAGGCTTCATTTTACAGACTTGTTTTAGCAAGGCATTTCTGATAAAAAAATAGTCATGCTTCTATTCATGAAAAGGCATGGACCCTCATTCATTTCTTCCTTAATTTTCCCACAGTGGATTTGATTGATGTTTCTCTGATTCAGCACATCCTATCAAGTGAACAAAGCCAGAAGGAAGAGAGGATTTCTCTGAACACGCAGGAAATCTCTAGAATGCTGATGAAACTGTTCCAAAGGACAAGATTAGAAAAACCAGGCCAGGTAGATCCAAGAGCTGCTGAATTCACATTTAGCTTGCTGGTTGCCATGTATGACAGGTGAGAAGAAGAATAAATGTAGATCCATTGAAGTACCATAGAAGCAAAGAATGTTTTTTTGGATGGGACCTTAAAGATCATATTGCTCCAACCCCAAGTATTGCTAGATAAAGTCTGTTGCTACCACTCTCACACAATTTCTGTGTGAAACACTCCCATTTTGATCGGTTTTGCGTTGTATGAATACTAGGGGTAGTTCAGCTGTAGAAATATGGGTCACAAAACTGCATCAGAAAAACAGTAGTCAAATGTTCCCAAAACTACCTGGAAATCCAGACTTTTGCCAGTTCATGCTGACTTTTTCTCTGAAAACCTTTACAGAGTAGTTCTTCTTCTGACTTCCAAGATAATTTGGTATACTCCTAAAAAAGAATCCATATTTGCCTCTGGAGAACAGTACCCATGCACAGGTCAGGAATTTGCCAGTCACTTTTCATTATTCATTTTTCTCAACCTTAAAAAGTTAATCTACCAATTATGAAACAGAATTGATGTCTCATAGCTAAGATGAGCAGATTAGTGAATAGCAAAGTTTCTGAAAATAATAAGGAAAGAGCTCTGAGAGTGTATTTTTTTAATGTATTATTTGTGAATTATGAGTTAATTCACTAAAGGCAGGATTGGTTTGTGATTCTATCAGATTTAAAAGACAAAGTTCATTGTACATTGTACAATGAATGGTGAAATTTTTCCCATCCACATCAGCAAAGTTTTTTACTGAAAGTAAATGAGATGTAAGTGTTCTGCAGGATTTTTCTTGAAGTATTATTCGTTACTCATATGATCACTACTGCTTAAGGTCCCATTTTATCAATTCTTTTCATAAAATAATCAATTAAGGCTAAGAATAAACAGTGTATTAAGAGACAAAGCCAGAAACATCAAGAGAATTTTGTAATTTGTGTGCACTGTAGGAAAATTATTTAGAAGAATCTTCTTAACAGGTCTATCTTGGTCTTTTAGTCTGTTTTCTTAGGACTATGTCATTTTCTTTTTGCTGCTATTTCTTTTTTAAAAAATAATTTCACAAATTTCTTGAAGTGTATATAAGATAGAAAAAGCTTCTTATAATTTGCTAATCATGTTTTCTCTGTAGATTGCTGTTCTCCAGTATAAACACTGGAAAGTATTTCATAGGAGGAGCACATAGGAATTTTCCATGTTTGTGTGGTAGTTTACTTAATAAGCTTGCATAAATATCTTAAGGGAATTTGATTGTGTACTTTAGCTTTAGTCTTGGTGTTTTTCCTTTGAAATTTCTGGAAAAATAACGTTTTTCCATGCAGTTCATACTTTAGAGACTATATTGCAGCTTTACACAATGTGGGTTTATCTAAGACTTTTGAAAACAGTTTTATGTAACGATATTTTTAAGCTTTACAAAAGTAATATCTTAAATATAGATTTCCAGGATTTCCTGATTTGTGGTTTCTGATTAATATCTGCATTAGCGTCACAAAAAAATATAGTGTTTTCATTTGGTGCCTATGTCACAAAATTTGGTTCTAAATTTACATTATTTATTATACAATGGTCAAAACTAAATGTCCTGCTCCTCTATATATCCTTTTGATTAAACTGAGTTTCAGTGAAATTAAGTGTAATCAGCCCAAGAGAAGCTCAGTGCAGACTACTGGGGCCATAGTGGGGCTGCCTGATAAGATACGTAAAACTCAGATCCTTAATTCCTTAATTCACTACTGTATTTGGGAAGGCTTTCCAAAAACAAACAAACAAGCAAACAAAAATAGAACATAAATGTTAAATTACATTTTACTTGGAATGTGAAATCCTTGAAGGAGATATTGTCTTTTTGTTTTATGATTGCATGATATCTTGGAACAGTTAACTCAGAAGTTATGTCCAGTGATAAAGGGTTCTAGACATAAAATATCATTGAAATGTTACTTTGGATACATTTATATATAAATATATATTTATATATTTATACATATATAAATATTTTTATATATTTATATATATGTAAAGGATGCTTCTCCTACATAGTAGTATTCTATTCTTTAGAAGTTTCAGTCTTTTTATTCTCAGTGAATGTAGTGTAACTTATTTCATTTTCCTAGATCTGGAACAGGGTATATCAAAACTAGATCTGCTGCAGCTGCCTTAATTTCTCTTTCAGGAGACACTCTACTGGCTAAATACAGAGGTGGGAAATGTATGATTTTATACACTGCCTGAAATACTGAACACAGAGGAAAATTTCCATTGTAATTTTTTATTTTGAAAGAAAATTCAGCTCTGCCATGAAAAAAGTAAATCATGTTGACTGCTTAGTTATAGAGAAAGGCTGATGCAGAATAATGCTTTTCAATCAATATCTGTAGCCATCTTTGCAATAAAGAGCCTCTGAAGAGGTCATAGTAAAGTTTAAGTAGAGCTTCTATTTACCTAGCAGAAAAGAACAGAAACCCATAGTTTTAATTAGCAATTCACAATTTAAATAGAGCACTTCTTGTATAAACATATTTAAATATTTTTCCTAATGTTGTAAGAATGAGTTTGTTGCTTTCTTCCTTGCTTTTATTTTCTTTCCCTCACTATAGGGAGAAGTATGGTCACAGCAGTCACTGATAGCCTGTTAGGTACATAATAAAGTGCAACTTTCTTGAGGGGTTTATTTGTTAGTCTGCAATTACCATAGCAGTTTGAAGATAGCTTGAAGAGAATTGTTGCTCTGTCAGGATTCCAGGGTTTTTTTCCTTGTTTTCAGCTTTCTTCCAGTTTTATGCTGTCCCTGATGGGAAGGAGACCTTCATTACCCGCAGTGCCCTGAGAAGCCTGCTAACAGACTTAAATCAGGTATTGTCGCTGCAGTGCTGTTACATAACAGATTTTGTAGGAGTGTACTAACCTAGGAGAAAAGAAAACCCTCATGATTGATACTTTTTACATTTGATTATCTTATCAGGGATGGAAGTTAATAGGACACTGTGGACATAGGGAACTATCATGCAAAGTAGGTAAAAGAATAAAATTCAGTTCCTTTTCTCAAAATAACCACTTGCATTAGAGATTGCCTCTTTGCATTCATTGTTGCCTGAGCTTACAGGTCCTGGAAACAGCTGGATACAACTGTTCCTAAAGCAACTCCAAAATTCAGATATCTGTACCCACTAGAATAGCTTGTAGTTGCAGCAAGTTGCCTCAACATACAGGTATTTCCAGCTGAACTGGTGCTGAAAATGGGATCTGAAAATGACCTCTGAGATTTAAACTCAGTGTCCTTCAGTATTATAGTGTGGAAACATAGTATGTTTATCCATTACAGTAAGTGAGTTGGAAACAAATCATTCTGACACACCCTGAACTGTGAAACTGCATACTGATGGTATGAATGTGAACGGGTTTTCTTCAGAACAGTGTGTGAAATGACATTGCTATAGATACTTCACCATCTGTGTGCTGTCACTATCACAGCAGAGCATGATGGGAACATCTGTTTTTTATTGAGGTGATTCTGAGCCTTTCTTCTTGATGTAGATCCCAGCCATTGTGGGAGAAGGTTGCACTCTGTCTTGTGTAGAAATTGCGATTCATGACTGTTTCCGTGGGGTGAGTGAAATTCTGATGTCCTGGGAAATTATTTGGAATGTTGTTGATTGATTAAAACTTCAAGTGTATCACCACGTAACATCTCCAAGTATCTACTTTTAAGACGCAGGGCTGATCATCAGTCTTACACTATGGGAGGATTTGTATCTATAGAAAAAAAATCTCAGTAAGATACTACTGAGGACTCTTGCATTTATTTCAAAACCTTTGGAACCCAGTAATATTTTACATGAATAGAAAATTTATGCCAGCAAAATCCAATATCAGAGCTTTTATTAGAGATTATAGATGAAACACCAGTTTTTTTCAATGTATGGTCTTGAGACATGTATTTTTTCTAGGTTTTGAATGCTGCTATTGTTGAAGAAAAATTCCTGTCTTGGCTGAGATCAGAGCCTGCTGTTCTCCTGTGGCTCCCTACATGTTACAGATTATCAGCCACAGAAATGGTTTCTCACCAAGCTAAATGCAGAGTCTGCAATGTTTTCCCCATTACAGGCATCAGGTGTGTCAGTGGTCTTTGGCATCCACATAATTAGTCCTTGCCATTGTTTACATACCTTATAGGCTGTAACTGAACTACTAAGTAACAAACTTTGGACATAATCTAATTTAACCAGAAAAGAGGGATAGAGAGAAACACTGCAGTCTAATGCTCAAGCCTTCTTCCTACTTCTCTTTAGCTCACTAGCACAGACATGACTATGAAATCTTGTCAAAGGTAAATTGGCAGTCCAAAGGTAAAGCAAATTAAACCTGTGTATCTCATTTTTTAGTTTTTTCTTTTTTTGTAAGAAATTGTATTAACTAGCTGGTTAAGTTTTCCGTCTCAGCATCTTGTCATCTAAGTAATGGTGTAAAATGGCATAGTGGTATAAAAAGGACACTATCCGTTACCTTCTGACCAGAATGCTCAGAAAAGCATTTTACTGATACTATATTCTCACTAATAGTGAGCTTGCAGGTTTAGTTTCTTGCATTTTTAGGTTTTTGTTTATTAATTCTATCCTATCATTATTATAGTTCCATGGGAGCAGCAAATAGAGGTGAGCTGGTGCATAAGAAGCATATGAACTTGTAACTTCATTCTGAAAAATGGGAAATGGTGCTAGAACAATGGTTTCTTCTATGGGCTGCATTTCAATGCAGCAAATAAATAAGATCAAAACCATTGGTGGTTTAGGAGAAAAGTCCACAATCATTTGGACAAAACAACTTGAATTCAGAGAACACTGAGGAAAGTCATTATTCTAACAAAGATGTTACTTTGCATTTTAGGCCCAGGGATCTGGGTTTCCAGTAATCACGTTTACTTACATCAAGTTCTTACTTGTGGGGAGGTAAATAAATCCCTTTGTTTTCCCTCACAGGTATCGCTGTTTAAAGTGTCTCAATTTTGACCTTTGCCAAGCCTGCTATTTCACTGGCCGTCTCTGCAAACCACACAAGAGATCACATCCTGTTGTGGAACACTGTGTGCAGGTAGTCCTATTGTATTGGTTCATTTCCCTCTTGAGGTTCTTCATGTAGGCAAGTAGGCAGTAGATTCTTGAACTACATGCATTATAAAATTATGTGTGTATTAGCCATAACAGCCATGACATATTAGCATTATTAGTCTGGGAACAGGGAGACAGGAAAAAGACAAAAGCAGGCTTCTATCTTTAGAATGACTGTTTTGTTTTGAAGTAACTGAATAGGCTATGAAATATCCCAGTGCAAATCTTCTCCTTCAGGAATTTTATGGCAAGCTTTTTGTTAGCAGATAAACCTATAAAAGTCCCCTCAATGTCCCAATATTCCTTCATCCCAATCCCAATGCAGACTCATCCAGAAATTAATTAATCCTAAAGTTATACAAACTCCTGCATAAAATGTCTTTCTTTTTATCTCTTTTCTGAATGTCTTCAGTTTTTTCCACTTTATTGTAAACCTTTCTGATTCATTTGTTTCTCTAAGTTAGAGATACAGCACAAAGAGGCAGCATGTGCCCAACTAAGACCACATACCTGGATTCTGTTACAACTTATGCTATCATCATATTAATGGCAAAGCACAACACTGGGAATTTGTGTTTGGAAGACCAGATTCTGCTTTGAGCAGGAGATTCCAGATCTTGCACACAGCAGCAGCAGCACACAGCAGCAGATGGGCTTTTTGTGGATCTGTATCACAGCATCTTTCTGTTCCAGTAAATGAGTTGGAAAGCACTTAAGAAAGTTTCCCTAGAAATCTGTATCTCCTGGTCTCCTTCCCAATCCTCTGCAATTAATGTGAAAGATACCTGAGCAGCCATTGGTTGCACTAAAACTAAAGACTGTTAGACTGCTCTTGTAGTCACCCATTGTCTGGGTTAGCATTATACTCTTGCCAATTCATTGCTCTCTTCTTGAAAACAAAACCCTGTTGCTAACGTTGTGAGAAATAATATCTGGATGCTCAATATCTGCATTAAAAATAACAGTTCAGTCCTCCAAATATTCTTCCTCATACTCCATCTGTGAGAAAGTAGGAAAATCAAATGTTAACTGACCTCCTCATGAAGAGATTTCAAAGTAGAGACATTAAAATTAGTGTGAATGGAGAGTGAATGGGAGTGTGTGTTTGTGGAAGCACCAAAAGGGAGGGCAAGAGAGATAAAGCAAGACAGGAGATGTTGCAACCTCAATTGCAGCCACATTGTTGCTGCAGAATTGCAATTTAATCACTGAAATTCTGTTTCCTTTATTAAGCCCTACTCTAACACAAACCCTGTACATATTACTTTATAGGCCAAGTATTACAATGCAGGCCAAAATCTATACCAAAATTTAAAAGATAAGCTACTCACTATGACAGATACCATTTTTGTATCTGTTTTGTGGGACATAAAATAATCAGCAGTAAGTTGCTATCCCCATACTTTCCACTCTTAGCAGATGCTGTCCTTATCTGGGTAAATTTTTATATTCTTTATCAGGGATTGAGCTGCTGAGTGGTGGTTTGAAATATCACCAGAGTTTTTCCTTACCCTGCTGACACCTTGTGGTAATGTTACTACCACGTTAAGAAGCACTAGGAGGCATGTGGTGTGTTTTCTTTGTTTTCCTGTTCAGTCCGTCAGGGCTCACCCCATGTTCTACAGCAGTCACCTGGGGCAGAACTGGTTTGTATCCTCCAATACTACAGCTACTGGGCTTAGTTGTTGTACATGAGCCTGCCATTCCCGTGATAAATGAATGTGTATTTTACTGTATTCTGTGAGAGGAGGATGTGAGCCATGGAAGGCTATATCTACAAATGCTTTATACAAATATAAAAGTATTTCGTCCTTAGATACTAGTTAGCAGAATTATTACTGAGACTGTGAGCTTAATCATTGTAACTACCAAAATCCTGTGTTAGGCATTTCCAGGTTGCCTGACTTTGATCCAGGCAGTATTTCGCCTAAAAGAATTGGAACTGTTCTTGACTGTGGTCTTGCAGCATTACCCACTTCAGCTTCCCTTCTAGGGCTCAGATAGTAGCCATAAGCCTCATCAGATGGTGAACAGGTGGCCCTTTGCTTTGGAATATGTCTGTTTCTGGGCAGTATCTGTTTGGAAAGTCACTTCCTTCTTTATTATCCCTCATTCCAATAGATGTCAGCAAAGGCCAATGCAAAGCATTTTCTCCGCACTATCAGGAACAACCTGTTTCAAGAGCGCTGCAGAAGGAAGGAGGCTCAGAGAAGGACAGCTCTGGAGTCAGTGGAGGAGAGGCACTTCCCTGCTCACAAAAAGACTTTGTGAGTTTCAGTTTCAGAATTTATAATTTCTGAGTTATAATAATGATAACTTGAGCCTGTGGAATATTGCTTGATTATGTCCTTTGAGCAAGGGATTTTTTATGAGAGATACCATGTCATGATTTTTTTATTAAAAAGAGAAGTTGCTGCACGTTGTTCTGTAGCTTAACCATGGTTACCATGCTGACAACCTAATGATCAGTTGTCTTATAAAATATAACAGGCTTGTGTCTTGCTTCCCTCCTTCCTTATGTTGTCTCTTTCACTCTGCTCTGTTTCTTACATTCAGTCTAGCATCAAACATTGCAAATGTTTGCTGCCTTTACAACTGCATGGGTTTTTAAGCACTTCCTCTGTGACAAATTCATTGGAAATTAACTGAATTCTTACCACATATGACCCACAGTGCATTCACTGGCAAGAATTGTACTCAAGTCCCACTAAATTGCAGGCCTGTGGAACTGCAATAGCCAGTAGATGATCTCACCATTCCTCTTATTTCAGACCAGTTGTGTCTTTTGCTTTGGTTAATATTTAAAGTAATTACTGTATTTCCACTGATCATAGTGGCTAATAGTGAACATTGGAGGTTAGGCTGAGAATTTTCTCAGTAGTTTCTCCTTCCTTGCTATGAGATTTTGGTTGATACTTAAGTGTAGAAACTGAAGGGAGATTAGTACTACCAACATACAAAGGGTGAGATTCCTTCCTGTTTGTATAAAGATCTAGCAACTGTCTTGCATCTCACATGTGTTCTCCAAATGAGGCTTCAGTGAAGCTGAAACAGGGAAAAAATGGTCAGTCCTCTCTAAAATAATTAATTTCATCTTTATGTGAAGGAGGAGAAAAATCTGTTTATAAAACTGGATTGTTCTACTCTGGTAGGTTTTCAGTTAGAAAACAATATTTTATGTAAGACCAATGGATGATATTTACAGTGATCCTCATGGAGAATATTATTTCAGTGTTTGTTTTTTAGAATGTGGTGAAATGCAAAACATCTTTTGTTGTTAATATTTCCTCTCTTGTATTCAGCAACAAAACAGTATTTAATCATTTTGAATGTACTTTAATCTTTCTGGAAGCAATTGAGATTTCTCTAATTCTGTGGGGGTTTGTTTACCTACTGCTTGGGTAGCAATGAGACAAAGAAGAATTTGGGGTTGCTGTTACAGGTGTCACTGTGGGGCTAATAAACATCTAGGCTTTTCCTAGCATATGATGGACTGAACAGCAGGATACTTTGCTATTTTTTGTAGCTGAATTTCCTAATATATTTAACTCTTGGCTAAAGGAAGCAAAAAAAAGAAGCAGCAAATTGCACTGAGAATAAAGTGGGTGGAAACAAGAGCTTGTTGCTGAGATTCTGTTGGGAGAGTGGAATTTGTTTTCAGGAATTTCATTATTTCAACCAGAATATGCCAGCAGGCCTAGCTAAACTTTTCTTTTGCTTAATCAATAGCTCATCAGTCTGTCTATTTACACTGCATTAGTTTTCTACATTTGGGTCATCCTGGGTAGCAAAAGCATGTGAGTCCTGATCCTTTCCCTACTCATTACCTCCCTGTTGGTATACAGTCCTCCTGTGGAATTCAGTGCTTCATCACTAGCAAGTCCTGAAAATGTGTCTTTCCCAGTGAACAATTGTGTCCCAGAGTCAGCCAGGTTCATACCTGAGAGGACTGTAATGCAGAAGAGTGAGAATAACAAGAAGACACCAGAGCAAGGCAAGACAATAGCTCAGGTGAGTAAAACATGAAGCCGTAATAGTACTAAAGCTGGGAAGAAGACCTAGCAAGTTAATTATCTTATTGCCTTCTAATTCCAATGAAAATTTAATGGACAACTTCACCTTTCTGTTAATTCTTCGCTTATGGTGAAAAATGTGGCATCTGAAAACTTAGTGAGGTTTGAATTTGTTATCTTCCCAAGATTTCCCAATATTAGTCACTAGCTCCTCAACTTCCATGACCTTCAGAAGCACTTGTAGGAATATTTACTTTGGGGTTTTTTGAACTGTCATAGAGTAGCACACTAAAGTCTAGATGAGTCTGGAGTCCTCTCGCTATTCTGACAGTAAAAAAGGCCATCATGTCTTCCTACTGCAAGCAAATGTCAAAGAAGAATGCCTGAATTCCTATTAGACTCAGGCCACTTTTGTTACCATGGAAATAGCAAGAGGACAGAATGGGCCCTCTTAGGATAAACCCAGAGCAGTGTCCACTCCAACTAAAATAGCTGATGCACAGAAGGTCTCCATTAAACCATTCCCAGCTTCTCTCCAAAGAAACAATGCTGAAAGAATGGGTAGGACAGAATAGCTAAAAATAAGTACACAACAATTTTTTGTTTCTATGTTTTCTGAGATGTTGGTTCAGAATACAGGGAACACTGGGTTGTGTTCTAACCAGATTGTGTCATCAACTCATCTTGTTCTTCCCAGGAGCCAAGGGATGCAGTAACACAGAGCTAGCCTCTGTGTGTCAGGTCATTCCTTTGGTTGCTACTCCTGTGCTGCCCTTTGGAAGACCTGTCTTCTGGGCTACTGTTCTCTGCATGGTCCAGAGAATGCTACTTCCATCTAAAGAGCAGGTGTTTCTATTTTCTCTTCTACATACAGTCTCTTTCTCCTTGTCTCAAAGCAGTTGTGGGATTTGGGAGAGATTGTTCCCAAATCACAATACTCCATTTTGCAGAAATTCTTGGGAGTATGGATTTTGTTCTAATTTCAAGCAAATTCTCATTCACTTAAATTTGTCATAGAACAAAGAACTTGTTCTATAGAATAATTTTCCCAGCCATTAGAAATACCTCAATGCATTAGTTGATTGTAATACACTAAATGAAAAAGGTTAACTAGTAAATCTGTTAAACAGACCAAATCCAAAATTTGCCATGCACTTCTAGAATAAAGCTTGCATACAAAAATGAAATGCTATTGCTGATAAAGTTATGAACAGATACTTCTTTTTTTTTTAGGCAGTAGCCTCTTTTGAAGCAGATGTGTTAAAAATGAGTGAGTCCATTAAAAGCATTCACAGTGACAGCAGGTAGGTAAATGCAGTTGTACACTGCCTGAAGATTGGTGGGCAGTGCTGCTTCAGCTGGAGGGCTAGAAGACAGATGATTTTTTTCCATACTTTGGAGATTTTGAGATTAAAAAAAACTCTTATCAAATGAGTATGAATAATGAAAACTCTGCAACAAAAATTTTAGATTAAGATCACTGGAAAAACAATGGCAAAGCAAAACATTTTGGTTTGCTTTCATCAGCATTTCTACAATTGCTAATTTACTTTTCTAAAAGTAATTTTTAGGCATAAAGATGCTCCTCCACATAAAAATGCCAGAATATCATACTTTTTCAATTTTTTTCTCTGAATGAATCAAAACAGATTTCATAATTTGCATGAAGCTTTTAAATCAAAGTAGAATTTCTTTCTAAAAAGTATGCTCTACATCAAATAGAGATTAATAGGATAAATACAATAACTATTGGTATATCACAGCTTATATAGCTTATAAGTTTATAGCTTATCACAGAAGTTCCTTCTGATAGTCAAATCTTTGAAACTGTAAAATAATAATTCCTAAATTAAAAATCTTGTTGGAGGCTTGTTTGCTTGGGTGACATGGCAGGGGGGAAGTTGGTGTATGATCAAGAATGCTTGCCTTTTACTTTCATTTTTACCTTCCCCTCCTTCATTTTTGTAGTTGTATATAAATGTGCTCTCTTTAGAACCATGCCTATGACCATTGAAAGTGATGGAATTACAGTAAAGTGTAGAATTAGATCCTGAATCTGCTCTCTTTATTTCCTTCGGTATGTTCAGTCCCCTCTGTTCCTGTTCCCTTTCATTCCAAGTACAATTGCTGTTCCAAGTTCACAGAAGGGCACACCAAGATTAGAGTTAAACAATTGCAATTTCACTGTAAGTCTGTTCTCACTTGGGAAAATAAAGAGATATGGCAAAGATCTTCAGCTTTCTTTTAGATTAGCAATTGTTGAGAGGATATTTGGGACACCTGCTCCTATAATGCTGCTTTGACCCAGAGCTTATCACAGAACTGGGTGAATGAATCATATTACTCATGGGAAGCTCTTTATTCTTGTTTGTGGACCAACTTCCAGCATTCACCTGTTCACAGAACTGGGCTCTGAGTTAGTTTTAGGAGGACAGCATTTTATAGTGAAGAACCCTCAAATGTTATTATAAGGGACCACTGTAATATTAATTATAATTTTAAATGGTCTGACTTGCTGCCCCATTCAGACAGATCTTGCATAATTCAAGTGAAACTGATGGAGCTGTTGTCTCTAAGCTGAAGCATAACCAAAAGAAAGTGAATCAGGTGAACTTCTGAATGTAACTAAGCAAGGCAGATAACTATTTCAGATCTGTGATATGAAGCAATTGTTTATGAATGTAGTGACAAAACACATTGCTGTCTGCATCTCAGCTGTGAGGAAAGCAAAACCATTTCTACCCTGACTTCTTAGAGAAATCACAACTAGAACAGAATTATGAGTAGTGTTTCTGTCATACTGTGCTCTGAGTAGGTAATTTCTGAATCTCTGATGTGCATGGGACAGTGGCACTTCTGATCCTTTTTCAAGGACAAGTGGCCTGTGCAGAAGCTATTGGCTTCATTGAGGAAACTGCAGAGAATACCATGAGCAAGACAAAACTCTATCAAAGGGGTAGAAGCTGCTTTTACTTTATTGTTGCCCAGGCATGTAATGGGAGTCTTTTGCAGGTCAGGGAGTTGCTATAAGTAGTTTGCTTCTATACAGAGGGATTGCTATTGTCTCTCCTGTTGCAGCCACCTTTCTGGGAAAGGTAAAACCTTTACCAAGATGCAAGGTTCAATCCTGGCCACAGTTCTACTCAGCTCTCATATTTCCTCATCTGGAATATTAATGCTCTTGCTAATTCCATGGATACAGTCCAGCTCTTGAAATATTGGCCCCTAATCCCAAAGCTGACAAAGATTTCCTGAACAAGTAAAGGGGATAAAGTTTGTGCTGAAGTGTTTGCTCGTTTCTGTGACTGCATATATTTATGTATGTCTAGTCTAGCAAAAATCCCGCCCTCCTATATCTCTGCTAGGTACATGAAGAAGCAGTTCAACAAATGGAAGGACAAAATGCAATTTCTTCACAACTGCCAGGAAGAAAAAACCTGCAAAATAGAGGCAAAACTCCAAAGACTGAGAGTAAGCCATGAAAACCTGCAAATGACACTGCATCACATGAAAGAAGAAGTAAAGGTATAGTGATAAATATATCAAGAATTTTCACAGTTATGAGCCATTACTGAACACTAACGACTGCTTTTCCTGTAGACCAGCACTCTTAATACCATTTTGTGTACCTTCCGCTTGTATTTTCATTCATCTTAGGTTCTTCTCTTCAGGGAAAGCAGATAAGGTCTTTGCAGTGGGGATTTTCTTGTCCCTCTGTGTACATCTGGCATCTAGCACAGATATCCATGTTAGCACATTTAAATACTACTGCAATGAAAGTAATGAATATTCCAATAAGTGTTTCCAACAGAAGTGTTAGATACTTCATTGCAGTCTGTTCTTCAGAGAAGAGTCAAAGTGCTGGTATTGAAGAAATAAAATGTCGTTCCTAGTTGCTGTCTTTTTCTGGGATGTAATACAATCATCTTATAGAAAATATTTTATTTGTTTTCAATTGTATTGATTCTTATCATTACAATTATTTCTGAGATTCTTAAAAGACCCTTATTTCAAAGAAAATGCTTACATATTTCCCCCCTACAGCATATTTGTAGCATTTTCTGCAATGCTGTTTTAGTACTACTGACAAACTGAAATATCAATTATTTTAACAACATATTTTCTGTGTTTTGTCTATTGTAGACCATGTTGCAGTCATCAGAGCATCCTTTTGCACAGTGTCATAATACAATGCCAAGAAATCCACATGTTCTGCTGGAAGGGAGAATGCAGGGTGAATTAAATCCTGCCCAAATAAGGCCTACTACCAGAACATGTGCAGAATGGAAATGTTTGAATCCCCCAAACTCTGTAAATAGAATGCAACTTTTACAGACACCTGAGGTTCCCACTGCAGTGGAATTTATGTTCTCAGATGACCCACTGGAGTCAGCGTCCCTGCAGAGTGACAAACCTTTTATGGGACAGCATAACAAAGCAAAAGAGAAACAAACATGTCTGCCTAAACTGACAGAAAACTCTCTTGGTGGAATGGGGAGTGCAGTTCTTATTCCCACTGCAACGCAGATACCACCTGATGAGAGGGAAGTCAGAGAGGAATTGGAACTGCTAATGATCAAACTGAAGGATACGTTGTCTCTCCAAATCCAACCAGGTATAAGTTCTTCAGTCATCTTGACACTGTTTTCTTACCTTCATCCTGTTTACTCCATAATATTGTTCATAATCATGTAACCCTCAGAGGAAACTCAGAATTTTGCTTTAACCTTTGTAGTATTATTCTATATTGTAAGGTAAAGCATATTCCAAACATAGCCTCTAATGTTGGACTGATTTGGAACTTGATGAATCAAAACTCCCGAGACATAATCACCCTTGGCAGTCAATTAAGTCAATCACACCAAACTTAAACTGGTGAGGGCATGAGAGGTTTTTGCTCTTGCCACTTCTGTTACACTGTAACTATAACTCTAGTCCTAGGAGACTTCCATCAGTACACAACCCCTCTGTAAGCAATGATGTTACACAGCCGAGCTTTGTTCAACACTCAGGATGCCTCACTTTTGATAATGAGTATGTAATAAGGAATATGACAGAAAAAGCTGGTCTTAGAGATTTATAAAGAGTTTTCTAGTGCTCTAACAGCATCCAAAAGCTTGGAAAGACTTAAAATCTGTTTTATTTTTCAGCCCAGCAAAGTGCTTTGCACCAGGAGTTCTTCTCTACAGCTGAGCATGTTTGCAGGTCCTTTTCTGACCTCATCAACCAAGTAATTTCACCAGCTTGTAAATGATGGAAACTACCATTCACCTTACAACTTCAGTGAACTACTTATGGTAATTGATGCTGTGTCTCTAAAAGATACTCTGTTTAAAGTATGTATCTTAGATGTTGCCTGTAATGACACAGCATGACAGATTTCTGCATTTACTGACTTTACCTGGAACATTTTGGAGAGCTATGTTCCTTTTCTGTTGGTGATCTCCAGATCCTGTGCTGTGACTTCCTCAGCAGTGCAGACGATTGCCCATTTCTCTCTCTTTAGCTGTTGATATCCCCTGGTCAAGTTACTTCCTTGGAATGGTGCTGAATTCATTGATGCCAGCAACAATGAGAACTTTTTTTTCCTTAAAGAATGACTTTAAAGACCTGAGAAATTGAAATTATTCAGTACCACTTCAGAGAGAAAAAAATATACAGTCAGTTATTTACTATCACTCTTTGGCAGGAAGTGTATAAAAATAGTAAAAAAGTAAGTTATTATGCTCAAAACCAGTTATGGTTTGAGAAAATTTTCATATTTTTAGGATTTTAGTTATGTCACTGAAATGATACCAGCTTTCCAAGAAAGAAGACAGTCCTAGTTTCTACAGAACTTTTTCTGTGATTACAAAGAAAATCAATTTCGTTCAGGTGAGAACAAAACATTTTTGGAAGTTCTGGGAGAAAAGTTAGGTAAATTTTATATTCTGAAGCTTTGTTTCATATATAATCAAATAGTGTTTAGGTTAATGTGATTTGAAAAGGCTAATGAAAAGCATAGGGCTTAAGAAAAGCTGCTTAGCACAGAACTCCACATTGATTTTCCATATAGATTTTCCTTGTGTTGTGTTTTTCAGAATGAGTTATAATCATCAAGATAAAGGGACTGCCTGATTCATTAAAGAGGCTAGAAATCTTATTTTCTGTTGGTAGTACCTCAGCCATCTTCTTGAAAGACCTTACACTGTGGTAGTAATATTAATGAACATTCCTCATTCTTTCTGCTAGTTTTGGTCAAAGGAGGTCTGAATGACACATCCTGCAAACACTTGAGAATTTTCCAGCAAGAAATAATCATATGCTACTGGAAGCTAATAAGTGATTTGTCTCTAGCAAACAAAGTGTAAAGAGGGTGAAAATTAAAGAAAATAAACTTATTGAGGGAGGAGGGAGGACCCCGGAGAACAAATAGTGATGAGGTAATTGAAAAGTGGATATACCCATATCATAACATAAATATACTGTGAGATAGAAGCTTAGTAGCTTTGGCAATATGCCAGTACCAAGAGATGCACACAACAACCAAGGAACCTAATTGTTGATCATCAGCTTCTGATGAGGCTTTAAATCTCCTTCTAGTATGTTCCTCTGAATTAAACTTGGAAACTTTAAACTTCATCTGAATTAAACTTGGTTGGACACAGTAGTAACTGACAAATGTCTGAAGCAATGTTGAACAGACCTGTTCTAATCTTACAAAGAGATATTCCTGGACTACCATGAATCCTTCTTTCCTGTCAGTATGTAAATATTTAAAGGATTGTTTTCCATGCAAAGAAGCAGTTGTTTAGCTCACAGATCCCTGTAAGATGAAAGGGACAAAATCACAAGGTCTTTATTTTGTTGTTATTCAGTTCCGCTGACAGTGAAGGAACTTCAGTCAGACATGTTCATGCCATCCTTTCTGACACACTGACTGAGAAAGAGTAAGCCAGGAACAGTATCTGCGAAAACAATCCTAGCTCACTCAAAGATCTGCCATGAAGTTTATAAGGAACAGTGGTAGAAGGCAATATCCTGCCTTTAAACACAATGACATTTTTAAATGTTCCTGTATAGCAGATCTACTTTCATCTCATACTGAGAGCCCTTGCTTTTTTTTAATATAGACACTTTTATCACTTTCACTCTGTCACTTGTAGGTTTAAATGTAGTTAGTTGCATCCCCTTTTTTATTTCAAAACAATTAATAACACAGATTGTCTCTTTACATCAGCAGTTTCCAAATGTTCTCCATAGTGTGATCTGTCCTAGAGATTCATCTGTTTTGTCAGTCTTGCCTCTATATCCTTTCCTGCCCTTTGCGTCAGAGGCTGAATTTTGCTACAGCCTATTAATTAAGAAGCTTACTGAAGCAGAAAAGTATTGCAAAATTCATTTAAATGTTAAAAATTATTCAATTAAATATCATCTTGGCCCATAATGCTATTTCTGTCTGAAGGAAGAAAGTTGCCATGAGCCGTTTCCTGAGGGATCCTTTTGTTGCAGGTAGGACCTATGTAAAGTGGAAGCACTGGTATCTGCCCAAAGAGCCCTGTGGAAAGTGTCTCAATAAACAGGACCTGTTCAGATAATCTATGTAATCTCACATTTTCTAGAGTTTGGGAGCATATGGGAACAGGTAACATCTGCTCTACTCCAGAGGCATCTGTCAGGTGCTGGTTGTGGTAGCCTTAGGGACTGTGAGTGAAGATATATAATATCTAATATTGATACAAAATTGCAATGAGGCTTTTAGAAATATTATAACAATGTCATTAATTAACAACATCAGTAGAGGAGAGAGCAGATCTGTTGTAACAATGCGCCTGCTGCATTGTTGTAACAATGTAACAATGTAACAATGCTGTAGTAGCAAAGCATTCTCATACACTGTGGCTGCAACTGGGGGTCTGTTGCTGACTTCAGTAAACTGTGTGGTCCTGTGTTTATCCTGCTTTAGTGTTCTCTCGTCTCTTGAACATTTAAATGGTTTGCTCTTACAGTTTTTTGTTTGCTTCCTTAAGTCAGGATTTCCCTATATGGGACTGTGATTAAGCCTTATTTTGTTCAGGCCTGTAACCATTTCAAGATTTCTTTACACGTTTTGTTACTTGAACCTATTTCTGCAAGTTGATGAACAACCTGGAAGCCAGTTTTTCTGTGGGCATTTGGAAAAAGAAAGAAACCCCACCAAATATTGATACATGCTCAAGGAAAGACACTTTCATTGAACAACTAAATGTAATAGCCTAGTAAAGATGAAATTCATAGTTTCATCCCGCCAGTGTGGCAACGGAAATAATTTCTATCATAAAAGCAATCGTATGTTACCTGCTATAAGTTGTTTTGCATTAGTTTAATATCAAATTGCCTATTAGGGTTATCAATAAGAGTCAGAAGAGATTGATTTTTCTACAAAGAACTTGTAAGCTAAAAAACAAGCAAATGCAAGTTATGTGTGAGAATTTTTGTGATTAAACGTTTTAAGTGTGAAAGCAGAGGAGCTGGTAAAACCTGGTAACCCTTTTACTGGAAAACTGAAAACTTTCTTGGAAGGTATGTTTCATGTAGAAGTATGTACTATTTTTCTTTAGTAGGATGATGTTTCGGAGCAGGAGTTGCTCTGTACAAGTGTAGAGCTCTGCATACAATCAAACATCACCATCTCTTCTGTAGTCCTGTCTTGGACCCAGGGGAGGTTTTTGACAACTTCCTTCTCTGCTTGTCTATATTTTATTGAAGGATCAGTTATTTCCTGTTTCAGCACCCAAAAGACAATAGTTTGAACAGATCACATGTATTACAAAAAGCCTGATATACACACAGATTGAATTAGGCAACTGCTTATAAATCATGCACTTTAGTAAGGAGACTAAATTAATAGGTAACTAAGAAAACCCGTAAGTCCAAGTCAATCAGAGATGTTAGTGCTTGAGGTTACATGCCTTCTTCCACCACATAAATTGACATCAATGGGGATTAAAATGCAAAACATAAAGAAAAATAGTTTAAAATTATCTGCAAATCAAAAGCTTAGACTAAATGTGTCATTTCCTCTTTTTTCCTAGCTCTCCAGTGGTTCTTCCAAGTAATACAGATCTACTCTTATGTATGTGGATACTTATTAAATCTTCAAATGAATCTTTCTTCTTCAGAACTGGTGACCTCTGAATATGAGAAAATGTCCCTGAAAAGTGACATGAAAATGCATATAAGTAAATAGTTTCCAAACAGCAAAGAGCAGCTGAATACTCAGTTTCCCACATTAATGTTTCCTCTGCCTTTAGCTGCTGCTTATCAGCATTGCCCCCAAGCCTCTTTCTCTGGTAGCCATATCCCTCCATTTGCATGTTGCCTTCCAGTGTCAAGTCACTTTGATCTTTTCCCAGTATGGACCTTTTCTTTTAGTCTTCCTATAAAACTCTTCTACTTGTAATTAGCAGAATCAAAATGCTTAAGTCTGCTCAGAATCCTGCTAACTCACTGGCATGTTATCAACCTCTCAGCAGGTGAGATCTCTCACACTGTCTAGAAGCACATTTATTATTTCCTTGAGGAACTATATGGCATTTTCTTTGCAATAATCTCTAGAAGGCAGCAGGTTGATTTTCTTTCTTTTAAACATATTTGTCTTCTGAAAAAGTAACTGATTAACACAATACCTGCTTATTTACCAGACCTCAATTGTAGACTAGCCTTTGGCCCACTACCCGCCCTAGCATCCTGCAGAGCTGGGACAGCAAATTATGTCTCTCCTGAGCCAGGTGCAAGGGCTGGTCTTGAGCCAAACCACCTGCAGCTGTGAGGGAGGTGTGCACAGCTGAGGCCACTGAGTGGTAATGGGCAGAGGAACTTCTGGGCAAGGAGAAAAGAGGCAGAAGGTTTGTCTTTGTAGTCTTCAGATGTTTCTAGGGAGGATGCGCTATGTGGCTTCTTGAGGAGACTCTTGTACAGCTGCTCTTCAGAAAGATTGCTGTGAGTACAAAATCTGTGTTTTCCTTGTGGTTCTAAAGTCTTATTTTGGTTAAGAGTTATTATAATGGTAATGTAACTACAGTGTTGTCATAGATTGGAAATGCATTTATGAAACCTGCTTTTTCATACTGTTTTGATTTTGTTAGGGGAAAGGGATGAGTTACTAAAGATAGCTTGGCCAGGTAACTGAAAAGCTCTTCATGCTTGTCTCTACTTAAAGCTGATTAATGCTTCTCTGCAGAATATCTAGGGAAGTTGAATTGCTGCCGGGTTAAGCAGGGTTTTAGGTAGATTGGGACAGTTTGTTAGATTACTCATGTTCAGCTGTCCTGATTTTGTAGTCTTTGTCATGGATTGTGTAGAGTTTGAGTATCTTCAGAATGTGAATGCAGTCAAAAACCTGGAGGGACTTGACTGGTCCAGAAAACAGTGTTTGAATCTGTAAGTCTAGAACTGGGCTACTTCTCCCACTTCTTCATGCACACTTGGGGAGAATTGTTTCCCAGGAGGAGCAAGTATGGGTAAATGTGGAAGTGCCTCTAAGATGTGACAAAGTAGTTTTGTTTGGGGATTTTTTTGCTTGGAGGATTTTTTTTTTTTTTCTTCTCCTTAGAAAAGTTCCTGATTCTCAGTCTTCACAGGTAGGAGTTATCTGTTAGTTCTGAAATTAAATTCTAATAATAACACCTTATTATCAGTATTTCTGTGCCAAATTCAGATTTCTGACTTGCTTTTTCCAATTCAGTGATATGTTTAAGGAACTACAGTGAATGCAGGTTACAGATTACTCCTCATTCCTGCTTTATGATCCTGTTTGCAGTTAAAAAAAACAAGACAAACCCCAAACATTGAAATTTTAACAATTTAAGAGGAATAAGATTAAAAATTCGAGTATGAAGCAACAAACTTATCAACTGTTGCAAAAGTAACAGCACAAAGCAAAAAAATATTTGCTCTGTGTTTGGATTTCTGGAACAAGCATCCTGAAAGCTGTTTACACCCGCCCATGTAGATGTGAAGTATACAAGGTAATTTAAGTGCTATTAGTGCTGCTTGTGGGGCTTAGAAAACATGCTTGTACCTCTCTTTATTAATAAGAAGTGGAAATTCTATTCCTCATCATTTGCTATATGATTCCTATCTGCAACTATTACCCATTGATTTCTACTTTCTCTGGTGAAATAAGGCAGTAGGATCATAGGTTACAAAGATTAAAATAACTGGCTTTTTTAAGAAACTGTGAGACTTGGATGAGAAGTTAGATAGTTCTTAAAAAAAAAATAAATTAGGCTGTCACTGCTATAAGGTGCCAGCTACAGACTGTTGCTTATCAGTTGTACAGAGAAACCAGATTAACTGATTACAAATCACAAAGAGGATGTGACAACTTAGTACTTAAAATGTCTTTGTATAAGAGTAAAGAGTAGTCAGAATTTATCATAAGCCCCTTAATTTGATACTTCAGAATACATCAGACTCTTTAATCTTGACTGGAACAAAAGCTCTTTGTTTAGGAAAATCACAGTGTGATATAGATATGTAGAGCCAGGTGTAAACAAAAGGCTAACTGGGAGTTTAGACAGTGATATTTAAAGCTGCGATCCCAAACAAAAATTAATCTGGTGCTTTAACCTCGTGGGTTATCTCAGTTTTAGACAATAGTACTGCCTTGTGTGTTTAAAGCTGCTTTCTGTTTGCACCCAGAAGTGTGTCAGTCTGGTAAGGATTGAGCAACTTGTTGTCTGTGTGATGCCTAAGACCACTTGGAAACCAGAAATGGGTTCTGTGCTGCATGCCAACACAGTAAAGATCCTGTCAGAACTCAAATTCTTTGCAGAGCAGGATAGGATCCTGTCCTTGCTTTTAAAATGCAGGTAGTGGTTGTTTGACTCGTGGTTTAGAAATTTACCCCATGTGTGTATGAGTTTTTCAGTCTGAGGGGATTGATTCAAACTCAACTCCTACCTCAAAGTTCAGGATATCGCCTGTAGGTAATAGGGTAAGGACCTCTCAGTCCTTCCTATCCTAGATTCTAGCTTTCAATACTCAAAAATGTTTTAGGTTTGTGGGCAAGAGTGGGATGGTCCAGTGATATATTGTCCTTGGGGTGTGAGAGTCCAGAGTTCAAATCTGTTTTTTAGGCACGCTCTAATGAGTACTTGCTCAGAAGGACTCTTCACTATTCTGTGAACATTCCCCCATCATCTTAAAAACTGACACACTGCTGAAGGAAGTGGAGATAAGAGTCTCAATCCATTGCAGTGTAAAGGCAGTTCTGCCTTCTCACTGTGGGCCCGTGCTCTACACTGTTGTGATGGCAACAGCACTTCTACCTCTCCATCATACTATAGCACCTGAAAGTGGATATTCTCCAGGCAAGGATATATCTGTTGGTAGTAGAATCAGAACTGAAGCTTTGGGAATGAGATTTAGGAAAAGCTACACTGTTATCTTCCTTTTGAGAATGAGGATGGTAATTGACATGCATATGGAGGGATTTGGGAACCTGGAGACCAGGAATTGCAGCATTTAGTATCACAGGTAGTGGTGTTGTTCCTGGAGCTGTAGTTGTGTCTGAAAGCCTGCATGCATCTAAGTCCTAGGTCTGCTTCCATAGTATGTTGTGTAAAGTTACCAGTATGGAAATGGAAGACAGCTAGTGGCTGACTGCTGGATAGCAAGTAGGCATACCCTTAGCCTTCTGCCAAAAGGCTGTCACTCTCCCCAAGAGCACAGTGCAATTCATTCCTTTCAGAATGTGGGGTTCAGAACTAGCCTGTTCATAGCAAAACTGTGGTAAAAATGCTGGTGTGGAAGAATATATTGGTATATATTGTTGGATATTAGGAAAAAGTTTTTTACAGAAAGGGTGATGAAGTATTGGAGTGGTTTGCCTGAGGAGATGGTGGAGTCACCATCTCTGGATGTGTCTAAAAAAAGACTGGAGGTGCCACTTGGTGCCATGGCCCAGTTGAGGTGCTAGGGCTGGGTTGGACTTGGTCTTGAAGGTCTCTTCCAACATAGTGATTCTGTGATTCAGCTGCTGAGCTGCCTTCTTTTTTTTGAACCCTCCTGTATTACACTTTCTGCTGCTTTTCCTGCCCTATCAATAAGAAACTTAAAAGCTGCTGTTAGAGTTCAGGTTGTTTGGATGTCAAATTTTACTGAGATCACATTGAACATAAGCACAGCTCTATGCTTCACAGGGAAGAGTAGGGTGTTTTTGCACAGCACTGTCCTCTGTTTCTGTATTATTACCACATAGCACAATAGGCCTCAATCTCTTTCCTTTCCCACTAGACTCTAATTATTGCCAATTAGATGCATATTAAAGGAGTAGTGACCTTGGTTTCTCCCTGTGAACTGAGAATGTATTGTAGCTGTCTTCTGCTCAGCTTCTGCCAGCTGCCTTCTCCCCAGGCCATGGGTTCTGGAGAGCACACAGTCCACATAGATATCCCAGAAGAGCTGTGCTAGGTCCCAGAACAAAGCCCCATGTTTCAGGTTCTCTGAGGATTTCAGAAATATCATGAAGTCCCAAAAGCCACTGACAGAGTCAGAAATGCGAGGCTTCCTCATCTCTAGTAAAACAGCAGAGGAGGATTCCCAGCACTGGGGGTCTGCCCGCCCCAGAGCCAGTGGATCCATTTGACTGTGGCAGAGGAAAGGTGTTACACAGAACACTGCCATGAGTAGGAGAGAGCAGGTGAGTCTCATGGGGAAGTGGATTCTTCCTCTGCTTCCAAGATGCATTGTGTCACTGAAATATAAGAAAACCAAGAGAAGCTGGAAAAGTCTCACTCTTAGATGCAGGAATAACGTCCTGTTACTTTACGTGATATACAAGGCACTCACATATTGTTTCTCTGCTCCTTAAAGATTTGTGTATGCTTTTTACATGTATATAAATACTAGAGAAGTTGCAATGCTCTGTGCAGCAGAAACGTGTAAAAATTTTTAATCATCCTCAGATCTGAATGTTGAACTGTCTCATCTGGAAGTTCATAATATTGAAAGATTTTTGCCATTTTTGCTCTACAGATGCCTAATCTTTTTCAATAAAAATCCATTCATTTTTGCATAATTTAAGCTTTTAGGTGTCTTGCTTTTCTCAAAATTTTATGAGCCCTTTAAAATAGTCTTAGAATCACAAGGATCAGTGGACAGCAGGTGGAAAAATTTTGTTGAAAATGTGTTTTAATGGTTCTAATTATTGCAAGTTTCAGTTTCATCCATTGACTAGGAGTGGTTTAGGTGCTAAAAGGCAGAACAGTTCTGAAAAGAGGTTATAGCAAAGCTATCACATAGCAGCTGCTTTGTACAACATGTACCCATGCATATAGAATGATAGAAAAGTTCAGGTTGCAAGAGACCTTTAAAGATCTCTAGTCCAACCCTTCTGCCATTGGCAGGGACATCTTCAACCACATCAGGCTGCCCAAAGTCCTGCCCAACATGACCTTGACTGTTTTCAGGGATAGGACATCTTCCACCTATCTGAACAGCCCGTTCCAGTGTCTTACCACCCTCACTGTAAAAGATTTTTTTCTTTATATCTAATCTAAATTGATCCTCCTTCAGTTTGAAACCATCACCCTTCACCTCTTGCAACAGGCCCTGCAAAAAGCGTGTCCCCATCTTTCTTATAGGCCTTCTTTAACTACTGGAAGGCTGCAACAAGGTCTCCTGGAACCTGTTCTCCTCCAGGTAGAACAGCTCCAACTTTCTCAGCCTGTCTTGTCAGGAGAGCTGCTTCACCTCCTCATCATTTTCTTAGCCCTTCTCTGGACTTGTTCTAACAGGCCCATGTGTTTCCTGTGCTGAGATATATTTATGTATATAAAAAAAGTGCAGATGTGTATTGCAGATCACTAAGAAATGACTGTTAAAACTGTAACATTTACTAAGTAGTATCTATAATGAATGGGTAGAATTTCTGAGAATGATAACCTTTTGTGGACAGAAAGGCCCAGTTGACTACATCAGATTTCATTTCTAGTACATAATTCTGTTGCATTTTCTAACATGCTTCTAGCATTTTTGATACTGAATGAGTTTGAGGGTTGTTTTTAGTGTAGCTCATGACATATGGAAAACTTCCCATTTGTGGAGATCAGCATTTAGAACAAAATTCTGTTTAATGTATGTGCTGATCTGCTGAGTATTCATGGTTTTCTACATTTTCAGTTTGGTTGATGGGGGTGGGGAAGCTACTTCTTAATGAGCTAGATAAGCAACTGGTTTTTTTGTGCAGAAAGTCTCTTCCATGACTGATCCTGAAGAAGTGTTCCTTCACTATGTGAAGAAAAATGCCAAGAACAGGATATTGATGTGCAGAGGGACTGTACATGAAAAGTAGTCCAGCCACAGCCTGTGTGTGAGACTAGGGAAGAGCAGTCTGCTTTGTGGAGTATATTTCATTGTAGAGTTAAAGGACTCTTCAGAGATTTCAGTCCTAGCAATGTTATACTTACCTAGGCCCCTGTCTGGCTACCTGGTCAGGTTCTGGGAACATTTTTGAGGTATTCAGACTTTAATCCCCATCTGCTTGCAGTCACTTTTTAGTCTGAGTTTGGGTGTTGTTAGAAGGGCTGGCTTGACAGCACTGGACCTGAGCATTGCATTTGAGGAACAAAAGAGGGACAGCTTGCTCTTCCCACACTGCTCTGCCTAGTAGATGTCACTTACGACAGTGGCAGTAGTAATATGTCCTCCTGCTGCTCCCAAGATTCCCAAGAAACCTCATTCTTCTGTACCCTACTCCACAAGGCAGGCTTTGATTTCTTTCTCAGAAGCAAGCCAAAAACATCCTGTGAGTCACTACTTGATTCTTGTTTGTGCATCAGAGCCCTTTCACTGTGCACAGACACCTATGTATACATGCCATGCAGTATGCACATATATCTGTTTACTGAGATGTTTTCAAGTTAACTTTATCAAGTTTCTGGTTTTCAAAGCAATTTAGCAGTTTCAGATATGACCACGAGGGTGAGAAGACAGACACAGGACAGTGGGTGGGGAGCCCCAACAGTAACATTGTTCAAACAAAGGAATAATACTAAAAGAGGGTAATAATACTAAATAATACTAAAATCCTTCAAGTGATGGTTCTGTGACTGACAGAGCCCATCTAATTTGTACAGGTTAAAAACTGAACTGGTTGCCTTGCATTTTCTGCTTCCCAGCACCTATTCTAAACTTTATAAGTTTCAAAACTGGCTAAAGACAAGGGTTCTGGATTTGTCGAAACAAAGGGACAGCCCTGGGCAGGGAGTTGGTTGAGCATTTATATGAGAAATGGTGCCCTTGAAAGTACGATGTGCATGGCATTAGTAAGGGCCAGGAGCGAAGGCTGCTAGTCCTTATGGTCTGGTCAAACTCAGGCAGTACTGTGATGTTAGTCTTCCACAAGGTTTAAGATTGTATTTGTTTAGATAGTTGAGAGCTGGAGGGCATGCCCAGGAAATGACACACTTCTTACCTGTGCATGTGGTGAATGCTTCCATGCAATTTCTCCCCTACACCCTCCAATCTTTAGGTCTTTCTGTACATACACTGAAGTTTGTGCGTGAGTGCTATTTACGTTTCCTTGCTGACTTTTCCCACCCTCCCCCCTGCTTCTCCTTGCAGTTTAGTATCCTGCTCCACTCCCCGTCATGGATAATGCCTTACAATAATAATTTAAAAGTTAATCAGGTAATTTGTTATTATCGTGTAACTTGGAGCTCTCACGGATAGTCCGTCAGCCGTGCGGCTGGGGCAGCCGGTGCCGGCTCCGGCACAGCATCCCCGGGCAGTCCCGCGTGGCTCCCGAGGCTCCGGGCAGCTCCCGGCTCCGCCGCCGCTCCCGCCCCCCGCTCCGCTCCCGTCCCGCTCCCCCCGCGGCTCTCGGCGCTTACCTCGGCGCTCCCGCCAGGGCAGGACTCTCCGAGCCCGCTGCCGCCGCCGCGCTCCTTAAGAAGCCGGAGCGGGCAGCCCCGCTTAGTTTTTGCGTCAGGGCTCGGGAGCAGCCCCCACCCCCTGGGCCCGGCCGCTGCTCCCTGGCACCCGGAGCTCCCTCTTTCTCTGTGCGGAGCTGTCCTTGCTGCAAGTCGGCTCCGCTTCTCCCCCCCGCCTGTCCTCCTCTGCTTGCGGACCCCGGCTCTCCCGGGGCAGCCTGGTGGCCGTGCTGGCTCTCGCCGAGGGGAAGGGGCGTGCAGCGGAGTGGAAGAGTAACAGAGCTGGAAAAGCTGCGGTCCTCCCCCTGTCCCCTCTCTTATTAACGCTGCACCGGGGGTGGGGGCAGGAGGGGAAGAGTAGAAAGCAAGCCTACCCTTGGAACTCATGTTGTCCAGAGCTGGTTCAGACCTCAGGCGTCTTGCTTTTTGTGCTTGGCTGTTGCAGATCCCTCCACCCCAGAGCAGGATTCTGTGTGGCACGACTAGAGCTATTTGCTGGCTGGTGCTCAGCCCACATGCTGCAGGTCAGGCTCTCCTGGAAGTTGAAGCAGAGACCCAGAGAAGAGCCACAGATGGGCTCCACTTAAAGGCATTAGTTGAAGTAGTTAGGCTGAGCTGCTCACTGCAGCTCAATTTACATAACTTTACCTAAAGAGCTGTCTCGGAGGTCTGTACATTCTCCAAGGGAGGGTTTGGTCTGGTTATGTTTTTCCTCCCAAGAACAATAAAGTGGTCTACTGTTGTTGCATTTCTTTTCTGTGAGGTTCTCAGCTGGATTGTGACTTCTGTGTAGCAGCTGACAAACCTCTATGTATTGGAGAAATGAGTTAAGCTAGTAGGAAAGTGAAAGGGAAGCATTGATGAAAAGGCTATCTCCTGTTACATCCAGCATGGACAGAAAAGCCTGAGCACAACTTTGTAATTGGCAGCTCTGCCTGCGCTCACCGTGCCTGCTGTGATCCCCTTGTGTACAGAAAACATACTACTAAAAGTGCTGGGGCTCTGTGACCATGCTGATAAGCACTGTTGGGCAGAACTTGCTTAACACCAGCTATTTGAAACAATAGGCAGGTGAGACCATTCTTTTTTCCTCACTCTTGTAGTTTATAGGCCAAATCATGTAGCACCTTGATGCCTGTCTGAAGCCAGTGCAGATGTACAAGTCCATACCAGCTGGGCAGCAAACTACTTGTTTTTCCAAGGCTTTCACTGGCAGCTCCCTTTTATATCTTCAAATGAAATCATAATCCCTTCCCCAGAAAGCAACAGTAGCATAGGGCTTATCTTAGTTGAAGTCAGTGGGGCCACAGTGGTTCTCATCAGCTGGAAAGTTGGCTTGAGATACAGGTTTCTCTGATGTTCATCAATACCTTTATAGTTTGCATTCTTTCTGTGCATCCAGTCCATGTAAATGGAGAAGAAATTCCTTTCCAAATCCTTGACTTGCAATGTGCTTATGACAATAAGCACTGCTTTTCTTCTGATGCTTTTTCTCCTCAATAAGCAATCCCTGTGAAAGTGTATTTTGTGTAGGCTACCACTTAACAAAAGCACAAGGAACTTTCTGGGGATGAGAGAACACTGACAAGAACCCTTGCAAATAGCTATACTGTAGGAGTTTGGCCAACTTGCAAATGTTCCATTTATTTGGCTAGAAGTATGAGTTTAGGAATGGCAGGAATAGTGGTCATTAACTGCTGAAACGGACTTCAGGATGAACTAAAGAGTGTAATACCTTGCAAGGGGCCCTTGCAATGTTGGGGGGGAACCTCTCATATGTAGGATCCCCAATATTTCTTCTCTGCGCTATTGAATACAGGCTATTCCAGTAGTCTTCCTTCTCCTGGGCTGTTATAATCCTTAAGGATCAGCTTTTGGTTTTATTTGTTTCTTTTTAAAGTCTGCTCTGTACCCGATTCTGGACCCATGTGCAATCTGCAGCCCCCTTGGCAAGTGAGTAGCCAGTGTGCTTCTCCTTGCCTCTGCATTTGGGGGTTGAACCAGGCAAAGGAGAGAAGGGAAGTGTGCAGGTAAGACTTGGGTGTTGTGATGGAACCTGGAGGCTCTGGGGCTGCTTGTGATTGTGGCTGGCCTGGCTGCGGGGGCCAGAGCAGAGCAAGACTAAAATGCCACAGAAGTGTTTTTTGCTGCTGTTTCTGTGTCTGTGGTGTGGAGCTGTAAGGACTGTGCCCCATGCTGCTGAGTGTAGAGCCAGATGGAAAGGAGATGATAAAATGTTTCTTGTGAGTTGATAAATTTCTGTCAACCTGCAACCTTTGTGGATTCATTGTTAAGAAGTGAGTTTGAGTCTCCTTCTGGGGCGCGCTTTATCTGGTTTCTAATCAAGAACAACATTGGTTTCATTCCACTTATAATCCTGGCAGACCCAAGGGTATTGAACTAGGGGCTCTCACAGACATGAGAGTTGCTGCTCAAGGGAAATACTGCTACAGATAAAATAGTTGGCTCCACAAATACTTCCTGAGCCTACTACACTCTGCTTCCTCTGATATTTCCACTTATCAAAAACCTTTTTCCAAGAAATAGAATATAATTAGATTGATCCTAGAGCCTCCTAGCGGAGAAGAAATGTACCAGGACTGGATTCAGTTCCATACACTCCCTCAGTAAAGCTTTCTGTGCCCTTCTTAAGCTATCAATAATCTTTCTTTCTTTGCAGCACATGATATATTCCCCTGGAAGCCAGTGTTCATATCTTCTATGGGTCTCCATCTCTTATGAATTTAATACACGTGAGCTGCAGGCCTTACCCAGAGCCATTTGCAGGAGGATATTTTTATCAAGAAAAGTTGATTGTTTACTCATAGATGAGACAGAGGTTTCAGGTCATGTAACACTACAGAAAAGATGCTATTTCTACCTGAAAAAATATAAAAATAAAATAAAAGGTTAAATGATCAGGATAAAGGAGTAAGGGATAAGTAAGAAAAGTAGGAAGTCATTTCACTGATATTTGCATTTTGAATAGAGCAAAGATGTAAATAACTATATACAGAGTTGCTTCCTTCCTGTGTTTGCTCCCAGCAAACCTTCTGATGTTGTTTAAAATTAACATATAAGTTAATAGGCAGTGGCTTATGGTTGCTTGAGCTAAGTAAGAATTTACAAACACCAAAAAAAAAGGGATTCAGCACTGAGACTGAGAGACAGCAATGTGTGAAGGGATGCACAGCTTGGCTGTTACTTCCATAAGCAGCCACACCTGAATGCAGTATTAAGCTTTTCAAAATGTCTCACATGATGAAAGACACCTGTTTTAGGCTTACTGGAAAAAAATGCTTTACAGACATATTCTTAGCTGAAAGTTTGTGTTTTGCTGATTTGGGTTCCAAATTATTCCAGCCTTGTGTGAAACTTGGCTAAGTGACAGCAAAGGCAAAACTTGTGATTCTCAGAGTGGGGGAAACCCAGAGATCTGTTAGCTTTAAATTCACGGTACCTGGCAGAGGAATGATTTTTCTTCAAAATCCATAAAAGCAGAGTGTGGAATCTTACTCCTATTTTTAACTTTTCCAATTCTCTTTTTAAGCAGAAGAGGAAAGTGTCATTAAAATTGGCTCCCTGACAAACATACCTAAGAGCTTCTTGGAAATGAAATTAAATACTTGATCTAAAGTCTGCAGCTCTATTTTACTCATTTTTAAAATTATATGTAGAGAGCTTGGAGTATCTAAACCTGTTCTTTTAAACTTTTGAGGTGTTGTTTTGTTTTTGTTTTTTTTAATTTGGTGGATTGAATCTCTATTCCTGAAATGTTTGATGACCCCACACAACCCTCTAGGTCTATTCTCTGTTGAAATGGCCAGCAGGAAAGTCACTAGGCGTGATGCAACACTTAAGCAGTTCCAAGCAGTGGAAAGATGTAGTTGCTTAAACATACAATTCTTTGGTGCTGTACACTATTGCTGATGACCTGAAACATTTCCATGGAACTGGCAGACAAGACATGGGACAGGCAGGAGACCAGGGTATTTCTGTGCCAGGAGTTGGAGTCCTGTGGACACTGTGGCATGTCTCTGGCCCATGTTGAGAAGTGGCCTTCTGCTAGAAGCTTTGAGGAACTGCAGCTTCCCATTAGAATAGATTTGGTTTTCTTTAATAATGTGTGTGTCTCTCTCTCTCTATGCTTACCAGCTGTTGTATGTGAGCAGTTCTGTCTCCAGGGCTGTATTTGGAGTATTTCCCCAAGAGCAAATTTAGGTGACGTGTCAGAAGTGTGACTGGCTTCATCGTTGAAGCCACTTATTTAAATTAATTTGTGGAAGAGGTAACACTTCTCCTGGGAAATGTATTTAACACAGCCTTTGAAAAGATGTGTGAAGCAGCTATTTTTACAAGCTAAGCAATGTTGGTTAAAAAATTAACATATATTTTTGAAAACATAATCTGGTGATATGTGACGCTATAAATGCAAATGACCTCTGTAAAGGATGTCACCACATTTCTCTCTAGACTAAAACATTCCAAGAAAATAAGAAAGAACCCCAAACTGATAGTATAATACATTAAAGGTTAATTGTTCGTATCTTTTGGGCAAGGTCTCTCACATTAGCCATTCAGTTAGAGAGCTTTTTTGGGTTCATTTTAATGGTATTCTGGATATTTATAGCCAGATAACTATTGGTTTTTGAATTAAGGGATTTGTTTCCATTTGGGTGCTGGACTGATATCAGCACGTTCCAGAACAGTCATTGGTTCTTCTTGACTCAGCCCTCCTGCTTCCTCACGTTCCCACAGACAATGGAGAAACCCTTCTCACCTTCAGCACTCCAGGCAGATGGGAGTCACTCTGGGGATGTCCCAGTTAGATGAGCAGTTCAGTGACACATGTTTTCATAAAACTGCCACTAAAGTCTAAGAAAGCAAGGGGATCAGTTTCTGAGTTACAGCCAAATCTTCTCGGAAAGAAAAGCACTTTGACAGCACATTCTTTCCTGAAGCTGATCAAGGTTGCAGTGTGGAGTCTCCTACCTTTTCTTGCTCTGAGGCTGTTTCTTTCCTGCAGCTCTTGGGACAAAAAGGTGTTTGAGCACACTTTCCTCAGGGCAGTCAGTTGGCTGCCAAGGAGGGGTGTCAGCCCTACCAGTGTCACACTCACCCTACAGCACAGACACTCCTCTGGCAGCCATGCCCCCATGCTGGGAGCCTGCACATTCCCACTCAAAGCTGATTGGGAAAATAGTCTTCAAGAAGAAATTGGAGTGGGATAGCAAATTATTTAGGGCCAAGAAATAGGTAACATGAGATTCTGTAATGAGGATAGATACTGTTTTGTGTGAAAGGGAATTGTGGGATCTTTGTCTCTCCTTGCTTGCCTGCTCATTCTCAGACTGTTTGCTGGACCATCTGCTTTGCTCTGTGTTCTGCTACTAGTTCCTGCTGGGTTCTTTGGCACTTATAAAGTACTTGCAACTCTTCAAAACACAGATGTGAAGCCTTATAAGTACACTACTGCTGTTGTCAGAGGAGAAAGTTGGGTTTTTTTTTAATATGCCAGATCTGTCATGAATAATTTATTGGCTGAGAAATCTACCTTCTTGAATGATTTTTCTGAGTGAAGTAGTACAAGTTCTGTCATTTAGAATACTTGGATGAGACAAAACACATACATTATCAGTAAGGAACCATATGATAGAGGCAGATAGAACATTGGGGTATTCTTAAAAAGTTGAATATATATTTTATTTATTTTTATCAGGTCAGACCACTCAGCCTTTGAAACTCCCATTTTTATTTCACAAATGTACCCTTTGAAACCTATTCTCAAAGGGGATGTGACAAAGGGCTTACTAGAGTGGATTTCTATGTAGTCAGTTTAATTTGGAATTTCTGAAAAGACTATAGTTTGATTCAACAAGGTCCTTTCTTTCCTATCATTTTACTGATTAGGCACAGCTAAAAAAAAAAAAGCATATTTAATGAAGATTATAGTTCTTTTGAATACCTGGGGAGGGGGGTTGTCTAAAACTTATCAGCCAACTAGCTCTGCCTAAACCCAGGGATCCCTGGCCTAGGTGCTAAAGGTCACCTTTGAGGTCCTGTCCTAGAGATCTTGTGTTTGAAGTGAAAAATGCCCAGCCAAATCAGAGGAAGGAAAACTGAAGCAAAAATGTAATGGACCTGAATCTTTTACCTACTTGCCTAGCCCTGTGATCCAACAGCACACAGGAGTCTCTAATGTAATGGAATTGTTTCTTTCTTTCTTTCTGCAAATTAGGCAATTTTCAGTCTTGTGTTCAAGATCTCCTCATTACACAAAGCAGAATTTTAAATTTTTAATTTCCGGAAGCTTTTCAGTGAATGCTGGAGGGCACTAAAATGGTTGCGTTTCTTGGAACTGCTTTCTCATTGCACAGAAATCCTGGTCAAGCATTTATTGTCTGTAAACTATGTTATTGTTAACAGTATCTGTAAGAGTAACTTCATAATGGAGCAAGTCTTGAAATAGCAATACAGAGTTCAGATATGCCTGAAAGGAAATAGGGGAGAAGTGACTGACTGCAAAGGAAATAGGCTTGCTTGTGCACTTTGCCTCCATCTGATTTCATTGTTGTGCCACCCTCAGAACGAGGCACGTTGACAAGGGAAAAGGTCTCGGGAGGAAATGGACAGTCAGAATATGTCAAATCCCAACATAAATATATGAATGGAGTATAGACGTTTAGACTATGGTGCTTGTACTTAAAAGTAACTTGAGCCTTCCCTTTGAAAGAACAGATTGAGACTGTTTAACAAAACCATGAGCATTGCTACTGCAAATTCTGTATGTTTATTCTCTAATTATACAGTTATTGGTGTGTTTTGGAGCAAACCAGACTGCTATAAATCATGTTTTGGGAAGAGGCCCTTGTTAGGGAGATAAACATCTCTGTTTACATAAGCTGATGAGAAGAGTGGAAGCATCTTAGTGCAGTCACACCAAGTCAAGCTTTGCTATAGACAGGTGGAGCTTTAGGTGTCCCCAACACTGTGGCCACACAGCTTGGACCACTGACCAGTGGAAAATAGCAGTGTGTTGTGCCTGTAGGGTCTGGGCACTGCCTTCAGCTTGACAGCATAAGGTGCCATTCAGCACAACTCCCACCAAAGGTCCTTAGGACCTTGTCAAACCTGCAGGCTCACAGGAATATCAGTTGGTGCTGGTGGTGCCACTTTCTTCTTTAACCCTCAGGTGTAGAAACTTCTAACTTGGCTGGTCTCCAGGTCAGTAGCCAGCTGGGAGGGGAGAAGGAGGGGCTGTTTCTCTAAGCAAATAACTCTGCTGTTAAAAGTACTGTGCTTTTCTTTGTTTGTTGTTGTGCTGAAGTCCTATCACCTGGATTAGACGCTAGGGATAGATCTGTTCAGTTTTCTGCAATACTAAATACTTCTTTCTTGAAACAGTAAAGCTTTTATATACTGATTAGGAATGTTCCACTGTGCTGTGAATCCACAGCACCCTGAGTGATGGGTGTTGAGGAATCCCCTCTTAAGAGTGGGTAGATAGTTAAAACCTCAACAGTCCAAAGACCCAATCTATGAAAAATTGTACTGAATTTATAAGGTCCGTGCTTATTCTATTTCAAGGCAAGTTGTAAATTTGTATCTTGGATGTAAAGTGGGGGCAACATGCATAAGGATATTGATTCTTATTTCCATTATGCACAAAACACATTCAAAGAAGTCAAGTGGGCAAACTGGGAGCTGTCAGTTGTTAGCATATGCTTCTTGCAATTCATATGGAATTAGGTTTAGCACAGCTGTCATGAAGTTATCATTTAAATTTTTTCTTAAGGCTTATGAAAATAGTACTAGGTTTGAGATATTTAAACATGTTTCATTCATGAGAATAAACTGACCACCATCTCAGCTGGAGATAGGACACAAATCAAAATTAGTTTGCCTGTGCTGTTTTTTTGGCTGCACAGTATCCAGGTTAGACTGCAGTGAAGGAGCACATGTTATGAGTGGGGGAACTTTTTTTCTGCACAAGAGGCAAAACTGATGTTATAACAGCATGTTACTGGTGTGTAAAGTGTGTGTTATGCTCATGCCTTTGTCACCAGTTAAAATACAGCTGCAATAACCAGTCTTCCTCTCAACTTCTCTGCGTAGTGCAGATGCAAACATTGCTTCATACTCCAAAGCAAATTCAAAGCCTTCAGTAGCTGGACTGATGGCTGAGGAAATCTGTGAATGTATGATGTAATGTATGTCGTATTTATAACATATGATATACAGCGGTGGAGTGTTGTGCTTATCAAGTCTGACAACTGGACTTGGACCATGTAAAATGTGTGTTAAGTTCTTCCATGCTTTGAGCTTCCAGCTTTCATAGGGGAAATTCTTATACTGGCTCAGAAAGTGCCACACTAAAGTGTGCTAGTTACAGTGTTAGTGCTAAAGATGAGGGCTATCCCAAGACTTATCCCAAGCTTTTTTAGAAGAAAATTTTAATATGAAAAAGTTAACTGACATTTGATTATGGGTTTTCTACAACTTAGAGCATTCATAATTATGCTGCTCTTGGTAGTATGTGGTTGTTCAGAAAAAACACATTAAGTGGCTGCTGATGCTGGTCTGATGTGGACCCCTTGTGTCTAGGGGTTGTGTCCCCTCTTGTGTTACCTGTTTCCACTAAATAACTTATTCCACAAACCTACAACAATGTGCTTGCTGAGTTGCGAACAATAAATCACAGAACTCAATTATAGTGTGTGTCATTTTAAGTTAAAAGGCTTTTGTCACCTTTTGCTTTCAATTGTACTGGTTTGAGCATCTCTACTACTAAAATTCTTAGTCACTTTTTTTTTAATTTAAGCTTTTTGTGGGCCCTTAAACAGTCTCTATGATATTACTGATGGATGATTCATGTTAAGTTAACTTTTCAGCTCCTGTAGGTAGGAATCTATAGGAAGTGCATTTAGAACCAAAGAGGCAGTTTTGGGTTTGTACAACGTGGCTTGGCGCTGTGTTGGTTTTGTTCACAATAGTAAGTGCCCCAGCAAGATCGCTCTTCAGTGTTTTGTGCTGGAATTGAACTGTTTTTGAAAACAGTTCTAAGAATTTTTTCTTGTAAAATCAAAAGCAGGTATGCATCTGTCTCTATATTGCTTTTCTATTCATATGCTGCAAAAGCCTTAACTTCTATTCTAAGGAATGACTGTCTATTCTAATTATAGCCAAAATGTTGCATGTTTATATTGAGGTTATAGATAAAATCCTATATTCAAATGACAGGAAATAGAAGTGGATAATAGTGGATCCATTATTGAGAGTGTTCCCTCACTCTATTGTTCTAAATGAGAAACATGCTTTCATACAGAACCTTGGGAGACACACAAAAATGTATTTTGTTTCCCTGACTGGAGCTGGAGAAAGCAAAACAATATCAGTTGTTATCTGGTAACTGTGACATGCATGCATTTAATTTTCCCAGGCTGGCTTCACTAGAGTTATTCTGGCAAAAAAATAAAAGGGAAATGGAGTTTCATTCAGTATTCCATTAAAGTGATGGCCATAGTATCTGATTGTTATCATGTTATTATTTAAAGAATACTTCAAGGGCCTTATATTGGGACTTCTTGTAATTATATGATTCAGATTTTTGAGCTGGAAAAGGCTACCCTCAACTAAGAAAAGCCTCCAGGTCTCACTGAACTCAGTGTAGCCAGCAGCTGGGACTTGAAGCAGGCTGGGCCCATCCTGGGTACCGAGGCGCTGGTTCCATGCACGGCGGAAAGGCTGCGTGCAATGTCCTCCCACAGACAGAGCCTCACTGTGAGACTTGACACAGTTTGAGATCTTTCATAAAAGAAAACTCCATTCAATTTCCACTACTACAAATGTGATGATTCCTTGAACACAGAAATTAAATTAAACTGAGAGAATAAATAAGCAAAAAAATTGAAAATTAAAAACTACTCCATTCCATGTTCATGACATTTTTAATACTCATCTTGCTAAGATGCAGAACAAGAACTATTGAATTTCCATTCATTAGCAGCCAACAGGATATGAATGAGTATTAACTTCAAACAAAAACTTGATTTATAACAACATCAAGTTGTGCACTTTAAAAAATAATTACAAATCATTTTTAAAAGGAAGAGTAACAGTGGAAGCAGTAATGAATATAAAACATGACTGATCAGGCTTAAAACATAACTTCAAGTATTCTATGGCATTTCCTTAGACATTTGTCTCATCTGTTTGTGCAATACCCATCTTTGCATAGTAAAGAAAAATTGGTTAGACTCCAGCCTTAAGTGATCTGTTTCTGAACATGCACCTATACAGCTGTAAATTTGCCTTGCAGACTTCTCTTTTAGGAGTATCAGCTCAAATCAGTGAGATCATGCAGCAGACTGGAATGAGCTACACAGTTACCACAGTTTCTTGTCCAGCTGAATAGGTAAATAATGGAGCAAAAGTAGAGTGGATGAAATGGAGGCAGAATCAACCTGGTCTTCTTTTGGTGATGCTTTGCTATGAACAAGTTACCGCTAAATGGATATGCACTTCCCAAAGCACAGTGATGGGGATGTACAAAATTAACACCTATCACAAATCCAGTCTTTTAACTGTCTACCAGCACCTCAGCCTGTGCCTGCTCTGGGCTGTGTTGTCACTTGTGTCATGTACACACAGGGCAGAAAGTGTGTTCTTCCCATACACACAGTGGCTGAGGACTGGAGCATTAAATCAGTCAAGAAATCCTAATTGCTATGAAACTGCTGGTGTAAATAAAAACGTTACTCCAGCACTGAACATATATACATAGTAGCTGGGGACCACTGTGGTCTGATTTAAAACATCACATCACACACTAACAATGTTGTTTGTGAAATGCTTCTCCAAGGTTTATTACACAGGTAATTCATGTATATCCAGTTGACTTATTGTAATTTTTTATACCACTGGTGTTTCTGTTGTGGGTTATGCTTGCTTTGGAAGCAGAACCTGAAAAAAGTTAGACATTGTGTTCCCAATCAAAGCGTTTTTAGAGAACCATAATAGAGCTGCAAGTATTTTTGGTTTGTCAATAGAGAAATGTCACTATTTGATTCTGATTAAAGCCAAGCAGAAAACGTTTAGAATAAGGTTTATAATTTCTATTAATGTCAACTACCTGTGTGCAGCACCTTTAACTTATAATGTAGTAAGTGTAAATGTGATTATGTTAAAGCTGATTGAAAATATTTAATAACTATGAATCAAAACCAATACATTGAGACTACTGAACTGAACATTATCATAATAAGAAAAATAACTGAAACCAGGTTTTATAACTCACAGGAAAATGTCTGCAGCATTTTTTAATGTTTCGGCTCTTAAAGCTAACTTGGGAAATGGATGTCCTCTGAACAAAGATGCCAGAAGTAGTGTAACTGGGCTTCTGTTGTTACTAAGCTACAACTTTTAAATTAGATGCAAAATTACAAAAGTCTTTAATTCTGATTAATTATCAGCAGACACAGCAATTAAATTTTCAGTTATTTCACTTACCAAATTATTTAAATTTTAAGTCAAGATTAAAAGGATGAGCCAGACTGTTCAGCTCTGTACTTTAAGGGAGCCATAAACTAGATCTCTTCACAAACCTTTCTCAAGGCAGCTGCAGCCAGGTGAGCCTGGTTCCTAGGGACACAGGACTGCTGCCCAGGACTGCTGTCTAAAAATCTGTGTTTGTACAGAAGGTGTCTCTAAAAGTAACGACAACACACCTGAAATTACCCGGGATTTTGCACATGTTGTGATGGTAACTGGCTACCAGTAGCCAAGGGTCAAAGTATTAATCTTGCATTAAACTTTGGAAAGTGACATGCATCAAAGAGATTCAGGGAGTGAGTTAAAAAAGGTCAGTCAATCACCTTTGCAAGCTGCTTCAAATGGATGGGTAGAAGGCAAGGCAAGAATAACTCATTCCAAGCTTTAACTTCTTTTGAGTACTTTAAGGCTTATTTAAGTTTTTATTTTACAGAATCTAGGCAGGAAAAAAAAGTAGCTTTTCTCAAAAGAAAAAAAAAAGAGCTTGGCACTTCTGTGATTTGCTTGAGAGTGTGATACTTATATAATGGAAAAGTCTGTATAACAGCCAAAAAAAGTAATTCAGACTTATAGTCAATACATAGATATGCATTTATACATTTTAATTGTTTTTGGTTTCAAGCATACAAACTTTAGATCACATCTGTTTGGTGTCAGAACTCCCTGCATCTGCATGCTGTTATCTGCCTTTTTTGAGCAAGCCCAGAACATCTGCTGTACAACATGCTGCAGAAAAAATGGGGAGGAAAAAAAACCCAAAACCAAACCCAACATCAAAAATAGATTTACATAAAGAATAGAACCTTTTTATATGGAAATTCTTTTCTCTCATATATATATATATTTATATATAATCTGTGAAAATGATGCATCAAAATCTTATTTCCATATTTACACTTTTTCCTTCTTGGAAGAATTCCATCCATCATTTACTAGCTTCCATACCCAACAGGCTCCTGTCCAAGGTAGACAGTGAGCTCAAGGTGCAGGGAACCCTCAAGTCCAGCAGCAGAATGCACTGCGTGGCTGGAAAAGCTATTGAAGCCTGGCAATGGCTTCCCAGTGGTTTGTATTTATCGGGCTGCACATTCTGCTTGGGGTCAGCTTGCTAACTTGGTTGTTTGTATGTGAGCCATGCAGGTTACCCTTTCAAAATTAGCTCTTCATGCCACTGGAGTTTGATAAGAAAAAGGAAGTCATGCGAAATCAAGTGAAGTTAGAGTGCCAGCAGGCTGGGAAAGAATCTTTTGCAATTCCATTATTTTGGAACAGTTCTCTTATTGCACTTGGTCTGTGTGTCTCCTTTGTAATTTGAGAAAAGGAAAAAAACACCTGATTTTTGAAGCAGTTTGCTTGTACCACTTGTCAGTTAATGTTAACAGGAGGAAGGTGAATAGAGGAAGTATTTCCAACTTGTGTCCAAAGAGGACAATGTTCTACCAACTCAAATCCCAACATCCCAACTTTGTGTTTGTGGTTACTGTTCTCATGTTCTTCCGTACTGATTTAGTTCCTGTGTAGCTACAGCAAAGACATCATACCCAAAATCCAGTAGTGCAAGAAGCAGCTTTTTGAATGGCATTTCTTCAGATAGGGCCTTGTTGAGTTGGATCGAACCTTCGTTTTTTGACATTTCTTCCAGGTTGCATCACAAGGAGATGGAAAGAGAAAAATGCAAGACATTAGTTAGATATAACAGGAACAAAGCCATTGCTAAGGTCGTAGTAAAGTAAAAGGCTCACACTGACACAGTTTAACCGGTAACTTTTTCAAGGGGTAACTGTTTAAAGAATTTGGTTGCATGCTTTCTTCAGCATGATATCAAGTACTGGCTTCCTTATGCAGTTTAAAGAGCATGCTGGCATACAGAAATCAATAACTTCTGTAGTACTTCAAGTGGTGCTCTAAATTTGTAGAGCTTCCCAGCTCCTGTTAACATGTGTGCACTAGGCCAAGAATGCACGCATCTACCTAAAGACAATGAGTCACAAGTGCCAGGAATGGCAGCATTTCAGCCCAGAGGCTTGAGTTCTCAGAGCATGTGCTCAGCTGTGGCTACACCACAATTAAGTTTCTGTAACCCAGTGTGACAAAAGTGTGTGTGCCTTTGTGAGCTCTTACCACACCATTGACCATAAATGCTGTGAATCTTAGTAAGGTGCAAAAGACAGCTGAGACATTGCATTCGAAGGAGACTGGACAGCTTTGTCAGGTGTGTGATTAGAACTGAATGTTAACAGTGGGCAGCAAGCTGGTGACATCCAATCTCCTGCGATGTTGATGTCCTATGTCAAACAGCAAGACATTAGGAAGCAACAACAAAAGTTGGGTGCAACCTCCCCAGTATCTGGCTTTATGTGGGGCATCAAGCAAGGGGCTCATGCATTTAGTTTCACCATTGGGCATACACACCACTACCACCACCAAACCAACATGCAAAAAATACAGAACAGGAATTCATATATTCCCTAGAGCTACAGACCAACCCGTGGATTTTCAATCTTCTGCAGCCCTGTTAACCTCTACCATTGCTACAATTTTCATTCTCTACATAAGGTTTAACTGGTGGTTTGAGACTAATACAAAGGCAACATCTTTTTGAGAGGACTTCCAGAGGCTGGTAATTCTTGGGCATCCTTGATTTTGGCTTTTTCCTTGGATGCCTGTGGTTGGATTTGTGCAAGATGAATGCTTAAGAATTGCTAGTTTCTGAAAGAAGATTATTGTATTCATCTTTCAGTCTTTTCCCCTCCAGGATTACTGTACTAAAGCTCCTTTGGAATGAGGCTGACATGACCTCAGTATCTCAATTCCTCGTCCTCTAAACTACAGGTAAATTTGAGATGAGAAAATTAATTTTCAGGCCAACTTCCAAAACTGCCAGATAGGTAGTCTGAATATTACAGAACTTGGTTAAATGTGAGTTAAAGGCTGCTGTGCATCTGCTTGTCCTGACAATTTAAACGGGAAAAGGACATGTCTGCTTTGCTTCCCCCCACCTCCTCCTTTTAAATACTGTCTAGCATCCTGAATTCAAGTATTACTGATAAACAACTGATTAGTCCTTTTGAATCAACAATGGAGATGAAAAATCCAGGTGAGATGACTTGTCCTTCTACTATATGGGAAGTACCAAATTCCCGTTTGCTTGAAGAGGACAAGTCCTTAAAACAGACACTGAATTACATTGTTACCTGAGCTTATTTTAATTAAAGAAATGGACTTCAAAAAGTCTTAGAACATGGTACAGAGGATAGATGTTAAGCTAGCTTTCCAGTACAATCTAACAAAGCTCTTTTGACTTTTATCCTATCAGTTCTTTTCTAACCCTATCTTCACTAGTGTACTGTTCCAGTACAAGCCTCGTAATACATTCTGTGATCTGCCCAAACCATATCTTTACTTATTTCCTAGTTTTATTCAGCAGAAATACAGCCTTTGAGGAACAAGACACTGATCAAACCACTGCCTTTCTTCACTTAGGATATTCTGCTAACAATGTTGTATGAGAGAGAAACATGAAGAACTAAAATAAGAGCCTGAAATACGGAACTATGAGGTACAGTGTCAATAAGGAAATGGTACACACATGCAAAGCTTTAACAAGAGCTGCCATCATAGCACTTCAGAGGTGGGCAGGGAGGTGTTACCCTGTAGGAACTGAAATTCTGTTCTGATTACCTGACCTGCTTTAACAACTTCATCCTGAATTACCAACCATTATAATACTAAAATGAAGACAATTAGTAGCCTAATTTAAATTGTCAAATAGAACAAGTCTCCCTCTTCCCCAAGAAAATTACAATAAAGGAGAGTAGTTGAGTAGCAGTTTCTGGATATTTCCACCATTTATAGCTAGAAGTTATAGCAGTACAAGGTTCCTTCTGCTATGTTTCAGTTAAATGGTAAGGGAGCAGAAGTGTCCTCTATGGAAGGACACCCAGGAGAATGATGCTGCTTCCTAGTCTTCTGTTGGTTTATGTGGAAGATCTTAGAACATCAACTTCTTTGCATTTAAAGTTTTAATGCCTCTTTTAATAATGAGGGTCAGCCTTTCTGTCTGTAATCCAACCAGAAAAAGAGTCTCTAACAAAAAGAAAAGTATAGGTTATTTTTAATCAAGAAAGCACTCCATGCTACAGCACATCACTGCCTGACATGGTCATGTTTACAAAGAAACAATATTTGAGAAAAGAAAAACTGGTTTCAAAAAGGGCTGGATGTATTCAAGAAATGCCTTGCTGCAATCTGCTGCATTCTTTTGTGCAACTAACTAGGAATGTGGTCATAGAGTACATTACAGGCAAATGTGTGCCCCTGTGTGTGAGCATGTAAGTACAAAGCTTTATTGTAGTATTTGCAGATTTTATGCAAACCCAGTATTTTAATAATTTCAAGTAGCTAATGTTTTCATAGGCATTCCTAAAGCATGGTTCAAATGCTGAAGAAGAGCTTAAATAAAGTTTTGCCACAAAACTGATTAAAATTAACAAAATGAGGGATTAAAAAAAGCAACTTAAAATAAGACACCGATCTCCCATTTATTCTGGTGGTTTGGCAAAAAAATGAGAAAATACCTCATGTTTGATTCTAGCTGCTGTTTGTGCAGTGATGACTGGATTTTGGTCCACAATTCATGCTTGATGGAAATGCTGGTAAGGGACCACAACCTCCTTCCTCATGAAATTGCCACCAGCATTCCACTGCTTTAACTTGTGAAAACCTTTAGGGTCTAAACACAACCACACAGACCAGTGCTCAACCTCAGCATCTCTTATAGCTGGGTAAGTCTTTGGTTCCTCCATTAATCTTCTGTTAAAGAAACAGAAAACCTTGCAGCTCTTTAGTGAAGAACAATTGCTGGAAATAGAATTGTGACTACAATCAATTCTCTCTCTGCCACTTTGGTATTCTGCTATAACAAGCAGCAGCTTTTCATGTGCATTTGCACATCACTCTTACTAATATTACCTCTTAGCAGTGTTTTGTTACCAAAATTGCTGTTAAAGTCAGTAACAAAAGCATTAATTTCCTTGTATTACTGCAGTAGCTTAGCAGAACTGAGTGCTAGAATATGTGCTAGGAAAAAAGTGTCAGCCCTGGAGATACTCTCTAATGGTAAAAATGTCCTTCCTATATTAAACACTGTATACTGAAACCTTGCACAGACTTGCTGCACCAAAGTTACGTTCTTACTGCTGTCTAAATACCAACACATTTAAAAGTACTAAGCAAGGCTCAACTGAGTAAAATCTACTTCTTAAAAACGTTTTTAACCACAGCCTTTAAGCCACCTGAAATGTGTCATGAGATTCTATATTCTGCAGAAGTGTCAGTTAACATTTTCTTTCCTATTCTGCCCACAATAACTTGATTGACAAGTAACCTTGGATTCATTCTTGAAACTGGAAGTTGTTTGTTGAGCTGTCTTTACTTTGTTTCTCTGAATTTGCATCAAGCCTTCTTTTACACTTCCCCTCCAACCCCCACCCCCCACCTCGGTTCATGAACAAAGTTTGCTTAGTTGCAGCTTACGTTTGATATGGACTTGACACCACAGTACCGTATGTTCATATGAACATCTGATAACCTGTGAAACAGAAATCACATCTCCCAGTTTGTAAAGCATTAGCTATCTTCTCTCATAGTTGCAGAGACTAAATATATCACTTGCTTAAAAAAAAAGAAAATAAAAAAATCCCTTTATTATCCTCCTCTCTATCTGCAGCCAGGTATCAGGGGTCTACATGTGCTAGCCCTCTTTGTGTACAAGCTGAAAAGCCTCTTCTGTTCCCCTCTGGCCCCCAGAAGAAACATGCACTTCAAGCTGTGAGCTAGGCCAGGCCAGTGTATTTGAGGTTCTGCTACAGAATAAACAGTTGTATCTTGCTCTTGAGAGAGTAAGAGCTTCAGGAGGCATTTCCAGTGCAGATCCTCTGTAGGGATAATGAACTTCTCCCTTTGGGCAAACAAATGACCCCAGGGTGCAAAGCTGACTTGTGACAGCAGTTTGAGAATTGTGAAACACAAAGAAGAAATAATCAATTAAATCCTGTATTGTTTTAGACAGGGAGGGATTGTCCTACTCCTCTCTTTTGTGTAAGGTCTCAAGCTCTGTGGCTGCTGGAGGCAGGGGCTGCAGTGCTGATGGCAAAGGGCAAAAGGTGACCAGGGCAAAAGACGGCTTGAAAAGACTCAGAGGAAAAACTGACAATTTTATATTTTCATGACATGTATTTTGTTTTCAGCAAACTACCTTGTGCAGTACAAACCTATCATCTAGGGATGCACACCCTGTTTCTGCAAAGTCTATGAATTGCTAAGTAATGGATAAATGTCTCTTAGGGTAAAAAACTCATCCAAAAGGGTAAGCTGACTTTTTCCCAACAGAATCTAGCTTGGCTAATTCCCATGGGTGCCCTCCCAACAGGCACTGAGAGAAAAATGAATGTGGCAGGTGCTGAGTCTTTCTGAGAACACCCAACAGTGACAGGCAGTGCAAGAGGGAGTAATTGCCTTGTCCAGGAGAAAGGGAAAAGGCTGATTTGCAGCTTTCAGCAGGCCTGAAAAAGATTTTGAAATATTTTGCTTCTACATGCATGTTTAATTAAGGCCAGCTGAAACTTTGAAAATATAGGAGTATAAACCAGAAGTAAAACATTTTCAGGTGCCCTTTGAAAGTGAATAACAAGATAAATATGACCTTATCACTAGATTCTACTTTGATAACTGCCTTAATCATTTTTTCTTCACAAACTTTGACATGAAATATGAGTAGAGACCATAGAAAATGTTCTTTGAATTATTATTATTATTACTACTACTTATTCTCCTTGAAGAATTATGGCTTATTGTTGTATCATGGCTTAACCTTGATTTGTGTTATTGAAAAGAAACAACAACTTTAAATGCCATGAGAAATCACTTGTACTTAATTACTTCCATGATCTGTTAGGTTATAAATACTGATTCTAAAGGGAGATCTTTTTTTACCAAATACAGACCATGCAAGTGGGCAGAATGGACACTACAAAAAGGGTAGGAATTAAGTACCTTTGTACAAGACTCTGTTTCTTTTAACAGTCCCAAGTGGAATGACTAATCTGCTAGTTCATAGTTACAAAACACATCAAACTAGAATTGGGAGAGAAATGCTTTCATCTTTCAGGAGAAAGCTCAAGATTTCAAAATGGTCTCTCTGAACCTGAATTTGTTTTGTTTTTTTAATTGTGTATCGATAATAATAGTAATTAAAACAGTAACCACAAACAAGTTAGGTCTGCTATTCCTGAGTCAACTATGTCAGCACAGTTGTTCCTGAAAAACTACTCTGCTCCTTCCACCTGATCACTTACACAACATTACTCATTTGTCAAAAAGTTGAGCAGTTTGAAAGTACTACTACATTTAAAATAAGACATGTATCTTTTGGGGGCTTTTTAACTAATGTAATCAGCTTCTGAGAACAACGCCACTGAATGGAGGTGAAAAAAGACTTTGTTCCTTAAGTGTTAATTTAATTTTCATGAATTCACCTAATTCTTTTATTGTTATTCAACTTTGCACCCTGATAACATTTGCTCTTTTTAAATCCATTTCCTCCACTTGTTTACTGCATGTGTAATTTCTTTTCTTGTTTAAAGCCGTTTGTTAGAGTCTGGGGAACTCTTGTAGCAGGAACTCAAAATTCAGTGATATAAGCAAGAAATAGAAATGCCAGAGCCACCGAAGAGAAGACATGCGGCATTGCTTACTTAAAGCCCCATCCTGTCCCCCCAAGGACAATAGCTGCTACCAGGATGGCACCAGCGATGGAGCCTATTATAAGATTGGTGGCACTAGGACCTGTGATAAAGGATTAGGGTAAGACAGACATAAGAACCAACGACTTCATTCACATCATGTGAAGCATCTGAAGGGTAGTCAAACAATTCAGGGCATACAGACAGCACACAAGGTGATGCCTCTAGACAGTTTCAACAAGGCCAACTTAACTTATTTTTCTTTAACAACAGGAACAAACAAAGCTCTTGGTCTCTGCATTGTGCTATGCTGACTTCTACCATAGATAAAAACCTGGTATTAGACAGTGAATTCCATTGTAACTTACTCCATTACCTGCTGCATGAACAGTCAGCTGCGGACACTAAGATAGTTGTGAATAATTCCTTATCTTAGAGGGAAAAGTATGACTGCTGTATGTTTTAAGGCCACAGAAAATGAGAAAGAAATAAAAAAAATCAAAAAACCCTCTCTTTTTTTCATGGAGCTCCTGAAAGGTGTAGATATTTTAATTTGAGCTGAGAGTATCTACCACCACTTACTCATCAGAGTCCAGACTCCCTACAGTTACATCAATGCTAAATTTACAATTGCTTGACAAAAGCAAAGGATTATATAATAGAGAATGACAGTTGAAATAAAAATCTATTTCCACTGAGCTTTCCAAACATCAAAGCATCTCTTCATAATCCTCAAGAAGCTACCGAACAACAGAATGGGGAAGGGTGGAGCAGAAAAAAAGAGCAACAAAAAGAAGCAGCACAAAATATGTTCGTGCAATTTTCTGAAAAGGGCAAGAGAACACCTAAATAAGATATTAATAATTGACCCTTAAGTGCTCTGTTTACACAGGACAGAGGAAAACTGACAATAGGCTTGAGTAACATTTGCTCTGTACAAAAACTTCCTCTTGCAGTCTTTGATGTAAAACATTGCATCTGAATTCAAGGCAAAATGAAAGCAACTCAACAATTCTTCTGCAGCATCTCACACATTTTTTATTTAACCATTCACATATTCAGGAATAGCCTTCAAAAACAATTCTTACCTCCTATCCCACTCTCCCGAAACCAACATTTTAACAAAGCAATTGAAATTTCCTAATTAATTATTCTGAAACTGAGTTTGGAAAACTGTCACACAGCTAACACGAGGAAGAGAGAGGAGCAGCCAGAGAAGAGCAAAGAAAGAGCAAGGGCAGCTGCAACAACTGATAGTTTTAAGCTATTAGGTCGGTATCACAAAACCTCCTGCCCAGCCCCACGCACTGCAATAAGCACTTACCCTAAGGTTTAAAATTCACTGCGGCCACTTAACTTTACTGCCTCCACTACATGTTTGTCACCTCAGTGCTTCTGGAGATTCTGATTAGTCAAAAGAAAAACTTTTTAAAAAAGTTTTAAAAATTGCTTCCTGCAGTTCCTACACAAAAAGTATGGTGGAATATGAGTGGACTGAAGAAAAATATATAGTGAGCTTTACAGATGCACAGTGCACAAATTTACCAACACAAATCAAAAGGTAATTTTGCACGATTTGGAAGAATGTATCTTATTTGGACTTACCTTTAAGCCACACCTGGCTCAAATTAACAGGAGTGAGCATGGTGGAGGGTAAGTGCCATCCTGCAGGCATTGTGGTTCCAATTAAGGCTTGCTAGCAACAGCAGCCTAATGAGCTACCATATCTGACTGAGATCTATGGCTTACTCTGGATTTCATCAAATGATCTCACAGAACAAAAGACTCAAAACACAGCAAGTGATTTATCTGTAATTTCATTAGCATTTTTCAAGGCTTAAGCCAATTTCTTTCTAGCCATAGAATGCCGTCTTCTCACAAGAGAGGTACAATGATTAATTGATAGTAACAGTCATAAATTAGATAAATTAGATAAAGATGTGCCAAATCACCACCTTTTACATCCCTCTTCTCATTCTGTTCCATGGTTGTTAAGTGCCCAGGGATGTGTATTGATTTAATGGTGCACATCTAATCACCAAACAGCAGTTTACTCTTTCAATAAAGTAAATCAGTATTGGTTTATTTACTATAAATATAAAATAATTAAATCATTTTAAACAGAAGAAGATAATATACAAAACAATTATGGTCAGGTAATAGAAAAGGATAAATATATAAAAAAATCAAGCTTGTAGAATAGGTAATATGACTAAACAGCAACCACTTATTTAAGAGACTGGAGTACTCCCACTGTTGAATCCCAGTTTCAAAATACAGAGATCTAAGAGGATCACTGGTAAGTCATTTTATGGACACAGTTTGTCTTAAAAGTACTTAAAATGAGATTATTTTCATGTGTTATACCTTACTGTAAGGATCCTTGCCTTATGTTTTACTACGCATTACCAAATAAATTATTAATAAACCAGAATTTTGCTACCAGTAAAGGGGCATTTCTGAAGAAAAATAAAAATCCCTATGTTTCAGCTCAATAAGCCTCTCTAGTCACTGCACTCAGATGCTTGACAAACCAGAAGTAAGAGGAAGGTTTTAATAACCACCATACTGCAGGATCATTCTCCATCCAGACTATCACAGGAGGCAACACTTTGGTACGTTTGTTCTTTCTGCCACACTACTGCTATAACCTGCAGACAAATTTATCAGGAGGAAGCTGCTGCAGATAACTGCCTGGCACCCCTTTTCCTGCAAGGACACTGCCTCTGGCATGGCTATCCCACCATCCCTGGCTATCTTACAGGACCCTGATACAAATCCTACTGAACATGTTAAAGCAGAACACACCTGTAACTTCAGAAGATTTTAGAGTATTCCCTAAATCTTCATTGTCATCAAATAGATCCTACAAGAACTAATACACACCATTTGAAACTCTGCCAGTATTAGAAAAGGCAAGTTTACTGCAGACTGTCCTGCAGCAATGCTGGTGATCTGATGTATTTTCTTGCCAGCCACATCTTCTGGTTTAAGTTATCAAAGCTAAGTATCCATTTTGGTATGAAACCTAGAAAAAGACCTACTGCACTATTTTATCCCCCATGATTCCTGAAATAAGTTCATAAAGCATTAAGTAATTAAAGTTATTTCAGCACTTTGAACAAGCATTTGCAATTTGCAAGTGAAGTGGCGAGGGAGGAGGAAAGACAGGTCCTGGCATCAGGTTGTGGTGATCATACCCACCCCTGCAGCCACACACAGTAAAGGCCAGTAGGGCCTGAAGGGCACAGGGAACAGAGAGGGAATTTGCATTCCCTACGTGCTTTCTATAACCAACAAAACATAGCAGTGGCTTGCCTTGAATGCACATTTATAGAAGAAACCAGAGGACAGAGAAATATTGATGAGATGTAGGAAAAAAGAATGAAGACAAACAAAAAGAATGAGTCAGGTAGTGAGCAATAAAAGCAGAGGAGAGATGAAGAAAAGCTGGCATTGGTACAAAAGGATACAGCAGCAAGAACAAATGGTCAGGGACACTGGTCAGAGCTGAGTGGTTTGAGACAGCAGGTGAGGGAAGAGACAAACAGAAGGGAACAAGGCAGAATGTAAGCAAAAGGCAAGTAGTCCTCAACTTGTAGGTAAATTTTCTGCTCCAGAATTTGTCCCCCAAATCTCTACAACTTCCACAGTCTTCAGTTTTTAGCAAGCAGTTGTAAAAGCTACCAGTAAAACACAGATCTGATCTTTCTCAAGGAAGTGACCTATTACCTTCTTCCTTCTATATGTTTTCTGTGAACACAAAGGTCTCTTCTGAGAATCTTGGATCAGTTTCATGTAAGGACAGGTTCCTAGGGCTGCAGACTCAGACACACAAAGGACTAGAATTGTGTGTGAATGCCTTTGCACTCAGCTGTGATTGGAAATCACAGACTCTCCTGCTAATGAGTCCCCCTTGAGAGAGGTGCCACTGTCACTTGCCAGATGTCACACATAGTACTAGAAACACAGAGAAGTTGGAAATCTCAGAGCAGCAAAATAGCAGTCATAGCATCTGTAGTTTGCACAGTGAATGCAGAATGAAGACAGCTCTTATATGGGCCTTTTTTATATGTGCATATATACATAAACACAAATTTATATAAATCATAGCCATTGTTAAAATTGAGGTCTTGGGATAACACTTAGGATTACCATTTCCTAGAACTATGAAAAGACAATAAATATTTATCATACATATTCTTTATATATGAATACTACTCTCCTGCACAGTGCTATCTTGAGGTAACAGAATCCTAGCAACAGAACCTTCAGAAGCTTTACTGTAAAACTACCTGTCTGTATGACTATCATCAGCTTTCATCTGCCTAGCTTGATCATTAGACTGAAAGCCCTGCACGTAATGAAACAGTTCACATTACTCAGTCCATTTAGAAAAATAATCAATAAATTCCATTTTTTCTCCTTTTCCTTTCTTCCTTTTTTTTGGGGGGGGGGGGTTGTTTTGTTTTTTGTTGTTGTTTGGGTTCTTTTTGTAATTTGGTGTAATGGAAACATTCAGACATTTCATTTTATGGTGACAATGTAAAAATTCACAAACTTTTTGTTTTATGCCCCACATTATCCCAGACAGGAGAAGGTTCAACACTGCATGAGCAAACCACATGACACAGACACAGTCAAATCACACGACAAATACGATCACCACAGGACAAAGCTAAGGGGCAACACAGAGGGCTCAGGTGCATACGGTTACCTCACACACTAAGGCACCAGACAGAGAACTCAAACTAAGAAAAGTGCTTACTCTATTCCCCACCCTGTGCCTCCAAAAATCACCCCCAAGGCCAGTATGGTCCCTGCCACTGCACCTATTAGCCTGTTAGCGGCCATGCTCACTGTGTGGAGGGAAAAGGGAAGAATTTTTCAGGAAATCATCGCATATATGTCTGAAATGAAAACATGAAATAATTCCTCAAAGGAATACTTTATTATATAATTCACTGTTGGATAAACAATTCAAATCTCCTCACAAACCTTCGTTTACCAAATAACGTAGCTTTAAAAACTGTGAAACAAGATCTATTCAGTTTTCTTTGAATGCTTGCAAATATTTCAATGAAAAGTTTTCCCATAAATTCCCTTCAGCTTGTGATTCTATTATTTACTCTAAAAGGGAACATCCTCAACCTAGTGCTTTTTTAAAACAGCCAAAAGGTAAATAAATTGCCAATAAGAAAACTTTCTTTTTGATCACCAGAAACTTACTGTATCCACAGCATAATTAAGAAAATGAAAACATTGTTTGGAAACAATTACACCTCAAGAAAAAAAAAACAAAACAACTTTTAAATCAATTCCTTTACTAATTAGTAATATTTTGCTTTGTTACTGCATTTATCAATATGACCTAAAACCAGGTAACACCTTTTAAAAGCAAAACCTACCCTAGAAACATGCTTCAGGTAACACCCTAGAACTTTTGATATGTTTGGATAGTCTCTCAAGGCATTGAGGCCTTGTTTTTAATCCTTAGGGGAACTCTTTTGAGGGAAAAATTCTGTACATCTCCTATGTTAGAAATTAAAAGTTTGATAGATTCATTGAGTCACTAGTCACAAGCAAGGAGCTGAATTCCCTGTCAAATGGGAACCTAGGGACAGAGATTTTATAGACTCCATGCTGAGTGAATTGTTTTAAAATACTTGGGGAATTTTTTTCCTGTTTCATAAATATACACACACACACAAACACACACACACACTTGAGACATAAGTTCTATATTAAAATAAACACTACTCCACTAGTCAAATAAAGGCCTAATTCTGCAAATTAAACTGCAAAGAATAATCTCATGTGTATATGGAGTCCCACTGACTTCAAAAGTGCTAATTCGCACTCTAAAAGTAATTCAAAGTTTCTGCAGTAACCAAAACCTAACAGCAAGAACTCTATGTCTTCCCAAAACTGCTAAATGCTGTGTACATCTGCTAGTACAGGATACAGTAGGTTGCTGAGTTTAGAGTAATTCAAGAGTCTTGTATTAATTAATAGCAACATAATACAGGGCCACGAATTTTTTTATCCTGAAATAGAGAATGGAGCCAAACATCAATTGATGGATGATGGAAAAGTCTGAAAAGTACAGCAGAATAGCAGTCAATTGTCAATTATCATAACAATGCATAAATAAATAGCAACAGTCCCTAACTATACATGTTCTAATTGTAACAAGAAAAATGCTTGGAGTTTTAGTGTGAAAAATCTTAAACCTATTAGATGAATTTTCACATCATGAGTGTTTCACTTCCTCCAACCTTATGGCTAAGGAAAAACAAGTATTTTGGTTTCTGTCTTAGACTTGTAAACTGGCTTATGCCATAGGGAATAATATGGGATAAAAACTTAATGGAAGCTATTCTTGAGTATGTTGGGTCATTACAACAAAGAAAAGTACTACTGTACTCTTCTGAAATCTTCTCACAAAGGAATTCACCTACAAGCACACAGAAAGAGAACATAGTGTTCAGTCTCCTAAATTCACTTCTAGGTGATTGAACATTAGTAAATTACTGTAACACCATAAGAAAAATAATCCATCTTTTGAGATCATTGAGCCACCTTGAACAAAAGCACAGTCTGCCATTTTGCAGAGGACTCCACTGAAAATGCAGTCTAAACTTTGCCTGTACCTGCTGGCAGAAGTCCATGCACATACTATTAATTTAAGGCATTTTTGCAGAATATTTCAATGTTCATGTATTAATTTTCACAAAGGTACATCCATTCTGAACTAGATGAGTAAATCTGACTTACAGCAATTTATCAAAGATAAGTGTACCTTTGGTGTTACCCATCCTACAGACCTTTACACAGAGGAGGGAATCATTTCTTACCTACCAGATTTGGAAATGAACAAAGTAAAATTCATGCACTCTCATTGTCACAGCTGTAAATCCTGCTCTCCTCATCCACACACACAAAGAACTGAACAGCTCTGTAGTGTTGGTCTTCATAATTTATTCTTTTTTAATACTCTTTAAGCAGCATTCGACAGTCAGGAAGGTTTTTAGAGGAAACAGAATGATAAGTGGTTTGTAAGGCAGAGTACAAACCAGGCAGCTCTACACTGAACAGCGTTGGGATTGGGAGTCCAGAAAGCACCTGCACAGATTCCATATACAAATCTGGACTGGTCTATGGAGCCTCCATCACAACAGTAATTTGTTTCAAGATGATCTCTTCAAAACAGTTGTTGGCAAAGGTCTACTGGAACCATTCTGCTAAAGTGTAACAGAAAAAGGCACACAAGACAGACGTGGTGCAATTCCAGAGGGACATACTTAAATCCTGTCCTTTCTTGAAACCTTGGTACTTTTAGTGTCATCAATTAGAGTCTGAGTCCTCAGGACTACATTTTTGAACAAGTCTTTTCTCTATCTGCCTTGCAAATGGAGCCAAAGAACCTGGAACTGGGAACTTTGTCTGTAAATGCATAAGACTGGATGAATATAGTCTGATGTTGAACAGTGCCTTGATGACAGGAAAGACATTAAAAATTGGACAGCACAAGTCTGAAGATATCCAGATATTCTTTGGCAGAGGAGTCGAAGAGAAACTCAAATACTTTCCTTCCTCTTTGAAAAAACTTTTGGATTACTTTCTCAACACCTCTTCTTTGTATTTGCACTTCATATGTACTTGAAATATGTACCAAGTACATAAGAACAAGCAACACTGATTGTAAGAATAATTTAAGTTCTCAAAAATCTTTTTTTCTTTTATTGCAAAATGATTTCAAGGAATCTGATTTTACCAGGGACATTCCACTTTTCCCTTTTTTATGCCACAGGTCTCTGAATTAGTTGACTAAGAAAACTGAAAATCTCTAGTAAAATATAAATATTCAATTATCATAAAAAAATAAGAGCTACACTAAGTCAGATTCCAATCACAACAAAAATTATCATTAAAAAATAGAGAATAAGGGACAAAGGAAACATTAGCTGTTGAAATCTTCCCCAAATTTATATTAGAAAAATAAAAGTTTTATCAATTCTCAAAGTAGAAAAGCCTACTTCCTCTACATGAAGCAGAATTTTACTCTCTGGGTCTAAACACAGCTGTACAAAAGTATTTGTTTTTTATATACTAATTCTGCTACCATATGTCAACAGAAAAAACCATCATAAATACTTAAAAGAACATAAAAACTGAAACAAAACACAAACCCTTGGGTCCTTCATCCTTCTTGCCACCAGTATCCCTGACAGGATCATCAATGCTGCAGTCTGTCCCAGCCCAGGAGAAATTACAAATGCAAGTGGCTTCATTACTACAAACCTGGGAAGAAAAATAAGTGACAGCCGTTAGTTTTTAACTACCATTTTATTAGCATGTCACACTGCATTTATTTAACATGCAATTAGACATTTAATTAATGGTATAAAACTTACCTATTTATATATTGCAACAATAGCACTTACATAACACACCTGGAAGTTTGCCTTAACCCTCCTAATACTTTCACACACTAGGAGAAGCAGTACTGGTTCTATCATCACTGGCACTACACACCTGCACAGGCTGTGCAAAATAACAGTAATTTAGCTAGACTAGTTAGATCTTCACCAGCCAGATACCTGGACTCTGGGCCTGGTTGCCCAGATGGGATACAAACATTTGCCTTTGCAAAGGTTTAAGACCTCGTTACATTTTCCAACCTCTCACATATAGCTTGCTCCCATGTAAAACAAAGTCGATATATTTTCATGGGTTTTGTCAGCATTTTTCCTGAGCAGCAATAAGGAATGCTTGTCTGGCTTCTAAAAGAGAGGGAACAGTTCTTCCCAAGTTTACATTTAGCTGAATGACATCTAAAAAAGGACTTAGCACTTTAAAATTGGCAGTATATTTATTAGATACAAAAAAACCTATCCAGTGGACAAAACCTCAACCATCAAAACTATACTAAGAGTCAATAGCTATAAACTTTCCATATGAAAAAGAGCATGGAATGGTGTTGCTAGAAGAGGTTACTGTGGAAAAAAAGCACGACACAAGAAACAGACAAAGAATGAAGTTTTGATTATAGAACTAAAAATTAAGTTAATCATTAGACAAACAGCTAATTTTCGGATGCTGGAACATAATGTGAAAAAACCCAGGAAACAACCTACCCACAAATGATTCTAAGTAGCACATGTGATTTTTTAATTCAACTTTTATCATGCTCTGCTTTTAAGAAGCAGTCACTGGAGAATCTTACCTTAGGAGTTGAAGATAAACACATTTTATGACAGGTTTTATCAACTGAAATACTCTTTTAAAATTAGGAATGGTAATAGTCCAAAACAGAGCAGGTAAGATAGTTTACTCACCCTTCATGTCACTCGCAAAAAGTACCAAGATGATTTCTAATCTCCTAGATACTTTACTTTCCAATTTTAAAATTTTTCTTCTTGATTTTGAACCTAACCCTCTACTTTGAAACATCCAATTTCATATTCAAGTATAGACAACAAGAAGAAATAAGACCTTTCTCGTACAAAGTCTAGCCCTTTAGGCAAGTGTTAGTCTCACTGAATCCCACAGTGGGAAGGTTTTATTGGTATTTAAAACAGTGAGCTGTTCATCAAAACAGACCTAACATCTTAGACAAATGATTTTATGGGTAGAATAACAGAACATTAACATGCCTGAATGTAAAATGATACACTTTGGAGCTGTTCAAGAACTGTTTGGAGCTGTTCAAGAACTCCCTCTCTGCTGAGGACCCACAGTTTGGAATTTTAATTATTTAAGCCATGGGCTATAAATCTATGAACACAAGACCAACTTTTATAAAGGTGCTAGTGTGCAGGAAAAAGTTTAATTGAAGATGGCAAGTAGCTTGAAATATGGGTAGTACATTACAGGAGTCCTTACAATAACTAATGTCCAAGGTCCTTCTTGCTACTAACAAACCCAACTCTTTGGATCTAATTGCAGAACCAATTTGAGAACTTTTCTTTCTAAAATTGTTTTACGCATCGCAAAATGGCAGTCTTCCCCCGAATCCAGCATTTGTGGTTTCAGATCAAAAGGTCTCAGGAAGACTCTCAGGTGTTAGGATCAGGTAGAACAGAGAGATCTGGGGAAGCTGAGCTGCTGATTCCCACTACAGACTCACCCCATGACCAGAACAGACTTTTCCATTGGAACCAATGGGACAGCTGCTTATGTTCAAGGACTGAATTGGCAGGCACTTTTTGTCCAGACACATCATCTGAGGTCCACATGGAGCTCCATCCTCCACATAACCTAAATCTGTATCATCATCTAAGAGAACATGAGCACCACTAGAAGAAATAAGTTTTTAGATAGTATTAGTATGATGACTGGAATCTTCTCAAAATATTAAAAGCATGTCAGTGTAGACACTAGAAGCCTCACACCTTTCTGTCATTTAAGCATTCGGACAGACTGAACAAACCTAGTTTTTCTGTCTGTCCACAGCAATGACAACAATGTTCCAGTTGTCAAGATAAAAATAAATCTAAATTAGGACTTAAATACTCAAGAAAGGCACCTTAGGCTTTGGAGTTTTTGAAATCTCTGACACACCACGTTTTTTTCTTTTTTTTTCCCCAAATGGTGTGAAATACTATTGCTAGACAAAATACTAAAAAACTAACTTCCCATATGATTTAAATAAAAACACTAGTGGAATAATGCAAGAATTAAGAATCACTGTTCACTCAGGACCCAACTACGTAAGAGGGCATTCTTAAGGTGACAGCAATGCTGCCAATGTCTTCCAAATACAAGCCCCAGTATTGTGCGCAGACCTAGTAGTGCAGCAGACTGAAACTCATTTACCTATTCTTTAATTGAACTGCAGCTGAACATCTTATCTTGCCACAACTCTGCAGTTTCCTTTCTCTCAGCCTTCACTTCACTACAGCTGTTTCTCTGAGTATTTAATACTCAAAATCATTATATTTAAAATACGGGTCTTTGCAAATCACAGACTTTCTCCATCCCCCGGAAGAACATAATGCTGAGCATAAAGCTCTGACTGTGAAGTTCTGCTATTAGAGGGATCAAGCAGAAGATTCAGGTGTATAACCCGTATTTTACACTCTTTAAATGTGGAATATTACACTTTTCATAGTTTAGGGGGTTTTTTTTTAATCAAAAGAAATACCACCCAGAATAATGATTTTGCTGCAATTACCTAAAATTCACAGAAATTTACATTTATGTCTGTCTTAATTCAAATGGTTTTGACAGAGATATATCATGTTGGAATACTGCATTATCTTTTACCTGCAGTCCACTATGCGTCCTTGATGATAAAAAGAATTTGGGATAATTTCTCCTTGAACTTGACCAACTCGTGGAACTCTAGTAAGATTAGTACAGAGCAAAAAGCCACAGAAAACATCACTGTAAAATGAAAACATAAATCAAAATATTACTGGAATAATATGAGTTAAAGTTACAAAAAGCAAGTCTGGCAATGGTGCTGCTGATCACAGTAATATATTCCCATAAGCCACATGATAGACTTTCAGAGTGCAAGCCTGGAAATAAAATTTTATTTAAATGACGAGAGGCAGAAATAAGTCTTCGTTTATTCCAATGCACCAGTGAATGCTCACATGAGCACAGAATGTATCTGTGCTCCAAGAACAATCCAGTACAAGTAAGAGGAGCCAAACTGTAGAAAGCTTTGACATGTTAGGCTGAATTGCTTTTCCCTCTCTCTGGCAGCTTACACACCCTACATTAATGTCAAGCTTGAATCTTTCATATCATTTTACTTCCCTTGCAGGACAACAGAACCATAACAACAATTTTTAGTGTGCAGTTGTGTGTGCCCAAGTTTTGGTAAAGAATCTACTTTTTTTAATGTCATTTTATATCTGCATATATTTAAATAGATATTTATATAACACATACAACATGTATTTTATATCTTCAATAGAAGGTTATCAGCTAATACTGATGGTCCTAAGTCACAGAAGCAGCTGGATGAATGCTGGAAATCCAGTTAAAACTGAAAAAAAACATAAATAGCCCTTCAGACAGATCATTGGCCTGCATCTCTCTACCAACAAAGAAAAGCTTTTATAGAAATTAGTGGTTTAACATACACACATTAACATTAGAACACATTATCCTCATCTAAATATTAAAAAATCCATGAAACAACTCCTTATGATTCTATCTGAAAACTAATAATAAAAAAGCCACTATACAAGCATCAAATAGTCAGAGAAGGAAAATGCTATTCCAAAACTGAAATTTGTATGTACATAATTAAAAATTACAAAACATAAGTAAACCAGGAGAAATTTAAGTCTATCTACTAACCATCATTAACCTGAAAAGTATATTTAATAAAATATTCATCTAGTAATGATCACACGGAAATGAATTAGGCCTTTTCCCTGCAGAAGCCAAATGTCTAATGGTCCTCTCTGGTCGAAATAAAGGCTGGAACAAACCTGAATAATCTGGTGTCAGTCCCAGAGCAGTGAACAGAGTGTGTGTTATTTGCAGCCTAATTTATCCCTGGCAAGGAGGAGGTGTTCTAATGTCATGAACTTGTGACTTTTTGTTGTCTTGTCCCTCAGCTACTCTGAAATAACTGAAGTCACAGTATATTCATCTGAAAATCTAGAATCCTTTAAAAGTTGCTGAGTCACTCATAGATTTGTCAGAGTGCAGCTTTTTCAAGATGCAAACCTAATGAGGGAAAGAAGATTCAAAATAATGCAAAACAAGCTGCTGAAACATGCATGAAAAAGTAGTAGACAATATTAAACCATTATCAATCTATTTAAATTGCAAATAATCTCTACCAAACTAAACTTACTGTTTGCTGCACTGAATCCATCGGTCTCCATCCTTCCCACAGTTTCCTTTTGTTGTGCCTTCTGTATTAAGCTTTTCATAACAAAATTTGTCAGATCCTGAAGACTCTGTTGATGAAAAAAAAGAAACATGCTCACCACTAGCAACATAACAGCTTTGAAACCTGCATAATTTATTGCAGCCATTCTCTGTATTTTTTAAATATGAAACATCAATTTAAATACACATGTATGCACAAAGATGGTATTTCCCAGTGACTAAAAGGGAGAACAGGCTAAACTGAAGTACCTACTGATAGGTTCAAAATATGCTCTGACTTCTAAAAGTAGCCTCCACACTGTATTGTATTCTGCATATGAAATTTATCTGTGTTCTGATTTTACTCACAACAGTTGCACATAGATTTAATCTAGCTGTTTTTCACTGCAATTTTTCCTGATCTGCATTTCAGATTTTATATAGGACATTTATGATAAGCATATGTTCCAACATCAACTCAATGTTGATTTTCTCCTATTTTTCAGATGTTCACAGGAAACCAAGCTTGAACAAAGCATAATTTTTACTTATTTTTAGGAGTAAAATTCTGAACTAATAGGTTTTAAACCCATAATTATTTACTGACAAGCTCATTTGTTTTTTCTAAAAATGAATCTAAAGAAAAAAATAGAAAAGCACAACAATTATATTGAGGAAGATAAAATAATAAGACAGAGTAGCCTCAGTGGCAGTTATGATTAGACAAAATGCACAAGAACACACTAAATGCCAGAGCACAGGATGTCCTGCTAGTTCTACTCTGCTGAATTGTCTCAAAGTTATTACATAGAACATTCAGCCCCTCTCTGCTGCAAGCCAAGGCCACTGCAATTGCAATTCTATTTAACTCAACACCTCTGGACTTAAATCCATACTGTGCATATTTAAGTTTACACCAATGTACTAATTTTCCAGACTTAGAGGATGGTATAGGAAGGAGAGGCAAGCTGGAGCAGCTTTGGCATGAACCACTGATGGGATAATGGAACTGGTGACTGTCATTGAAAAAAAACCCAAAACATCTGTTTTTGAACTATACCCAAAAAAATCTTCAACCCCCTCCCCCCAGTAGCATTTGCTGCCCTACCCAGATCTGCAGCCACATCACGTCAGAACACTCTCACTGACACCACTCCCAGATGCAGAATTCCACTTGGCAATCAAGCCATTCTTTCACTGCAGTCTACTCACTCTACTGATCAGAAAACTTTAACTTGGAGTGACAAGAACAAAAACCAAAAATACGACAAATCCAAAGTAAAGGCAGGAATGAACGAGAAATAAAATACATTTAAGGTAGTTAAAGTAAACCTACTAGATCCCCAGATATATTTGCACTGATTATCTCTTGTCTTGCATTCACCATTATAGCAACGACCCTAAACAAAACACAACATGTTAGGAATCAGAACTGAAAACAACTTCATCTCCTTTCCCTCCCACAACAAATGTCTAATTTTCATTCTTCACACACATGTTGGGATGTAGATTCCATGAACTAGCTAAATGAAGCACAAATTTTGGCCCAGAGTCACAAAGCCAGTTTGTGTCCAATACACACTGACATTTAAACAGTTGCTTTATACTTTTACATAGTTGTAAAGAACTTATTAACATGGAGCATAGTAAAATATCTACATGTAAAAAAGGCAGAGATACCAAGTGGATTTCACTCATAATAAAAATTATTACTATGCACATAGAGTGCATAAAGCACAAACAACACTGATGTTTAAAGGATAAAATTTATGAAGAAATATGGAATACAAGATTTTAAAAAATCAATGCTAAAGCAAAACAAGAATGTGTTGATTTCTGTTTGCTGATGGGCAGGGGTTTTAAAACATTGCATACCTGATTAGAATCACAGGCATACCCATCTTGTTTATGAAGATTTGGTGGACACTGAAAAAAATTAAGAATCTTCTTAGTCATGCGTACTGCAATAATACATCAGATTATCATATATGGAATTTTCCTGCTTTTAAGAAAATTGTACAACATATAGAGGTTGAAAACATAATTAGTGCAATAATCTTTATAGCTACAAAGAGAAATGAAAAAAATTAATGTCTTGAGCCATGAAATCCAAGGTTCAAGTATAACTTCTTCTGAAAATCTAGAATCCTTCTTCATATTCCTAGAAGAAGTGAAGGAGGTGGGCCAAAACGAAAGCCAATGTTCAGGAAGAGGATATTTGGTAGTTGATGCTGGGGACATTTTTGCAACACTACCACCACATGCATTTCAGTTCCACTACAACAGTGAGGGAGCACCTGGTCACAGCCTACCAATCTATTGCTTCCAGAGCTTCAGGGGGTTTAATGATATAAATTGTTATGTTCCCTTGGCACTGGAAATTCTTTGGTACAAAAAAGTCACTAGGTCCATCCAGAAGCCTCAGACAACTAAGATAAGGACTTACTTTAAACCATTCTTAAGGCTTTTCCTCAACTCAAATGGACCTGTAAAAATTTGGAAAGAGTATGCTGCTGCACTGGGCTGTGTTAGCCAATACTCTGAGAGCTGCTTGAGAAAGAAGATCTTCTCTCTCTCCTTGAGAATGCTACATCTACAGAGCAAAAGATTTATAATGAAATGTTGGCAATAGCTACTTGTCTATAGAACTGACATTATATATATATATTTATATATATATATATATAAAGAGAATAAGTATATAAGCATTCAATACTGAAAATGTTGAAAAGGAAGTATATTGAAAAGGAGTATATGTCACCTAAAGCATCAAAATTGCTGTGAAAATGGAAAATGTACAGAATGTTGACTATTTATAAGAACTCAAATTGATGCAACATTTTGTTTGCTGTTTATTCCTCTATTTTTCAGTATATTAACCAAATGTTTTCAGGACAAATGTGCAAGATCCACAACTTTTAAAGTTCTCATACAAGTGCACACTCTTAGAAAACATAACACATTATACAAGACTTACAAGGAGTAATTAAGGGATCTGGGATTGTTTAGCCTGGACAAGAGGAAGTTCAGGGGGGGCCTCACCCTCTACAACTCCCTGAAAGGAGCTTGTAGAGACAGACGTCAGCCTCTTCTGCTCAAGTAACAAATGAATGATGAGAGGAAATGGCCTGAAATTGTGCTGTTCTTATTATTTAAGTTATAGACAAGGCAAAGAGTAAGGAAGGACGCTTGACACAAATATACACAAGAGTTATAAAAAACAAATAAACCTAGGGAAGGCAACTTTTGAGTCCACTTAGATTATTGTTTCATGAGTTTACACTTCATGATTACATCATCATTTTGGGCATATGACTGTACAGTTTGTTAATAAAAATTTTCCTGTTAAATGAATACAAAAAAAAAGACTTCAAACAAATATTAGCAGTGCAAGCAGACAACATATCTGCACACATACCTGTCCAGAATCCCCAGTGCAGAACTCTGCAATGTCACACTCATTCACTGCATATCGACAGTCATAACCTCGTGGGAAAAACTAGAAAATAATAAACATTTCAGCATTAGAAATACATCTACATAAGCTGCTCCTTTTCCTTCTACCTAAAACACACTTTGAACTTTTAACAGGCTGCACATGACTGCCAAGGACAACTGAAAAGAACAATTGATTTGTGGCAGCAACACTCACAAGACACGATGTATTACAGCAGGGTCCATCACTACAATGAGCCCCATTGGAAAGAGAGCACTTTTTACAGCAGTCTGCATAGCATTCCTGAAAAAAAAAATTAAGCAAAAAGTTTAGTTTTCCATTTTAAGCACATTTTTTTCTTCGCAATCTTTCCAACAACAAACTATTATGTGCCAGCAGACAAAAGATTCAGTTTAGCACTGTTGATTTGAAATTAATAGCTGGAAGAAGCCTTTGCAATACTCAAATATTAAAGGGAAAACAGTGACATACAATGCTATAGCAACACAGGGATTCACATCTTCTGAAGCCTGTTCCAAATTTATGCTACTTAGTTCAATAATATTCAATGCAGAAAAAACCCCCTCAACCTAATTCCAGGTGCAATTATATTTAAATACTAGAAAATGAGGACTCAAATCTAGAGGGCAGATTTTTGCAAAAACATTATTGGATTATTTCTGCAATAGAGAAGAAAACAACAGTTTACTTGTTCTGTCTGAACACAGGCACTGGTCTCCAAAGTAACAGAAAGGAGTCTCCCACTCCAGATATGCTACTCAGGAAAAGCAAAGGGGTAAGCACTTCTCCAGTGCAACTCAAACACTGCTGGGAAACAGCTGTATCTTGTCATTGGTGTAACAGGAACTGTTCAGAGGAAGCTGTCTTTGCACTCATTGTCATTTGAAAAAATGTTTTAACACAAGCCTTTAACAAAATTGTTCCCAAACAACAGGCAAAACAAATTCATTTCCATAACCTTTCCCCCATCTCTTACCAATCAATTTATCTTAATAAATTTTGTCAGAAAGACTTGTAGTGTAATACATAACCTCTACTTACCATTCGGAAACCGCAATCACATTCTTCTCCTGCTTCTACATATCCATTTCCACACTCAGTGACTTCAAAGAGCTGAAAGAAAAAAGCCCCCAACCCAAAGTAAGAATAAAACTAGCATCAAGTAACCTCTTTGTCACACACAACCCATTTCTTCAATGCTAGATTATATAAATGTGCTGTCCCAGACAATGTAGGTGCCATTCCTTGGTGACAGAAAAGCAATGTGGTTTTCAAGTGCTGCTCATCAGAATTTTTCAGACATGAAAAGCATACAGCTAAATCACAGGAATGCTGGCCCTCTTTAGGAGTGTACTGATCTCAGAAAACCATAATAAATAGAGAGACACTACAATAATATTTAAGGGGATGACATTAGAACTTCATTCCTGCTCCATGGACTCCCAGTTTTCTGGTAATTCCTTCAAGAAACCAGTCCAAAATATCATTCTTGGGATTTGCGCAAGTACCCACACTTGCTTTATGCAATGATCTACTCTCTGTTCCTGTGCAATATTTGTGCATGAAAACAATAAATAGAAAGAAATACTGCCAAAAAGGAAGTCCTGTGTGCCTTACTACTAAGTTATACACAACCACATACAGATACAGTATTAAACAGCTAATCCTAGAACCAAATACATAAAATGCAAATAAATTCTGCAGTTCAGAGTAATGCAGATTCTATAGTGGTTTCACACATCATAATTTTGATTAAAGATACTTTTCAGTCTTGACACAGAAATAATTTTGCAAGAAGCTCGTCTGTTTTCAGTATAATTCTGCTTTAAAAAGCATATAAGAATATCAGGAATCTCCAATTTAATGATAGAAGTTAACAAGTTAAAATGTGAACAGATATATCTAAGGGTGAAAGATGTGAGCAAACCTTTCTGCATGGGCTTAGTGGAAATAAAGCTGTGGAGAATCATCAAGGTATGAAACACAACATGTAATACAACACAAATGATATGTAAACTTGTATGGAATTATTCTTTGGTATTTTTGGTTGGGGCAGAGGGGAATCATAATGCCTAATAAAAAAGAAATACATTTCATCTTTGTTGTATAAACCACATAGGTAATCAACAGCACCTACAATTTTGGATGCCAAAGCAAAACAATAATGAAGAAATATCCATATGTGCTCTTCTTCACCAGTAATGTTGACAAGATTCAAAAAACACTTAATTTTTCTTTTTTTTTTTCCCCCTCTCTGTAAGCTCCTGTTTCTACTACACTTTGGTGCAAACAGCAAGACCTCTTACTCTGAAACTGAAATTCATTTCTCTATCAAACAAGAAAATTACAGAACACAAGCACACACAAATTTCCTATGGCAATCAGGAGCTATCTAATGTTCATATACATGTCAGAGCATAACTCAGGATATAATTTTAAAAATGGTATCATGGTGAGTGCTTCACAGCTCTGTTGTACTTACCTAAGAATTAAACACAGTTTTCTACCTTACCTCCTGACCTCCAAATAACAGCATTCTAAACATTGTATGATTATTTTTCCCCCAAAAGTATTTCAAAGCTGTGAAGCACTGGCACAGATAATAGATAAAGATAATTCAACCGTTTCCTCAGGAGCCTTTTTCCCCAAAAGAAATCAGATTTATATTCTGTCAAATTGACTCAAATTGACAACTATCACTAAAAACTGACGTTGTGTTTTTCTATTTCCCTGATTATTCCTTTGTGTAAGAATTCTTGCATTCTTATTCTATAAGCAAAGATTGCTACCATGGGAAAAGATTCAAAACCACTTGAGCAAACAAAATTTTTTTTAGTTAATTGTGCAAGGCGATGGTCCACCAAAGGGTATAGCACAGAACAGCCTAATAGCCTCGTGTGGTATTAAATTCTACAAGGACAGCAGTTTGACACTATGATTAAATAGAATATTAATGCTTTGGATTGCTCTTACTTGGCAGAAAGAGCCACATGGAATATTTTTATACTGCTCAGCTTTAGAGGGATGTCAGACTAACATTGTCTTAGAAAATTTATGACCTTGGTAAGTCTTTAGGCAAAAAGGCAATGGCACAAGGAAACCTAGGGTTTCTAGGTACTAGGTGGTACTATGTACTAGGAAATGTAGCTATGAAAGACAGAATTTGCTAGATGTACATTTGAAATGAAGTGAAGCTAACGCTGAGAATAACCAAAAGTTACTGCTGTCTACATGAAATCAGCCATGGATTTCTATTTCCTAATGTGGTAACTGGCATCCCTTTTAAACAATCTCAGACACAAAGTCCAAAAACTGAGTGTAGGTGGAGCATACACTATGACCTCACTTCTGGATTTATTTTGCACTATTCCAGCTTAATAAGTAATGCATTTATGCCGAAAGTTATATTTATCATTATTTGATTATGAAGCACTATGGAAAACAAGTTGCATTTATCTCAATATTATTTTTAAATGCTATTTAAAACATTACAGCTAATTAAAACCTCAAGAAAATACCCACATAGATATCTGAATTAATTTGGGAACAGATGATGTCAGTGAAATTATTACATTTTCATTACAATGTGTAGCAGATGTCCTGACTACCAACTTATTTATTACCTTTGTTGGCCTGTTAAAAAGGCAGGCACCTCCCCCACGAAGTAAAAATTCTTTGTATTCTGCAATGCTGCATTTGGAGAATTTCCTGGAATGGTATACCCTAAAATGGCAAAGAATTAGGTGAGTAAACACCTTGAAATACCACCACCTATTGGAAAGGGGAAAAGGGGCCAAAATATTTTTTAAATACTGTAAATCCCAGTTTCTTACAACCACTGTGTGCAACAATATGACAACTCAGTCCTATTCTCAAACAACAAAATCAAAACAAAAGAAAAATTTTAAAACATTCTGCTTTTTTTATATTTCTACTTTATGAATGTACAGTATAAAACTGTAGCTTTTAAACTTCCTAATAAGGTAAACCCACATCATCATAGTAGCTGCTATTCACCCTTTCTATTGCATGCATAATCCAGTATCCTCTCAGGTCTGAAAATGCTACAGCAAGAAGTTTCACAGCTTAATACAGACTGGTAGAAGAACAATTTCATCCCATTTTGTTCTGTCATATTTGCTAATCTCATTGCATGTCTCCCTAGTTCTTATACTGGAAGAAAGAGTAATCATTTGTTCATGATGTTACAGATTTCTCTCATATTTCTTCAACTCAATCATTTCCCAAACTACTGAAATGTAGTTTATTAGTAATTTCTCACTCAGAAATTGTCTGATATGTTTATTAGTCATGTTTTGAGATCTGGGAATGAGATCTATTCACACTAATAAAGATTCGGGTAACCATGCCATAAAGGAGGTTCTCCATTCCTTTCCTGATAGCTCACTGCTGCTAAGCTATTTCCCCACTGAATTATTCCCTATAGAAAAATTGTCTCCTGACACTGATGGAGTTAAGTGAAAAGGCTTTAACGTGCAGCTAATTATTCACTCATTTCATCAGTCAGTCCTTTTTCAGCTTCTACATGACCATCCTCTGCTCCTGGCTTTTGTTTACTGTTAACCTTTTCTACAAAACAGGCTTATTCCACAGCCTCTTCTTCTGATACTTCCACCCAAGACCAGTACTTTGATGAGTTCACCATAGGAAGGAAGCCAGTATTTATTCTGATCAATGCCTTACCTTGGATTCCAGAAGCAAATTTATGCAATGATTTTGTGCTGCATTCATACAGTGGCTGACAATTACAAGTGGGAAGCCACAAAGTAACTCTACTGAAGAGACAATTTCCAAATACCGTACAAAGAAACTAAGCTCCTTCTGTCTTATTTATAACTAATTTTCTCTGTGACTTTTGCAATAAAGCTTCCACAGTGAGAAAGATACTGACAGAAAGTGATTTATAAGACTCAAACCTCTGTATTTCAGAAGTTATCCTTTTCTAATCAATTGCTTACAGTATAGAGAAACAAATCTTTGGCAGTGTGTGAGGGTGGAGGGCAATGAAATTCCTCCCATATAGATGTGCTTCCACTTCAGACTTCACTGACCATTTATTTACCTAAGGATTGAGTTCCAACTGTTTCTAGTTTGTTGTTTATTAACACTAAAACACATGGATAAAACTCAATGCATAAATATTTCTGTCATAATGTAAACTACAAACTCATTTCAGAGTCCTCAATTACTGATATTTATGACATACCCTGTTTCCTCCATGATGCAACCACCCCAGGATTCAGTGCAGTCACACTCTTCTCAGACAAGACCAAAATACAACAGAGAAGGAGAGAAGTTATAAATATGCTTACAATAAATATAAAGTACTCACTATAAAAATGGAGCTTGACTAATTATACAAAGATTTGATGGTTGCTTGGCTGTACAACTCTAGCCCTAAAAAGGAAACAAGCCCACTTGAAGACGTACTAATGCATTAAATAAATATGGTACTTTCAGATTACCATATCTGCAGGTTCTTAAGACTCAACACAAAACTTCAGGCATTACACAAAACTAAAAATAGTTGGCAAGGTTCTTCTCTATATGCTCTCAAAACAGGCAGCACAAGGCTGTGTTCAGTACACATAATATTGAAGATTTTAAATATTCACATTTTCTCATCCCTAAAAATGCAGAATACCCTGAAAGAGGATTGTTACTGGACAGGCCAGGCTTTTTCCCTTTGGCATAAAATTATTAACAGTAATATGTGAATCAGCCAATCAAACATTCATTTGAAAAAGTAGTTGAATGAAAATGGATTTACAGTTTACTTACAGCTATAGCATGTAAGTCAACAGTGACCAAATTCATAACATAAAAACAAAAGATCAGCACCTTATATAGTTGGTAAAACAAGCTGCAAACTACTCATAAAAGTGATCTACCAAAGAAAGATGTACTGTAGTTTCTACTGGAAATCCAGAGTTTCTCTATGGAAAATATTCAGGGATTATTTATATGGTTATTTCTACACTCCCCAGGTCTCTCATTAGTCTATCTCTATAAAGGGCATCCAAATAAGGGCACTAAGCTGTCACATCAGAAACCTCTATCTTTCAGTTAAAAAATATTCTGATTTCCAAATTGTTTGAACTCAGTTCTACCTGTAACCAAAAAAAAATGATATAGAAAATATTTTAGCAATTTGCAAGCTTACACAATTCAAAAGCAATGCTTTACAAAACAATATTCCTAACCATGGTTTCCTAACTCACAGATTTTTGAAGTGATTCCACAATAAAGTCAATATTATCATTCAGGTTTTCAAAGAGGAAACAAAGAGATAAGGTAGCCAAGCTGCTTACAAAACGCAAGTGAAAAACCAAACAATTTTCTTTAGTCTTGAAAAGGGCTTTGCAGCAGTTTTTGTACCAGCACTCTATATGTGTTAAGGCTACACAAATCTGGTCTGGCCATGAACCAGCAAGGTAACAAGTTGAGTAAATGTCACACTGGACTAGGTTACAACTCCATACCATTTCTTCAATTTTAAATCATGTATTGTTGCATTTTAAGAAGTCAGCGATTGTTCTGTTGGACATACAGATTTCATTATGAGAGAAAAGGAGTTCTAAATTAAATTAATGCTGTTTTTACTAATATACCTTTGAATTTTTGTAATAAATCTAACTTCTTGACATAGGACATCACTGAGGACATGCAAAATGTCGCTAACCTGGCAGCTCTTATTTTGGTGAAGCTGAAATTTCACTACATATATTTTCAAAAGCAGCAATTCTTGTTCTACAGTTACAGAAATTTTGGCATTTCTTTCAAACACAATAAAGGAAGTGTTTATGTATTTAGCTAAGGAAGACAAAAGACACCATGTACATACTCGGTTTCCTGGCAGCTGGCTCCCATTGTATTCCAAGATTCTGAGCAAGACTCTGTGCTAGTTCCTGGGCCATGGGCAAAGGGAGGCCATACTGCATTCCAAGAGGAGCACAATTATAATAAAAACAAAAACCCATTAGTTATTGCAATGAACACTACACTGGCGCATCCTGGCTTACCATATACCTACTACTTCAATAACTCAGTGCAGTCAATCACAATTCTATGTGTATATAAGGAAAATAAACTCCATAAAGTACATAACATAAAATATTCCTCTCCTAATTTCAGGCAATCTCTCCCCACTGGTTAAACTAAAGAATGAAGTCTATTTGATATATATGCAATACAGTTCTGTAGTAGTAGGATTTAACCCATATAAAAACAGGAGAATTTCATTATCAATTTTACACTGCACTGAGGGAAAAAAAAACCAAAAAACAACAGTGAAAAATCACGGAGACAATTTGTTTTCTAATTTCAATGTTTAAAAATTTCAGGAAGAATTATATGCCATTGGTACCTCAGAAGATCAAGTGTCTTACAGTGGTAAGACAAAGATATTCACTGCTGTGTTTCAAATACTCCTGTCTGAGATTTTTGGGTCTAAATTTCTCTCAAATATAGTAAGAGCAAATTTAAGTTCTTTTTAAAAGAATAATGCAGACAGGAGAAATATTTTCTAAAAAGAAAACTCTTTCTGAGCAGTAGTTTGATGATGATCAAAAAAGGCTGTCTGTGAGAATCCTAACTTTTTAATAGCAAGTTATCTTTAAAGCCCTGAATACTGAAACATACAAACTCTTGAGATTATAATGTAGAGATTCTACTTTATTTCACTTTAGTCATGAAAAAAAAAATTACCTCATTCACTCCTACTCCTCTGGCCACAGAGCAAACACCTCCAAAGTAACTTAAGCTGCTCCTTTTGTAATGAAATGTCACATTCCTTACAAACAAATAAAAACGAAGAAACTATAACACATTGACATTGAGCACCAAGAGCTTACTGAAAGACCATACTCTCACACTACTATGATAGATTTCATGTACATTCTTCTGTTTCTAGCATAAAAAGCAACTGCAAGTTTACAAACAGAACACCAACACTGAAAGAGGTGGTTTATATAAGCTTTCACAAAAATATGATTTTTTCTCTTGAAGCGTCAGAATCAGTCTTAACCCACAAACAAACCAAGCACAGAAAGCTTAAGTGCCAGATCCCTAAGAAAATACAGTGATAACATTTCTTTAAAAAGTTAACAATATATTCAAATTTATGATCTGTCAGGAAGGAATTCTGTTCTGACATGTACCAGTACTGAGAACTTTTTAAATTATTATCTTAATCCAAACCAATTTATGCTCTAGTTTCAAATCCAAATGAAAAGACTGAGAAGTATACCTAAAGAGAAAGTAATTTAATACTGCTCTTTAATCTTGTCTCCTTTCATTTATTGTTAATAAGCCCCAAATAATTTAGTTAAATAATGTCATCTGGAAGACCTACATTATTCAATACAATGCCTATAAATTACTATGAATGACACCTATTTTAATTTCATCATCATAACAGGCCTACAAACAACCTACAGTGACACTGTATGATGTATGAATGACCTAATCTCTGAAAATTAATATTGGTTTGGGTTTTTTTTGAATGACCTGTATGTACCCCATACAGACATGCATTTATTTTTCAGAACATTCTAGCAACCATTAGAACTTTCAGACTGCACCTTAACTAAACACTTATAGGCAGGGGCTTTACAACAGACAGGACTGTAGTAAGGGCTGAGCCTGACAGGTACTTCTGGAAATGTTCTAGTTCATCTCCCCCCAGCTTCAAGGAGGCTCAGCTGGAGCATGCCATGTTTCATTAGCTTTGGAAAATCTCCAAGCATGAGCACTCCATAGTCTCTCTGTGCAGCCTGTTCCAGCACCTGACCACCTTCACAGTGAAAGAGGTTTTTTTTCCCTATGTTTAAATGGAATTTCTTGTATTTCAGGTTGGATATGGTACATTTCACCATGAGAAGAGCCTGATGCTGGCAAACTCTTCAGCAGGTGACACAAAACATGCATGGAAGTCATTAAGAGTGCATGTCAGTGGCACTGTGCCTGTATTATGAAGAACAAAATCAGCATTGTATTGCAATGCCTGTATTAAGGAAATCTGGAGGAAATTCTTCATCCACTATTTTTATCTTCTTCTGCAGAAGATGAACTACAGGACAATCCCATTGAAGACTTTAGTTACTCCATCCTCACAGTATGTCATGCTGCTGGGAGACAGCTTAAGATCTTTACGCTGTACAGCAGAACACAAATTTCCTCCTCTTTCCTTACAATGCCATGAAGTAAAATAATCCTTGCTCAAGGCTGAAATCATGCCTAGTGATGTAAGTGGAATTTCCTCTCAATATGCATTGTGTCTCAGAACAATTCATTTCAGCTCTAATGGAGAAAACCTTCCATTAACAAATCATCACTGCAGCTACATGTGTGAATAAATTTACTAACTGGAACACTGTTGTGACAACATATAATCCTGTCAGCTCTGCCCTCTCCTGATCGTAACTGGAAAAACAGCACATTACACACGTGATTAGCAAAGCTAAGTGTCCTTAAGGACTCATCAAAAGACACTTCACATGTGACACTGTCTCCAGGTTGCAAAGACATTCAAATATCATTATAGGTATATGTCAACATGACCATGGTATATACTCCACCTATTAAAAATGGGTGCTAAATATCAATCAAGCTTCCTAAGGAAGGCAGATGTTGATTGATACAGAGAGTCTCAAGCAAAAAAAAAGGAAGAAAGAAGAGACAAGTAGAGAAAAGCAGTAGTCAGGAAATAACACTCTAAGCCACTGCCAAGGGTACATACGAGAGCAGGTGCACAGCATCAGCGTGCTGCTTGATGTAGTGCTGCCGGTACTTGGAGAAATCGTGGAGCATCTGCAGAGGGTCAGGGTGAATATTAATGCGATCTCTGTCTGTCCAAGTCTCCACAGCAACGAGAACCACCCTGGTGTTCAGCTGTTCCTTGTATATCTGAGGGCAGAGACAGGACAGGCACAGGAGTAGAACACTGGGTCAAACATGCACAGTTAGCCAGTAAGAATAAAGCGGAAGGACAAGAGGGATAAAGCAGGAGGAAAACATGGGGAAACAGTTAGCTGGTAATGCCTTGCTTTTCCCAAAAGCTGATATTCTGATCAACTTAAATTTTATGTTTTATAAGGAAAAAAAAACCCCTTATTGCTCTTTTTTTTTTTTTTTTTTGAGCCACTCCATTTTCTTTAAAATTCTCATGGCAAATAACTTTGCCACTGAGTTCTGCAGAAAACCTGTGCAAAAATCAGAAAAGAAGAAATGTAAAGGTACACTGGGTGATCTTAGAGAAAAAGAAAAGTGACCTCAAAGAGTAGCCAAGGACAATTTTAAAGTTGAGATTAAATAATTTCTCAGTTTTCCAATAAATCCAAATTTTAATTAATGCTTGATTACCATTTATATAGTATGATCACTTAATTTTCACATTGCTTTTGTGGAATTAAGGATAAATATTGATTTTTCTATAAATTTTCTGTAGCAATAGACAAGGAAACAACAATCATATATATATATATATGTAAATGAGATAGGGACCAACTAAACTCAGTTTTGTCCAAGACCTTTGAAGGAAAAGAGTATTAGCATGCTTCGGTCTCGAGGAGATAGGCTGAGAATATACACAGAAAATGGTTTATAACATGAGAAAACACAATGAAATTAAACTGCCTGAAATGACATGGGGTGGATCAATAAAGATTTTACTTCTGTTTGCTGAGAGAAAAACCTCTATTTCCTGAAGCAAACAGCAACAAAAGAATGGAAGAGGGAGCAGAGAACCTGAAGGCCTCTGAAAGCCAATATCCTTTTCCCAACAATAAATCCCTAAGAAATACAGCCCACACCCTATGGACACAAGGGAATAACAAAGCAGAAAATCCTGCTCTTTTTCATGCTTGACTTAAAGAAAAAGACACTAAGATGTCATTTTGTAAGATGTCATTTTGTAAGATCTCTATGAAGGGACTGAATTCTACACAAGAATGAAGCTTGATGTTTCTGCATACACACAGATAAAAATGGAAAAAACAGACATAATAGAGAAAGAAAAGATGGATGAAATAACTTTTGTTAAAATGCAGAAGAAAGAGAAAGAAATAATTATCAGATGAGGAAAAAATAAAGATGCCACCTTTTCTTTGGGTCTGTCTAATATAAATTGCAGAAATATTACAATTATTTACATTTTTATCTTCCCTAGTAACTTTTCTTTAGGCAATTGGCATTTTCAGATCATTACAGAAAAATATTCCAAAACACTTCTAGTATTTCATGTATTGTAAATATATACACCTAAATTTTCAATACATATCCAGTATACTTTATGGGTAAGAGCAAATACTGCATTGTTTCTTCTGAGCCAAACGAACTATTGACAAGGTTTTGCAATGAATCATATCACACAGTTCCACTGGTATCAATAATGTCACATGGAAAAGGGACTCAGAGTCAGCATTTGGTAGCCTTTGTAATCATACAAAACTACTAGAAAATCTACCTGTTTTCACTACAGACAGAACTCTGAAACATGTGTGATCATTATATGTGTATCAAAAAGAGGAAAATAAACCCCAAATTAATTTTACTACAAATATTACTTTTATTTTATATGCTGTATGCAAAATTGTTTTAAATTTAGCAGAGGTACAAGTATGGTATCTCTGTCAGTTCACCCATGTGTAATGTACTACAGTGGCATTTTGTTTGTTTTTAAGCTATAAATAGAGATTTATAAAGCAGATTTTTTTACTCACACTCACTTTTCCTCCCAATAGATATATGTATCCCTTAGGAGCTATATTTGCAGTTTCAATCATTGTAGTTAGATTCCTTTCACAAATCTAAATCTGATTAAATCTCATTCTTAACTGGTGACAGAGACTGAAATCACCCCTGCCAAGGGCAAACTCTGACAGTTGCAAACTTTAAGAAAAATGCCACAGAATCTGGAAGTTTCTTATACATTCACCCCCGGCTATTCTTTTGCAGAGGAACTAGAAGTGCACTTTAACGCAGAATTGAAATTTGGTATCTGAAAATAATAACATTTTTAATACAGCGCTGAAGTAGAAGTCAGTGAATCAGTTTTCAGAAGAAACATTGATACTTACAGCATCTACAAGGTTTACCACAGACTTTGCAAAATTGTTTGTGTATGCAGTTGAAGAACGGTGCCTTTTGAACTAAAAGAAGAGAAAGTAGAACACAGTGAGAACTTAAATATTTATTAATTCTTTATTTTTACAGCATGAAAGTAAAATTAATATTTTAAGAAAGAGTAAGGGAAAAACTCAAAAACTTTTCAGATCACAGCCTATATCTCATATTCAAGAATCCCTGGAAGATAAAGGAAGCCATGTATGTTATGCAGCCTTTCCCAACTGTAAAAGAAGCATTTAACCACAAGAAATAGCATGTTTAGAATCAAAGTTCAAATGACTGGGACAAAATTACAGGTAAATATGTACATAAACACGAGCTCAAAATTCAGCGCATGCTTTACCATTAAAACTGCTTAACCTGATGAGTTACATATCAGACTGTAGTAGCCACATTCCATCACTTTAATTATAAGACATGAAGCATTTACCACTTATCCTGTGCAAAGGCCTCCTTTTCTACAATAGCACAATAGTTTTGTGGCATGTAGCAGCAGTTATAGGAAAAGGCAAAATGGAAGAGGGAGCACATGATAAAAGTAAATACGTGTTTGAACATGAAAAGAGTTAAGCTGAATATCTTAAATTCTAATTTCAATTTTTTTATTTTTATAGACCTAGATGAGCTGTATTACAAGTTCTGCTTCATAATATCTAATATTCATAATGCATGTCATTACAAGGGTTTCATGTCTTTCCTCTTCCTGCCCCCTTCTGTTCCAAGTCAAATTTTTTAAAGATGCAGCTATGGTATCTAAACATGAACACATACAACTTTTGAGAAACTGTAAAATTATAAACTGATATTACATTACACACTATGATTTGCAGATAGGAAAAATAAGTATTCAAAATTTCATAGAAAATGAATGTGAAATTGCTTAGAACAGGAGAAAAAACCTTTATCAAAAAACTTACTAATTCCAACTACCTATTAAAAGCAACAAGTCTCATTGCCTCACAGTGTTCCATGAAAGTGTCACTTATTCTCTCTATGAAACACAGTACTTTTTTAAGTGAGAGGCCTTGGAAGAAGACACTCTTCTCTGAGCAATTGAGTAGCTGCTCTCAGGTATGGTGCTAGTAGGTGCCTAGGATGTGCACTGAGAGGAGCATTATACCACAGAATGCTCCCCAGAGAACAATGACAATGAGGAAGGGGGAAAGGGTCGCTTTAGCTTTTTGTCTGAGCCAATCCTAAACCTTTCCAGAAGTGGAAAAGTAAAATAATTTGCTTTGAAAAATGTTCTTGGTTTTCATGAAAGAATTAAAATGCTAAAATCAATAGCAATATACCACATAATGTGGTTAAATACAGATCCTAAAAGAAATTAACCTAAACCAGTAAAAAATGCAACAACCTAATTAAATGTATTGTGATATCTTTATTGCTAGAGGAAAGGAAATGTGAAAATACACAGCATTAACCATTTAACACAATGATCAAGGAGGTTTAAGATACTTCATCCAACGAAAATCTTTGCTGCAGGGGAAACCTGCCCTCTCCTGGTAAGCAGAAAACCTTGAAAGTACATTTAGTGATCTCCCAGACTGGCAGGCTGTGACTCCTAACTGTGAACACTACCCTAAGTCTATCCATTTTATTCTTTGAAAAAAATTATTATTTGCTTCTAAGTCACTGATAACTATGAAGCAAAAAATTTAGTGGTCTAAAGTTCTAACAAATAAAGTGTGAGAGGAGAAAACAGTGTTTGTAATAAGTGTAGTGGACACCTTCAAGCATGTTTGAAATATAATACAAATACAAGAGGCCAGGGGAAAGAGACATAGGAATATTTTCTCTTCATAAGTAACACCAAGCATAGACACCAAACAAGCCAACAAAATGGCCATAACTTCAGTTACTGTGCCCTACTGCTAAATAACCGACATCCGAACACTCTTCGAGAAGTTTCCTACCAGGTGGCTTTACAAACGAAAACAGCTCAAGAAATTTCTCTTTTACTCTTTCCACCCATTCAAATTCCCTCCACAGTACTAAATTAACACAGATAAAACATAGTTTATGTTTTCCCAGACTACTTCTATGATTTATTAGACAGTGAAGGGTACATTATCTATCTATGCAGCACTGGAACAAGTATGAATTACTGCATCCTGTTCTGATATCTTCTATTTCTTGCACTTAAATATCATCCTTCAGTGTTGACAACAGAGCCCACAGCTCCACGAAGCACTGGGAAACTTGCAGCAGGGTAAGAGACATAAAAAGCTCTTTACTTGCAAACAAAGTAAGTGAAAACTAATGTATCAGCAGAATTTGATTTTTAAAAAAAGAAGTCTTGCTAACAACAGATGTCACAGTCTGATTTTTTCCAGTCATTGCACAAGACAAAAAGGGGGAAAAGTTGGGCTTTCCTCCCCCATGCATTTTGTGTTTTTTTTAATGACAAACACTTTCTGAATCAAACAAATAACTTACCTTGCACTCCATTATCACTCATTTATAAATATGGAATAACCATGAGGAACAATCAGAGTTTTGTCTACATGCTTTGCTGCATTAAAACTTAGATTAGTAAAACTAAACTCAAAGTAACAAATTCTGACCTCTTTCTATATAACTTCAAAGATGTAATTTTAGAACATTTAGTGTGTTTGTTCTGGACAAAAATGTTTTGTTGTTTTACTTTGTTGGTTATGGGCATATTAATTTATCCATATGATACCGAACTGCTCCAGATTCACTTTGAATATATAATTGCCCCAGAAAATCTTAGGTAATATTAAGCTTCATTAGGTATTATGGCCTATAGTGTGTTTTACAGCACAATATTAATAGCTGCTGATAAATAAAATCCTGGGCCCAAAAGCAGTTGATGCAGCACAGTGCTGTACATTATCCTACAAATGGAAGACAAATCAGTCACCAAAAGGAAGATTACCACTGAATTGATATACTTACCATTTTATGGTCATTGACTATCATGAGTTCCAGATATTTCATTTCTTCAAAGACACCTCGAGATAACTGACAAATCAAAGAAATACTTTGAGAAATCATGAAGATGTAGTGATTTTCAAAAATAACTGCAGTTGATTTTTATTATATATAAATATTAAATATCTATTGTTTAGGGCATGTAAACCAGTAAACAACTGGGTGAGAAATACAAGTAGGGTAAAGAATCATAGCTCCAGTAACTCAGAGAATCTGAGCCACATCACTAAGAAAGTTCAGGGTCTACTCTTTTTGCTTCAGTGCAGATACCACCACTGCTTCCCTCCTCCTTCCATTAAAAACTACTCACCACAGATTTAATGAGGAAGGAGATTGCTAAATACATAAGCACCTTCAAAAATATGGCGTGAATTGTGCAACCCAGTGAAGAAATACAGAATAATCTCCTTTAACTCAATTATTCCCCTAACTGATACATACACAAGTGAAGATCATGAGGACTGCCCATTTATGTTCTCCCAGTAACGCAGTTCTAGGTGTCCTCATTTGGATTTTTGATTTAATCATGCTACTTAATAAGCCAAGAGAATAAAGTCAGATACCTACAAAGTAGCAAGAGTTCATTCAAAATTATTCTTTATTCTCAAGCAGACAAAAAAAAATTCTAAAGTAAGTTCCACTACTGAATTTCAATTTAATTGATGCATAACACTGCTGTCACTTAAAGTTTACCAACTTGCTTCCAGATTTTCTACTTTTGAAGAAGTGTCTTGTTTTCTCATTTGGTAATTGTATTATGTGACAATATTAAGCTTCTAAAAATACTTGCTTCCTAAAGCCTATGTTCTCTTGACATTAAAAAATACAGAAATTACTGAGTTTGGGTTTATAAATGGTCTTAACTTAGGGTTACACTTCTACTTACTGCTCTCTTTCTTCTCCTTCTCCTCAGCCACTGCAGTTCAGATAGAAAGGGCCATTCAGAACTAGAGTCAGTCTCTGAAAAAATTACAATTTAAAAATTTCATGGCATTATTTTAAACTACTTATGCACGCTGTCCAAACCAAAAGTAGATCAAGATCACCAAAATTAGAACCACCCTTGCTATTCAAAAGCTTATTTTTAAAAATATGTAAAATATATAAAAACCTCAAATAATTCAGAAATCTTAAAGCATGCAAGAGAGGAGAAAAAATTATAACCTGAGCTAAGAATATACGTTTTCTTCCACCTCATTGCCTCAGTAACATTAATATCACTGATTAAATCCAGTGATTTTCAGAGGAAAGCTAAATACAGGTCTGTGGATGAAAATCTTACAGCTGGCTTTTGAAAAATCTATATTCCATTGCAATAATTGTGAAGAAAAGGCCAATAAATATCAATTTTTCAAGATTTTCTATATAATCAGCAATTTTAGAAACACTGCTAACCTAATATTTAAATTTTCCAATTTATATGTACAATTATTTCAAATATTTAAATAACTCATAACATAAGCAAAAACATACCGAGGTCCTGCAACTGCTTGGAAGCTTGTGTTCCATAAGTTCTTTGGATGATATGTGGCCTACTTTTACTTTCCTAAAAATAAAAATATGTGAAATTTTCTTATAATTAATAACATCAAATGAAAGATGTGGCACTTCTTTCAGTATTTATAATTTTTATTATTTTTTCTATAAAATGCAAACAACCATAGTACTAATTTGGGATAGTACTAATTTGAAGCAATCTATTTACAATCCTGAAATCCTGAGCAAATCATAGATCCTCTCTGCTTCAGCAAATTGACCAATCTACAAAAAAAACCAAACCAAACTGTCACAGATGTCTTTGATATTACCTTAAAAAGTCCTTCAAAAGCCTTAGCATTAGAGAATAAATATCCCTTACCCCAGTAAATCAAACTAGAATGTCTGTATCTGGTTGAAATCTTCCTTCCATAGATGAAAAGCAACTAATGCTATTTATGAAAAAAAATTCTATCTAATCGTAGCAAATTGCAAGAAACCAGTCGATATACTATCCTTAAGAGGACCCTTTCACCTGTTTTAGTGGTGTATTCCACAGTTTAAAGGGACAAGAATTTTAATGTGTATTTCCTTTAGAAGTCTGACATCCCAAATCATCACATTTGAGTATCTACTCTAGAAAACAACTCCTTTCTTCCGTAATACCTCCTCTGCAGAGCCTGCCAAAACAAGTGATTCTTCTCAAAGGGTAGGTTGCTACTGTTCTGTAACTTCCCTAAGAAATACAGAGCACACTGAAGGACAATACTGCATATATTTGTTAGATTTTGGGGGGAAGGAGAGGGCGTTTTATATAATATCTACTGTAGTTAAGATTAATCAAGCTGAATAAAGTACATGCTGAAGGCTGTGTTCAAGATATTTATCTCACATACTACAATTTAGAAATGAGCCTCTGAAAGCTCTCTGTAACTGTACTATTTTCAGTAGTTTTGAGAAAATTATGCATCTCATCTGTTTTCTTATTTAGAGTTCAACTTGAAACCTTGAGTTGGGAAATGGTATCTCAGTTTTGTAACCAAAATTTTTGGTCCACTCACAATTTTTACTGAAATACCCCTCAGAGAAATAGCCCGGTTTCCTTTGTTCACCCAAGCAACAAAGTAAGTTTAGTCAAATTTTCTTCTTCCTCATATAAACAATCTCCATGAATTTACTGCGTCTGTGTTGTCAGTTTTTAGAATTGCAACATTTATGAACATGTGCTACATCACAGACACACAGCATGTACTGCTGTTCCTGGGGAGACTGATTCTTTTACAAGTAATATTTTCCCACGTCTCTTAAGTTTCATTTATAGCCCAATAATTGACTGTCCAAATGATACTGAGTCCTCTGAATGTTGATCCAGTTTTTTGATAGTATTAGCCAATGATTTTGCAGACCTTTAATCAGACTATAATTTCAGCTTTCCAGTCACTGAAACATGTCAGTTCTGCAGCTTTAGTTATTTGTCACATACTCGACATATACACACTAGAGCGAGACAAGCTTGAGAACTGTGGCACAGCATCTGCAATATATCCTACAGACCAAGCAGGATAAAAACCTTAAGAATTCTCTGTCTCAACGTTGCAAAACCATTTCACTGAAAATCACTCAAATACTTGAATCATTCAGAAGTTAGAAATATACCTGGTTTTACTATTGTCTGTGAAATTATGTCAGCTGTATTAACAGCTAAAGTTTTAGAAACTGTTGTACACATGACAAACAAAAATAATAATAGCAAAATACTTGCATAAAAGCAGTCCTATATGTTGACCCAGCATAATCTTATCTTTGAATATGCTGGATCATAATCATTTAAGCTACACAATGATCACTGACTTAAGACATACAAAATTTAAGATGCCTAGATGTAATTATCTACTTAACTGTGCTTTTTTTGTGTAATCATGGCAGGCCAAGAGCAATCTGATGCAACTATTTAGAGAGGAATGAATAAATGAGTTCCAGAGATCATTTCAATGAATTTATAAACACTTTAGTTCAAGTACTAGAGCAAATTGATGAACACTTTTTGATAGTCCATAACCATGTGCTATGGGAAACAGTTTTATTTCTCTGTAACCAGCACCTAAATGACCAACAGCAAGCAGGAAAAAAGATTAAAGAAAAGCAGAGAAAAGTCATAGATAAGACTATATATCTGCCACCTTAAACAAATTCAAATCAAGTGTTTTAAAATACTGTTCATTTTCATATGAGTGCATGAGACATATCACCCATTGATTTATTCTAATACTTTGATTTGCTATTTCTTGAGCACTCTCCTGAATCAAATAAATTAGACAAAAAGAAACTTACTGCAGTGTGGGTCAGATCCATCGGTTCTATCAAGTACAAATAACTACTATCTTCAAACATGCCACTAGAACACGGAGAATAAAAAGTGATATTTAGGATTACAAAGCAATCGGTTTGACTCCAGGATATGAATTTTGATATGACAAAACCAAACTTAGGGCTGAAAAACTGACCAGTATTAAATATATATTCATTACTACCACATGTAGCTAAAGCCGAGATTGGGGGATTTTTAAGATACCTGGCACATTTTAATGGACTAACACTAAATGTAATGGCAATACAGTGATAAAGTACCAAAAGGGATAAAGATTTGACCTTGGAAAAAGGAAGTCCTATGACACCCCTGAGCATGCAAAATACAATCAACAGCTGAGTTGCACTTAGCAGTAATGCTAATTTCTTGCATTTTTTCCTTGTACAATCTAACAAAAAGATCCATTTTTCTATGACAGAATCCTACATGAATACTGAGCATGCAAACTACTGAAATATAATTCCAGTTTATCCTTTACCATAGTAAGTCATCTGGGGAAATATTTACCTGCAGTTACTGTATTCAAAAGTTTCATGAGACAGCATCAAAACACTCATTCCAATGATACTAATAAAAAGTTCAACACATCAAAAAATTTTTGAGCCTGTAGTGTTTCAGTTCCTCCCATATTAAGCTATAAGAATAATAATTAATTATAGCCTTGTTTAAAAAATGAGAACATGCACTTACTGAAGTCCATTACAAGTTGAAAGAGCAACTTTGGAATCCTTCATACCTCTGATATTTCCATGGTAGTAACAATGTTCTCCCCCCTAATAATTTTTAAAAACAATCACACACACAAAATTATCTTGATTTAGTGTCTGTTGCTTAAAATCAGTGCCAAAAAAAAAAAATCTAACAGTTACAATACACATTTACCTCATTATGTACATGTCTTTACTGTGTATCAGCAATAAGCTTAGGTAAACTAAAAATAAAAAGTATCCTCAAAATTTTTTATTAAAAATCCTGAAGTGTGGTTGTCTCTCAGCCATTGTTTGAAAAACCTGCTATTCATCATAAAAATATTTTTTAATTCTTGTGTCATGTCATCCAAACTCCAACATGCATATTAAACCCATTCTTTACGCAATTATTTTAACTTGAGAAGGTACAAGAATGCAAACACTTTGTCTATGACAGTATTATTTCCATTTTGCATCTTACTTAATGAGTTATTCAGATTCTGATTTAAATTCCTTACATGTTATTGTGTATAATTAAATCAAAGTACTTCGCAGAAAGTAATCATTGTGTTTACCCTTCCATCAGTAAGAATGCATAAAACATGCTTTTTAACAGCTGAATTTGATTATGTTTCTCACACAAAGTTTTTCGAGATTTTTTTTCTTTAAAGATGATCATCTGAGTAAAGAAATTGTTGTTTGTTCTTCAGTCATTTTTGTAATTAAGTACCTCTTTCTAGAAAATACAGTACTTCTCATTGAGATCTCACTTCTTTAGATCCATATCAGGAAACAAAACAACCTTTTACTTAGGCCTAAAAAGTACTACAAGACACTTCAAAAGACAGGACACAGTCCTTATTTGACCTCCTACACAAATTGTGTGGGGTTTTGGGGTCTTTTTATTATCTATAATGAAGCCTTTTACAGATTAACATGACCTCAGGAGCTCTATTAGTGCTTCTAAATAAAGCAATTCAGAAAACATCCCCTAGGAAGTTTGGATCAAGTTACTGCAGCATGCAAAGGTACCCTATTTGCTGAATCTGAAGTTCTAATATAATTTTCCAGTCAGATTCATGATTCAGCAACCGCAGTGCTCAATGCTAGTGCTGCAGCTGACAATTGCATGAGCTTGTCTAAATGCCAGAGGGAATTGTTTTCTTGCATCATTTAGCATTTTTGCCTATTCTGCAGAATATTGTGTCTTAATGGAACAACTTCCTTTGTATGTAACACAAAACTATTTTTCTTCTTCAGCAGAAGAAAACAAAACAGTATATTTCAGTAGCTACATTGCAATGGGATTGTTTCATTCTGCCCTAATCTGCCATATCTTATTTTGAGTCTCTCTACAGAAAGGGCAAAATAATAAACCAGACATCTAATACTTGGGCAAACAACAGTCCAGACCTTCTGAAGACATGAATACAACCAGAATGCTTGCTTGCCTCCACTCTAAATACAGACATAATCCACACATAATAAGTTTGCAAGAAATACTTGGCATTTCTACCAAATACAAAAAAAAAAACCATTGCAAATGTAGTTTATAACCTTCCTAGGAACCTTCCAGTTCTCATTTTGTTACTACAAACAAATGAAAAGACTGATCTGGCTCCCTTAGAGCTGAACTACCTTGCAGAACTTTAATCTGGCTTTGGATCAATAGCCTATGGCACTGAATTCAATTTGGGAACTAGTCTAACAAACAAAATTAATTGGATGTCTAACAATATGCTGATTTTGTGGTAACTCCAGAGGTCAAATTTTCAGTTAAATCTTTCTTTTTCTATTTCATGACTGTATAATTCTTGCAAACAAAAGTCACTGCAAGACTTCTGGGTTTGTTTAAATGTCTTACATTACCATTATTCTTTCTCCTTGCACTTTGTGCTGAGGACATATAAATAATTAATGAAGACTAATCTGACAGTGACTTCAACCCCTCCACTTTCCTATATTTCACATGATGTAATTACCCTGGCAGTAATGGATAATCTTCACTACTACCACCTACAAATGCCTACTCCTCACCCCAAAACACAGCTTTCCTTTTTTGTACAATTCCTCTTGTATTACTGAGATATCCGTACAAGATGAGATCACAGTTACCTTCTATATGTGGAAAAACATGTCCAAAGTTTTTAAGTTTTACAAAACTTTTTTTTTTAAACATTTTATTGGCATTTTTCCGTCCAGAAGACAATTTAAGAACACAATACCTTAGAAAATTTTGGGCTTCCATCTTCATAGTGAATCTCCACATAATTGGAAGATAATAAGTCACTGTCAAAGAAAGGATAAATAAAGATGAGAAAAATCTGAGTACTCTTTCTATTGCTATGGATAAGTTTGGAGGGTTTTGTTAGCATTTTCAAATTATTTTTATTTTCCTTGCACATTAGTATAAAAAAAACCAAAACAAGCCGTTTGTGTTCAGTAAATTGTTTGATGGTACACTGGAAGTCAGAGTGCAGTACAGAAGGAGGAATTCCATTCTGCAATCCCCTGTATTTTAGTTTTACAATTAGATTACCAGCCTTCTAAATATGCAAAAAAAAAAGATGCCCCTTGGCTTTAAAACTTTCCTTGCTGACAGTAAATGTATTTTAGTTCATCACCATTTTCAAATAGGTCTTACATTTTATCTAAAAGTGTAAATAGAGTGTATGTTAGGCTGAACAAATAAATACACCACTGTTATGAAGACAAAAGTGTATAATCACTTTCACAAAGTGCAAATAGTCAGGTTTTTTTCCAAAAGCAGTAATGTGCCTTAAAAGAAAACACACAATGCAGAACCCAAAACACATTCCATACTCCCCTTTTTCTTACTTACACTTTTTATTTCAGATACCTTTCTCATTCTTATTTTCTTCCTAATTCTGGCAAGAAAATTTCTGAAGCATCATAAAAATTTTCCATAATGTGTAATTTATAGTTCTTTTTTTTTTTTAACTAAGCTTAGCCAGCCTGTACACATCCTGCAATAACCTCAGTGCCCCATTCACATCTCACCCTGTTACAATCAGGGTTCCAGCAAAATGCCCAGGGAGAGCAAAGCAATTAAAGATGTTAACCTGCCCCACCAAACATGCAAGATAAGCATTTTACTTAATGTCATCCAGAATTCCCAGCATTTTGAAACCTCTAATGTACACTTCCAACTAAAAAAAAAAAAAGAAAAATTTTAAAAATCATTAAAGGTTCTGATACCGGCACATATATCAAAACAAAAATACCATGGCTACAAACAAAAACCATCTTTATGGAAGTCTGGTGTGGCAAAATAATTCTGATGGGAATTTGTGACTAAAAACAACCTTTGATAATGGGTATTTCAAACTAAGATTAGGCTATTAGCAATCCTGATAACACTAACTCTGGGACTCCTGGCTCAACAAATCAATTCTTCATGCCATATTTATCAGGCACTGCTCTCATTAGACAGCATCCTGCAGAAGTCAGTTACCAGTGGTTCTCTTAGAAGTCCTCTCTCATGAAACCGACACAAGGCACTCTGGGCCTGCAAAACCAATGCTAATAGCCCTGAATAATTGCTGAAGTCTAATAATTTGCCTTAAACATCACTGTGAAGGCATTATTAAAAATATATTTTTTGAAGTGCAGATTTAAAAATAAATTCACTGGCATGAAATAATTTTAATTTTCTCTATTTGTGTCATAGTAAGCTATAAACTTTCTGCAGAAAATACAAATGCTGTATAAATAGTGAATCTTCCCAGAGTGTAGTATTCTTGGATTTTGGTTGAGCTTCTATTGTAACCCAGTTGGTTCCCTCATCTGCCAACCTTTTCCATTCTTTAGCTTCTCATTACTTCCAACTGCTAAGGAATCCTCAGTTTGGGTAGTGTCCAAATACTGTGTCACACAGGATATCTAATATGGAATACTTATGATGGAAAACTCCTATATGTATATACAGAAATATTAGAAGTACAAAGCAGGGATGCAGACAGCTTTCCAGTAGACTCTACACTTCTCTCATCACTGACTTTCCAACATGTATGGGGTCAGTGTGGCAAGGTTTTGGTAGTGGCGGGGGGGCTATAGGAATGGCTCTCTGAGAAACTATTAGGTGCTTCCCCCACATCCAACAGAGCTGGTACCAGCCAGCTCCAAGATGGACCTTTGGGATCTGCAGGACACAAGGCACATCAGTAAAATTCTCCTTGCTGAAGGAATCTCCTCCAAAGAAAATTAAGGCCTGCTGTTGGTGATATACTTCCCAAATGTCATGCTATAAACAAAATGCAACTTTAATTTGTGAAGCACCCTTTCAGCAAATGTAACACAGTATCCACCACCTAGAAGTTGGAGTAGAAAATCGTTTATAAGACTTTTGAATTTCATGAAATTGTTTTTCATGTGAGGCTGGAATGTTTATCACCAGTTTCTGATCATTATTATGTTTTCAAGCTTGCCACATAGAACCATCAAGGCCATGCAAGGGCATGTTTCTCTTAACACTTCCCTCAGGACAGCAAGAATTTTGAACACTCCATTGAAAAAAAAAACCCCACCAAAACAGTCAGCTGCTCCTTAAACTGTATGCCTCTACCTTGGCAAGTACCTGATTTGTGTCAGGTACCTTATATCACTTTTTCTTATTTTAAGCATCTGCCTACACTAGCAAAACATCCAAAAGCATACCCTGCTTGCAATCATTGTGAAAGACAGGAAGTGTAAGGAAGTTTGTTCTACATTTTGCTGAAACTCCAGGAATAACAACAGATGTAAAACTATACATAAAACTTCTACTGCAAATTTCCCCAACGAAACTTTTACCTGTTATTAATGCTGACAAATGTGACAAAAGACACAAGAAAGTACTAAAGGAAAAAAAAAAAAAGCTTAACTAAAGTATCTTTCAAACATTTTTTCCTACACAAAAGACATACACAGAAGAGCACTGTAATTTCACCAGGAGGTGTGATGGGGTTCTTTATATAAGTGGCATCAAAAAGAAAGGCCTAGAATACACTTATTAAGAGCTCATGTAGAAGTGCAACTGCCTGAGGAATGAGGCACAGAACTCATGCATAAAGTAGGGGTCTCCAGAGCAAAAAATAACTCTTCTTCCTTCATTTTCACTTACAGAATGCCTAGATTTACCTCTGAAAGACAGACCTGAGTTTTAGAAAATACATCTGCATCTCACGTACAATGGACTGTGTTTTGCCACCTTTGATCCATTTTGCTTAGGGCAGAAATGCACCCAGCAAAGCAAATTTGATTTTCAACATGACAAGCACCAGAAACAGTGCAAGCTTTAACTGAAACAAATGTCAGTCATGATCACATCAGACAAAAGTCTATTTTGGTAGTGACACAATGGTATGATCCCTTACAATGAACACATCAAGTTGCAACATATTGAATGAACTCACGACAAAATAATTTGTCTGCTGTGTCCTTTTCTACAGCTCCTTCCACCTTGTTTTGTTTATCTTGGATAACTGTTCTTATTAAGCTGTCTTGCTCCTTGGCTCTTCCATCTGAGTTACACTGATAAATGCAAAATAAGCAGCAAAGGGATATGCCATTCCCTGTAGCTGCTGCCTTTGAAGGGATAGGCCAGCTGTTAAAGCAAGGAGCAGATGCTTTCTGAAGAACTCACACCACTTCCCTGGCACGTACTTCACTGCTGATGTTTTCATTAGCAGGAGAGCTGCAGAGTAAAAAGTGGCTTACCTCAGCTGTCATCTAACTATCCTGATGAAGAGAATTGATTTGGGTAGGAAAAGGCTACGAAACAACTAAAAGATATCTCACATACAAGTAAGCAAATTAGCTTCCAGCAACCTGATAGACAGACTGCAGAAAATTAGAGTACAGCAAGAATTACCTTTCTTGCTTACTTCTTAAATTATCTTCATACTAACCAGACAATAATTTATTAACTATTCTGAAATGTTTCAAGCTCAGTACCAGTGTCTGAGCAACCTAGTTTTGTTTAATTATTTAACAGAACACCCATCAGATGTTTTTGTCCATTTGACAGATATAGTTTAGTAGCACATAAAGATGGGAAAAACAAAGAGACCTTGATGCAGTATTTTTTTAAGATGAACAAGGCACTGTCATCTAATGCAATGCCCATCTACAGCCTTGTTTATATTAGCAGTTTCAATTATATTCACAAGTTTTGTTGAACTCACTGTTCTTAAAGGAATTTCTTAAATTTCTAGCATACATTTACCTTAGTCTCTACTTGGCTGCTGTCTTCAAAGCTGCTCTGGCAGGAGTGTCTCCAAGGAATAAATATACTGCTAATAGTCATTATTTTTTAAAACAGAGCAAGGCTTTACTACTTCTTCTTATATTGTCTTGAAGGAGCTTAAAAAAAATCACAACAAGATACTGTGGATCAAGAAATTGTGTTTACAAGTAATTAGCAGAAATAATTGATGATGCAAATGTATAGGTTAACTTTTTCATAACTGTGGAATCAAAGGAAGTCCTCACTCACTTCTGCTATTAATGGCATAATGATTCTGTAAAAGTAAACAACACACTTACTTAAAAACCACTTCTTGCATGGTCCTGCTATTGTTTCTTGGTTTTGCTTCATTTTTCTTTGAGGTAGGAAAAAAAGATGACCTAACCACAAATTTACAAACTGAAATTACTTAAGTGATCCTCATATGGGGAATATGTCTCCAAAAAAGACTGACAGGAGAGCATGAATAGAATGGTTCACCCATATAGAATGGTGCAGAAAATGCTGCTTATTTTTTTCTGTATCAGTCTGTCTCTCACAGGGCAAGAAACCCCAAGTCAGTTCAAGATACTTCAGGAAACAAATTCATGATCCTTTCTCTAGCTATGTCCTGAACCTCTCTCTCTGGGAATGGAATATGCTGTATTTTATTGGCTACTTCAGCAAGCATTCTGAAGGCAGCCATTTGAAGAATTCTTCAGAATATTAACAGTACATTGGTCATTTTCCACCATATTTTTGTTTACCATCATGCTGAAGACGGTATCACTTTAAAAAGTGCTATGCACAAGGATACGAACACAGACAGCTAGACAATATTAAAGAACATGAGTTCTATGTCATGGAAAACACTTCAGTGCAATTTGCCATGACAGAAGTTTCCTAGAAGAACAATCAACAACAAATATTTCATTTAAACAACTGCTCAAACTTACTCAATATTGCCTTTCAATCGATCCCTTTTCTTTCCTCACCAGCTCGGAAAACTTATCAGTAAGAATTTTATTAACCTGTAGTGTAAGATTGAGGGCTGCCACCTGTCTTTGCCAGAATGGTCTCATCCAATGGTAACTGTATTTGCTAGAGTTTCTTTCATTTAAAGGAAGGTTTTTTAGATACAAGAGAAACTTGTTTCTTCTCCTCTTATGGATCTGACTAAATGTACTAGACGTTCTGATACTTTGTGTCTAATCCTAACACTCCTATTTAAAACAACTCTTTCCATGAAGCAAAAATCCAACCAGATGTAGGGTTTTTTCCACTATTATTTTATTTCTAATACCAAAAAAAGACTGGAATAAGATTAGTTATACTTATAGACAGCTGACTTGAGCACCTTCAAATCAGATTAACAACTTACAGCAGAGCCAGAGGTACATTTCAGCAAACTCAAAGTTTATTTCGGTTCCTTTAATCCATGCTTCCATGTTCAACTATACTGTGCAACTTTAGCTCAGTCACTGAATCAAGTTAAATTCAGTTACAGAGGCTCCTAGGGACTTGTTTGATGAACGTAATCACATGCCAGGCATACATAGGCTTTATATTAGCTCCAAATGCAAAGATTTCAGCCTGCCTACAAAGCAGTCTGAGATGCCAGTAATTCACTTCAACAAAGATCTCACTATTGACAAATCTGGATTGTATCAGAAATCAACTGAAACACCTACTAAAGTGGAAAGAAAACAGTTCCTCACCATTGTCAGGGCACAGTGGTTACATGTGGGAATAAGAACATAACCTATGAAAGGATACATCGAGTCAGACAGCTGCTTGGTACCTTGTCTGACAATAAACATTTCTACACATGCAGCAATCTTCCAGGGAGTTTCTCAGCACCCAGTGATCTGTTGACACTAGGATTTCATAAACCAGAGTTAGTGTAATTCTTTACAATGGCTCTCAGTAGATTTATTTTCTGTAAGTTCTTCCAATTCTTTAGTTCCTGTAAACAGTTTAACATGTACAGCAACCTGTAACAAAATTTACCTTTTAACTATTTTTGTGAGAAGCACCTCCTTTCAAACTTCCTTCTGCATTTGATACCAGAAATTGTTACATGGGAGGGAGAAGGCAACATCTTCATCCTGACACATAGAATTTTACAGCATTGTCATATCACTACAGATGTCTCTTTGTTTTTCCCAAGTCTTGTTGACCCTAACAATCCACCAAACCAATGGCTGTGGTTGCATCTCAGCTGACAGGTATTTAAAAAACTGTTCAGATGGATGAGAGATCCACACAACTAAATCTGGGAACAGGACTGCACAGAATGAAGTTTTCACTGCTCAAGCAAGTGGTTTGTCAAGTGGTACTTTATATAAGGACATGTGACAATAGGACAAGGGGGAATTGCTTTAAACTGAAAAATGGATACAAGATTTGGATATAAGGAAGCACCTTTTTACTGAGGGTGATGAGGGGTTTTCACATCTGCCTCTAAGACTTTGCACATTAAATGCCCACTGAAACAAATGATAATTTTTAATAGGTTGCCTCCAGCTCTGGGAGTAAAGCTCATTATCTACAGCTGAGAAGTTCAAGACTGCATTTACAGGAGGGCACACACATTGCTAAAAAATCCTAACGCTGAGCTCCTTGCATTTCATCTGTAACAAAATCTTTAAAGCCAACTAGAGTTTAACTTTTCACAGTATTATTATCACATTTACTTTAGCTTATGTCTCTTATAGGAGCCATTTAATACCCTAAAAGTTTAAGTGTTTCTTTAAGAAAATGTCATAAATACTCAAAGTTTCCTTCTGAAAAACTGTGACTAACTTTCTCATTTTCATTAAAAAATAATTACAAAAAAACCCCAAGAATCAAGTAGTTTCTCAAATAGTTCACTTACTGCCCTATTGTTTTTTAAATTAGGTTAACATTGTAACTTCCTCTGGGACCATTCTCAAGTACAGAAAAACACTGCAAAGAAAAAACATCAATTATAAAGTTTAAACTATTAGACAAAATTTGCTATTATGTTGACTGCACTTCAAAAAAGAAACTGACTTTCCAACATAGTCATCATATTTTAATGTCTCAAATTGTTAAGTCATGTTATGGTCAAATGCAGTGGTGTTGGGTTTTTTCAGTTCATGTCAGAGATGCCAAATATTTTTTCCATGATATCTTCATTGAAAAGAAATCCATTTTCCTGGAAACAGAGTTTCCTGGAAAAATGGACTTCTACAGAGAAAAGAAGGAAAAGCTAAAAAATATTTTGATGATTTTTTGTTTTCCTCCCCTTCCCCAAGAGTCCTACATTTTGAGGCAAGTTATCAGTAGGAAGAGAGAGAAATTTTTGTCTTTGGGTTTTACCTTCTGTTTCTGTCCATATCAGTTAACTAATTTCCTATTCTTGGATGTGTCTCAGCCACCACGGTTCCAGTTGGTGAAGGTTCCAGAATAGTCTCAGCCCCCTATGCTGGTGGAGACCTCTTTATTTAGAGGCTGGTACTAGACCATGGCTGCAAAATGCCAGAAAATACAGCTGACTTCCCTCCTCACTAAAAAAGCAACAAGCAGACATTTTTAATTCACTGTTTTTGGTAGCGCTGCTCTTCAATGTGTTTTAGTACTACACCAGAACATAACGCCTGCTACCTTTAAACAGGGCATTAAGAGCTACCTGTAAAAACTCTTCTTTCAGCAGAACAACAACAAATTAAAAGCCTTTCACGTATTGCTGGAAATGAGATCATTAAAAACTAATTTTCTAGCACCTTCAAAACATCTGTTTGTGTAAGTAATGCATCAATATAAAATAAGAAACTGCTCAGATATACTAGGATAATTGATTACCCAAATACAATGTTACAACACTGTTGTTTGAGGACAAAAGTGAACTTACTGAAATAAGAGAACATTTTTAAAAGCTTTTTATATAAAATTGTGTTTTATGGCAATGCAACATGTTACTCATTGCATAAGAAATTTACTGAGTTTGGGGACACAATCATAGCTGAATTTTAAGTCTAACTTTTCAAATGGGATTATTACCCCACTACTGCCCTACAATCTTCTATTTTTGTACTAAGAGTATTAACTAAAAACATTATTTAATCCATTACAGATTATAAAAACTATTACTTTTTGCATGAAGTTATTTCCACAATCAACATGCCTGCAATTATTATGCATCATCATAACTGGCATCACACTGAGAGCCTGCAACTGGTCAAACATTTGAGTGTAGCAAGGGGCAAGATGTTCCAAAATTTCAGAGTAAGGAAACTGAATTCCTTGCTAAGAAATTCAAAACTGAGTTCCTTCTCCCTGAGTTTTCTTGTCAAAAAAAGCTACCTTTAAAAATCACCTTTAGAATAACAAATTATATTTAATCTGGTTTAGACCATGTGCAACTTCAAAGTTGGATACCCATTCAAGCTCCACACAAAGCTTACATATGAATTGTCTCTGCACACTGGATTCAAACGCTGGAGGGGCTCATATTTCTTTGAAGCTGTTTGTGCCATTGCATCATGGCAAGACGGAAAACAAAGTAAAATTTTCTAGTAACATGCTCCATAAACCTTCAGACTGTCACCTCTTCTTACAAAATCTCAACAGTTGTTAATGAAATCGAGCATCCAGTTTTCTTCACTTAATTGTCAAGTTATAATATTTGCTGTGATATAAACAGCATCTGCAACATAGAAGGTAGGCAATTGCACATTTTCCAACAGAGGTAAGGAAAACTAAAAACTAGAACCTGTTTGTATGTAACAACCATCATTGATTTTAGTTTTAATTACTTGTAGAGCATTCAAAAAAACCACAGGAACAAAACCAAAATGCAGAGGATATGTACAGTGTCAGTGGCATTAACTCACCTTAGAGCACCTGATACAAAAATATACAAGGGTATTCCCAATTGTTCTGCCTCTGCTTCTGACTAGACATTAGCAGTACCAGTATGCCAACTAAAACCCAACACAGTAGCAAAACACTGCTTTTTGCTGAACACATAAACATAACTGAAATACAAGAATGGGTCTTTTTCAAATCACTGTCTATGGGAATTTACAATTTATGTTACAAGTTTTACGACAAGTTTCAGAGTATTATGTCCAGTGAAAAAGCAGGACAAGTTTTTGAAGTAATTTTCTGGAGCAGAACCAGATAAAGAGTCAAAACCAGTTTATGAGTCAAAAACCATTAAGGAAGCTAGGAGAAAACCTAACATATAAAGAGGCAAACAGTGGGGATATCAGTAAGGCATCTGAACACCCTGTGCTTATATATGGGCAGTAAGAACATTCCTGATATCACAAGAGCAGAACTTCTTCAGCTAAGGTGCACAGCAAGTAAGTTGCTTCTCTCTTTTTGAAGTGATAGGCTCTGCACTTCGTGATTGCTGAGAAAGCAGCCATAATTAGAAAAAATCCATATATTTACTTTATGAACCATTTGTTGTTAAAAATAAGCAAGCACAAACAGCAGGGGGATAAGAGGTAACACTGCAAGGATATGGGGAATGTCAATAGGTTTGTGATTTTACTTGGATAATAGCCATTCACCATGAGACTCTGACAAGAAATGCAACAAAACCCAAATCCTAATGAACAGGAGATAAGAGTTCTGGTCTTCATTATTGTCGCTGTTAGGCCACTGACCAATGGGCCATAGAAGCAGACACTCAGGCATGGTCTTGAAGAGGTTCAGCCAGAACTTTAGAACAGATAAGAAGTAGTAAACAACATAATTTGTCTCCAGGGAAGGAACAAACTTATCTCAGGATGTTTGCCCAGACTTGTGGATATGCGCAATCATTTTTATGGAGCATTCAAGGGAATGTGCCAAGGGTAGAGAAGGTGAATCAGGACAGAACGTGTTGGAAAATGGAGAGGACGTGGCCTAAAAAGGAGTCACTAGTGTAAGCTGCAAGACAGTCGGCTTGTTTGGCACAGCCCTGCACCTGATCACTGCTAAGTCCTACATCCTACTTTGTGACCTTGCTCTCTACTCTGCATAGGTGTGATCTGCAAGGAAATTCAAGAGTCAGTCAACAACGATAGGGAGATCTGTATCTGGAAAGACTAAGAAAAGGCCTAAGACAGTGACCACATAAGAGATTTCAATCCTAGGCATCAATATTGAATGAACTTTAAGCCTTTGTTAATATTTGCATCAATGAATGCTGGCCTGCCCATGAATCAGGAGAGGGCTGGTGTACCTTTCACCAGCAAACTTTCAATTCTCATCAGCTTCATGAGCCTGTTTCCTTCCTATTCACCAAAGTGCTGTCAGCATGTTTATGTGGTGCCAGTAAAGGCAATGCTTTTTCTTTGTCACTGTCTGTGTGACCAGCAATACCCTACATACAGTGCCATCTTGGGAATGTGTGCTCACTCTCACTACTCGCTGGATTTGCAGACAGGAGCAGTGGAAAGCAGACCAAGACGAGGAATGCCCTGTAGCTTAGAGGGCACTAAACATTGGTTCCCTTCACAGGTATGCCATGATTATCCACTGGAATTACTATGCACAGGTCCAACCTTCATAAAACCACACAGTCTTGCACTACACTATATTTTTTCCAGAGCCTAGAGAACACCCAGTTATCTTGAAGCTTTCTTTGTCCTTCTGTGTGACATTCCCAGCCTTCCCACCAATTCATCTTTTGCCAGACACTCTTCACATAACATTTTGAAAGATGGAAGAGCAATCTAACTTCAAAATTGTGTGGTTGAAGGAAAATGTTTCCAGTTCACCTTCACAGCAGCCAAGAAGCAAAACACGCTAATAGAAATTCTGCAAATTTGATAAAGCCATAACTTGCTGCTTTTAAAAGCTATTAGATTTAATAAGTTTGCATCTTTATCCCTAACAAAACTTCCCTTATATGACAGTTTAAGACCAAAGAAAGACCTCATATGAAGCTCAAGATCAGAGGAATGCTTTTTAAAATCAGTATGCAATTGTTTCTGTAAATTTGTTTCTCCTTTTTTTAAACACGCTCAATCTCAAGGGCTATAGAAGAGGCAAATACACTTTTGAGCATTATATTTTACCTGTCCAGTATTTAGTATGAATTTTATACTTCTACCTTATTCTTAAACTTTCAATGGCAGAAAAAAGTCATTCTAATTTTTAGAAAATCATAGCTCCATACCTTCAGCAGTGATATGAAAGCATGTGTGACACAAACAACTAAACCACCACTACCCTGTATTGCAAGTCAGTTCTTCTAGACCAAACTATTATGTAATATTGTCAAACAGACAGTCAAACAGACTCTAGCTGCAGCTTTCAGAGCAGCCACATCATTACAGTTCCCATCTCATTAGGAACTTCATGACTGTAGTGACAATTGCATGACTTCCAGATCATTAAAGATGAGCCATTCATACAAGTATTTACAATATTCCTACACACTGACTTGAGCAACTAAAACATCTCATGATAATTCAACAATTAGTTAAAAAAAAAGCACAAGAAAATCCACTTGTGAAAACACTACCAGTACTGGAATTTCTCCATCTATCATAATTTATTTTACCATGAACAATAAAATTTTAAGGCTAGATATCTACTTTATGGGTGTCAGCAAGGGTTACTGATACCTTACATGAAAAATGTTAAAAGTTGTTTTGTATTAATAAACTTGGATAACAGCATCTCTTTTCAACAGATCTTGAAATATTACATGCCCTGACCTTGCACCATAAGATAATAAGAGCAGGAGCAAAAGAAACTTCAAGTCATGTACTTACTTATTCAATGTGAGGTCAAGGATAAATTTAGAGCCAAAGGCCTCAATCTGGAAACTTGCCTGGGCCAGATGTACAGCCTGTAAACAGAAACACACAGTTGTCAAAACATTCACTGAGTTTTATATACAGCAAATGTGACTGTGAAAAACAAAGTTATGGAAAACATGCTTATTTTCATGAATCTCATGGGCATATGAAAACTTTAGCCCTTTAAAAGACTGAAATAATGAAAGCATTTGTAATACTTTCAAATAAGAAAATCAAATATGACAAGGCTCATATTACACATTATGAAAAAATCCTTCAAAATAATCCCTTCACAATTAATGGCTTTGTACTTGGCACTGTAGCTAAACCAGTATAAAGCATATTGATGCTGGTCAACATACAACAAATCAACATTAGCTTGTCTCACTTGTCGGGATATTCAGTACTTGTCAGGCAAATTGTATTCCGTATTTTTCTCTACACTGTAATAACTGTAGTGAAAGACATTTAAAACACACTTATCTGTTTTCTAGAAAAATTGGGAGATAAGACATGATCCAAGAATTTCCTTTTCTAAAGACACTGTTCCAGCAGGGTTGAAAAGATTAGATCTGAATTTCACAGTATCTTTCCTGATAATGTTCTAATCAAATCATGCTTACTTATTATACACTAATTTGATACAGTATTAATAATTACAAAGTTGGAATATTATGACTAAGCCTGTCAAAAGACAAAAAAATCCCTATTTTTGATAAAACACCACAATTAATCTTCAGGTATGTCACAAAAAAAGATATCAAGTTCCAGTTAGTTTACAGCATAACTCAAATACTATGAAGGTTAGTTTTTATGGCCCACAGTTCTGTTCTTCTTTGGGAATTTCTCCACAAAGGATAAGGTCTTTATGTTTCTCTTCCATTCTCGCACTACACAAAGCAGCACCAATTTTATCTTTTTTCTCAGCAAAGTTATTCATCATCTTTCAGAAAATTCTTCAATATAATTTTTTTTAAAGTTGCTATTGTGACTAAAATCAGCTGTGACATTTCCTGTATTACTTTATCATTCTTTGCTGCCAGAATTATAATTTCCCTTTCAACAGGGTCACAGAGCTTTATCATCAAGCTTCTTTTTTTAAAAATAAAAGTAATGTACTTACAAAAAATTTTAAATACCTTTAATGCCATTAAACAATCTTCGCTAAAGCCTGTCTTTGTTCATTAAAAAAATACAATTACTCTAAACATGAATTAAAAAAATATTATTCCTAGCTGATATCTAAAATCATATAGAAGCAAACCAGTACTAAACTTTCTCTCTGTTCTATATTTTGGAAAATGGATATTGCTGTATCACCAGTTCACCAATTTGCTAACACTGGTCTGGCAGAACTGAGTTTACAGCTGCTCTGAATCAGCAAAGCAGGAGGGTTTAAATATAAACACAAACAGGTGGCATGATCAGAGAGACTCTGCTAGCATATACATTTAAAAAAATAAGTAAAGTGAATGTCAGGTTAAATACATGCCTAGTAGAAAAGGCTTTTCAGCCCAAATCCATTTTTTTTTTTAAGTGAAATCAAGGAACAAGTATCACAAAGAGCCTTCCAAGCACCTGTTCATGACAAAAATTTTATTATGTTTTCAAAATACACATATATTAATTTTTTTTTAAAGCATGAAAATTTGTTACAGGAAAAGGAATGCAATTAGTTTTATGCCATAAAGATTCCACTTAAGAGCTACAAAGCTACTGCTTTTAATCTCTTCCACATGTAACATTTACCTAAAATGATGTGTCTTCATATATATGCCGCAAACAAGATTTCAGTGTTAACTATCTGCAAAATTTACAAGAGCATGAACTATTTCATTAAGATAATTCTGAGACATGAAAAATCTCTCCCTAGGCATCAGCTACAGATTTTAGTGACAGCTAGATGGACGACTAGTCTGATCTGCTATAGCTTTTCTATTGCCCGATCAAGCCTGTTCAATGATACCTGTGTATCACCCTTCAAGTTTCTAAGCCAAGAACCATGTATTCTTTATCTTTCTGCAGTTTCAAATTATTAAAAGTAATTTTTATTCTTGGTCTGCAATATCATAAAACCCCTTCCTCTTGTAGAATTACATATAGCAACATCGTTGCTTCTGCAAGCAACTACTTCTGCGTATAAAAACACTACTTGCAATCTATTAGTGTGAGTCACTAACAGATGCAGCCTGCACATAAAAGCAATTGCTGCAAAGCAGCAGACACTGATGACCTGCAGCAGGGCATGTTCTCCACCAAACTCAACTGAAACCATTGGTTACAAAAAGATTTTAAATCCCCGCAGTTTAGCTAAAGCACTGTTTTGAATTCAGGTGAATGCAATACACTGCTGCTACAGCAAATAGAGATTCCCTTAAGCCAATTTAACAATAGATAACCACCCCCAAAAGCCGTAAACCAGAAACCAGCTGAAGGTAACGAGACTAAATATCTACTCCTGAAACTGATTATTTTCCTGCAATGTTATCATAGAAAGCTACCAGTGAATTATCACCAGGTGTTTTAAGCATTACAACCATCATGTACCACAATGATGGGAGGAAATATTTCACGAAAGTATCTGCAATTCTGTTATCCACCTTATAATTTCACTGTATTCTCTCATCAGCTACTGTATAATACAAATACCTGAAGTAAAATCTGAAATACAGTGTTCTTCTCATTGGTATACAAAAATAAATTCAAGCAAGAATGTAATGTAGACCAGCAAGTAGTTTGAAGAATATGTATTTTCTCAGGTAAAGTATTAAACATCATCTTCTTGTACGGCTTGCACACATGCAAATGCTCACACCTGCATAACTATTCTTTATTTACATAAAGATGTGACCAAGTTCCTTTGTCCATGTTTGCTTATCATTTAAAAACCTCTGCAGAGATTCCTGCTTTGACAGCTATAGCCTATTCCAATGGCAAAGCCAAAAAATAAAAAATTACATGAAGTTTTTCTTCAGCAAAGACTTACTGATGATGTAAGTAAACCATAAAAATATGGTTTGAAGAAAGGGCTGAGTCTTTCAAATTCTTCCTGTCCTCATACCCAAATTTTAGAAAAAAAAGTCTTTTTTCCCCTGTGTTCTGGAAGCTCAAATTACTGGTGTAGTCATTGTAATAAGAGATTCTTCATACTAGGGACATTCTAAGAATGCTGTAGCTGCTTAGTTGCAAAGTCGCTTAGCTGCAAAGTAGTAGCTCTCAAAATTTTTCCAAGCTAAAAATCCATATGTATAATGAATTCCAGTTTCTTTCAAATCAGTCATGAGGTTAGAGTATGTTTCAATATAAAAATGGCAGTAACAGGAATCTCAGTTCTACTGATCTGTCACAACTTGAATCCTTTCATTGTTTTCATTATCACATTTGGGCATCGATAATTCACTTTTTTCAGACTTTCAGGAAATTTACAATTATCATCACCAAAAATAAACTACTATATTCATTTTACTTTCTTCACAGTAAAACTATGCCCAATGCAATCATGTGTTATCCCTTCAAAAATACTAAGTTCTGTCACAAGTCTTTAAACACAAGTAACAGCATTATTTAACTGACTGATGGTAGCTATGAGTCTTTTGCTATATTCATACAGATACAATCTCCAAAGGACAAGCTCATTGCTTTTAGAAATCTATTTTTGCTGTTCTGCTGACTAAAATAATGGTCAAAAGCTACCTCTATCTCAGTTTAGAAGCTGAGCAAGGGGTTTCATCACTCTCATTATGGAAATAGAAATGTAAGTCAGATTTAGATGGATTTTACACCATCAAAACAGTTTTTTGCTCTAGACCTTCACTCTAATAATAGCCTAAGTTTTGTCACAAGTCAATGGGACTATGTATTAGCTCATAATCCTGCTTTTAGCTTGTTGGCCCATCCTCAGACCCCATACAGAAACCATTTCCTCTTCTAGCATTTGGTTACATTCTACATCCACCAAAACAACTTTCCACTACTCCCTGGAAAAAAAGCATTTCATATTCAAACAGAATACCTAAATATCCCAGCAATATTTGAAAAGTGATGTTTAAAACATACAGCATTTCAGAAAACCTCCTGTTAATGATTTGTCTCTGGACTTCAACAATAGAGGAGTTACTTCGATGCACTTGAACCCCAAGCCTTGAAGGCTGCTCTTTGAAAGAAGGGTTGTGGGCATGTGAAAAAAGACCTAGATTTGCCTCTGGAAGCAATCCTACTGTTGTGCATCTAAACCCCAGGGGCCAGAACTCACCATTCTCTCCCAACATGGCAATACTTAGATACCCTTCTCTAGAAACACTGGCCATATCCCTCTTGAGAATTGTTTTGTACAACTCCATAAAGTAGTGCATTACCTATCTTGGGCCACCTTCCTGCAGTACCCAGCTTCCCACAAACGCTAGAAAACCTATAAACTTAATTCATTTCTATTTCAGAACAAGGCATAACAAATACAAGTGTTGCACTAACACTTAGGAAATTAAACCTTCTATAACTTATTGTGTGAAGATCATGAAAGGACCCAGAAATACCCAGATTTTTAAAAAAAAAAAAAAAAAAAAAGAATTTAAGAAGTTGTAGAAATAACATGACCCGCATTTCAGCTAAGAAACAAAGATCTACATCTAGTCAAAGTTGGCATAAGGAAAATCTCCTACTCCCAGAAACCAAAGACAGGAAGACCAATTTCAATCTTCCCATTAGTATCTACTGAAGACACTGAGTCAAGATAAGCCATTTGCATTAACATAAATTCAGTATAGAATAGAAAAAAATACAAAGTACACACAATTTTCCACTTACAGGTAGTGCAAACTGAAGCTGCACCACTGAAAGATCAGGAAAGAAGAAAAAAAAAGGCAAAGCCAGCTGAAATACAACAAAGATTTTTCAACAATCTAAAATACATCTAAGTCACATGGATTTCATTCATTATTTTGACCACTTTTCATTACACAGGGATTAAAAGTGAAAACACAGCCTAAAACAGGCATGTAAAGGGAAGACTAACTAGTGCACAGGATTTTCATCTGGATTTTAGTAAGAATTCACACGATGCTATGTCTTAAGAGTTTACCAATTGTGACCTTTGGTCTTTGGCAAAAAATACCTGCTTTTTCTTCAATATTGCTTCCTTTTAAATGGAAAAGTGAGGTTTTCCTTCATCTTAAGGATGCTTTCCTGCTCAACTTTCATATGCCACATACTAAAATTACATAGAGGACTAAGACAGTACTGTATCACAACCTTTGAAGTAAGGCAACATAGCAAAGATTACTGCATTCACCTGGCAACAGTATTTTCTTTATGTAAATGGCAAGCAGCTGACCTGATCAGAAACACCTGGAGTTCCACCCCATGAAAAACAGTTAAAAATAAATCATTTTTTTGGGGGGGGAAGGTGAAATATCTTCATAGTCAAAAGTACTCTTCCTTATTTTTTCCTCTTTAGGATCTACAAAACAGTTTTCCTAACACCTCTCTCCTCCCCAAGATTACACTATCAGCTTATAACTATGCATGAAGAGATGGCTTCTTTAGAGCTCCTGAAAACTTATGATTCAGAAACTGTCCAGCAGGTACAGTCTGCCTTCATATGCATCCAGTTCAAGCTATTTTCAACTCAAAATTTGCTAAGGTTGCCTTGGGATGTGTTTCTCCAGCAATCCTATTATGTTCAAACATCTTGCACTCCAGGATTTTTCCTTCTGCTGGACATTGTAAGGACTTGCTACTAACCTTTTGTGACAAGTTGTGCCCCATGCAGTCTTCCTGCTAGCTCCTAAAAATCTTGTGTATGTAGCTTATGAAAATGAACCAAAGCAGTCATCTGGTTCAATAAAGAGATTACCTTCAAAACACTACCTCCACCTGCAGAAGTTTAAAAAGACAGAACACAGGTGACTCAGACCTCTTCATCAAGTTTAAGGATTCCTACGAGCTTCTTCAGTGTGTTTTTATAAATAGATGTTCATTTTTGAGCATTTTGCACTAAAAATAACTTCAGAAGAACTCAAAACCAGATAGCCTTAATTTGACTGTGAGGAAACAGGTACACAGAATTTAGAGATTTCGAGCATCAAGTATTTAAAATCTGTTTTTATAAGAGCACAAAGCTAAAATAAAATATTTACTAGAACCCTGTCCCCCTTGGAGATAGATCACTTTGTCAAAACAATGGTGAACATTTCTTTAACGGTGATAAAAAGCTTTTTCCAAGAACAAGGAATGAGAGGGGGTCTTGATCACGTACACCTTCTCACTATGATGACATTTCACCAAACAGGAATAGAGAGAATCAGTGCTAATCAGGTAACTTATTATTTATAGGTTTTTTTATTCTCTGGTACACTGTTTTCTCTCTAGTGTTTAATTTCTACAAACATTTCATGAAGAATGTTACAGACCCTTACTTTTGGGACATGACTTTTAAAAAATATTTTAAATAATTTTACATAATTATATTTCTCCAACTTTACCTCTTTCTTCCCACGTGCACACCATTTCTTTTAGTCTCGCCCACTCCTTAGAGTGACTCAGCATTTCTGAGGCATTCAGGCCTAATCCCACAAACTGGCCATATTACACTATTATGACCACTATAGAGAAGTTCCACAGAAAGGAGTCTACTGAATATTATCAATAGTTATGGACTGTTTCCATATTATATGCCTATAAATGGCATATTAAGGTTGACAAGAAAATACAGGTTAAAATGTATAGTCCCAAGAACAGTAAAAGAACAAAAACATTTTTTTCCTCAACATTTTACACTCTATCCATATATAAGGCTGCCTTAACTTTTTTCACATGGTATTAAAATAAAAAAAACACCCATACCCTAAATACAGATGCCTTTCTTTACCTAACTATAAAGGTATTTTGGCTACTTCTCTTTATTACCAAAGTCACATCAAAATATCACAAGTAGGATTTATTACAACATAGCATTTCTTTTAATTCTGGGGAAGAATAAAAGCCAGTACTGAAAAGAATCCTCCCCATAAGTCAAAACCACCCCCTGGGTATCTTTCACAGTCAATTGCATTGTTTTATTTATGGGTTGTTTGGGTTGTTTTCCTTTTATACCTTCCAGACTTCCCCCAGGCCTCAATCATTGCTCTACATAGAAGAGTATAGCAAACATTAAACAGAAGAAAATAATAAAATAACAAATATTTTAGCTGTTGTAAAGTAGATGAAAGGGCAAAGAAATTACTTCATGCAAGGAAAGGCACAAGATGCAAGGTGGGGTGAAGGTGTCAGATACAACAATCTGGAAGCAAGACATTTAAAGATCCATCAAGACAATGGACGTAATCTACTCTTTCCTTCAATTAAATATAAACAATAATTATAAAACAATAGAAATTTCATGCCAGAAGAATGAAGTCAACATAATGTCACCCTCCATGAAGGCCCAGGATTAAGGAACCCTTCTCTGGGAAAAACTGCAGCATTAGCATTACCTGTGCTTAAAAGGGACACAATGAGTAGAAAGAAGATCCACTTTACACAATAGTCAGCAGCAAGCATGCCCAAGGAAATCAATACCAATTCTGTCAGCACTGATTTCTGCAGAGCTTTACTCCAACATGTAGACAGATGGTAGGGCACAGGAAGGAAGAGCAATGTTCTTGTGGGCAGTGCTGGGTAAGTGTAGATATTGGTGGACATTGTCCTCTATGGATTTCAAAAAAACCCCCATATACAGCAACATGGAGGAAGCATTATTCCTAAAGGCAAGTCTGCAAGCACTTGGAAACCCCTTTCTTCCCAAGAGCAACACAGCAAGACCTTAGTGTTTTAAATGTATTTAAAAGAGCGGCCTCACTTGAAAGAGTAAAAGTTCTGAATGTAGTGTTCTCTTAAGTAGCTCCAGTTTCCAACAAACAAAAAGTTTTTCTGTGCCAGCCATAACATACTGGTGTATTGAGATGCATCCAAAGGCACACACCAGTATCCATGTCCAATAAGCTAAGAAGCAACCTTTCTTCCTATTAAAACATAAAAACTACGCAGCTATCTCAACTTTCTTTTTGAAAGATTATTCAGTACCTTCTTATTAATTCCACATCTGAAATGGCCCATAATCAATATTACCATAAGCACATATATATTAAAGTCACTGTCTAAAATTTCAAGAGAAATTCTATGCAGTAGGTAGGAACTCCATTATAGCTAAGTCCTTCAGTTATATCACACACACTGATTTGCTTTGCTGTCTCTTCCCTACCACGGCAATCTCTTTATATTCAAACCATCTTTACCTTCACTTTACCTTTTACCTGTAGGAAGAAATTAATTTTTTAAATAAATACTTACAAAAATAGGATGAAATAAATTTAAAGGGTAATAAGTGATATACTTTAGACAGGTTTATTTCTTTACAAAGTTATTCCACAAAACCAAAGTTTTTTCAATTCTATACAATTTCAGAGAAAAAAAAAAATCCAAACATTGTGCATCCATACAAAATGGAATATTAGATCTTGCCACTAAAAATGAAGAATGCAGGTACTGTTTGACAAAAAATGGTGACACTTTACAGTGGTCTTCACTGGCCACACAGTGGCAGGAAATTAATGCTGCATGTATCAGGTGCTGCACAGCACACTCAAAGCTCAGTAACTCATGCTGCAAGTTTAGGATTCCAAAGAAGCTCCCTATGCAGATACTTCTGCAGTCTAGAGCTATTTTGGAAGAAACATTTTGTGGATGGTAGTGTACCAGAAGTGTAGACACCAGAATCTACACTGATTAGTCAAGTCAACACCATCTAATTCTCATTTGTTTTATCTACAGTTCAGTTTCTGAACCATTCTGAAATTCAAAATAATTAAGTTAACACAAGGGAAATTACATTCTTGTTTAATTACATGTACTCCTTTAATTCCTAAAAATTGTGGTAGGGACCACCATTAAGTCTTGAATATCTACAGATTAAAACAAACAGTTTCACATTCCATGTCACTGTTTGTGTCACTGTTTTGAGAATTCTGCAGATGAGCCTTTTTTTACCCTACCTTGTCATGTTTTTGCTGGTGCCTTGCCCTGGTATCCAGGATATGGTAAGGAGTCTCAGAGTCTCTGTTGATGTAATAGATTAGTCTTGAAGGCAGTGTGATTTCTTTCTGGATTGCATTGCTGTAGCTGTTATTTTTACTGTTACTGCTGTTACTCTGTTGAAATGTATTCTCTTCCTCTGCCAGTACTTCCTCTATACCGCTTGCTGTTTCATTCCAGTGCAGGCCTGGGGAAGAAAGATATGCCAGCCGTAAATTCCATGGCAGAATGTGTTTATTTCCATGAAAATGCTACATATTTGCTTGCAGTTTTCTAACATTTTACTAATCACTCAAGCAAACAAAAAGATAGCTTACTCATTGAGCTAGATTTGATTCATTTTTCACACATAAAATGGTTTGAGAAAGAACATTATTTATTTAATTGCATATACATTTTCTTATGCACTCATAGATTATAAATATTTTAATATCTCTCAACCTTCAAGAAGAAAAAAAAAAACAACCTAATGCATATGCAGTTACCCCCAGCCCATCTTGGATAGCTAAATTTTTTCACCAAAAAATCTACAAAAAGCTAAGAATACTCCCCGTGTTGTTAACATACACTGAATTCAGAGTCCATGTGCACTGAATGCTAAACTTCCTATTATGTAAAGGGAATTGATTTCTACTTCTTTTAACTTTGACAAGACCCCTCTTCAGCAGCAGCTTTTGAAATGAAATCCTGTATTGCTCCTCATTAAAATTTCAAGATAGTCAATCAACGCGATGTAACAACATAACAATATTACAATGTAACGGCAATGTACTAACAATAATAACATTATGCACAGACAGACTGCATTCAGAGCATTCCACCTAAAGGCAACCACGAGCAAATAAACAGAGCACACATGAAAATCCGACCCCAAGCAGACAAATTATCGGATCGCCGTCCACATGCATCGTGACACATACAAAGCCCACCTAAGCTTTTTGCGTCGCATCCCTCACCGGCGTCTTTCCACGCACAGCATCCCTACTCAACACACTGCAGCACCGGCACCGCACGTACCTCTCTTTTGTGCAAGCAAGCAAGCCAAGGAAATGTTAACTGAGCCCCGGGGTTACACGCGCCGACACAGACACGTACACAAAGCTGGGAGCGGGAAGGGAGGAAGGAATGGTTTGAGGGGGAATGGATGTTGCCGGGGTCCATCGCGGGGGACAGCGACCGAGGGGCCGCAGACACCTCAGGCACACGCACCCGCGCCCCCGCCATACCCACCGGCGGCCGCTGCGGCCGCGCGGGCCCGGGGGCAGGAGGAGCCATGGAGGAGCAGGAGCAGCGAGACGAGGTGGCCGAGGAGCGGCAGGAGCGCGGGGCGGCGGCGGCCGCCGCAGCCAGGCTGCCGCAGGGAGCTGCTGCCGGGCGGCTTCATGGCTCATAGCGCCCCGGGGCGGGGGGGCAGCGCGGCACAGCCCTCACGGCCGGCGGGCTGTGCCCGGGGGGCGCGGGCGGAGCGGCGCGGGCGGGTCCCCGCAGCGGCACCGCCCGTGCGGCTCCTGCCGCCGCCGCCGCCGTGAGGGACACAGCGGCACCTCAGCGCGGGGGCGGGCGGGTCCCCGCAGCGGCACCGCCCGTGCGGCTCCTGCCGCTGCCGCCGCCGCCGCCGTGAGGGACACACCGGCCCCGCCTCGACACCTCAGCGCGGGGGCGGGCGGCGGCGCGCGCGCACCTTCCGCGCCCGCCTCCGGCCCCGCGGGCCCGCGCAGGCGCGCTCGGGCCGGGCCGGGCCGGGCGGGGCCGCGGCCGCTGTCCGATGTGCTGCTCGCGGGCCCCGCCGGCTCCTCCGCGCCGCTCGGACGCGCTCCGCCTGTCCCGGGGACCGCCGCCCGCTGTGCAGCCGAGAGCGAGGGGCGGCCTCCCGTGACGGGGTGATCGCCCCTAGCTGTCCCTAGAGCTGCCCCGGGCCGGGGGCCCGCGGCTGCGGTGGAGCGGGGCCGAACGGGCTGAAGCGGCAGCTGGGAGCGGGTGCGCGGCTGCCCGCGGCTTAGCGCGCAGACCTCGCCCCTGACGTGACCACAGCTGCAACCAGCTGGGTTTAGGAATTATTTCGAAGAACTTTCACTCAGAGTGAAATTACTTTAAAATCCATCAGCCCTGAGCAAAGTTCGGAAGTCTCCGGAGCCACTGAACAGCAGCAGGGGCAGCTTGTTCTCCTGAGAGCAGGGCCGGTCTTCGCGCCCCGGGCAGCTCTGCAAGTTGAGCCATTTCAGAGCTGGCAGTCCCCAGCTACTGCAGAGGGATGCATGAGCAGGCCCTGCTCCAAGAGTTTTGCGGAGCTTCAGGCTTCCCCCTCTCCTCCCTCCCAACGCCTCCAGCTAACAGCTCTGCTCCTTCCATCCCCCCGGCGTTCTCTTTGCTCCCTGGGACCCGCTCATCCTTACTGACTGCAGCTAACCCCTGCAATGAACGGGGGTGGGGGTGAGAACCAAATGTTACCAAAAAAAGGTGTGCATACATTACAAAGAAAATGGATGTGTGTACAGTAAACCAAGAGGAGGACTGCAGGGAGGTGCATGGTTAGATTCTGACCTGGTGTAAATCCACCCTGTGTTCAGCAGCAGACAGTTTGGACCACAAACACAAGGACTGGTTCATTTCTGTGCAGTGAATAGTACCTCTCATACTTCCAGTCCAGCATGCCTGAGGTGAACCACCAACATGAAGAATACTTGCAAAGATAAAAATAACTTCAAAGAGATATGAGAAGATGAATCTTCTGTTTTCTATTCATTCCGTGACTTCAAGAGTCAGAAAACCTGAGTTTAGAGGCAAGTCTAGATATGGATTTCTTAGCAAACATTTTGCCCAGCAGACTTCTAATATCCTAATATCCAAGAACAGATACATTTTATTTTGGTGCAAGTCTTGCTGCTGAGGAAATAAAGATGTTTCTCTTTTTTTTTTTTTTTTTTTTGTCTGGATATTGCTTTTTATTTGTCAGTTTATGCCTTCTAATCTGAGTCTGCATACCACATATATTTCCAGAAAGATAGCTAGTGCTCTGTTCCACATAATTTTCCCTACATTCCAGCCTGATTTCATTATCATTGTTAATTTAGAAAGCATAAGCAGTTTTACAGATCATAACCATGCAGACTACTTTATAACAGTAGCGTTATAAATTTTTGAAAAAATTATTTCTGAATTCTCATGCTGATTAAATAGGTGCTACTTGTGGAACTTGAAAATCTAGGTATGTAGCAGCAGACAAACACTTTGAAAAGACAGATCCATGCTATTGCCAGGGATAAAAAAAATATAAAATGTGCCATAGGATTTCACTGTTGTCTAGGTCTAATGAGAAAGGTATACCAGTTTTCTACATAAAATGGTCTCCCTTAAATCTCACATTTCCAGGCATTTTCCATGCAGCCCACCCAGCCCAGCTGTTCCTCATCATTAGACATCACAATAATATTTCAAACAACAGCAGCTCGTGTTTCTTCCCATAAACATATAAACAGAACAAAGGACCAGTTATGTGACTGCATTCAGGTCTAAAATAAATAAAATTTTTAAAAATATTTTAGAGCAAAGAGAAAAAGAGTAGAATGACCATGCAATTTCACCATACACAAGAAAAAAGTCTAGCAACGATGAACGCCAGAAACATCTGCTCTCTGAAGCTATTAGGTCATGAATTTTCTGCCCAGGTTGGGAGGGTAGAAAATAATGACTGCCTTTTTGTACAAAGATGGTCTAGGGCAAAGATTTTTCTGAAGTTCTTTAAACTCATGTCCAAGCCTCCGGCAGAAATAATCACCTGAAGAACCATCTAAAGCAGATATGCTTACTCTCCCCAAAGCCCTGATGGGCATGTGGCTCAAGCTGTGCCTCACAAACCTGCTAGAAACCTGCAGTTCACAGAGCATAATCAGCTCAAGATGAAGTGTCCTACCATGAATGACAGCTGCTTTTTCTTTTTTTTTTTTTGAACTTGCTTTCAACTTTGAATGACACTGTGAAATAATCCCAGATGGATTGTACTGCAGATGTCTGAAAACAAAATACCAGAAGCATGGGTTATTGTAGCATCTGTATCCAGTGAAAGAGATTGAAACATCTAAATCAGAAGGACACAGGAAACAGCTGACAGCTGGAGCTTCAAGACTGGCTGGGGAGCAAATGTGTACCATGCAAGGTATACACATACTTTCGATCAGGGTGTTAAATAGACTTTACATCACAACTTCAGATGATTGCCCAGAGCTTTCAATTCCTTCCTCCCTTCTCAGGGTGGGGGGCAGTGAGCACATGGGATGAAATTTCATAGTGTCACAATTCAAAAAACAAAGGCTTCAGATGCAAAACTGCTGATTATAATCTTGGTTGTTCATATTGATACTCAGGTGGAAGATGTTGGTCCAGACTATTAACCCAGCCATAAAGATAACAAACTTCCAACAAAATCAAATGCCTTTTCTGATGAAAAAATGTCACCATATCACTTCTGAGAAAATCTCCATGTAAATTATGGATTTAAAGAACTTGTTCCTTACAAAGCATAAATAATACTGACCTTTCTGAGTGTGCACAGTAAGACAGTATCTTACTAGAAAATAAAGATAATTTCTAGATTTCAACAGTAGTCTCTTATCTAATATTTATTTTGAGAATCCATGTAACAAGTCCTGCAACAAATAAGCAAGTGGGTATTCCTGGATATTCCCCACAGAGAAAAACTATTTTTCATTTTAACAAAAAGAGGAATATTTCTGTTGCAGATGGAATATGAAGGAGACAAGTTCAGGAGATGCAAACATGGGTGACTGATTTATCAAAAAGTCTTTGCAGGGATGCCATAAGAACAAATCAAATTTACAACAGTAATCATTACAGAGGAGTAAAGCACTAGCATAGTCTGACACTTTGGTAATAACAGGTAATTCCAGGTGAGCAGCTCCAGACTGACCCTGGCCAGTGAAAAGTATAAACGCCACGGGGTGCAGGCAGCACAAACAGCACGGCAGAAGCAGCTATTGCTGAACTCTGCTCCCAGAGAAGGGCAGTAGTCAAGTCTGATTCTGATTTACTCACATTACTGCAGCACTAGCAGGCTCAGCTAGGGTCCTGCTGTGCACTGTGCTGTACACACAGGACAAAGTGACAGATCCCTGGTAAGAGAAATTTCCTTTTTATTTGCAATAGCAAAGAGCAGAGCCAATGCTGTAAGTAACAGAAGAAATCGAATGGCTCTAGGAGGGGTACCAAGCATGCTGCAAGTCTAAAAAGTGGTAATTACACAGGGGACTTTTAACAATAGAACCTCATTAGCTGGCACTAAACTAATGCACACAACCTGTAATCTGCATGCAAAAGAGGGTGGTAGCCATTCTCAATTTCTCAACAGGGGGTTAACAGTGAAGACAAAGCTGTACTGAAACTTCTTGCCACCCATATTTCCTTACTTTGTATCATATGCAGTGTAAGTATGGATAATTTATACTGAGAAGAAACCTGGTAATTGCAATGAACAATACATTGCATTAGCATAACTGGTTTTAATCATTCATGTTTCAATACTCACCAATTCTCCATGTTCAGCTTTTCTTAAAGAGCTCCTCAGTAAGTAGAGTGAAAGAGAATATTGCTGTTAGAATTTTTTGTAATTATATGACCATCTCTTGCTACACACCCCACCACGTAACAATGCAGCAGCAACATAGCATTTAGTCAGAAAAATCAGTACTTTTCATTTATTCTGTATATTTTAGCTCTGTAAATACTTTCAGTAACTGAGGGGATAGGAAATCATGAAGTCATGCAGTAATCTAAGAAACACATAAAACAGATTCAGGAAAGAGAGCACTGACTAGATTGTTCAGAAGCAGCCATCATTTTCCAAATTGGAGCTCTAACAGAACTGGGTTTCCATTACCCTTCACTCTTCTGTCTTTATTTCAACCTCATACACTTTAGAGGAAGAGCTTTATTCTGCTACTTCACAGTTCATCAGAGCCCTAAAAACAGTTTTTCCATCTATGTACAATAGTGCAACTATGTTCAATATTGGACACAACACTATTTTAAACACAGTAATACTATAGAATAAAATGCAGTAAAAAAGTCACTTTTCCCTCAGAACTGTCACTCATTTACTGAGATCTGTGTGCACATCTTCATTAATCACTCTGCTCACCAGTGATACTGCACAAATGAACTCTTTTGTGAGTACTGTATGTTCCAGCACTCCAGGGTAGAATATGCACAGTAATTAGGATATACTTGCCAGCCCTCTCCCCTTAACACTGTGGAATGTTAATGTTAAGGTCAAGTGGAAGCAGTAAAATGGTAAAAGAATGTATCTTACCAGTGTTCAGCAGAGAAGGAAAGGGAACACAGCTGTGCTGCTAATAGCAAATGGGTCAGAGGGTTTATTAACTGCAGTTCAAATTGCATCCAGGTGAAACTTAAAATCAATCATTTAATTCTGGATGAAGGAAAAATTACTTTGAATAAACGTGACAGACTAATTTCAGAATTAATCCACTGTGTCCTCCTGTATAATTAACTAAGCTTTCATAGCCAAAGGACTTTACAAGCTGTTTAGTAGGATTCCTCAGCAGCATTTAAGTAGTTGCATGTAAGAAATTGTACACAAGACACTGCAGTGAGAGTTTATGCCATCAGTGGAAATATTCTCATACTAAAAACTCCAATTTTTCACCATATTGTCCAAATTATTAATGAGAGCGAGAGCAGCAGCAGAAACATGCTGGTCAATGAAGCTACCTAGGACACATTTGTCAACTGTTCTGGTACAGATATACTTAGCAAGTAAAACATATGCCACCAGCAGGGAAAAAAAAGGCTGCCCTTCTAATAAGCAAGCACTTCTAACTCTGGCTGTGACAGCAGCCTGCTCCTTGCTAGCTTGTTTCACTCTTGTGAGGTAAAATGTAAAAATAGTGTCAAGAAAGTAAGATGAGGTGGCAGGGGAAATCTTACTTAGATATGTACTTTGAATTATATATCCTTCAAAATAAATACATGGAATTTACATCCCAAGCACTTACCACAGCTGATCAAATATTTCCGAGTGGTAGGCTCTAAAAAAGCTAGATTGCAGCTATTCCAGCGCAGCTTTGGAAAGGGGAGGGATGATGTCATCACTCATTCCCTGACACTCTTGCACAGGGGAGAAGGGGACTGCAAGGGATTTCTGGAATCATCAAGTCCAGCTCCTGGCTATTCCACTGCACAGTTCATTCCATACATTTCCTTCAAGAGTAACTGGGGAGTTTGTCCTTCTACTGCCACTGGAAGATGTTTCAGAAGCTTATGGTTAGAATCAGTAAGCAATCCTCTTCCTTCCCAGACAAAATTTATTCATGCCCAAGAGAAACCCATTTGTTCCTGTGCCCCTCTTTCGTTCCTGAGGCAACACTAGCACTAATAGCTCATTCCCGCTACTAGTAGCAAGGACCAGGCTCTCAATGCTTACAGCATGTAAGCCCAAGTGATAGGTGAAAATTTTATGAGACTGAAGTTGAAAATATCTTTTAGCACAGAGAGGCCCCAAAGAGTAAAGGCTGCATTAGCCTGAGAAGCAGAAGGAATATGGCCATGCCAGTACAACACATGCTTGAGCTACTAAACCTCACTGGGAAAAGGAACTTACTATCTATAGCTACTATTGCTTGGAAGATGGCTCACTGGGTGTGGACAAACAGAATTTAAAGGTGTTACAGCTGCTTTTCTAATGTTCACCCCAAAATAGAAATATTCATCCTTCAATAACTGGCAGGTGCTGAGGTGCTGCTCAGGTACACAGTCTTGCATTCAAGAGAAACACCTGTGCTGCTGCTGCTGCTGTCATCACTGCTGTCATACTATGCTATAAAAGGTAGGTTAAAATGCTGAGAAGTGGCAAAGCTCATCACATGAGGAAAATCCCGGTGTTTCCAAAAAATGCAGCTCTATGAAACAGGCGGAAAAAAACTCAGAAACTGTTATATCCAATTAGGCATCCTGCCTTTTCTTCATAGAAAAATTTGGACCAGTTTCCCTGCTCTTTCCCTAATTAGGCATAGGGATGAATCAGACATGAAACACACTACCCTAAAAGATTCCTATTTGATGCTGTATCTAGGCTTTGGCACTGATTCCCCTAAAGAACCTAAAACATTTAACCGTCATATCTCTAGAGAGATGGTCTGAATTTTCAAGAAAAATCAGTGCAAAGTATTATCAAATTGTTGCACTAAAGCCTTAGGGTGTCACCAACATATATTAGTTACTACAATATATTTTTTATCACAAAAATATTGCAATACTGGACATGGATCACAGATTGGTGTGTTATGATCCCCACACCAAAGATCTTCTAAACTAATTTCCTTATAAGTTTTATATACAACCAAAGAAAATCCTCTTTCATCTTCTCCCTGCCAGTCATTCTGGACCTATGGATTCCCAAATCTTAGAGGTTAGTCACAGATTTGGTCATTCTCATGACCCATCTGTCAAAGAGAGCATCAACATAGTTGTTTTGTAACATTGCATCAGTTATGCACAGATCCCAGTGAATGTTTTGCATAATTTCTGCTATTAATCTCTTGCTTCCTAAGGAAGCTCGAGTAAATTTTCAATCTTCCAAAACACAGAAAGGATCACAATTCAACAATATTTTACTGCTTTACCAGACTTGAGCTGCCAGTGCCATAATGCAGCACAAAATTCAGGGGCATACTTCCTCTGCTTTGTCATCTTTGTAAAAATGCAGATCAGATCCAAAAAGTCTTTCCCCAATGGAGTATGCACCCCTCAGGCTTCATGTTAATTTTCTGGACAAAAATCTCAGCCATAAACCTTTAGAGCACAAAAAACCTGAAGTCGTCACAACCATGAAAGAGGGTAGTCCTCTTTCACACCCACCCTCTTTCACACACAGCCCTCCCATGTGGATTGTCATGTCAAGAACCCACACCTGGGGGATGTGAAATTATGTCCTTTACCCCGCTGCTTTCATTTTTCCTTTCACCCACATGAACTCACACTTAGTCACCCTTCAAAGATCTTATTATTTCTCTATAAGCATATGTTCCCCATGGTTTTCTGGAATTGCTTATCCCACTAGTTAACCACAAGTTTAAACACACATTATTATTTGTTGTTACTATGGAAATGTAGCATGCTTTTTAAGACATCCATGGAAATGAAAGCATCATTATTTTATCCTGCATGGAGTATCTTTGTAGCATACATGATTGAAAAAGTGCTACTTTTCCTATACCCCCCACTACCAAGAACAGGTTTATTATTGAAAACCCATAGTTCAAAAATAACTTTTTCTATTATTACTTATAAAACTGCTTCTTATGAGGAATTAATTAATTTGCTTTTCTCTCTTAAATTCCATCCATGTCTTATGACTAAGAAATCCTCCAACATTAAGCACCTTTCAGTTTCTCATCTCTTCATCCCATTTTTCACTTGTGGACACCAGAAGCCCCATAAATAAAGAAGGAGGTTGCTTCTTTTCACAAGGTTGTTGCCTTGAGAAACCAAAGGCTTCAATGTATAATGATGCCAGAGCAATTTCTTGGTGCAGATATGCACAAGGGACATATAGCACAGCTGTCTGTACACACAGGTAGAGGTGCCAGCTGCTGCTTGAATACAGATGTCACCAAAAGCAGTCCATACCTCTAATTCAGGTTTAGATGCACCATCTACAATGTCACAGTTAAAGAATTTCAGATAAATATTAAGAAAACCACAGGAATGCATTAATTTGCAGCAGAAAATGTTTGCTTACTGCAAGCAACTCCAGAAAATTAGCTGTTCCTACTTGTAGCTGAAAAGAAAGAGTTTGCTGATAATCAAAGCATTGCAAGCATCAAGTGTCTAAACAAGAACCAAAATTTTTTTAAAATCTCACTGCTAACAAAATTGGATTTCAGACCAAATAGTATTCCCATATCAAATACATATACAAAACTTGGACCATAGGGCTGCAAAATAAAGTACTTAGTTGAAACTTGAATTATCCTTCATTTTTATGACAGTTCTCATGTGCTGATACTGCATGTGGAGCTTGGATTGCAAAATAATTTCTTAAATAAATAAACAAATATGCTTCAGCTGGCAGAGCTTGCTGGATTGGAGCATTAAACAGCAGGGAAACTTGCCCAAAGGTACAAAGCAGATTAGCTACACAGTCTAAAGGACAGTCTGACCTCTGCTGGCCAGAGGCATTTCAAGGCCCTTCTCACTGGACAGCGTTTTCCTGCCTGTTTTAGGGGGTTTTTAACATTATTTCAGCCCCATCCAAAAATTTATGGTGCTCTCCAACATAGTTGCATAATCCATGAAACCTCCATTTACCAAAGAGCTCCTGCTGAGCGCGAAATTTCTCTTTTTGCTCATTCTGCTTACAGATAAATTGACTTTTCTTGTAGAAGAGAAAACTGCTTTTAAACAGCCTTTACTGTCCATTGATTCAGGCTCTGTTTAAGCAATACAGCAGTATGTCACAACATTATACCACCTACAAACTCTAAGAGGGAAATAATAGTAGCTGAATGGATGCGGACAAGGAGCATCACTGTAATAAAAAATAATTCCTTGATCAAAACCAATGTGATCAGAATTATAGTATTTCTTTTGCATTAATTTCCTAAGTAGCAATCACAAGAAACCCATGCAATTCTATTTCTGCTTCAGGAAGTCTAGCCTCTCAATAACTCAATTCAAAACATCAGCCTGTTTAATTCTAGCTAAAGAATGACCTTATTTTCTTGAGCCTAATTGCTTTAAACCTGACTTTCCCAATCTACAGCCCAGCACCGAGACCAGTGTAAAAGAGCACTGGTTACCTCCTAGAAGGTAGCACACTTGAAACCTCCCTCTCTCTAGTTTTCAAGTGAATTTAGTTATTTCTATTTTCAGAACAGCCCTTACAGATATGGGCATATGGTAACAGCCCTCAGTCTGGGCTTAGATAAGATACAAATAGTCTTCCAGTGACATTTAAATGCAGGTTTGTGGAACCCTTTTTGGTCACAGACAAATGTGTTAAGGCAACCAGTTGTAGAGCCAAAACTAGAATCTGTACTGGAAGCACTAATATGCTTAACCAGTCAGGGTAGAAAATGTTATTTGGCTGATATGAGCTGTCATGCAGCTGAACTGGGAGCTCAAATTTAAAATATTCATCATCATCCTAGCAATCTTATCATCCTCTCCCTTCTCCAAGAGAGCAATGAAGAAACAGCCTTACATTTTCAGAGGTAACTGTTTTACAGAGGGAACATCTTTTGTTGCCAAGCCTGAGTCATCCCTACAGATTCATTTCTTGAAGAAGCGTGCACATAGAACTGACAGCTGATCACAAGCTCCCAACTTCCATCAAATCTTATCAGTTTTAAAGCAACCCAGTAAAATTAAGACACAGTAACCTTTTCTTAATAGTGGCAAACATTAATAAAATTCTCTGCTACTGTAGTTATGAAAAGGGAAGAATTTTTTATTCATAAAGCAAGGTCACTGAGGAAATAACGTGCTCACATAGCAGGGGTGTGCAGATAGCATATTTGCCAGCCTGTTACCACAGCTTGGACTGCCCCATTTGCCTCTCAGCTGCTTCCAGTACAGTTCTGGCACTGGACCTTGCAGGGCTCTCAGCAGCAGTGACACAGGCCAGGAGAGATGACCCTGAGCCCGAGAGCTTACCCAGGCATTGCTGTGAGCAGAAAGGAGATCTTGAGGGGCAAGTGAAAAGAGTCAGCACAGAAACTTTCACAACTGGTATGTTAGAGTATTAAGATGGTAAATAGCAGGCGGTAACAACTTTAACTTCTGAAAAGCAGAGATATTAGATAAATAATAATCTTCCTTTGGGGTTTTTTTTGGCTGATGCCACCATACCAGTCACACTGTGTCAGTATTGCCCACATAAACTGTGAGCAAGGTGATTCTCCCAGCTGGCCTGTTGCCACAGAGGAGCTCCAGATGCTGGGTTGACAAGTGCCAGCAACCTTCTGGGGACAGGCTTGGGCAGGGGGGCTTATTTGGTGAGAATCAGTTTGGCAGAGTAAGTTCCTGAGTAAAAGACTCTGAGGGTGCACAGGGAAAAGTGCTAAACATCACACCCAAGACCTGCAGAGTCTGGGTCAGAAAGCCTTTGCTGGAAATACAAAAAGACAAAGGAGGCCCTTGGGTGATTGGTTCCCTCCCACCAGCCCAGGAGGCTCCCCACCACACACTCAGGTAGGTACATGCATCAGGCACTGAGCTCCTCTGGCCCATGGCCATCTTCAAGTTCTTCTTCAGAGGAAATCTCACCACCAGTGAAGATGCAGTCAGCACTTCTCTGAATTTCCCTGCTCCCAGCCAGATCAGGCAGGAGCTGCCCCACAGCAGAACCACTGCTGGGGCCACATCACCTTTCACACTCACTGCCATGCGGAGTGGTGGGGCAGGGCCGGATAAGGGCTCAGTAAAGGCAGGAGCTGGGCAAGGAAAGACAGGTCTCAGCAGGTGCTAGGGCAAGCACTGTCTCCTTTCATGTTTCTCATCCCTTGGCTTCCTGTCACGTCGCTGCTGGAAATGAGGCAGCTGCGAACAAGGATCTTGGATCAGCACTAGGGGTGCCTTCGCTATTTGTACAGCTCAGCAAGGACCTGAGCTCTCTGGGTTACTTTCATGGTGGGATGTCTCAGGTTTCATTGAGTGATTTTCCCATGTTGGGCAAGCAGATTTTTCTGACCTCTTTGTGGCTCCTTTGCTGCGATGCTTCACTGTCAATTCAATGAAACTGCAAATAATGAGACTAGAAGAACAAAATGCTCATCTGGTAACCCTCCTACCACATCTTTCACAGGTCTCAGATGGCTGTGTCAGGAGGAGACGGAGATATCCTTTGCTGCCTCTCCTGAAAACTGATTCTGTTTTGATGGAAGCAGTTGTAATCTCTTCCCACTTATCCTGCCAGACCCAAGCTCCACCCAGCATGAATCCTTGCTATGATCTGCATTAGGCTGCCAGCAAGGCTTGTTACTTTTCCAACTGACATTTGGAGATAGTAGAGATTTCTTACTTCGTTGTTTTGGGTTTTTAAAAAAATTTTTACAGTAAAGATGTCCTCAAGGAATTTACATGGAGATCTTTCCATTACATTCTCCAGCAGACATTTCTGCCCCAATAGGAAAGGCAGCTGAATATCTAGAAGGCTCTTTGCTCAAGGCACATAGTAATTAGCATTCCTTGTGCCAGGAGGGAGAGGATTAGACTCTCCCCAGCCATCTGCTGAATATGCCTTGCCAATGTCAGAAGAGCATTTTGCTATATAAACAGCATATATCCATACCCAATTTTGAAATTTAGTAATTTTCCATTGAAAATAAAATCTGCTTTTGCATAGTGCAAAGAGGAAAATTGGAAATACGACACAGCATAATAAGACACTGAAAGTAATGTTATTGAATCTTAAATTTTAATTTTGGGCACACTGAGACTAGTCAAAAATGGCAATGTAATGCAAGTTCTCAGAGATTTCACAAACCACCTTCATGACATCCATACTTGTTCAGCATACTCTCATGATTAACCTGCTGAATAGGAAAATTGGAAGAGGTATGTGAAATGTAAAACGGGGACTTCTAAACTTGTTTGGAAAAAGTAATGCTGTAGGGCCTTGGAGGAAGAGGCACCCACGTTCTCTCAACTCTAAATTTTTACACCATCCTTCACCAAAATATTTTCACTTACAACAGACAAGTTGCACTCCGCAGAAAGGTAATTCCATTTTCTGGTGGATTTTGATATATCCTTGTGCTATGTTTCATTACAGTTTGGAGCAAAACAGACTTGTTTTGTTTTCAGTTCCCTACCAAAGAGGATGGAGCTCCAGCTCTGGAAGAGCCCATGTCTTTCCTGTCTGGAAGCTGAGCTGCTCAGGATCTGGCAGACATCATTACAGAGACTTCTTCATGTCTGACCACACTCCGCTAGCCCAGGATTTGGAATTTATGGATAAGGTACATTTCTATCCTCCAGGTAAATCATGGAGAATTTGGGAGTAAGGACCTCCAAATATTTAGCTGACAGTAATCCACTTAGCTATGCCCCTACAGCTGGACTTTTCTCTTGTCAGGCCTTCAAGAAAAACAAGATCTCAGTGCTTCTCCACCTGCAGCCCCTATTGCAAGTGATAGAAAAAGCAGAAAAGAAAGATGACATACAGCCTACTGCCAACCCATGCCTTGTGTCAAGGCAGAAAACACTTATCAGTAAATTAAGATCTAAACACCAGTTTTCCCCTTGCTTTAATATTCACGGTCTACTGGCAGTATCCTGAAATATAATAAGAACTTACCAAGAGCTGCTAAACAGCCTCAACATTCACTGGTTTCAGAAGCAGAATATCAAATACACTGCAAGCACCAAACCTGGATGGAGTTTTATGCCTAAAAAGAGTGTTTTCTATCTCTAATTTTTGTAATTCTTCTAAGTTTGTACAACAGCTCTGTTCATGAGCCTTGTCACAAGTACAAGCCTTCACACTGCCACATTTTAAAAATAACCAGTGAGTAAGATCCTGCTCTCATTTCTATAAAAACTCCCCTACCGATGATAAAAACTGGTTAATAATTTAACAAAGTGATCCAAGTGTTCTAAAAGTGGCACAGAGCCGTTTATATTTAAAAGAAAATGCTTAGTTATAGGACATTAATATGTGAGAAAAGTCTATTATTTAATGCAGAAAAGTCTTCCAAAACCGTTTGCATAGACTCCCAACATCACCTACCCATGGGTAACTATATTCTACTGGCTCCTCATGCTGTCTTACTCTCACATTCAGAGAATGGCTCTGCAGAGAAAAAGGCTGGATGCTTACAAACTGAAATATCCACAGGCCTTAGTGTAGTTCAGCCTATGTAATCCAGATCTAAATTCCACAACTTTACCCAGGCCTCTAGAAAGTAGTAAGAAAAGTTGAGTTTCTCCAATACTGATATATTAATCCATAAATCAGAAAGGATTTGAGGGTTTGTGTTTCTTTTGTGGATTTGGGAAGGTTGCTTAACCCCACATGATCAAGGATCTCAATTTATGTTGAATGCCAACAATTTTTATTGATATTCATTTCACATTACCTAGGGCCTGATCCTCATAAAAATCAAGCAAACACTTGGGCCAGCATCCAGACCATTACAAACTTCTAGCATTAGTCAGTATGCATTTTGAATTGAAACTGAAGGTGGTCAAAACTAGTGAGCACATTTAAAATACTTCTCTTAAGCATCTTATCTTACCTCATTTTTCTAGCCTTTAAAACAAGCATAATACCAGTTTCTTACTAAGAAGTACTTTCAAGACAAACAACTAATTGGAAATTATGGAATTTGGGAAAAAAAATAATTATTTTATTAGTGCCTCCACACATCCTTCATGATTCATCTTACAGGTAAAGTATAAAATATTTTTTAATGGTTTTTGACTGTTATCTATATTCCAAAATGTTATAATTTAACAGGGTTGGGGTTTTTTTGTTTTGGCTTTTTTAATATATTATCTTTTTTTTTTTTTTCAGACAAATTCAAATTTTATAGGCAAATCTATGTATATGGAATGCTGAGCTCCTGGATAGCTGGAACTGAAGCCTGAAACAAAAATTACAGTTCCAAGGCATTTTCTAATTTGGTTTATAAATAGATGGCTTTGACATGCCACTCATAAAAACAAAGCTATAGTTAGCTTGCCTGGAGCAGCTGCACAGCTGGGAGGAGAACATAGGCTGGCAGCCCGGCTGTGCAGTCGCCTGTGTTGTGATACATGCTATCAAAGCACCAGTTAAGAACACAGGAAGAATTAGCATTTTGGCTTGAGGCAGAGAGATAGGAAGTGTTCTTTGATTCTACTCCATTCAACATGTAAGCCACTGAAGAAAAGTAAGCTAAATAGGTCCTTAATTGGAAGCAGCAGGTAAGAAACTGTAACGCAACTCAACTTCTTGGGTTAGGCAGGCAGACTCATGGCAAAATTGCTATGTTCTGTAGCTGTAAATCTTTTCCTCTACTGATAACTGTGTATCAAAAGAATTCATATATTTAAGTAAAATGAACAAATATTCTTAGAATAGGAATAGTGGACTGAATACCTCGGGGAATGGCACATCATGCTTGGTACCTGACCAGGCTCCTTCTGGCACTGAAGGTCTTTGCGTTGACACCAGGTGATTTCAGCTCAACCACACGGATGAATATTCAGCTCTACCTGCAGTGCTTTGGCTCTGAATCAGCACAAAATGTTACAGATTTCAGATACAGATCAGAAGTAGGTCCCCTGGAACTGACAGGAGCTTGCTGATGACAGAAGTTAGCTCTTAGATGATCTGGGCTGTAACTTACTGGATTAATGTCCTATTGCCCTCCCTCAGCTGGAACAGATAACAGCAGCACTAAAGTTTCTTCTGTATTTATTAAATTCACATATTCAAACTGCAAAATTAAGATCCACATCCAAACTTTCCGAAATCTCTGTTACTTCAACATAATTTGTTTCAAATCCATCTTTTAATGAGATTCTTCCTAGCTGACAAATAAGCCCAGTACATGCACAAACATGAATAGATAAAACCTTGACATCACATGTGAATGCCATCATAAAGGCCTTTCATACTATATTCAACAACTTTTTTTAATCAAGAAGACTGTTTCCAGCCTCTTAGTACCTCTTCCAACATTAATTTTCAGAGCAGTAGACATGTATTTTGCAATTGCAAGAGAAATTCTATGTGCCTTAAGTGACATAATACAAAGAGGCTGAAAAAGAGCAAGTATCCTCCTACGGGCTGCTTACAAAAATGACATCTGAGATGCTACATGACCTTCGCTTACAGCAAGTCATTAAGTTTAAATATTTACTTTAAATAAAAATAAAAACTACCACAACCTTTCCTCAACAAACCAGCCACACTTAACATACAAATACCTTCATAATTCATCATTTAGAAAGAAAATTTTTCTTCCTTAAAAGTACAAAGCTGAGAATGCGACACAAAGAGTAGTCCTATTCACTTCTAAGTGTTAAAAATATGAAAATGAAAGTTGAAACCAAGTCAACTAGTGCTTGAATTTTACTACTCAGTCCTTTCAAATCCATTCACAGGCTGAGAATTTTGACTGTCAAGACATTGTTAAAAGCGCAAAGTACCTCTTTAAAATAAGCCGAAGAAAGAGAAAGGAGGAAAAGCACTCAAACCCACCACAACTTAAGCATTTCACATAAAATTTCACAGTGAGTTGCAGACTCATGCCTTCCCCACGTCTTCAGACATAAGTAAAGAATTTACTAAGTTTTACACCAACTGATGATGGGGAACTCAGATTTACAAGTCACTTTCTAGCAAATGTTAATTATTTCCCCCTAAAAATTTAAGAGAAATAATTATATTAGCAAAGAAAAGATACAGCACTCTCATTCTAAGATGGACTGAGAGAAATAACTTAGACTGATGACAGATACATGCCACAGTATTCAAACAAAAAGAAAATTAAACCAAAATGCCCTCTTAAAGATAAATCTAAACATAAAAGGAGGGACAAACATTGCGAGCTCTCACACTGTGAATGTTTGTAACTTCATCTCTCTGATATCTGACAAAAATTTATCAAGGTTTTGTTCACAGCAAATTTAGGAGAGTGCAGTGGAAATGTGCTAATCTAATGTTACTATTCTAGCTGTTCTACATGATTTATAATCTACATACCTATATTTTTACAGAGTTGACACCCGTTATCCTTAAGAAAGGAGATAAAGTGACAAAATGATAAAAGGCTGGGTTTTTGCACAATGCCACTAGAGCTGCCTTGGAGAAGGAAATGGGAGCACGAGTCAGCAAAAGAGGGCTCTTTTAACTCCTGCTCCTCCAGCCCTCCTCATTAAAAGCTATTTAATCTAATTATCAGCTGTGGGAAACCAAACAGAAGCTCTTTATGAACACAGGCAAGAAAGTCTGTACAAAAGAAAGAAGCAAAACAAACAATAAGAAACTTATAGTTTCTTATTAAAAAAAGTAAAAAAATCTGTAATAAAATAAGCCACAGAAAGTTACCCTGAATGCCAGCTTTGTAAAATATTTATCAAACCAAATTAATACTAAGCCAATTAGAGAAAAATCTTGGACTCATTGTAAACCATTACAGAAGTCTCAATCAAGAGGAAATGGAGCTAAAAGCAAACAGGAAGAAAAAAGTCATTACAGGAGCATACATAAGAAGTATAGAGAATTATATATAATATGTGTATTATTTATTATTATATTAATATATAATATGTTTATATATATTTTTTTATATATAAGAAAATTGTAGTACATAAGTATGAAGTATTATATTTGCAGTCAGCAAACCCATAGAACTTCAAATATTCAAGAGAATAAAGGAAAAAAATCTAGTGGGGAAAAAAGAAAAGACACAACAAAAATGCAAACAACCCAACTCCTGTAGGATAAAAAGGAGTATCAAGCCTTAGAAAGTTGGCTTAGAGGACTGAATTTGCCACAGTATCCAGGTAAACCCAGGAAAACCAAAACTCACACAAGTCTTCACTGGCACCTTCACCTTTATGAGCTGGGCTCCCCACTTGAAGAAAATCTCCCTGGAACAGCTGGGTGTCAGTGCCAGCTGTTCCCCACAGCCCCTGTGGACAGTGCCAGCACAGTGAGGGACACACGGGGGCACGAGCGCTGGTCCAGCTGCCACCCAGGGAACAAACCTGCAGAGCATGGTGAAAGGACATGACACAGTGAGCACAAACTGAAACACAGAAACTCTGTTTAAACATCGAGATAAAAACATTTTTAACTATGAGGGGTGTGGGCGGCCAGGTGCTGGAACTGGTTGACTATAAAGGCTGTGGAATGTCCATGCCTGGGGATGCTCAGAATCCGTGGGATGTGGCTGAGCAGCCTGCTCCAGCTGAGCCTGCTGTGAGCAGGGGATTGAAGCAGATGGTCACCAGAGGTGCCTGCCAACCTCAGCCCTCACTGCACTTCTGTGAGCTTAGGGGAGATGGTGGGAACACAAGGCCTGCCAAAATATAAGTCAGATTTTTGTTGTTTCTCCACACATGCACTAGATGTGAGTCTCTTACAGGAAAAAAAATGGTTGAAAATGGTTTCAACTTATTTTTTCCTGTGAATTAAAAATGGTTGTTTCCCAACATACTGTAGAGCTCAATAAATAAAGGAAAAGAGGGGAGCTGACCCACTGGCTGCATAGGGAGCTCAAGAAGGATGGGGTGGGCAATAAAATTAGACAACAGGACGAGAACCAGACAGGGATGCTTGGCTCCCCTTTACTTCAGGAAAAGACAGAGGTAGTTATAAAGGCATATGCAATAACTACATAATTACATAAAACCATCTTTGTGATACATCTGAATGACACTCATCACACCCTACTCTGAGAAAATAAAGATGGAGAACTCTGCATTGCAGATGAATTCTTATTTTAAAATGGTGGAATGTGAGGGAGGAAAAATAGAAATTTGCTAAGCACAGAAAAAGTGAATAGTCTCTATATAATTGGAAATAAAAATTCATAAAATACTATTTCATTAGTGCTCTCCTTTGACCTCTAAAAAAATATTGTGCTTGTCAATGACAAATACACATTTATATTCACAATAATATAAATGTATCCATGCATTTTTAAAAATACATTTAACACTAATGTCCAAAATAAGAATAATACAAAGATAATTCTTGATAATATTAAACACTTAAGAGTTCTTTACATCCACAGAAAGTGCTGTATGAACAGTAACTAATTGTGGTAGGTAAAAACATGCTGACTTTGACTCCATTATTACCCTGACTCCAGATTCAATCAGAACTAGAGTGTGTTGGCAATAACTCAGGAAATGACAATTTGCTAGAACAGATAGAAAAATTAAAACACTAGACACATTTAGAAATCCATAAAATAACTGTCACCAAAAAGTCAGTATGTTTATTTTTAATTACATGCAGATTGCATCTAATGCCAACAAAATGAAAAGTGTTTGTATCATCATTTGGGCAACTGATTTATTACTCATCATTAGACCTGAATTTTAACAGAGCTCCTTTTGGCATGTGGAGAAATCTGCTGGTAGCCACGTACTGACTTACAACTTTTCTCTTTAGCCTTCAAAGGGGTGTACATGCACAATCCTTGCAGTAAATGTTTCTCCCCCCTTACCAGTGGCTGAAAGTATAAAACAAGCAGCACTAAAGTATTATCCATGCATTAAGCAAATAAAAGTAACATACCAGAAGATTGCTGAGCTGCACTGCTACAGGAGTAGATGGATTTTGACAACTGGTTCCCAAGGTTCAGACAAACATTAAAAAACCAAAACCAAACAAAACCCCCAAAGCTGAATATTCATTGATCTAGTTCCAATCTAAAATACATATTTAAGGCTTATGCATCACTTCTACCTCCTTCTTCATCTTAAAATTTCAGTGTAATAAAAAAAAAGTCATTGCAACCACAGGGGATGGAACACATGCCAAGGACTCTGCCTTCAGCTTCTCTGTTCATTCTTACAGCACAATCTCCAGGCCAGCACAGTATTTAAGCTCTCTGCATGGGCTAGCAAGGGTGTATTTTGATTCTGCAACTTTTTTGCACAATATCAATCATAACTCAGTAAGCTATAATCAACATTTTCAGATGCACCAGTACCAACATTAATGCAGTGTGACACAGCAAATATAAGAAGCTGACCAGCCTTAAAACATTAAAGTACAATTATATTTGAGGACGTGTGATACTGAAAACCCTGTTTATGAATCCCCGTACTTGGGAAAAGCTGCTTTTCAGTTTTCCTTAAGAGTAGAACACTGATAAAAAAGAATCTAAGTTTAGAAATGCTGAAACTGTTAAATCACAAACTGCAATAACGATGTGTTCGTACGTTTCATAAGAAATGCTTCTGCACTCCAAGAAAATAATTATGACTTCCAGAATCATCAAAACACAATAATTATAACACTAATTACTCCAGTGTATCCCAAGCCAACTAAAACTATGCTATTAATTCCATCATAACTTTCAAAGACACCACTTTGAACTAGATCTCCCTTATACACTCTACAAGCATATTGTTAATTGCTTTTATTTCCCATGAAAGACCAATCACCTGACTTAAACTTTGGTTATGTTTGTAACTTCATATTTAGATGGCTGAACAATTATATCTTTAGTTAATCATTATTTGATAGCACAGTGTTAACTTCATTTGGCCAACTATATAATTCACGGCTATTTTCAAGTTCAGACTGAAAACTGCAAAGCGTGTCCTGAAATTTTATGACTTACTAAAGCCTCAGGAAAGCACATGCCACTGCCTCTCAGCCATTTACTGATCTGACACATCTGTTTGTGCTGCTCCTGCAAAAGATCACACTGGTTTAAACAGGCACTGCTACAAGCAGCAAATGACTACCAAATTTATAGAACAAGGTATTACACCGCTCAAGTAATTCCAGAAATCTGTTTACCATACTCTTAAATATTGTTGCACACAGCTTTGGAGAGTTCTGCTCGCATTAATTTGGTCTGATTACAGATGCCAAACTTTTGCATAAAGTAGAAAGCTGCTTAAGACTATGATACTTCCAGCCCCTGCCCTCATATAGTAAGTGCACATGCTCAAAAACCTCTTAATGAGTAAGCTCTGCAAGGATCTGGCTTGCCATGTGGCTGGGGCTTCTTGGTTTCATGCTGCCAAAATGAAGTTAGACATTTTAAATGTATCTATCATCTTTTCAATGCCATCCTAGGGTGTCACTGCTTCAGCTGGCACAGAATAGGATGAATCTTGGCATCTCTGAGTCAAGATATCACACCATTGTGAACAGTTGTTTAAATTATGACTGTCTGCCTTCATTCTGCTTATTCCATAGCATTCTGTGGTGTTCTTTCCACAACAAATTATAGCAAACAGCTTCAAGGTAATAAAGCTTCCAGAATAAAGAAACTCCAAAAGCACATATTCAGTTTTTATTTTATTAAAATAAGATTTGTTCTGCTGAAGGAATGAATGAATTTATTACTGCAAAATAAACAAGGAACAAAACTTTTGCTTCTGGGCATGCTCAGAACTATGTTATTACAAATTTTTCTAAAAGATATTATCAGGAATGCTCTAATTCATCAGATAAAACATTAAAGACAAAAATTCAGTGATTTTAGTTACGTTAGTGAGAGAGATATATTTTACTTTTCCTATCTTTCCCCAAAACACCAAAAGCTGAAAAACATTTATTTCCAGTATGAGTTCAGATTGTTCTCAGGCAGAATGACCCTAAAGGAAAAAGAAAGGAAGACTGGCAAAGGAATCAAGAATTATCTTTCCACTCCTGTTTCACACTATTCAGTGAAGTAAAGCAGACTCCCAAGCACAGGAGCACCTGTGCCAACCTGCTCTCTGCACTTCAGACTGGGACAATGTCCTCTTCTGACACCTGCCACTGATTTACTTCCATACAGAACATACTGCCCTGAAATTTAGCTCTTTACAATATAAAAAAAGAAATCCAAATACAGGACTGAGAAAAACAATTAAAACAATAAATCTGAAATAAAATGAGCAAAAGATACAACAGAGAAAGAATATCCAGCAACAGCACTGGATGAGTCTGTAGTAGCGCTGTATCCTTACAAAACCACATCATGTCAAACGACCACAGGCAGAAGAGATAGAGAAGCAGATAAAAAATTACAACATCAAGCAAAATTATGCAAAATACATTATCAATAATAAGAATATGAAAACCACAAAACAAGTTCTCATTTGGGCACAAATTTAGCATGAAACTTAAACAAGTTCAGATGAAGGCATAGGCTCATAATAAACAGAAATATCTCATTTATCTGAGTCCCAGAGAAGGGTACTTTCATAACACAATTACAAGAACATGGGATACAAACCCATCAGAAAGAACAAGAGAGCAAAAAATCCTATCAGAAAATTAACTGAAGAGCTGTGAGGTGCAAGAGTCAGATATCTAAAGTTTTGAGGGATTGCTATTTTATGTTTGGTTAGCACCTGGCACAATATGACTGGGTCACACTCATGATTCACAATACTAGTGAATAATAAAAATCTATCTGCCTAGAATAAGATTGTTTTGAAAGGTTGAATGAGTACTTTATATGTGGAGAGACTTTTTAAAAATTATGAAATATATAAGAAAAATTACAAACTTACAGGTCAAAATTGCATATGTATTGAAGATGACATGGTAACATTTTTCTCAACTATTAAAGAAGGTACTGGCTCTAACTGCTGCCAATCTAATTCAAAAAGCATGACTTTATTCCTCTCTACTCCAGCTCTTTTCTTGCTTCTGTATATTAAGACATGCAAACATACTGACAAAACATCTTGGTCCACTAACATTAAAAGAACCCAGTCCCTGCTCCCTCCTCAAAAAAAACACAAAAGGAAAAAAGAAACACAGACAAAAAAAGAAACAAGAAACATCACCCAGAAAACAACCAACCTGCCCAGAAATTTCAGAGAGAAAGTATTTCAGTTTTCAAGTTTGCTATTTGTGTAGACTTCACAATCATGCTTTGAAGTATTGGCCACGCTGCTAATGAAACACTGTTCTATTCCATAAGTGCAGAAAGTGTATTACTTATCTAACAGGAAGTGCTTGCCTATTTCTCGAGACCCCAGAATCTTCTTCTTCTTGCACATGATATTGAGTATTTTTGCAATAGTTTGGTTTGCAAATATGTTCATAATTCTCCTTCCAAAGCAGTTTCTGCATTTACTTCTCATGTCACAGTCTTTTCCTCTTTTTCCTAGTGGTCAGTGAGCATGCACAGAAGAGGTTTCTAAACACTCAGAAGCGAGGCATAGATTAACATCAAAGCCTACAGTAAACCTTATTTTGACAAGGTTAACCACAGAAATGTCTCCAGATTTGTACCTCAAGTCTTATTCTTCTAATAAATTCTTACACTTCATACTTTTTTTTTATATTTTTCTTTTTTTTTAAAGGAAAATATATAGCTACTTACACTTTTATTTAAATATAACATTTTTCTTCTAAAAACTCCACCCTGATAAGAGGGTACATTATCAAAAACAACAGAAAAAAGACATTACAGTCTAAAAATATTAGTCATTTTATAGTCCTCAACACATTTTTATTATTCAAGATTTCAAGGAAAAGTTGTGCACTGGAGTAAGACAAATGTACAATGAATGAGTATGGAGAACAGTATTTCGACTCTAAACAAATATACACTAGTGTTCTTAAAGTACAGTGTGCATTAAAACTTATTCACACACAAACAAATTCATGCTCTTCACATGTGAAATACTGTGAAAAATAAGATGGAAGTAGTTAGATAGGAACACATTCTTGTATCATAAAAATATGTTAGAATGGGACTTATCTATAGTTAAAGCTTTGCTTTAAAGCAAACTTTATTTAAAAGTCTTCTTTTGCTTTATCTAAAAATTAGCCTTTCTATAAAAACCATTCCTTTAAAACTTTGCTTTAAAAACATCAGTTTTATATTAGACAAAATATTAAATTATACAGGCACAATTAGTTGAGGGCTATAAGACTTTATATTATAGCCCTTCATTTTCCAGTGACTTGCAATACAGTCATACAATTCTGTGTCTACTGACAACAATAGGAAAATTCATCCATAGAAATCAACCTTTATATAAAAAAAATATAAATTAAAACAAAACAAATTAAAAAAAATCCGTCAGATCATATTTGACTCATAAAGGAACTGACTTTCCAGCTGACACATGCACATCTTTTATTTATCTAGGGAAATATGCATATACATGAAAAAAATCTCCAAAATATTCTCTGAACATGTGGTTTATGATGACAGCTTTTATATTTCCTTCAGATAATGTATATTAAAATAAACCATTTCTAAGTCTACCTTTATCTCAGTCCAAATCTGCGACCCTTGACATTTCAGAAAGAAGTGAATGAAGAATCAAGAAGGATTTTGTTTTCTGAGGGGAAAATGTGCAGATATGTTCAATGCCAGAGACAGCAGGGTCTGGTCTTTTCCATGTTTTAATTGTGTTCTGAAAAATGTATTGTACCATTAGAAAATTTATGAAGACCTTCAAGGTAAAATAGATTATATAATATATCATATTGAAGATCTGAAAACCAAAGCCTGGATTATGATGATGTTTAACTACGTGTTTAATTTACTGTGAATGAACCATTAATCTTGGGTTTTAAAACACAGAAACATCTGTAAGACTGGCTTTATGTCTCCTAACCACATTAAATAAACTGTCATCATAACAACTACTAAAAAAAAAAGAATATTAAGGTAAAACACCCTGGGTTTGGGTTTTTTTGCCATAAAAATATACTAGATGGAAAATCAGTGGCCAAACATGAACCTCTATGGAATATAATTTTAATTCAACCAGGTTTTTTAACCAAACATTTGAACTCTAATACATTTAGATGGATGTTGTGTTAGGTTTATTTAAGTATTTTACTGAAAATTCAGAAATAAAGTTTCTATTCTAGTCTATAAAAATTTAACCAACACAGAAAAGCACAGAACCTCAAACTCAGGGCTGACATTCTGAAACAACTTACTGCTATTTCTTTGCATTAAAACTTTTCCATCCCCCTCACTAAGGAGTGTGAAATTCACCTACAAACTTAATAAGTTATTGAAAACAAACAAAACCCCCCAAACCTACCCCTTTATTAGAATTTGAGATTTCACTTCAGCCACCACCATTTGAACAGTCCCCTATGGAGACATTATTTCCTTACCAGCATGGTCCATTATTGCTTGATGAGAGCCCACAGTGACTTTTAGTCCAAAAAAAATGCTTTGGACATGGTTTCAGGAACAAAGAAGTCAATAGAAAAATGTGTAAAATTATATTTCATTTCAAGAAAGCACTGAATTGATCTGAATTGTATCATACTGTATTATTTTTAATGCCATTCCACAGGCAAGTATATATTATGTGTTGAAGAAGGTGCACATATACACAAAAACAAAATACATACATAAATTTCAGCCCCAATTGATCTTCATTAAATTTCTAGCATAGCAATTGAGTCATCTCCTGCACTTTAGAATTATGTGAAAAAATTAAAATAGGCACAATTAATTTACACAGCTTGTAAATTACCCTATTATAGTGCACTGTTATGCATGGATAATACCATAATAACAATATGATACCATTCAAAGTCATTTTGCTGATGTACAGGTGAAGACTAGTCAATATGATTCTAAGTGCTTTTAAATCAAATCCACAATTTCTGCAGCTTTACACAGTAGAACAGTGCAATATATTGTGTCCCCATATTCCAGGAACAAGAGCTGAATTTACAGTTGTATTTGTTTCACATTAGACTGGCTTTTCACTTTCTGAAGCTCTAGCACTTCCTGGAGCTCTAGCACTTCAACCGCGTTGTCTATGACCTCCTTCTTTTCCTCTTCCTTCTTCCAGGTGCTGGCTATAAAAAAAAAAAGAAAAAAAAAGTTCTTTTGGTAGCTAGCTCTCACCTGGTAGAACAAGACAGTTTCGAAGTAATGGTACAGCAGAAGTCCTTCTAGAGGGCCGGTTCACAGTGCCAGGATGACCCCGATCTCCACTTACTTCCCAGTTCCTGACTTTGGAGGAAGCTTGCTCTGGTTTCTTGGGAAAAGATTCTGATGCGACTTTCCGCCTTTTTTCAGGAATCCCTGTTACAACTGTTGAGTTCAGAAAAGCCCTTTTTGGTTTCCTCCTCACCTTTAATTTTTTAGCATCAGGCTTTTCTTTCTTAGGGTGCTTCCCCACTGTAGTTTTCCTTGTCTGGCACCTATGGATGGAGAAAGCAGATTTATGGGCACAAGGCTGAAGTTGTCTTCTCATCCCCTCTTTCCGCTGCTTTTTAGCTCTGGACGTTTGTTTGCTTGTGGTTACTCTGTTTCCTCTCCTCCCAATAGTACATCTGACAGACTTAGACCCTGCAGCCTTTCTGGAAAAAACTGGTTCTTTATTAGTGCCTTCTTTTCTCTTCCATAGTGCTTTTGGAGTCTCCCTCTCTAACCACTCGCTCCTGATGGAGGTCAGAGGAGTTTTGGTAATTCTATTAAATGGAATCAATCTATAATCACCTTCTATCACGGAATTCAAAGGTGATATGATTAGGTGTTTAAAAGAGTTCTCAGACGCAAGACAATCTGTTCTTTCTGTGGAAACAGAAGGTCCATCTGCCTTTTGACTTGAGGCTGCATCATTCCCTTTATCTTGATCTGGCAGGAAAGATGCTGAAGAACTACAAAAGTCTGACCAATTGAGTGACTTTGATGGAGTGCTTTCTCTCTGTGTATCAGCTAGTTTCTTCATGTTTGCATCAAAGCTGAGACTTCTGAAAAGCTGTCGGACATGAGAGGGCTTTTTGGCCTTCTCTCCAACTGTACTCTTTGGAGGAGTTTTCAGAATTCGATTTGTCAGTGGGTCATAATACTTGAGAGAACACTGTTTGTATTTATATTTTACAGAGTCCTTGCTATCTGTGGAGTGATGATTTTTCCTCATTTTGGGAATATCTATAGGTTTACCTTTGCACTGTTTTACCTCTGGGCATGAGAGCACATACACCACTGTCTTGGGCTGTATAGGACTCATGATCTTGCTATAGGACTCTGGAAGTTTAAGGGCACATAGTCTAGTTTTCATGTTTGGAGTTTTTTCATTTTCCAGCCACGCAATGCTTGCTTTCTGATCAGCCGGATCAGATTCTCTTCTAGACATTTTCCTTTTTGCTACAGGGTAGTTCAGCAGACTTGTTTGGGTGCCATGGCTCACTTTTACCACCTGACATCTTGAAGCCAGGCGCCATGTCCTTTTCCTAGGCATTTTTACAATTTGTGGGTTGCATAGTATATCTGAGGCTAAAGATGGGTTATCAAAATCAGAGCCACCACTTAAAGCATCATTAAATTCTGGCAACGCTTTAACTGGTGCACTTTCTGTTCTATTACCCTCAATAATATCGATCCTTTTTTCATCCTTCTGCTTTTTTTTCTTCATTCTCTTCCCTGTACATTTGGCTGAGGATTCACTGTTAAAGTAGCAGCGAAAACGACCTTCCCTGAAATCACGCACAAGTTCTTCAATTTTTATATCATCTTCATACATTATTTGAGACCAAGTTTTTCCCACAAAAGAAGGAGGCACGTGAGGCAGGGCTGGAAGAACTGGTTCTTCGGTATGAACTACGACATCCTTTTTCACTGCTTCTGTTTTCTCTAACAACTCAGTTTTTAAAGCAGCAGAGAGCTGTGTTCCATAGTCTTTATCCTGCAAACATACTTGGACCTCTTTCAGGAATTCTATATCTTTTATAGCTGCCTTGGGTAAATCTGTTCCTACCTGTATCGGTGCATCACAGTCAAAACTCATTTCAGAGCCCTCTACATTAGTATGGTCCAGAAGTGACGAAAAAGGTACACTGGGATTATTCTCTTCTTTGAAATCAATTTCTTCAGATGTCGTTTCATGGCAGTATTTCAAAATTACATCTTCAATAGTTTCATCCACTGAACTTTCATCGCCTCTGACTGTCTTTGCGTTTTTGCATCTTGCTAGTTGTGGGGATGTCCCAAGATCTAGGGAGCTGCTGATACCCACAGTATCCCTGAGACGGAGATCAGACACCAAAGTTTCATCCTGAGTTCGTAAACTATCTCGCTTTGAGAGAGATTGACCTGAGGTAATAAAGGAAGAATTGCTGTGGCTGTGTGTAGGATTCTGATGAGAAACTGAAGGGCGTTTTGAGTGACCCAGTGCTGGAGCAGGATTCAAGCGTGGGTTCAGTAACACATCACTATTGCAGCCCTCCATTGCTCTTTCATCACATCTGCTACGCGGAAACAGATTTGATGCTGCCAAATCCCTAACATTTTTTCCTGTTTTAGGATTAACAGAGGAACTGTGGCTTGTAGGACTGAGAGAAAACTGCTGAGGTACAGCGCTCACAGCTGTAAACTGACCTTCATGGTTATGATTTGCAATTCGAGCATTTTTCAGAGTTACCCACTTCTTATCACTACAAATGCCAGTAGACTGCTGGGATATTCCTGGAACATGTTCCTGGCCTCTTTGAAGTTTTTGAAAACCTCCTTGTGTAACAGAAATTTTCTTTGTGCTCTCACGAGACAGGCATGGATCAGAAGAGCCTATTTCATGAATGGACGCCTGGTCTTTGCTGGAAATCTCCTGTTTCTCACCGCTCCTCTTTTTCTGCATCTCTTCCGAGGACAGGCGAGAAATTCTAGGAGCCTCCAAAGTGATGGGGAGTGGCATGTCATCATAGGTTGGTCTAAAGGGGAGGGGAGAAAAAACAGCTTATATAAATACTGTAAATATGCTTAAAATTTTTCAAACAACAGCAGTATGTCGTTTTTTAAGAGTCATTACCTAGACTGCATCACTTCTAATGAAGAAGCTGAAATTATGGTTTCTGCTACTCTAGCAGAGATATTCCCTTTCTTAAAATTATGGAGTGGGAAATGCTCCACAAAGCTAAACTTGGGCATTAGTCTATCACCCTCTTTATGCAATCATCAATTAAGAATGGCCAAACATAGATTACAATAATTTTATAAATACATCAAAGCAGGAAAAGTAAAGATACTTCCTTTGTTTGAAGTGGTAAGCCTGTAAAGAGATCATTTCACTGGTCATACTATCATTACTTAAAATTGAGCTTTAGTAGAGAAATGGAATAAAATCATTGTTGAGTATAAATGACCTTTTCCCTAAAAAACATGGCTGCCTGATAGGAACTCTGCACATGTGGCCAAGGAATTCCATGTTTACTGTTTCTCACAGACATACCACAGCTTCTGACTCACTCCTGTAAGACGCCAAGTTAGGATTGTTCAGTCTTGCTGTGACAACAGATTTTTCTGTATTCTGTATCTAGCAGTTCTGTCTTTAAGACTGCCTCAAACACAAGGGTTTATGACTTCCAGAATTAACACAGTGACAGATATGGAGTATTTTTCCTATGCAACACTGGAACCCACAAGGCTACAATGTGTAGCAGCTAAGCAAATTCAGTGAAAACAATTTCTAAAATATGTAAATATAACTGAAGAAGAGAATATTGTGTTGCACTCAAAAATTATAACCAGATCTTCCGAGACCAAAATGGATGCTTACTTTAATACATGGCAGGCATCAGCTAACAGAAGTACTCAAACAAATTTTATAGTACAGTAATTTCCTTGGTTATATAACTAAGACTACATACAACTAAGGGATATACAAGACTGATTAAGCAAGAGAAATCTCATATAATGAAACACTGAAAAAGAACTATTACTACATGAATGCAAAGTAATCAAATACATCAGATAATCAAACAATGCCTGTCATCTGAAGGGCTGTTTTGCCCTTGCATGAATTCTTGGTCACCTAAGCTATCAGTGGTGTTATTTCAAATCCATGAGGGGTGAAAAGAATTTAAAAGTGCAGAGACAACAGTAAAGCAATATACTTGCATGCTGTTTATATAAATACATGTCTTTCTAAATTGTCTTCACTGAGCAAGTTACACCTCAAATAGGCCAAATGTACTGCTCAGCAGTAGAACAGAAATAGGAATTCCCAACACATGCATTCCACTAACACATATTTAGAAAAAAAGCCTTCTGTATCATACCTGCTGTCATGGTATCTGTGGGGATGATGCTGTAAAACATCTTGAAGGAAACGCTCCATCAAGCTACTGGTACCCATACGATTCCTACAGTATGTTGTAAAATGTCTGTGCTGGGAGCTGAAAATATGCTGGTGAAAGATACAACAGATGATTAGTCTAATGCTACTGCTAACACATAGGCCTATTCCTAAAAATTCCTTTCCAGGTTAAACATTACACTATTGCTATGAAAATATTTAAATAAAAAGAAAAACCTTCTTTTACTATTTTAAAATCTTAATTGAGATTTTTAAATATGCTTAGGCAGTCTCAAATAATACTAAAATGTATTGAAACATCTTTCTGAGTCAGAACTTGCATTAGTGGTTCTGGTAGCTGCTGACAAATCTCTTCTAACTAGTAAAAATACTCTCACAAATCTCCCAGCTGCTCACAAGTCTCTTAACCAGAACAAATACTATAAATGTAGCTATAAATGACTTATAATATTCTTGAACTTCATATGAGCAAACATCCTATAATTCACTCTAATTAACAAGAATATTCTTAAGTGTAGAAGATTAAATAGGCTTCTGCTTCCAAATTTAAAAAGTCTGTAAGACAGGAAACTGAAAAAAATAACTGAAAATGGTTGACCAAACATCCCCAGCCTTGATATCTGACATATTACTAGAACCCAAATACTTTAAAATATATAGAGATCTCAAGATTAAAGACAGAGAAAAAAACCATAATGGATGCAATGCAGAGCTGTATGGCACTTTGAAAAAGCAGACTGCAGCAGCTGTGCCACTCCACTGGCATCTTTTACAACAGGTAACAAAATAGGCAAGGTATCTTCCTCAGGCCACACATTGTGCAATTCACAAACTGCTTATTTTTCACTCAGTATTGGCTGTTCAGTGAAGAAACTGATATTTATTAGTTGATAAGGCCTTTAGTTACTCCCTGCTATCTGCTGCCAAATTATGCAGAAGCTGTCTCACCTGTTCCAGATTACTGTAGTGTACATGGCAACAGTTGCAGTATCCTTGTCTATTTTGCGCAGCAGATGCTCCAGGCTGAGGATGTTCTTGCCCTCTTCTGTGTAAACTGAAAGAAGCAGGTAATATTATGTTGGATTGTTTAAGCCATGTCCTTACCATGGAAATTCAAAAAATCTATCTTTCTACAGAGATGAGAAAAACTTGAAAAATTAATGTTTCTGTTTCAGACTTTTAATGGTAAGTGGGACTATGTATTTGAAAGTATTCTCAAGGAAATGTCACTAAAGAACTTCTTCCTTAAATGCAGAACAAAGGATAACAGCTTAAAGGCACAGTTAGCTGAAATCTGAAAATAATTGCCTCTAAAGAAAAGGGCAGTCATCTTTTCTTTTGTCTGTTTGTTAGTATTTTGAAATAAAAGAAAAAAAGACCAAAACCACTTGACATCCACACAGTAGTTTGGAGCACTACAATGTGCCTTCCCCACAGTTTTTAACAGTACATGGGTGTAAGATACAAAGGACCTCCAATCATACACTTAATCCATTTTGTGCCACTGTCATCCATTACACAAGGTAACAGATAAGGCTGAAAAGCAGATTCCTCCCATTTTACTCTGGTAAGCAGTAAGCTAGATGCCAGCTAGATCATCACCTAACTTACCTGCTACTGCTGTCTTGTCGTGGAGAGCCCTCAACACCATGTCTTTGGATTCCTACAGGAAAACAAAAACAACCAAGAAATAAACCAAGCAAACACACATACAAAACACAAAAACCAACAGAGTATCAAGGAGATGGAGAGTTTTTACCTGCAGCTAGCTACTTCTCTTACATTGCATTTGTCAAAACTACTTTTAAAGGAAGAGAAAAGATTTAGTAAGTTCAAAAAAGCACAAAGAGATCCTTTTGTCCACAAAGTTCATCCAACAGCTTCGTAAAATAAGCTTTACTCTTTCATAGCTGGGGTGAGTGAGTTTTTCTACTAATCTGTCAGGGTTCAAGACTAGGCAATCTACACTGGTACTGCAACATCCATGATCGCTGAGATAAAATGTAAAGTGTCTCAAACAGTTTACAACAGGACAAGAAAATTACACCTACATGGAAACTTTGTGGATGATTCAGAAGTCACTCCTTCCATCTAAGTTCCATAATGAAATTTATGAAATCAAAGTATGCAACTGAACTACAAGGTGAACTAATGCTTCTATTGATAGTTATTACATTTTTAAATGTAACTGCAACAAAAACTAGTTTGAATTTTATCAGCTTCTTACCTTGTGCTGAAGAAGCAGAAGCTTCATCAGATCGCTTGATTCTCTCAAACATCTGTAAGTAAAAATTTTTTAAAGTCAGTCCAGCCTCATACTCACTGTATCCTGAAGCTCCTCCTTCAGTCCAAGCTACAAGCTCTCTAGAAGCTCGAAACTGTTTCAGCTATAGACCAATACTTCACAGAATCACAGAATGACTAGGTTGGAAGAGACCTTCAAGATCATCGAGTCCAACAGATACTTGATTTAAAGAAAGCTGCATTCTAAAAAGAAACTTCTGCTTTACTAGGTTATCCTAATATTACATTTAACAGTACGTTTCAACTTTGTTAGAAGGGGCTAACTTTTAATTATTGAAATCAAATACTATACTTATGAGCACACTTTGTAAGGTTATTAAATAATAACCTTGTCAAAGTAATTTAATTGCTTAGTTTCCTAAGTTACCTTAACAATTAAGACAAGAGATAGACGTAAGAAAACCCATATGAGACCTACACCACACAAAGTAATTATCTGGGCTGGAAAAGTAATCCTTATTACACAAAAGATCTGTAAATAAATTTTGAATCTCACAGTTTTTAATAAAAATATGACTGCAGCAACAAGCAGTTATGTGCTTTAGTGTGTCCAAACACAAAGGACTTCCAGGTGTCATGCAGGCCTTTTACATGGAACACAAGCATTTAAATCAGCTTTCTAGTACTTACCTTAGAGTCACCAACCTTCCTCAGCCACCAAAGCTGACTCCAGACTAGCAAGCAATAAATGTTGAACAAGAGGCCATTTGCAGTGCAGGACACTTCTCTCATCCCATCTGGCAGCAAGGAAATTAAAGAGCTTTTTAAAATAACATTAATAATGCATGTATTACATGCCCTAAGGCATGTAAATTTTTCTGTACGATTTTGCAAACAGTTGAACAAATGGATAAATCCTTTTGAAGTCTACAGCACATCTTTTTTAATATGGAAGTAATTTTAACAGTCTTTCCTATATAAATGTTAACCATTCCTTCTGGAATAACTTTGTTTCTTCTTTCTTCCTCATGAGCCCCGTGTTTTAAACATTGTTGTCATTTGCCAGACTCTACACTGCTCATGATAAAATGCCTGGTCTATAACTGTTATAGCAGTTATGGTCAGAAGAAATATTCCTATACTGTTGCAATTTAGGTAGTAATAAAAAAAGGGACTACAGCTATAAATGCACAAAGGATTTTTCAGATGTCCAAGGAAAGACTGCATAATTCTGCCTTAGCTAAGATATTTACAGTGGGAACTATCTTAAACTGTTGGATTAAGAGAAAATAATACCTGCTCAAGATTAAGATTAAATGTTTTACAACAACAAAAAAAATCCTTTTAATTGTAACAAATGTATAAGCAACCAGTTACATACAGAAATACTTGATTTTGTAAAATTCTAACCCAGATATTTTAGCAGCTGTCTCTAAAACAAATGCTTCGTTTTGGCTTCATTGAATTACTCTGTGTACAGCAGGTAGAGAACGAAAAACTTCAATCATATTTAGCAACACAACCAAAGAGTACGAAACGTACACACTAAAAGAAAAAAAAAAATAAAAAAAAAAAAATCAGCGGTGCATTCTGATAGCATCTGGGTGCCAAAGGCATCAGATAAACTCTCCAGACAGTGTCACTCTTGCACCGCAACAAGTAAACTATAAAAGGGTGAAAAAGCAATAAAAACTGCACCTCGAAATACACCTCATAAACACCTCTGCCACCCCTTCACCTGCGAGCAACTGTGCTGCGCGGGCAGAGGGAGAACAGGAGGGGAAACTCTCCCCTAAACAGAGGACTTGCCGTCCCACAGCACTACCACGACCAGGGAGGCGACAGCTCCTCTCAGGAGCGGCCTCTGCCCCGCGGCCTCACCGCAAGGCGCGGGTCCCGTCCCGGCTGCACCGAGCCCGCCGTGCCCGTCCCGCCTCGCCCCGTCTCCCGCCGGGCCCCGCCGCCCGGGGCGGAGCCGCAGGGCCGACCGGCAGCCGAGGCACCGGGGCCGGCTGTGCCCGCGGGAGCTCCGCCCGCCGGGCCCGCCGGGACCCGGCACCCGCCGCCGAGCGCTGAGGGGACGCTGAGCGGGAGCCGTCCGCTCCCGATTCCCCGCTCCCGGCGCCGTCTCACCTCCATCACTCCCCGTTCGCTCTTCAGCGCCGCGCTGGGGTCAAGGGACGCCATCCTCGGCTTCCTGCTCCGGGTCGGCGGGCCGCGCCCCGCGCCGGGAACGGCGGGAGCTGCAGTTCCCAGGCCGTCGCTCCCGGCCCTGCCCGGGTGCCTCCCGCCCTCAGCGCCGCTCCCGGCCCGGCCCGGCCCGGCCCGGCTCGGACGCCTCCCGCCCTCAGCGCCGCTCCCGGCCCGGGTGCCTCCCGCCCTCAGCGCCGCTCCCGGCCCGGGTGCCTCCCGCCCTCAGCGCCGTTCCCGGCCCGGGTGCCTCCCGCCCTCAGCGCCGCTCCCGGCCCGGATCCCGTCCCGCAGCCGCCGCGCGGGCCGGGCTGTGGGGAGCTGGCTCGACGCAGCTCGCACGGTGCCCCAAAACCTCGCTTTCTCCAGCCCAGGTGCTGGAAAACTGCTCCAGAACACCTCGGGGTGGCGTCTTTTTGTCAGCGCCGCCTGGCTGTTACGGAAAAGTAACCTCTTAGCTAAGTTTAATTTCAACAACTCGGCATTTTCTCCTTCAAAACACATTATTTCATGTACTTGAGAACAGGTTAAACGATTTTTAAAATTTTTTTTTTTATTTATTTTCGGCCAGTAAAAGTAGCTTGCTTTACGTGGTGTGGCTTGTTCAAGTAGGTTTTATCAGAACCTTAAGATCTGACTTATCAGAGTTAATGCTAGAGCTGCTTCTCTTACTAGTGGGCTTAAGAATGTGACCTTACCTCAGGTTCTCTTGCTTTCAGTTACAGGGTTCTGGACCTTTATCTGGTCTCCTATGGGAAGCCAGGCGTTGCATATTTGTCTCATGATGCTGAAGCAGCAGGGTATTACAAGCAATCCAGGCAGACACAAAGTCAACACAACACCCTTATGTGTGAAGACAGGTGCAGATACAAGCTTGGATTGTGCAATGGAAGGAAAACAATCTTGAATGCACTGTAATACGGAAAATTTAAAGAGGTTGCTGTAAAAAGGCACTGCTGTGTGGCTGTGTAATTATGAAACCATAGCTTAGAAATGTCCACCCACGCTGAGCAAGTAATTCAACACAAATTTCAGATGACAGAAAAGTAGGAGAAGGCCTCTCTTGAGGAGGGTTGAATTTAGTTGCTGTTGGAGTCTTTTGATACATGCATACCTATGAGTGTATCTTTCTTGCTGAAAAATAAATACTTATTACAAAACAAAAGTTGCCTGATGATATTTTGTTGCCTGGTATGATACATAACTTCAGAAAAGCAGGAGTTTTATATGAGAGCATTTGCAGGCATGGAAGGCTCAGACATGTGCCCAAATTATTGCACATCAGCAGAGCTTCATGGTTTGAACATGTGGCAAACACATATAGACATGTTATCTTAGGCTAAAATAGTTTGCTTCTGGTTTATGTCAGGATTTGCGAGTTACTGTGGCTCGGCTAACTCCGTAGCTTGCTAAAATAAAGGAAGCTTGGTTACAGCATTGAGACACTGAAGTTTCTTTTCCAGAATGGCTCATGTGAAACAGAAGCCCTTTTTAGCAATGAGAAATCTATGCAGTCTGTTTTATAATGCCATACAACTTGTCCTCAGAATATTCCTGAATATTTTTGTGAAATAGAATGTAACATTCTATCTCTTGGACTGTCACTCAAAGGTAGCAGAATTTAGGCTTGTGTTTGTAAGTATTTTTTAATTTTCAACTCTTTCTGTATTTATGAGCTTGAGGTTACACCTTGATTCAAATTCATGTAAGGTATTGGGAGAGATTTCTTTCCTTCAGACTCCTCTTCCCTACTAGTAAACTACTCCTGACATATGTGCATGAACATTGAATAGGGCTGACAAACTTCCTTGCCGCTTAAAAAATTATACTTTCTCCTGATCTAAGCATCAGACTTTTTTTCTCTTTGATGATATTTTTACTTATATATTGAGATTTTTAGAACTGCCCCATACCTTTCACTCCTTTCTACTTTTACTTTGATTTGTTGTGGTTTCCACGTCTGTTATCCAAATGTAAGTCAGAGTTGTACCTATGGAATCATTAAGACAAATTAACAGACTCTTTCCTAGAGTCTTAAATTTCTCACAGCAGCTGGGTTCAGACTGGAAAAGAGAGAATGTGATGAAAGAAAATCAAGTTTGGTAGAGCCAGCAGGAAACTCTTGGCTCGATTTTTACTTTGTTACATATGTACTTTATACATTCTGATGTTATAAGCGTAATTTATCCTTAAATCGTTGTTTTGGTAAAGTTCTTCAAAGGATCTGAGCTAAGTGTTGACTGACTGACAGCAGTTGAAGGTCTGGGGCTTGAGCCACACAGAGATTACTTTTGCCAAATGTTCCCAAAGATGGGTTGCCAGTTTTAGCCTGGATTATGACAAGGCAGTGAGACCACAGGTGTAGATTTCAGAGAACTTCATATTCTGAGTAATCTTGGGGAAGAAGTATCTTTCCAATTTTACAGTTGAGTGGCTGTTCCATAGTGCCTGGCACTGTATTAAAACCTTTAATTCCTAGGAAGTAATTGTTGCCTTCCTCTGAAAAATCTGTTGTTGGCCACTAACTGATATCAGGTATGAGACCTATGGAACAATTATCTGATCCTCTGTGGTATTCCAGTTTTCCACTTTAGTATGAATTTTGTGATATTTAATAAAATTTTTCAAAGTAAAAAAAAATAATTCCTCACGAGTGTAAAAGTCAAGGATAATCTGTTTACAAAACAGAGCTGCTTGTTTTCTTTGTTCTGCTTTACTCAAACAGTTTGCTGGAGTTCACACATTACTATTTCACATTGATTTCTCTCTGTAACAAGCATTTTTCTCATTTTTTGAATAAAAAACATGTTTAAAAAAAAAGGTCTTTAATTTTAAATGGCACTGAAATTAAATGAAACAATTTTTTCTCTTTCTTTAAAAGAGGTAAATTTATTATGGACATTCTGCTTGCTTTCTCATTATCTAAAACCGGGCTTTGCTTTTTATTTTGTATTCAAAGTTTTTTTTTTTAATTTTAGCATAAGAGCTTTACCTGAGCTAATAACAAAAATACCCTCAATATGCAGGATATTAGCTTAACCCCAAAACTTAAAAGATACTATTAAGGTTATTGGTTTTGCTTCTCATTTTCTTGCAAGAACAACCTTCTTAAGATTAAAAGTTTGAAACTTAAATTTTCTTAATTACTTAATTTTTCAATCAATCAAAAAGCTTGGCAGTTGTGTTATAATTTAAACATTATTAGGTAGTGACCAAGAAAAAAGTTTGAAATATCATTTAGAAGCTTAAAAAGACAGCTTTAAAAAAATCGCTTTTGAAATGCATGGGCTGGGCATTGTCTCCTAAAAATATTATTTTACTTTCTTGTAATCAGGTCTTAAAAGGTAACTTGAAATACTACACAGTTAGAAAATCCTCCCCTAGTCTGTATTTTATTGTTATTTGGAGGCCATGCTGCTGCTTTCGCAGGCTTATATTTTCAGTTTTTGGGTTCTACACATTTTTTTTACTAAAATTGATCTCTATATTTTATTTCTGTATACATGTACAGAATAAAGATATTTTTATATTTATAGTACTGAGAAAAATTCTGGGATGCACTGAACCCAGAGGGTTTTATTACTGCTGTTAGGATTGCTGTTGCTGTTCATTTGCTGGCAGGTTGTTCAGAAAGAACAGCTGAGGAGACAGCTCTGAACGGATTACTTTAAATAGTATGGCTATGAAATGTATCCAAATCCAGGGTTTTCAGAAAGTTTCAGTATGATGGGCTTCTAATCATTTTACGTTAGATTTCAAATCCATCCCCTAGCTTTCCTGCAATTGTTTTGAATCTCTCCATTAGCTTAAATTAACTTGTTTTAGGGTGTTCTGTTCTAAAAGAAAATGTAGAGGAAATAAATTAGCAATTGAGAAGTTTGTATGCTAAAGAGCATTCTGCTTTCAGAGAACATATTTTCATCATAAAATGCTGAATAGTTTACTGTTACAGTAATTTCTGTTTTCAGTTAAATGATTGTTTAGTCAGTTAATCTCTCCAAAATAACTCTGCCTGGTTTTTTAGGGTAGTGACATAAAGGAAAGGACTAGGTCAGTAATTAGGCTTGGGGTTGCCAGAAGGTGACTGCTCATGAATTGAAGGATATTCTTGGAGCTACATGTTGTACATGGAGTTTTTTTTATAGCCTCAAAAACAGCAGTTCCTTAGAATTTCTCTATTCTGTTTTTCCATTGTTTCATTTCCATTTACCTTCAAATATAATACCAATTTTAAAATTGTCTGTTTGATAGTCAGATTGACCCTTGAGAATTGTAAGATTTTCACATATAATTGTTGATTACCAAATTACTTGGAAATATATGATAATTTCTGACATGTATGTGCTGGAAGATGGAGTGGAAAAGTGTGATATGACTCCATTTCCTTCATGCTGAAGGGGACTCTGCAGCCTGGGAGCCTTCAGCTATGAAGGGAACAGAAACAGCAGTAGGTTCTTGTATTAACCACAGGTGGATAATGTGACTGAAATGCACTTATACTCAGAACAGAATTTATCTTGTCTGCATAGCATCAAGTTTTATTTAGCCTGTTTTAAACCATCCTTTTTATTAAGATAAGGTAACAAATTAATGTGGCTTTTAATCAGATGTCAATGTGAGTGTCTTGAAATATTTCAAATAAGTATAGTAGATGACTAATACTCCCTTATAGCCTAACTCACATTTTGTCATAGCAGGAACTCATAGCATTTTTACCTAAGTAAATATTAATTCCCATTACTCCAGCAGGCAATAATGTCTTTCTGATACAAAGAGATAATTTTCTCAAAGCTGCTTGGAAGGTTATTAATTCTGCTTATCAAGAATTTTCAAGCTCCCAGAAGTTTCAAACCAGCCTTTACCCCTTGTAATATTCTGAATTAAATGGTTATATACATCCATTTTAATGGAACTTTTTTGATTTTGACTAGATAATAGATATTAATTTAAGATAATCAGGAATGTAAAATGCTTCTGCAGCTTCCTTTCTGTAGTGTAATTTATAGGAGTTGAGGAATTCCAAATATATATTCTATTATGTTGAGTCACTGAATGTTCTGCAGTCAGTTTAAGGTGGGGTCAAAATGTATTCCCAAGGTAGTTAAGTAAGTGTTATTTTTCTCTGCTCTGGCTGTTCTAAATCATGTAAAACTTTTTAAATGTTCCTGCAATAAACCACATAAATATTTCCTTACATCTGAGAAAAAGTGGACTCTCTGCTTTACCATGGGAATAATTTAAAGAAAGATTTCTTTATCCTATTCAGGAAGCAAGCAGAAATTTAAGCAAGAGTAGGTCTGGGTTTATTTCCCAAGGACGAAACTTAATCTTAGGCTAGGAATGCTGGTAAGAAAAAACATTCACCTTTGAAAAAAGTCTCTCTTATAGTTTGAAAACACAGAGGTTTTCACAGAAAAAAAAATAAAAGGGAGAAAAAGAACTTTTAAACAAAAAGCCTTTCATTTGATTTGTGTTTCTTCAGCGTTTCACATACTATTACTTTGGGTCAGAGTTTAGCCTCTCTCTTTTTCTGATCAATTCTATGTTGCTAGATTGTCTGTGTTTCTAATACTGAAATAATTGGAGTTCAATTTCTGGTTTGCACCCAAGGTACATACAATTAGTGGCATTTCCCTTTGCCTAGTCTCTCAGCCTGAAATGGAGAAGTGCCTGTTTCCTTCTCCACAAGCTTCCTTTCTCTTCTCTTACAAGAAGGGAGACTATTTTTCTTGAAAAGACATGTAGCAACTTAAATATCCTTTATATAAAATTCTAAATCCAATCTCTATATTCATGTAGATTCCATATTGAGTTTCATGCTAAGTGCTGAATTTGGGTCATATAGTCTTAAAAAATAGATTGCAAAGTAAGGAGGATTTAATATTAATGTCTTGATAGAGCTTAAGAATTAGAACTAGAATGGACGAAGAAATATTGGGGCGTTTAGCTGTCTCTTTACTTAGGCTGATGTCCTATGCCTCATCCCTTGAGTTCACTGCTGATTTATTAGACATGGTGGTGGTTTTGCTTTTATTGAAGGCAATGAAAGAGTTAAGGTTGACTTATACATTGAGTCCTTAACTAGTAAAGTGTTTTTCAGAGCATCTAACAATTTGCTTTGCCTCTATCACAATAGCAGGTTTATAGGGATTTATCAGCTCCCAACTCATTAGAGGCTGAGAGTTAGGTAGGATTTAGAAGCAAAATTGTTATCAGAGAGGACAAATGCAGAGCAGTAGACAGAAACTTGCATTGGTTCTCCCTGTCTCACATTAATTTCTATGGATAAATAACTTAAATCCTTGTGGAGTTATGGTTATGTGTTTCTCAAAATTCATTTACATCCACTAAACAGAAAAACAGTCTAACAAATGTAGCTGACTATAAAAAGCAACTTTAAAAGTACAAATTAATATGTGTTGAAACCACCAAGCCAGGAGCATCTCAGAACATCTATAGGCGACTGAGTTTGATTTAGATTTGATTTGCATCAGCTTTGCATTTGGTGCTCAGGAACCATTCCTCATTGCAAGGAACTACTGTCCAGTTTAAAACCTTAGCATGTTCATGATTTGTAAGGAATGTCAGTGGCTGATCAAGTATTGTAAAGAGTAACCAGCAGGCTCTACAATTCCACATGTGCACTCAGTTAAGATTTTGAGCATTAATGATGCAAAGCAGCAACCTTGTTTGATCACATGTGAGTCCTGTAGAGGCACCATGACTGTTAGCATATGTTTTCAGGGAACTGCCCAAATTTTGTATGAACACTCAGTTTTGCTCTGTGTCTTTTGCAGGGAAATAGAATCCTTTTCAGTTTCTCTGCCTCCATTTTGTGTTTAAGACTAGCTGCATCTCAGTGATCATGGTAGCCAAGAGCAATAGCCTAATTAAGATTATCTAGTTGTTGAATAGTGAGGGACAGGAACTGCGATTGTTTCCTTCATGCAAGTCTGCTTGCTTTATGCATTGTTATTCATCATAATAGTCTTCAGCAACTCGACTCTGAATTGCTAATAGCTGACTGCAGAACATGAAACAGAAGCACCTCTTGGCTCAGGAGTTTTGCCCGCTGTAGCATCATAATGTAATCCTATTTGAACTATGGATTTGGGGAACATACAAAGACACATGATGTAAAAGGTGGAAACTGAGTCTTTGCACTTTAAAAGGAAAATAAAATCTCTGTTTGTTGTAAGCAATTACGCTGTGACTTAAATCCTGAGTGTGTGGAGGCAACTTAAATCCTGAAGAGGTGTGGTCAAAGTTCATCCCTGTGCTTTGGGTTTCTTTGAACCTAACCTGGCTAGGCTTTGGGCAGGTTTTGAGATATATGACTCTATCCAAGCTGCAATAAATTCTGGCTTCACTCCTCGGACCTGTCTACAGAGGCAGCTCTGGAATTGCATGTAATTTATGTGAGGTGAAAAAGAGCAAGTCGGTTAATCCGTATACAAGTACTGAAGATACAAAAATATTTTGTGAAATATGTAGTGAAACAACTATAGTTTGCATAGCTTTATTTTTGTGTCTTTAATCTCTGTAGATCTCTCTTAAATCATTTTTCCAAACACTGACATTCCATTCTGTGGGAGGAGACAGCACTTTGGCTAAAATGGAAAAATACTGTTGTTGAGTTGGCTGGTTAGCTATTCAGTTAATATAATCTTTAGCACTCAATGACATACATCAGAAGTTTGGTTGTCAAGACACACTCTGAAAATTCCATGGATTTCAAATGTTATCTGAGTGGCAGGTATAATCTCTTATATTACTGTCATATGAATACAGAACTTGAATACCTGTGGTCTGAAAGTTATGTAGAAAATAATTCCTACTTGTTTGTGGAAAATGAGAAAAAATGCACATAGAAAAGCAAAATTTATGTATGAAAAAGGATATTTCTAATGGTACCTTCTCCCAGGTATCATATAAAAATACATTCTATAATGATACTTTACAAACATTATATAATAACATATAGTACATACATCACATGAATATATACTGTAATAAATTGTTCTCTAATATTATTTCATAGATTGTAACACACTGCTGATTGTGTGTGCAGGAGTTACATGAAGTGCTGCAGCTTGAACTGGTATGTACATACATTCATATATACATGCATAGCAATAAATGCTTGTGTGTCTTGATCTGACTAAAGTAATGAGGAAGGATTTTGCCTTCTGCAGATTTATTGAATTTCTTCTATGTGTTATACATGAAGATCTTCCAGATCGTTGATATCAGCATAGAAAGAGGTGTGGACCTGCCTAAATGAGCCAAACCTTCCTTCATGGGGTGGTTTGTTCAAATGTGTCGCTGGAGAATTTTGTCACCGTTACTGACTCTGGTATACAGTGGGTAGTTAAGCCACAAGTAAACATTACAGCTTCACCTAAAGGGTAGGCATGAATAGCCATTAGTTTCACAGGAAGGGAGGAAATGACCCTTTTCCTGATTGTCAGGTAGTTAAACGCAGTCTTTCCAGAGTGGGTTTTAGTCGATGAGGTATTCAAACAGTGAGGAAAAAGGAACAGTGAAGAATTACTTTTCTAAAAAAAGAGGCCGAACTGTAAACAACAGTAAGTAGTTGCTTTCTTGTGTTGTTCAGCTGAAATTAACCCTGAGAAATTGAAATATCTTCTGTTTGACCTAATTTGCAAATTCGTGGTTTGTACAATTTAACTGAATTACGGAACATTGATGGGATGTTGATTAGTGCTGAGATTATCTGCACATACTAACAGGCAACTTGATAAGATCCAGTGGTCCCAGCAGTGGGTATAATTATCAGAACTATCAGGCAATTATTGAAAATCTAGATAAATTAAAAGTTATTGTTGGTTTTCTTTCTTATTGCTTTGTAATTTGTCCTTTGGTTAATACCAGTAAAGAATTTCGGAAAGCTTTTCCAGTGTGTATTTTTTTCCACACATCTTGTGCTTTTGTTTTGTTTTATAGGGTTAAAAAGCCCCCAAAGAATCAGAAGTGCTTTTAAAATTAACTTGCTTTTCCATAGATCCAGTTTATTCGCTGCTGGACGACCCAATGTCTATTATCTGTACGCAAATCCTCTCCTTTGTTCTTTTTCCATCAGGTATAAAGTAGTATTTGCCTGCTTTGCAATCTCCACGTGCTCCATATGCTCATGAATGCATGCCCCTCTTCAGAGCTCCCTGGCACATTGACATACTGAAGAGTAAAAATTCCAGGGCTTTGATAACCTACCCAGTTGAAAAAACACAAATAACACGGCAAAATACAATGTAACTTCCAGAAAGAGAAAGAAGACATGAAAGTGAACAAGCTTTTTTTTTTTTTTTTATTTTTTTATTTTTTTTATTTTTATTTTTATTTTTATTTTTTTCCTTTTTTCCCTTCACTAATTTTCTTCCAAGCATATAGCTTTCACAAAATTATCTGGAAAGATCACACTCAGATGATGCCAGTGGTTAATGGGTTGCACAACAGTGTTAATTAAAAAACCATGTAATTTGTGACTCAGCATTCCAGTTTCACTGCGTCTGAGCATAGAAAGAACTAAAACAATGAAAGATTTAGAGCCTAACTTACATTCTTCAGGGATTTAAGATTTCCACTGTGGTTAATCAAAACTATATATGACTAAAATGCTGTATTTAGATTTAAAGAGAAAACAAGCAGAACTCAACCTTTCAGACTGAATGCAATTTTGTCTGTAAAAATCTGTTTTCTTTTTTCGTTTTTCGCCCAGGTATGTTACTATGTTACTTATACTGTGCAAGCTGGGTAATTACTCATCAAAGCAGAAGTCCTTTTCAATGGAAAAGGAGCAACTGTAAGTAGGATAGAGAGGTAGAAAAATTATTTTAAATGCAGTAATCTGCTATTCTTGAAAAAAAATCTCATTTCCTATGAGATCTTTCCTCTGCAAAATTACTTCTGTCATTTTGTATTATGAATATGCCTTCAGCATTTGGTATTTCATATTTGGTGCAGTGGTAAGGAAGGGTGAGGAAAATTGCTAAATGGGGTTTAATCCTTCCTTGGTTCTGAAGGATGTAAGAGCTGAGGTATCAACACCAATATATGTTAGAGTAGCCACAAACCTGTTTTAATTTGTGGTGAACAGCCCCTTAAGGACAATTCCTCACTACCCCATGCTGTAAGAGTCTTTTGCACTCTCCAGAATGCTCCCTTCACCAAGAAGGTGAAGAGCATTTGGCAAATTGTGACCATTTGCTGGGGGTTCTATCCTCATGTCTGGGAGTTATCTACCTCTTAATTTCCTCTTTTGTCCTGCTGAAATAATACTGAGCAAACCTTTGAATTAACTGCCTTAAAATAACTAGACTTGGTGAAATACCTAGAGACACAGACTTACATGCCATTACAGGCGAAAAAACCCTCAGCAGATCAGCTGTTAAATGGTGCTTGTATTTACCCTATCCCAGTATTTACAAAAGAAGATAATTACTGTTAAAAGAGCTTTTATTAGTGAAGATTCACCAATCAGTTACCTAGAGAAAACAGGATATCTTTAAAATACAAGAAATAAACAAGTGAGGTGCTTTCCTCAGGCAACCCCCTCTCTTTGTCCCCATATATTCACAGGAATCCTGCTCCCCTGTCCTTTCCTTATGTTCCAGGGGCTCTGTGCATGATCCCCATGCTCCTTTCATGGAATTAGAGGCTTTCCCACTCATGTACAATGTACATGTGAAACTTTAGTATACATGTATAACTCTCAGTGTTTAAAGTTGTATTGGCAGAACAAGAAGAACTGTCATGAAGGAAAGACAAAGACTTGTTTTGCTAGAAGGAGTTTTTGGTTCCTGTCAAGAGAATCTGTGAACCTAAAGAGAGTTGCTTAAGAACTGATTGCCTTGCTAACCAATGCTGAAATCCCAGTTTAGATGATCTCATTAAGCACTTCACTCTTCTTTGAGGTTTGGTTGTTTTTCTTTAATGCTTGGTTGGTTTTTTTGAGATTTTTCTTTCTAATTTTTCACTGGAATCAGTGGATTTGATATCTGGAAAATTTGGCCTAGATTAGATTCGATCAGTGTTGAACGTGTTATAGGTTTTGCATTCGTGACAGGAGAGTACCACTGTTATAATGTTAAATTATTTTTTCCACTGGCAGGGTAGGCTGACAGATGCTGATTTAAAATTGTATGATTAGTGAAGTACCATCAGTCAGGTAAGCTGTGGTAGGTAGATACTAGTGGAATAATATTTCCATTTTACTGACTGAGAAATTGAACGACAAGGAGATCACAAGGCCTGGCCACAAAACCTCATCAGGCTCTTTACAGAACTGGGAGTCAGGCCCAGTTACCTAAAATCCAGTTCAAATTCCTGACCAGTGTTACACTATCTGACAGAGAGTCACTAATTAGTGTTTTGAGGAGCTTACTTCTCTCTTACACACAAAAGGAGATTAATCTACTAATCCTAAATACCAAATGAATGTATCACACTGTACAGTTACAAAATGATGCTTTCAGTGAGACTTTTTAAACATCTTTCAGCTCATTCAACATTATTTTCTATAAACCAGAGTGCTTACAAAGAAATACTGTTCAACCTCTTCTCTGCAGAACAAAAAGCAGCCCACAACTGTAAGGTCTCTTTCCATTCATCAGCCACCACATCTGTTGCTTGCTTGGACACTGACCAAAATGATTCATTCAAATGTCTAACATTTATTTTTGGTGAAATACTGGGATTATACAGCGTGGCAATATTTCAAAAATGGGTCTAGAAAACCAAGGGAAGTTGGAAACAACTTCCTCAGCTGAAAACAAACACGGCGTTATATCATTCTGCAGTTTATTAGAAGGAAGGCAGTAGCCAAGTGAAGCAGCTGGAATCACACTGAAGTTACTCTCAACTCTGCAGATCATTTCACTCTTCCTCCTGCTACAGACCTCACATCCCTGATTTACAGTGCCTTTTGTTTCAAAGAACTAAGCAAGGTGGGTCAAACTCTCTTATATTTAAGACCTTTCTCTCCCTTCCCTTCTAAATAGTGAGTCTCTACAGCTGCAACAGCACTTGCTGGCAAATGTAAGGTGGTATAGCATATACTGGCTAAAAGAGCTTCTTGGAAGAAAGAATGAGATACTCATTTACTTCAAAGATTACTTTGAACCACCCCAGCACCAAGAAAAGATATGAAAATGTGTGTGAATTTAATTTTTAATTACTTTTGAATATGTTAACACATGCTTCAGGAGTTTTATCCTGTCAGCAAATGGTAAGTGACCTTGACTTAAATCTCTCTCTCCTGTCTGTGTCCCCTAGTGTGTTGGTTTTAATTTTTTTATTTGCTCAGGGATAGTGTGTCTTCTACAGCTATAGCAATTTCCAGTATAATTAATAAAAAAAATCAGTTCTGATTTTTTTTTCCTGAACAGATTCTAGAACAGAAACCAGAAATAATTTCAACTTATATAGCAGATTAACAAAATACTTCTGAAGAATTACAGTTTTGCAGAATTAAGTAAGGTTTCTGTGATCTCAGCTGGAAAGTGTGTGTGTTTTCCCTAACCAGTGTGGAATAAGGATATGGATGTAGCTTCCATTAAGTGTATTGGAAGTGACAATAAGATTTGAAGCCTAGTATACTACCACACAATGAGACAGGAATAGGTTCTACCTACTACTCACACTTAGTGATAACAGTGTCATTGTCACCTGTTGCCTTTCTAGATGTGATCTTGCAAGCCAAACAATATCCCAGACCTGCTTTTGTGGACTTAGAAAGCATTTATACATTGAACATTGTCTGCAAATTAGAATACGTTTGCTTTCTAGCTGAATAAAATTGTATCACTGAATAATATAAAATGCTTACTAATTCATAGCTAAGGAGAAGAGTGACTAAGGGTACGTCAAGGTAAAGGAATTTGTCTGAGCAGATTTGTAGAAACTGATTTCAGGATTATCTTACTTATGATAGGATACCGTACTTCCATTATCGTAATGTTATTGTTCTGCCTCAGAACTGGGAAATGCAAATATTTTGATAACCTGATTTACTTTGGTTTAATATCACTGCAACTTCTGACTGAATTTAAAGCATTATCAGCAACTTATGCCAGGCAGACAGGATGGAAGTCCTATCAACTTTGCATCAATCCTAGGGATTTTTTGTGTGCCATGAGTGACACCAGAGTCCACTTCTGTTGAACTGAAAATCTCTTTGACTATGGCACAGTGGAAGTTATTTGACTCTGGAGAATGAATTTATCATTTGGATTCTCTAATCACCTTTGTGGAAAAGGATCATAAATCAGGAAAGCTCTGTCTAAGGATTCCTAGGCAGGATCTGACTACAGATTTTTACTGCATGGGTGAGGGCAGAGGAAAAGCGTTGATCAAAGTAATGCAAATTCTATGTCCTGCACATTATACATTCTTTCTTTTAATTTTAAGAATTTCTTTTTCTGCTGACAACTAAATAAGCAACTTCTGAAATGCTTTGATTTTTATTTCTGATAGATTGATTCAAGAGGAAAATTTTTATCTATTCCCTATTAAAGCCAGTTGCCTTAAAGGATTTTCTTCTTCTGTTTTTTAACAGACACTTGAAGTTTGTGATCTGTTATTTGATATTCATTTTGTATTAATAACTCTGCTATTCCAAGCACTAAGCAGCAGCTAGGTTTCCAGGGGATTGTAATCTATTGAATGGTCTTATTATTTGTTTATTTATTTATTTTGTTTTATGGAATGTGCCAGCAGTTCAGCTGTCTCTCTTACTGTGGTGGCTGGTTGTCTGGCTAATTTGCATTCATTATTTCTGATAATGGTTTAATTTATGTTCATTCAGTCTGAAGCTGCAGTTTCACGACAGTGCCGGGCTCTGTTGTGGCTGGCTTTGCACAAGAGAGCTGACTCTGAGGAGCAGTTTCTCGTGGCCTCTTAGCAGAAGAAAGGGATTGCTGTGACTGGGGTAGGCAGTGTCCAAGAAACAAAGCTTCTGGATGGGGAGATGCTATTGTGTGGAGATGAACTCTCTCTCAGTTGCTTTTACTTTTACTGTGTGCTTGAGGCTTCTAAGATAAAAAGAAAGTTAAGTGTTGTCAAAAGTAGCATATAGTACTTACAGGGCAACTCAGCCACTTCTGTACTCTTTGTATCTTCAGTATGTTCCAGAGGTTGATGACCTTAAAGCAGGACCAAAAATTCGCGTATTAGCCCATGGCTGATTTTTTCCAAAAGGAATTTCTGCTGGCCTGTTGCAGCTCTGTTATACCTGGCCCACCATTTTGTTGCCATTCTTCAGACGAGCTGAATAGACCTTACTGCAGATGCAATAATTTTTCATTACTGAGCTCAGAGAGAAGTTAACCAAACTCTTTGCTGCAAGTTAGGTTAGCTTGCAAGGATTATCTGTGAAGGCTGGGACTGTAGAGGTCTCCAGTTCTTGCAGGGATATTAGCTAGCAAAAACTTTGTAGCATTCTCCTCTTCCCCTACCCAGGCTCTCTTGTCCCTTTTTTATACTTCTTGAAGGATGTATTTAAAGAATCAAAAGGCACAAGTATGAAGAACCAGCATCTTTTCCATCTACCCACTGAAGATATTTGCCTCTTTATTCTTTTGGCAAGTTATTCTGCTTTCAACTTTACCCTCAAATTAACTGTTTGGCTTTGGGCAAGATATGTCTCATCCTTTCCCTACTCTTCTTGTATGTGTTTATTCTGTTTAATTGTAAACAAAGCAGGAATTGTCTTTCATTACATGCTTATAGTGCCTAGATCTAGTGAGGCTTTGATCTCAAGGACTAGGGCCTTTGGGTACTTTCCTAACATAAAATACGTGCTTCTTTCAGCAAGTATCAGCCTGGCACATAAGTTTTATTCCCTTCTGAGGCCTTCTAGAGGAGAGAGAGAAAGTGATGTGTAGTAAGTCCTGTACAGTCAATGTAATTCCACTTTCTACACTCTCATCTCCCCTTTTAATGAGCTTCAGCCCCACATCATTTTAATGACATATTTTGGAAATGTTAAGAACCATTGCCCATTTAAGAAACCTGAGCAATGTTAAATGCGGGTGTTGTACCATATTTGGCAGAGTCAAGTGAGAAGTGATTTGTAAAGGTAATATGGGAAGCCTGTAAAACCAGTATTTCCAAGCTCCTAATTTAACACCTTAATTATAGGTGCCATCTATTCCTATCAGTGCTGGGGGGTGTTCCCAGTACCATATTACAGAAACAGGTAAAAATCTAGGCCTCCTGAAACTGTGTTTAACAATATGAGTTTTTCAGTTTTGCAGGAATAAAGCCAGTACTTATTATAGACTTGATCTTAAAGTAGCAAAAGAATAGTTGGCTTTGTATGAGTAGGAAAATTAGAGTAACACTGATACACGAGTAGACACCCTAATCTACTGTACACAGTGATCCTAGTATATTAACTGTGAGAACATAATAAAGTATGTTATCCAAAACATTCCAGCTGATAAGATATATACTAGCAGTATTTTGGAATTGGATGTTCTGATATACACATGCAAGAGTATATGTCACGAGTAATATAAGCATAGCAATGTTACATTTATGCTAGAAGAAACTGCTGAGTTATATAAATGAGGGGTAGAATAAACCTAGGAAAACAGAGATCAATTTAGAGGGCAGTCCCAACCAAGCATACTGTAGTTAATGACTAGGAAACTAATCTGTGAAATTGAGTAGGATATATGAAGGCATATTAGAGGAATGAGTTGTGGTGTTAGTTTCCTCTGGGGTTATTTCTTAACTCTTCTTGTTAAAAGGGCTGTAAATATAGCAGGTTGTAACCTATATTTTATCTGTTATTTGATAGATATTTTGTATCTTGCTGGAGGGTTACTTTGGATTTTTTTCTGTAATGACTGTTGTTACCCTGCAATCCCTTTTGAATGGCTGTTGTTGAATATATGTTTAATTGACCTTAATTAGTCTGCCAAGTTAACTGCAGAAAAAAACCTCTGCATTTACTCTGTATCGTCTACTCTCACTTCACTATTTTTTGTGAGGAAGGAGTTGTGGTCAAAGCATGTGTTTGGTGAAATTGTACAACCATTTAAAAAACATGCTCAGAGCTGCATGATCATGTAACAACCACATGAACATTAGTCAAAATATTCTTTCATCACAAATATATGAAACAGATGCAAAGTAAAAATTCCAAGTAATTTTTGCACGAAAACCTTAAAAAAGCCATAATTAATTAGAAACACAAGCATTCATTATCCCATCAGTCCAGTCACTGTGAAGCTGAGGCACTTATTTTTTTTTAAAATCAGATATCGCTGCTGCTCTAGGTATGTAGTTATTATGGTGGCTTATAGCCAAAGAAAATACTGCTGGCATTTGAGGAGGAATAGAAAACATGTGAAGCTTCCACAGAACAATACTTGATTAGTGTGTTACCTCACGAACAATACTTGATTAGTGTGTTACCTCGCACTGTATCCAGTAGGATACACGGTGGACCTGCTGGGCTCTGAGATGTATCCTGGCACTGCTAGGACAGAACAGTGGGGATGGCAAGCAAATGCTGGAAATCCAGGCTGCTTTTCTTTTCTGTGCAGTGAAAACAGGCCAGGAGCAGCAAGGGCTGCCCAGGTAAGTGCTGTCTTCCTCCACCACCATGAGCATGATGGCACAGAAGGGAGGCTCCCTTCAGGAAGGGAAAGGTCTCCCAGAGGTGAAGCTGTGGTTTCTTCACTTCACCATGAGAGAAGGGTCAGTGCTAAGTTTAAGAAGGGAGGATAGGACTGTGGTTGAACCACTAGGCAGGGACTCTGGATTTAGCACTTGGTTTGATCAGAGACTTCCTGTAAGTCATTCTTAGCATTCTCCAGAAATCCAGACTGATGATAACTTCTCACTTGAACCCCATTTCAGTAAGGGTTATGAGTACTGAAGCATTGTGACTGGTTATGTAAATACTTTGGCAGTGCTGCCACACACAATACATTAGGGAATTTTTAAATCTCAAGTGTCACCGTTTAGCTGAATTTCTACATTTTTTTGGTAAGAACATTAGAATTTTTTTCTCTAAAAATGGTGCTACTTTTAAGTTTCACAGATATGACCAGTCATTTTCCTGACTCTGATGTACGATTTTTGTGGTTACGTGATTTGCAGTGGCTACATCAACTCCTTACATTCCAAAGAAATATTAAAAATTATATTCTTACTTTCAGCTGCATTAACAGAAGGGAATAAGACAAAAACAAATGCTAACTATAGAGTTATCAAGTGCCCTCCCGTTCTCCAGTGCATATCCTGGAGATGTCTGTGTTTCTTTGTCGTCTTTGGGAATGGAAGACTTGGTGCTTGGGATCAGCATGAAAATAAATCAGTCTCAGTGATAGACAGTTGCTGGTTGCAGACACTTATCAGGTCCCTGATTGTGGAAATGGTACACTGCTCAATTGCAATTGTTGTCTGGAAGGTATTTTATATTCAGACAAGAACCACTGTGACACTTTTCCTACTACAGCAGCCTTATTTAGATATCGAGTTGGATTTCCCATTTTTTTAACATTTCTGTGTGGGCAAAACTGCTGGTCTGAAATTGTAGATTTACCAATATTAACTGAGTCTGTGCTATACAAGTTTGTTAATCCTGTAACATTGTGTGTCAAGTGTTATCAGGCTATCATCTGGTCAAAGGACTTCAATACCGCAGATGAGGTGATGTGTTATGACTAACAGGGTCGTGTTTGGCCTTGCTTGAAGAAAGTTAGTTTTGGCCTAAGTTCTAGGACATGTCTAGCTAGTACACTGAAAATACATTTCTAACACTGCTTCACTGAGAGACGTAATGGAGAATGATTGTTATTTGCATTCTTTTATTATCTGCTAGAACAAATACATCTGTATTTTGGCTCAAAAAACATTTCCAGTCACATGTTGTATCTGTTGTGACCCGTTCTAGTTACTGAATTCGGGATGACATATGAAATAGTTATCATGTATCTAATCACCATTAAAATTATAGCCAAAAGACAATTGTTTGTGTATGTGTCTGTGAAAAAGAAGACATTGACACAAGCCTTGATTCTGCCTTTGTGTAGACCAGTTTAAAATGCTCCATACCTGGTAGCTTTGTCTGCAGGGCCAACTTCAGGCTTAATCTGTAGCATAGCTATGATTTAATTTTGTAGTATGAGTATATCAGGCACCTCCTGCTGTAGGAATGTTTCTGCATAGAGACAAGTGGCTTTGTCCTTTTGAGGGAGAAGTAAGAGTCTATGACGGTCTGTAATTTCATCAGCATTCCTTGTGTGCTTTTGAATCCATCCTATGTCTTTATGAAATGCTTGCCAGAAATACATGTGTACCTCTAATGAATTTGCTCAACCTCCTGAGTTTTGAACTTTACAGATAAACAACCAGGTGAATTTCATGTTTATGTTTTTGAAGCTAGATAAATTCAAAATTTGTCACCTCCAAAGTTCCAAGAAAAAGTTATGAGGGCTTTCAGCTGAACTCAATACCTGGATAAACCTGTTGACACACAGTATGGCAAGCAGGCTTTAGGTGACCTTTTGTGAAACCAGTTGTTCTCCAGCTTTTGACTCTTGCAATGAGCAAAGTTGAAGTGATGCAACCAAATAAGCTTTCCTTTATCCACAGATAATACACATGGAATGTGATGTGCTCACAATTGCTCAAAAAGGCATTGATAGGAGAGTTTGTGTAGTATCTTCCCTCTAGGAACTGAACTGTTGAGACAGCCAGCCCTCCAAACCATAATTTTCCTAGTAAGTCAGGACCCATTACTGTGACCTCTGGAACCAATTTAGCTGGCCAGAGGCTCTAAACACTGGTTATCACACTGAAAAAATAGATTTGGGGACTACCACTCAAATATTTGTGGTAACTTTTAACTAACATAGGCAATGAATAAATTCTTCCCTTCGACCTTTCTTTAAAATTCAAAAGTAACAAGGACTGAATGTGAGAGAGAGAGGTTGTGTGGGCTGAGCCTGAATTTGTGGTAAAGATTGCCACTGTAATTCAGTTAGGTCCTAACTTGTGTGGTGCCCAGGGAACTTCAAACCCCCAGAAGGACCTTGCTTCAAGTGAGGCGGGTGGAAATTGCAACTTTTTTGTTTGTTCTTTTCTATTTTAGACTGAAAGCCCAATGTAATTTAATTCCAAAGCCCTTGCACTGACCTCAGGGCTGAGGTGTGGAGAGGTCAAATGACTTCCCCTGGTAAAACAGGATGCATGTGGCATAGCCATGAATAGATTCCAGAGAACTGGTCCCATGTCATAACTGTAAGGCCATTCTTGGTGTGACAAGAGCTGTTCTATTTTAGACAGATCCAATCATTCGTCCAAGTTGTCATTGTGGCTTAGCTATAATAGTGGCAGAGGACACGAACTCTAGGTACTTTTAGTAGAAAGCTGTGAGTATGTCAACTGAGATCCAAGTCTGTAATTCCCTGCAGAAATTCAGAGAAAATCTGCTCATGCAACACGTGGTGAAGACTCTTTCCTGCAGTTCTGTAGCTTCATATTTTAGACATATTTCCTGATGATCTGCATTTCTTGATAAAGCTGCTTTTTGCCCCAATATCTAAAATTGTCAAGAGCCATCCTAATATATTCCTATAAAGTAATTTAGAAATTAACTTCTGTTTTACAGAAGAGGACAGGAAATGAAACCTCCTGGTCAACTATTTTCATAATTAAGCAACTGAATCAAGGAGGCTCAGTTTTCAGAGCTGCTTGTGGCTCACCAAACAGGAACAGACTTGTCAAACAACTGCTGAGCGTACACTTTACACAGGGTGCTTACTCTTTAAAATAAAATTTAAAAAAAAGAACAGGATGAAATTGTAACTTGGTTATATTAATCCATATGCAATAGAACACTGTTCTGTAACCTGTAGCTGATCCCAAGGCTTATTGGCAGGCCTCTAACCACACTTTCCTGTTTATTGAAAAATGTTTTCCATGCACAGTATCCCCAGACCAGAAGACACTGAGCCAGCGAACAGCACCAAACCTCCCTCACCCTTTTGAGCAGTTGCCTTAAAGCCAAGCAGAAACTGCTGTCTGAAAGTATTGTTCTCTCTACTGAGCCTCAGTTTGCAAACATGTTCATGAGAATTTTTCCAGCTTGGAAAGTAAGCCATTTGTCAAAGATCATACGGCTAATTAGTGACAGGATGAGGTATACAATTGCATTTCTTCACAAGACCTAGACTTGAACTGCAAGACAGTTTTGACTCTGGAAATTTATTAAATACAGAGTTATACATTAAGGGATAATGTGTTTCAAGACCACAGAGAAACATCCGTGCTTAATTACAGTTAATGGAAAAAATCAGTGTCCTCACTGATGTAAACCAGTAGAACTCCACTGAAAATCACCTACTGCTTATCTTTTTCAGGACAGGGCTTAACACCATGAGTCCTGCTATAGAAGTGCTTCATATATGTCAGAAGTGTCAGAAGTCTGGGTTTTGCAAATGTAATTGGCAGTCTTTGCTGAGCCCTAGCCATAGAGTCCAATTTCAGCATCTGTGCACTGGGAGCAGTGGTAAACAACGTTCCTTCTGCTTTTTTACTCCCACTACTAAAGAGTTCCCGCATTGAAGACTAGAGTTAGAGATGAGGAAAAATATAAGCCTGGAAAAATAATTGCATTCTAAAGGTGTGGTCTTCCATTGGAGTTTTAAACTACAGGAGGCTTGGGAAATATTTGGCATTTATTTGGGTATGTGTTTTTTTTTTTCCTGTGATACATCATCTTTAAAATGCTAAATATAAAATTAACATTATTGGGCAGTAGGCAAATGTTTATCATTGTCATTATAGCTGGATTTTTTTTTGTTTAGTTGCATAAATTTGATTTGAAGGTATATTTTTTTGTATAGGCAAACCCACTTAAAAATCCGGTTTTTAACCTGTCCTCTGAAACCGCCCAAATATAATGTTCCAGATGTTAGTGGTACTGCTCCATGTTTATACTCTTCTCTCAGCAGCTGTTAAGCTGTTTGAAAAAATTAGTCAGATGGGTGGTAGTGGTATTTGATGCAGAATCCACCCCCAAGGGGCATGTAATTACATAAATGCAGCCCAATAAGTATCATTTATCAGGACAGCAAACCAAATAACATTCTTTCAGCCTGATGTAAATCACAAATGCTATCATAGCCTCTTAACAGAACAGGCTGTGCTGACTCTTACTACATATTTTTTTAATCAAGACATATAAAATTACACAACCATTTTTTTTCCTTCCCTGTCTATCCACCTACAAATGAGAAGTCTAATCCTGCTAATGCATGTGCACATGCGTAGCTTCACTGGTGTGAGTAATCCTTTCAAAGTGAGTGAACTACTTTTTGGTGGAAAGGTAAGTACAAAGTTTGCAGATGTGGTTCTGCAGGCGGTGTGCTCCTGAGACCCCTCTCCTGTTGTCCTTAGCCCGTCATAATTGATGGAATTACAGGAATGCGGAGCTGAGTTCCAAAAGCGCGGGCTGAATTTCGGTTTCGGAATGGAGATAGAACTCAGAAATTCAGCGGTAAGATAAATCATAATATAGCTAATTGAATGCTCTCAGGCACAGGTCTTCAGTGCAGCTGAGTCCAGCCAAAAAATTCAGCTTTAAATGATGGCAGAGTTTAGCAGAATAATTGTTTTCATCATTGCAGAGACTTTTGTCTGATTGTGGCCACCTGTGATATGCTGCAGCTTTGTTTATATTGCAAACTAAACACTGTGAAATAACTTCTGACTGTTTTTCTTTCTGTTGTTCAGGCTCTGTTTCCTGTCTGTTTTCCCATTAATTTCTTTTTTTCCCCCTCAGTTTTGGTTTATATTCCACTTTCCCCTCCCCTTCACCTTCCACCCACAGAAAGAATTTCTGTGTGAAAAATCTTGTTGTAATTGCAAGTTCCAGAAGCTTTTGCAAGAGAAGAAAACTGAGAAAATTCTGTAATTGTCTTTAAAAAAAGGCACAAGAATATTTTCATTTATAGCTCTTACAATGTGTTTTTTGCTCATGGGAAGCTTTATTTTCTTTCATATATTACCTGTTTCTCAGCTCATTAGTTGAAGAATTCCACAGAGTGTATTATCCCTGCAATATGTTTTATGTATTTCCTTCTCTACATTCTTTTCTGTGTTAAGGAAATCCAATATGTTAAATGGGCCTGAAAAATCGTAATTTATTGACACAAAGACATACATGAAAGAGATGAATAAATCCATGAACTTTTAGTTGCTGGAGAAATTGCTGTCATTTTGTTAACTATAATTTGAGGCAGGGGCAGTGGGCGAAATTTTATAAAAGTTGGCTTCCTGGCATTTAAGTGAATTTTTTTTCCTACCTACATGTCTAATGCTCCTCTGATTTTAGACACATATAATCCACAAAACTTGGTTCACATAGGAACAGAGCAGTAAAATATGAAACCTGACCAGAAAAGAGTAGCACAATCATGCCTCAGTAAAACTTCGTATCTAGTCTCCTAGAAATTTCAGTGATACTGTCCTCAGTGCTCTGTTAAGAAATTAATGTAAGGAAAACAGTTCTTGAAGATTTCAAGTTCTGTTTTGATTTGAACATTTCTTGAAATGCCTGTGACCAAATTTCTTCAGGAGTTTTGTGCTAGTAACTGACAGATAAAAGGTGACAGGTTTGCCAATCTAGGGCAGTGCTTTTGGTTTATGACCAAGAAGTTGAAAGAATTGCAGTTTGCTATTTACAGTGCAGTAAAACATTTCTCCTTTGACCATTTCATTTCTTTTCTTCCCAGAAAGCCACTCTGCAACATGACATTTGAAGATTTTGAGAACTACTCTTATTTCTATGATCTGTCTGAGGAAGATGAGTCACCCCAGTCCTCCCTCAGCATTGCCCATATTATTTCCCTTTTCTTTTACAGTGTGGCATTTCTGCTGGGAGTGCCAGGTAATGCCATTGTCATCTGGTTTATGGGCTTTAAGTGGGAAAAATCTGTTTCCACACTCTGGTTCCTGAATCTGGCCATTGCAGATTTCATTTTTGTTCTCTTCCTGCCCCTCTATATTACATACGTGGCAATGGGCTTCCACTGGCCTTTTGGGAAGTGGCTCTGCAAAATGAACTCATTCATTGCACTGCTTAATATGTTTGCCAGTGTTTTCTTCCTGACATTCATCAGCCTTGACCGCTACGTCCGCCTTGTCCACCCGGTCTTTTCCTACAAATACAGGACTGTGAAGAACACCCTCGTTCTGAGTGGGGTCATTTGGATGTCAGCTGCAATTATTGGTGGCCCTGCCTTATACTTTAGAGACACAGCTACAGTTCTCAACAATGTCACCATTTGCTACAACAACTTCCATGTGCATGACAAGGAACTTATTTTGCTGACACATCACATTCTCATTTGGGTGAGGCTTGCGTTTGGTTACCTCTTTCCTTTAGTGACCATGGTTATTTGCTACTCACTGCTGATTGTCAAAGTGAAGAGGAGAACTGTATTGACTTCTAGCAGGCTTTTCTGGACCATCACTGCTGTAGTTGTAGCTTTTTTTGTCTGCTGGACACCGTATCACATATTCAGCATTGTGGAGCTGTCTGCTCACCATGATGAAAACTTGCATGACTTACTACAGGATGGCATTCCCCTCTCCACTGGCCTTGGTTTCATCAACAGTTGCCTCAACCCAATCCTCTACGTTCTGATTAGCAAAAAGTTCCAAGCCCAGGTCAAGAGCACAGTGTCTGAGGTGCTGAAGCTGGCCCTGTGGGAGGTGAGCCGCTCGGGAACGGTCAGCGAGCAGCTGTGGAGCTCAGACAACGCGCCTGTGCACTACTGTGAAACTGCCCAGTGACTGCTCGTGTCACCAGCTCTCTCCAAAAGAGCTGATAGGAGATTTGGAGGTGTTCTTGACTTCACATCTGCCAGTCAGATGTGCATCTTTACGTACACAGGTTTCTGTAAACAGCTGGCTTAATTGCACTTGCTGCTTGAATTTGAGGGTTTTTGAGGGACACATGATTTGGATGTGCGCCCTTGCAGTGCACATCCAGCCTGAACTGAAAGTTATCAGCATGTAACTGGGCTTTTGATGAGGAATATCATTGTAATCCTGTTGGTTTGCTGTGGTTCCATACCTCGCTGATATCAAAAGAACACTAATAAAAATAATCCTCCTTGCCATTGATGATACCTTTCTTATTTGAGGCATTCTCATCAAAGAGGCTGTGGCCATACATCCCTGGGTCATGAGTCTCCTGATTGCCTGCTACTGCCCCAAGCAGGAATCCCCTGCCCACCCACCTCAATGAAGCTATCTGTGGCTCCACTCTGCAACTGGAGAAGAATCTCACGATGGAGAACACTGAATTGCTGCCTTCTATTGTCAAAAAAAGAAAACTATGGAAAAAACCACTGTCTTCTCCCAATGTTCTTTATCTTACACTCAAAACTAAGACAGGAGACCCTGTGTTTTCTGGTAACTTAGTGTATTTTTAACACCAGCTGGGTACAAAATACTGAGCAGATGTTTCATATAGATATTAGGCTCATTCAAAATGGGCAAAAAATTAGTGAAAATATTTCTTACAGCTTCTATGCCATGCTATGTTTAAAATTGTAGTACTACAGAGGTTTTCAACTATTGATTGCTCTCTATTACTCTTTCAAGCAGAGGTAAAGAAATAATATAACATTTTGTTTGCCTTAATGTCAAGCTAAAAAAAATGGGTGGAGTGAATTCATCAGTAGTCTGTTACAAGTCTCTAGCCAAATTTTGACTTCTTTTCCAAATAAGAGGCAAGACAGTTCATCCAGGAAATGGAGTTCACTCCCATAAGAAAGATGAAGTAGTCCCAGTTCTGCTGTGTTCCGTTCCAACTTGTTGCCTGCTGCAGAATCACACATGCAATGTAAATATATATATATACATGGTGGTGATATATATATATCACCAATGTAAATATATATATATACATGCTATGTGGAGTGAACCAATTTCTGATGCAATACCACTTAATTAAAAAGTTGAATGTGGGATGAAACTCCACTGAAAGTAAAAGCATAGAGCTTTGGGTAAATTTGAACTGTTTTTTCGTAGTTATTGACCTAGGCATAGAGAATAAAACTGCCTTTCAGATAATTTACTTAGTTTATATGGCCTGCCAACACATTAGTAGCATTTATGCTATAATTGAGGCCTTATATGTAAATAGATTTGCTTTTGTATAATATATATATAAGTATGCATGCATGAGTACATCCAATATTGGTAGCTGCACAAATAGAAAAAGCCTGACTCTGGTCTGTAACTATTTCTTTGGGCTCTAGTTCCAAAGTCTGAGAGAGTCAGGCGGGATCAGTGGAAATTCAGTGTATTTCCCTTTGGGCTGGAAAGCTGGTAAGCAGCGTTCTTCCTTTGAGTAATTTGCTGCCTGGTACATAGTTACTCATCATAATATTTTGGCACCGTGCTGCTGTATGTTCCTAAATCAAACATTTTGCAGTTTTTCTTCACATGTTCCCTAACATCTTTCTAAGAATGATGTACTTGCTTGGCTGTAGTACAAGTGAAGTAATAAAATTTTGTTGTTTCCGAAGAGCATGTTCATTTGCTTTTCTTAGCAGCAATGCATGGTGACTGGCTTTTCTTATAGCAGCTCCCTCCCAAAAATTTTGGAAGGTGAAATCAAGCCCTGGCCCTTTCTACTATGGGATTTAAGGTTCATGTCACATTTCTTCACATGTTTCTTGCACACACATGTTCCTATGTACAGCACAGAGACTGATTTTCCAACTGGGGAGCATCTATGTCCCATCTTGCATAAAGGATCAGAAAGTGTGTTCTGAAGCAGGTGGGAGAAAGAGATAGGATAGAATTGGATAAGGCCAAAATCAGCCTTGATCTATGGCATTAAGTGGATTAACAATTGTGCAATGTAACTGCTATCGTTCACACCAAGATCAGTTACAGAATTATCTAAATTTCTCCAAGAGTAATGCAAGATGTCTAAACAGAACAGATAATGCTCTAAGTTTCTGTTTCCAAAGAGTATCCAAAACAATACCAACAATGCCTTGACTGAAGAACACTCATTCAACTCAGCACAGTGGAAAAAACGGGCCAGAAAAAGGAAAGGAATCTGTGTCATCATGTGAAGAGATACTACAGAAATAGCTATTGACACATTTCATAATGGACAGGTTCTAGTTAGCTTTATCTTCTTCCTGGGCAGTTTGTGTTTCTGAAGGATTTAATGTAGATCGGTTTTTGTTAAAACTGTTTTCCCAGTACTCCCATATAGAACATATCGAAGTCATGGAGTTTTCTACTGTTCTCTCTGTTTCAAGCTGCACTTGGGATACTTGCCTCATTTATTCTAGGGTGCCAATTTTTCACAGGCTCAATGACACAGAAATATACCAGCACATACCCAAACACTACCCAGAAACACCTAACACAAATGTATATGGATTGAATGCAATACTCCTGCCCAGACACCTACCTATTTTTTCACTGGAATACTGTGCTCTCTAGGGTTTTTTTTTGTTTCTTTCATTTCTGTGCAACTTTCTTTTTAATATCAGGGAGAAAAAAAAACCCTGCAAAAACCCAACACACAAGAAATCTCAAGAACCAGAGTTTGTACCTGCCTGCTTAGCATAAATGTAACACACGCAAATCCAGTCTGGCAGGTCACATGAATCACTTGGTTTTGAATCACTTTGTATTTTAACAAAGTTACCATCTATAAATCAAATAATTTCATCTAATTAGGGCTTTAATTTGAAGCCAAGAAAAGAATATCAAGGTCAGCAGCACATTGAACGGGAGGTCAGAAACAGTGATGGCCAAGAGAAGAAAACCTGGATTTTTGAGGCAGAATTTTAAATAATTTTTCTGATATGGTGTTTGCTAATTTCTTGCTTTTAACAGCACCATGACAGAATTGGTAAAACTAAGCTACATGATTTAGCAGAAGCAACAGCTAGAGAATTGCCACAGAAATGGTACTGTTTAGGAGTTAGGTTTATGGAAGGTGGCAAGTGAGCCTGTAACAATACCCACTTTCAGATCATTAATAGTGCTTTAAGCCTCTAGCAGGCAGATTTTAATTTTTTTTTTCTGAGACAAATTATAAACAAAGCTCTTACATAATCTGAAGTTGGCAGACCCTTAAACAAGGAGAAAGAGAGCCTGCTGTGCCAGATAACCACACAGATGCTCTGTGAGAAGAACAGCAAGAGTTACTTAAGCTGCTGCTGTCAGATTTGGACGCTGGGAACCTTCATCTCAGAGTGACCAATGCAGCACATAAAAGGATTCCATTTCATGGTCACAAATCCTGTCAGTCCAATGCAAGGCCTAGAATTATGAATTTGTTTAAAAGCTACACAACTTTGACAGCTTCTACATTTGTATCATTCCTATAGACAGTTTTTGGGATTTATTCCTGATAGGCTCTTCAGTAGATAAATGTCAAAATCAATCTAGAAACCAATCTGGAACTGAGTAAACAGCTCAAAGCGCTGTTAATTTCAGTGTTTTTTATATCCTTTACAGGTATTTTTCACAGATCCCTGCAGCGGCTGCAGCCCGTGGGCAGCTCCCGTTCCCTGTCCCGCTCCTTGGGCAGGTGCCGCACGCCGGCAGCGCCGGGCTCGCAGCGCCGCCCAGAGGCACCAGCCGCGCCCCGCAGGGAAGCGGCGCCCCGGCAACATCATTTGCTTTATTAGACACAAAACTCGACGTTATTTCATTGCAAATGTTTCCACGCCTCACAGAGGAGAAAGAAAAACAGAAAAAAAAAAGTTCCAAATGATACAGAACAAGTGGCACGGTACCAGGGTAGGCTCAGGCCTTATCTCTAGAGCACTGCAAGTCACTTGAGCTTCCTCTCATTCTCTCACTGGAGTTTCAGCTAATAACAAAAGCCGTGGTGTATTTGGTTAGTCACCACCCTAACTACACTAAGGGAATTCGTAATGTTCAGTCACTAAAACATTGCACTTTGACTGAGCCCTGCTTCTTTCCCTTCCTCCATCCCTCCTTCCAGCAGAATCCCAGACATTTCCAAAGAAGCAATTCCCTCCAAAGATGGAGGAAAGAGCATTTCAGTATTTTAAAGCCATGGTACGGTTAACTCTGAAGTGATGCTCTGCTCATGTTCCTGGGTACTACAGTGAGGCATCAGAACAGCCTTGAAATTTGGTTTCAGCTTCTACTTTACCCATGAAGAAAACTTTCCATTTGTGAGCTGGATTACTCTAAGATTCTGAAACAAGCACAGACACAGCACATTTTTTGCAACAACATTTATTCTAGATATATCAGGACTTAAATCTTATTGAAAGCAGCTACATCCATTGATTGTACATAATCTTCAAAAGCTGTTATTCTTTCTTCCAGCATATCTGTTCCAACTTTATCATCTTCAACAACACACTGGATCTGAAGCTTTTTGATACCATAGCCAACAGGTACTAGCTTGGCTGAAAAATAAAAAAAAAAACATTTAGTATTCCGTAATTGGACCAATGTCTTAAACTAAGAATTAAACTAAGAACTGACCAAAGCAATTTGCAGGAATATGTAAAAACAGCCTTTAGTCCGTATTATGGACAATCTAATTAACAACCCAACATTCATTACAACTGACTGAAAAAGTTTCTCTCTGTGGACCTCCACCCCTTCCCCAAGCCAGTGATGTGGGTGGGGTAAAGGTGTTTGCTGCATCAGGAACTGTACAGGGAGATGCAGGATAGCAGAGCTTAAATTCTGCAGCTTTTAAAACCTGTATTTGAATCAGGTTTTAACCAGGCTGATGCACTAATACACACCTTTTCTGACCATATAAAGACACTGAAGTACTTGCAGGATTGCAGTTCCCACATTACAGCTACCTACATTTCAGAGATCAGCAAACAGTGACCACAAGTCCAACTACTCATATATAGTCATATATACTATCCCAAGGGCCTGCACTCTCCCTCTCCCTGCTCTGGGATTTCCCCATACTCACAAGATCCCCAGACCAAGCCATCTGCTTGAATGCTTCGAACACACTCCTCTAGTTTGGCCATGTCTGTCTCATCATCCCAAGGTTTCACATCAAGCAAGATTGATGACTTGGCAACAACTGCTGGTTCTGGGGGAAGAAAATTGCCGTGAAAATGTAGGAATCTTTCAAAACCTCATGAATATACTTGCAAACTGATTTCACAAGAGCAACTTATCAAATTTCATGAACAATTTCCTGCTCACATTGCTGTGACAGGCTTCTCGTACCAATGTACATTTCTGAAGTACTGCAGCTGTGTACATCCCAACATTCAGTATGTAGATACATTATGTATACACAGATTTAATTTAAGTAGCTGACAGTGTCTGTTACATAGGAAGTCCTTTTCAGAACATCTGAGAAGGAACCTAATGCTGTGTAACAGTTAATTTTCCACAGAGGGAATACTGCAACTGCTACAGTCGTGAACAGTTCCAGGCCAGTAGCTGTGGAGGAACTTGTGTAGTGCAGCAGTTACTCTAAACTTTTAAAGAAAATCCTTTGTGTTATCTCCATTTTTAGAAAGTTCAATCTCTGGAAAGAACAAGCAGGAGTATCTGAACCAGAACAAAAAGCATGTTAACATTCCTATTTGCTATGTGAAGGCTAAGCTCATTGGCAATTCAAGTGAAGCTCATTACTCCTGTCTCATTCCAGTCAAACTGAACTGTTATTACAGTTAATTAGTGTTTCTAGCCATCCTGCTCAAATGCATAAAAATTAACTCAAGTGTAAAAGATTAGCAAGTTCTCAGCACACGTACTTTTGGACTTCTTTGATTCATACTGGGCCAGACGTTCTTCCCTCAGTTTCTTTGCTTCTTCACTCTCCTGAAAGAGAAATTTGCAGTTACACGAAAGCACCAAACCTCTGCATCTCCAAAGCACTACCAAACTGACTGGCATCTACTCAGATAAAAACAAATCATCACAACTGTCAGCCGAAAGATGGTGATTTTTTGTTTTGCTCATCATGCAACCAGTCAGAGTTGGACAGTTCACCCCATTCTGACACATTACTTTCAACCTTCTGAGTTTTTACCTTCCAAGCTCTCCTATTCTGCAAAGATAACTACAGTTAAGGATTTCAAGTAGGACCTGCTATCAAGGTCAGAAATGCAAGTAACTTCAACTAGGTCAAGGTGAAAATCTGCCTACCTGTGTTAATTTCTAAAAAGCAATAAAAACAATACCAAAAAGGTGACAAGTACCTCCTCATCATCAGATCCAAAAAGGTCAATGTCATCATCATCTTTGCTATCTGTGGCTGCACCTGTTGTGTCCTCAACATCAGCAGGACCATATTTTCCCAAAGCCTTCTTTACTCCTGGCAAGCTGAAAGAAAAATGCAGGTATTAGGAACCTACTCAAACATCAATACAATCACTGCCAGCTTATCAATGTACCTACAAATGCATCTGTAATGAAAACCTTGTGCTAAAAAGAGTAAAAATCCAATTCTACCTGAAATCAGAACCCCGTGAAACCCCTAAAGCTCCTGACATGCCAGCTGAGCAATCTGTGAATATGGGATTTACTGTAGCTCATCAATGCTGGTATGATCCTGCCCAATTAAGTACATGGATAGCAAAAGCTGCCTTTTATGCTTTATCTGCACTAGATTCTGTCTAGGAGGAATTACCAACTTCTTGTTCATGCTTTCATAGAACTACTTTCACTTGTTTAAAAATTAGTAAGTCACTGAAAACGCATTACTGTGAAGTAACTGCTACTTTCCTATGTACTTTACCCTAAACCCTCACTCTCAACAGGACAAAATACCAGAACTCCCTGAATTTACCTTCTCTCGCAGCTCATATAGTCCTGATATCTTAGAATAAGCTCACAGTTGTATTGCTAATGGGAACAGCTGTTACTGGAACCATAAACCCGTTTTTTTATTTCAGGAGCTGTAAGCAACTTCCAGGTAGTTTGTGAAACCGCTTCAGAATCTTAGTCTCCTTTAGCATTACAAAAGCTTCAGAATGGGACTGGAGACTGAACCACTCGTCTTTGGAAGTTTCCTCCAAAAAGCGCTGAGGCTCAAACAAAGCAGTGTAGCAATACTGACCCTACTTATGCTGTACCTTTTCAGAGGGGCCTGCAATCTCCCTGGATGTCAATACAGCACCTTTCATGAACACTTAAAACCACTGAAAGAAAAAAAGAGATACTATTTCCTTTCATATCTCCTGTTCCTTCCGTGTCCTTCGGTACTGCAAATCATTAATTCTGTCCTCCGTACTGATAGAAGAGATCTGCCCTGTTTCCGGAGCTGTTTATGTTCCAACAAAGTAAAATGCCACGTTGTGCCACTAGAAATCAGTTTTATTCAAACTCGGAAAAACAAACGCAACAATTTGAAGGCTAGTTCGGGGAGATGTTACAGCTTCAGAGTTTAACCATACCTTGCCTTTTGCTTCTCATACGACTTAATATGATTGTACCACCGGAGAGCATGGAATAAGTCTGCAGGCGGCGGGGCAGCGATCGCTTCGAACACTGCTATGTCAGCCTGCGAAGGAACGTACCTGCGAAGAACAAACCGAATTAAGTCCCTTGCTCGGGGCACGCAGGAACACGTGGAGCAGCGGCGGCCACCGAATAGCGCCGCCTGAACAGCTGCCGGGGTGACTCAGGGCCCTCCCGCGTCACCACCGCTTGTCTCCGCCAGGCCCGATGCACCTTCCCCGCACCCCCCCCCCACCGCCTCTCACCCTTCGATGTAGCTCTTGTCGGCCAGGAAGTCGTTGAGGACGCGGAGGCCCGCGGCGGACTTCAGGTCCCCGAAGCCCATAGCAGCGGCGCGCGGCCCACACGCTGCGCCCGCCCTGACCGCCACCGCCGCGGGAAAGGACTTCGGCGCGCCTGCGCCTGTCTTATATAGCACCAGTATCCCTCCGCGCAGAGCACGTAAGTGTATTCCTCCGCGATAGCAAGCCACGAGGTAGCTCCTCACGGGTCGGCTACTGCAGTGCAGGGCGTGCAGCGGGCGGGACACCAGAGGTGAGGAAAAGCGTCGAGGTAACAAAAGGGAGGCTGACTATAAGCCCTAGGAAGGTTTGCGGCGTTAAAGGGGTTTTGTGACATTGTTCTGTCGCCACACCCCGCCCCGCTGGCACAGCGGAAGTTGCCGGAGTTGGGCGAAGAAAGAGGCGGAAAGGGACGGAAATAGCCGAGGGAAGGGCAGTGCGTGTGACGGTGGCCGAAAGGGCTGCGGGCTAGTGGCGGAAATTTCCCGTGACACCGTTCGCCCGATAGCTTGCCGGAAATACCCGAAGCAGTTCGCTCCGGAGGTTGCCGAGCCCGGATTGCCCGTTCCGGAGATTGCCGAAGAAGGCTCCGGAGATTGCCGAAGAAGGCTGAGGGCAGCGGCGGAAAGGCCCGAGGTCGCCGCCACAGAGGCCGAGGCGGAGCGCAGCCGTCCCGCGGCGCCGCCGCCCGTCCCGCGCCAGGTAACGGCGGTGCCGCTGCTCCGGGCGACTCCGCCGCCGCCGCTCCCGGTGTCCTTGACGGGCCGGGCGCTGGGCCGGGGGCTGCCCGGCAGGCGGCGGCGCCTCCAAGGTGACCCCCGCGCCGGTAGCGCTGTCGCCGGCCGTGCCCTCGGCCCCGGGGACTGCGACACCGGGCTCGCCGCTGCCGAGCTGCGCCGTCCGGTCTGTGGGGGAGCGGGGCCGGGGCCGGCACTCCGCTCCAGGCGGAGAGGCCGCTCGGTGACATTCCTATGTGTGATGTATAGATGGTTAGAGAATCGTATCTTGCGTTTGAAGGAGGTAACTCACTCTCCCATAACTGTACATATAGGTGTGCATATGTGCTCCTTTGCAACTGGTGCAGAAGTTCTTGATTTGCCTGTTTAGAACTTGCCAGCAACCATTTGAACTGATAACAACAGTGCTGTTTTCTCTCTTACCAAAGCACCATGCTTCGACTGCTTGCTGTCCCCAGGACTTTAGCTGGGGTCACCCAATCCTCCAGAGTATGTGGTAAGTGTCTGTAGTTTATATCTGGGTCTCTGGTGATAAATGTCTGTGGGGTTCGTTTATTGAAGGGCACATGCATACTCGGTTTACAGGCTAAGGGATTCTGTGTTGCACTGTTGGTAGAATTGTGATTCTATCAGCACTCTATAACTAAAATCAGGAGTGGGAGAGTCTGATAGTTTCCATCTAGCACTAAGTGGAAGTTGTTTTTCTTTTTCCATGTCCTTCAGGGCGTACAACTGCAACAGCAGCCAGCAACCAAATAGAGGTGTTTGTGGATGGCCATCCTGTATTGGTGAACCCTGGAACCACAGTACTGCAGGTGTGGGGAATGGCATTCTCAGTTTTCTGGGACTTGCCATCTCACTTCTTGGCAGCATGTTCTGTTCCATACAGCAGAAAGCCACTTGTCTTTACATTGTTTCTTGCTATTCTTTAGAGGTGTTTTAACTGACTGTGATGCAATTTAATGTGACATAAATCCTTGGGGGAATTCAGTGTTTGAAAAAGAAAAATATGCCATGGTTCCTTGAAAGAAGATTCATGCAGCATCATTTCCAGCTGCAAAACTTTATGCAATGCAATAACAGACTTTGTTAAATTCTGGTTGAACTTCTGTCTCTGAACACTATGTGACCTCTTTCAGAACCTGTACAATTTGTATCTTTTTACAGTGTGTCTTGGGTAAATGAAGGGATTATCTCCTTATAGTTATTAGTTATTATGATTCAGAGTGCTCTTCCTTACCTGCTTTTATTATTTTTGGTGTGGGAGTAAAGGGAGCCTGAATCTCCCAGCCTGTACTGATTATTGTTACTTTTCAGGCTAACATTTCAAGTAAAGCTTTTTTTAAGAAGCCATTAGATGGGGATGTGGTATAATGAGTTAGAACATTGAAGTACACAATTTATTTCAAGATATAGCCCTTGCTCTTTGGATGCAAGTTCCTAATTTATGTAGGCATTAGAATGCCCCCAGCAAGAACCTAGTGTAAATTTTTCTTAAATGCTATTTTTTAAATAAGCCTTTCAGTTTTGTTAACGTGGTTCTTTTTGCTTATGGTGAAAATTGTCAGAAAAACTAGATCTTGTTAGAGCTTTTTTATCAAATTTGGGGGTAATCTTCTGGCAGTCATAGCTATAACGCTGTAGCATAGGTCCCATTAGCTGTGAAGGTTTTATGCAGGAAAGGCTGTCTTCCTCTGTTCTCTGGAGATCTGTTGGCTCTGTCCTCCTGTCTCTTCTGTCTTGTCTTTGAGTTTGGGGTCTGCTGAAGTTGAAGATTGTCTGTTCTGGAGTATCTTTATACAAAGTATCTGTGTTGTTGAATTATCAGGAATCATTATGCCCATTGTTGCTCTATGTTTTTCAATTTTTATTTTATTGCACCGTTCTTTAAAGAGTATATGTGTTCTTTAAAAAGTTACTTGTATTGCTAGTGCCCTCTTGCAGAGAATTCTGTCTATTATTGGAGGAAAGAATGAAAGAGAGGTCAGTTCTCATTTCCTCAGTCGCTTTCAAAGGCTAGAGAAACTGTATTTGTAATTGATATCCTGACTTTTTTTTGCTTCGTCACAATTTTTTATTTATGGTCACTTCTTAAGATGAAAGGTCAAGTGCACTCTATTTGTGAGCTTTGAAAAGCTGCATAGTGTTTTCTGAGGTGGAACTGAAAAGTCTAACTAATAGATTTAATTTTCCTTTGTTTCTTATTTTTTTATAGGCCTGTGAAAAGGCTGGAGTTCAGATACCTCGTTTTTGTTACCATGATCGTCTCTCTGTTGCTGGAAACTGTAGGATGTGTCTTGTGGAAATAGAGAAAGCTCCAAAGGTATTGTTTATGGAACTGCAATATGGAATACGCAACATGGAATTCAATAGGAATTTTTTTCTGTGCTTGGGCCTAGTTTAAGTCTTGTAAATAATTGTTGTCATTCAGCTGCTAAAAGCAGTTTTTTTCTCATCTCCCCACTGGACTGCAGTGATTGCCTATGAGTAGAGTCAGTTCTCAGGTTATTATGGACTATCTTGCTCTTGGACATGAACATTTGATAGCTGTGTGTTAGATGCATTTTATGCTTTGTAGTTCAAGCTTCAGCCACACATTTTCAGCTGTTACTACATAAATAATAAATTTCAGATACTGTATGAATTTAGCTGTAGGATTGGTACCTACAGGTTCATTCTAAGATTGCAGTTAGTAGTTTATATTTGAATGCATTGACATCTGTTGTGAGATAGTTGATTTCAGGAGGGAACACTGTCTTCAGCAGTACTAAAAAATATGTGCACATTCTTTTGGGGTTCAGTCTTGGATTACACATTTATACTGACACATAAAATTTTTTAGCTCACCCCAACTTCAGTTCCATAGTTTGATGTTTGTGTCTTTGGAAATGTTGGGTTATCACTAAAGGTAGAAGTCATGATGTGATTGAAAATTAAGAGGGATTTGTTTACTAAGCAGGAGGTTTTGTTAATCTTGCAGTAATCTTAAGAATTTTATACCAAAATTTAATACAGTCTTTGTGCAAATAAATGTCTTGTAAATGATTCATACTCTGAATTTCAGTTCTAAAGGTTTTCCAGATGTCTGCTAAAGCTCTTTGATTTGACTTGGATTACACCTGACATTCTTGATGCTGTAACTGTTTGAATTTGGACCAGGAATTGTAGAATTTTTAATTTTAAATAAATCATAGCTAATTTAACCTTTTTATATAGCAGATTACTAATAAATGTGGCTTCTAATGACTTTATTGTGGTGATTACAGCCCGTTGCTGCTTGTGCCATGCCAGTTATGAAGGGCTGGAATATACTGACAAACTCTGAGAAGTCCAGGAAAGCAAGGTACCTTTCTTTTAGCCTCCTTTGGCTGCTTAGTTGTATTATCTGCTAAATGATGTTGACAATAACTTCATTCTCTGAACCTAACAGAGAGGGTGTAATGGAGTTCCTGCTGGCAAATCACCCATTGGACTGTCCTATCTGTGATCAGGGTGGAGAATGTGATCTACAGGTACAACATCCAATTAAATTGTGTAGACTTAGGTATAATGCTCTTATCTTAGGTGAAATTGTGCTTTCCAGCAGCCTGGATATGTGTATGTTCTATTGTTTGTTGTAGGACCAGTCAATGATGTTTGGCAGTGATAGGAGCAGATTTAGGGAGAGCAAACGTGCTGTGGAGGACAAGAACATTGGCCCATTAGTCAAAACCATCATGACTCGGTGTATACAGTGCACTCGATGCATCAGGTAAAGTCCTTCACTTTCACTGAGGAGAGTACTAAGCAGGCATGTTTGTGTCAGTTTCTTACTAGTGAAGGAAGCCCCATGAGGGGTAGTCAGTTTTTAAAACATTTCTTTTCTGATTGTACTTAAAAATTTTATTTCTGTTAGTGACTGATAGCTGGTTTCCTGGAGCTACCAGACAGGAAATAGAGAAAGATGGCCAATGCATGAATTGAATGAATTCATTGAATGAATTCAATGTTCTGCAGGGCAGAACTGGTCCCATGGTGTTGGTGCCAGAATGGATATGTGACTTCCTCAGCCACAAGTTGTAAGATTTACTTATTTTTGATAGCCTCTGGTAGCTATATTTATGCTGTTCTATAGCCCTAGAATGCTATACTTGCCAACTGGAGCCAGATGGGAAAGAATACAATGTATCCAACTAGTTTTAGAAAGAACTTGTTAGTTAGGACTAATCTTGGTCTCAGTTTGTGTAATACAGTGAGTACTGAGCTGCTGTGTCTTTTGATACAACTCCCCCTAGTTTTTGTAGCCCTTTCTGAATGAAATTCTGCAGGTGGTACTGCATGTGATGGTGCTGACTAATGCATCTAAACAATTGTTTTCTTCTTTCAGGTGTACGAACTAATGTTTTATCTTAAGAAAATGAGATGAGGGCTGAAAAATGTTCTGTGTTGCAGTTGTACATGCCAGATGTGTTTCTCCTTCTTTGTGCATCTACCAGGTTTGCTAGTGAGATTGCAGGGGTAGATGACTTGGGAACAACCGGAAGAGGAAATGATATGCAAGTTGGTACTTACGTTGAGAAAATGTTTATGTCTGAGTTATCAGGAAATATTATTGACATCTGCCCAGTTGGTGCTCTTACCTCCAAGCCATATGCCTTTACTGCACGCCCATGGGAGACAAGGTAGGTGTTGTAACTCATAGTGAAGACAGCTTTCTCTGTTGTATACTTTGTCTTAGAATATGTCGATCTGTGATACCAAGGGCTTTCTCTGATTTTTATTTTCTGTGTTTTCGTTGTAGACTTTCCCATAGAGTGAATCTAACACAAATTTTGTTACAGCTTATTTATGAAAAGGAAGCATGTTATAGCTTGTAGACTGTTTTTCCCTTATTTTGCCCTAAAATGTTTTGGACTTGCAGGTTTTGCTGATTGCTTAGTAAAGATGCATATAAAGGAAAATACAAATTCATTAACTCACTAATTGGTGAGGATATTATGTAAAATATCTTGTGAAACTAAGCTGTTCAGCCTCAGCGCAGTTCTCTGTGTGATTTTCTTAGCTAGTTGTTTAACCCTAAACAAGACCTGAAACACATTCAAGAGACAAAATCACAGAACGTTAAGGGTTGGAGTGGACCTTGAAGATCATTTAGTCACAACCACCCCTGCCATGGGCAGGGACGCTTCTCACTAGATACAGTTTGCTCAAGACTTCATCCAACCTGGCCTCGAACATAGGAACGTGCTGGTTTGACCATCCCAAGGACATTCCAAATCCCCAAGAGCTGTTGTAATTAGTCTGGAGGAGCAGGGGAAGGCGGAGGTAGGTGCCTCCCCACAGATCGGCTCTCCAGAAGGCGGGGGGTGTAATTACCAACCGTGTCCGCTGGAAGGCTCCCGAAGCACGGAGCCTTGCACTGCGTGCAAGTACCGGATCAGTCTCCACCAGCAATTTTGTCCTGTCACAAACCAGTGGCACACTGCGACAGAATTACATCCTTAACCCACTTTCAAGAGATGAGAAACACCAAACAAGGAACACATCCAGACAGCAAGGTGTTAGGTTACATAACACGGCTCTGAGAACATGTGCAGCAACTCCGAGACCAGTACTTGTTAAAGTAATACAATGAGTGCTTATAACAAATTTGTTTTCACAACCTCTGGTCAGATCTGTAGTGACTTCAACACTTCATGCCTCACACTGGATGCTTTAAAAGACTGTTGTGATTTAACTCAGCAGGCAGCTAAATACCACTAAGCCAGTTGCTCCTTTCAGTCCCCCATGGGGCATAGGAGAGAAAACTGGGGGGAAAAATGTAAAATTTGTGGGACTGGGTGAGAAGCTGTAAAGTCGTTGATGTGGTGTAAATGTTGCTTGGCAACAACTAGAACATCCCTATGTTATCACACTATTCTCACCCTAAATCCAAAAGACATCTCTATACCAGTTACTAGGAAGAAAGCTGTCTCTATCCAGGCCAAAAATAGGACACTTGCTGCTTATATATGAAAGATTGCAAGTGGTTTGTTTGTTCTTCTAAACAGGAAGGTAGAGTCCATTGATGTTCTTGATGCAGTTGGAAGCAACATTGTAGTGAGCACGAGGACTGGAGAAGTGATGAGAATTTTACCAAGGCTGCATGAGGATATCAATGAGGAATGGATATCTGACAAAACAAGGTGTGTGGATGTGCTTATGACCACATGTGTTTATGCATGTATTAAAGGCACACTTGGCAGAACCAGAAATGTGCACAGTAGCACTGACTTCGGTGTTCAGCTGCTGGTATTATAAAGCTACAGTGAAGAAGAATAATTGATAAAACAAGTTTTTTAGTTCTATAATTGAAGTCACTGAACTTCTAATGTTCTAATTTTTGTAACAATTTTTCATAGTAATTTTTATTTCTGTTACTGATTTGTGTGTTTTTGAGAAGGAGAAGTTAAACTTTCAAAGGAAATATTGCTTGGTTTTCTCTTTTCTAAAAGCTTGCAATTAGAAAACTCACAGAATTAAACAATTGTCTTCTTCTTTGCTCTTTTGTAATATTCTTGGTGTTCACTTAGGTTTGCTTATGATGGTTTGAAGCGTCAGAGACTTACTCAGCCAATGATCAAAAACGAGAAAGGAGTATTTGTTTATGCCTCATGGGAGGATGTATTAGCTCGTGTTGCTGGTGTGGTAAGAACAATTTTCAATATAAGTAGTCTAAAATTAATTTCTAAAGCTGGATGTATTATGAATATTAATATCAAGTGAGTTATATTAAAAATAATTTTTTCTTTAAGGTTAGATGGGAACATTTGACTGCAAATCTATTGTGTTTTCACTTAAATTTCTTACTTTCACAAATAATTCCTGTTTCATGGATTGGACCTTTTAAAGAACTTTTTTCTTATCATGGGTTCATTTGGAGCATTGGGAGAGAAATTACTTCTTTTTAAATAGGAAAGTAAACTGTTTCTTCAGAAATTTAGAAGGAAGCAATTTTTCTGAATACTCTGATCTGTTTGAAGACACCTTTAAATTTATTTAAACTGTGCCAACACCACTTTTGCTATCAAAGACATTAAGTCTGTATTACTTATATCTGAATTGTGCTTTCCTCAGTGCTTTCTCTGCGTGGTGATTGATTCTGCAGCTCAAGTGAAGTGCTGCATGAGTGCTCTGGATTTTGATTAAAAATTTTATGGGGGTGAAGTAGAATTGAATAACTGTAATTGAACTTTCTTCAAGGATGTTTTTGCCCATGGTACAGTAGCCCGGTTAGTAACAAAAGCTGCTTCTTCTCAGATAATACCTTTGAGTTAAGTTTACTACTACTACTATGTTACAGGAGTTTGTATTCTGTCTGCACTGTGGCTTTGTTAAAATAAAAGCATTCACCAACCTTCCTCTCTCAGCACACCAAATGAGAATTAGCTACATCTGAGTGGTGACTCGAGGAGGAGAGACCTGCATAGAATACAGAGAGCTCTTTGCTTATCATGCGTTCTGAAGGGGCTGGTGTTGCTGCCTGGCAGGAATCAGACACCACTGATCTGTTCGTGCTGCTCTAGGCCAGCACTTGCACTGCTGACTTTGGCACACCCTAATATAACAGATATTTACCTGGGCTAAGTGAGAATTTATTTCAGTGGTTTCTTTTGTTTATGTTTATACTTCCTTTCTCTCCAGCTCCAGGCAGTGGAAGGTAAGCATATAGCAGCAGTTGTAGGAGGGCTGGTGGATGCAGAAGCACTAATAGCTCTGAAAGATCTGCTGAATAGAGTGAATTGTGATACGCTCTGCACTGAAGAGATCTTTCCTACTGCTGGAGCTGGGTAAGAGGACAGGCAATGTCTATCTGTAATTAGTATGTTAATAAACTTTCTAGTCTGCAGATCATCTCATGGCAATATTCTGAAATTAGCAAGGATAACAATTGCTGATGCATTAGCAGGATTTATTTGAATTTACAGTACTACCACACACATAGAGAGTATTTATGGATTGTGAGTTGATTTGTAGTCTCTACTCCAGCAAGGGCTGCACACTTTACCCCTTGTTGTACTGAATGTACGGCTGCTGCAGTTTGACAGTGAGTTACTGAAAGCCAGTTACATGCTGTTGTGAGCTGAAAAAGTTAGTCTATTTCTGTTTGTGGTGTGAAAACCTTAGTACAGTTATGATTAGCAGTTTGGATTGAGAAATCTTTCTTTTCCTGAGATGAAAAAGTATTTTGAGCATCTACAATCTTTACCATAGCTTCATTCCTTCCCTCTACTGAATTCTCATCCTCTTTGTTACATCTTGTTATAGCACAGATTTACGCTCTAACTACCTGCTGAATACCAAGATTGCTGGGGTGGAGGAGGCAGATGTCCTCCTTCTGGTTGGCACCAATCCACGGTTTGAGGCACCACTTTTTAATGCTAGAATTCGAAAGAGGTTCGTATTCCTTGGTGGTGAATAAGTATGTGAATCCATCTGGATTTGGAACAGTGCTCGGAGCTGCAGGCAGTAACTTTAGAGTGTTCATTCAGATGGGATCACTGGATTTAGTTCACCTTTTAGTAAAGGGAATGGTGATTTATGTGTGGAAAAAGGGTAGTACCCTGTAGTGTAGAGCTAGTTCATTCTCACTTTGACATTTTACATTAAGTTCATCTACTCAGACATTTATTCCTTTGTTACATTACACAGACACCTCAAATTTTCTGTTTTATAGAAGTCTGTTATATCATATTCCTTAAAGATTTATTTTCAGCAGCAGTTTATTGCTTTTTGTATTGTAACAAATCAGATGTGCTGACTTTAGGAGCAGTCATTTCAGTTTAACATTTTCTTTGCCAAGTAGTGTGGCTTTCCCAAACTTTTGAATGTAGCTAATTCAGTTTTAATAAGATATATCAGTATGAGGCTAATGAGGTCTATAAAAGCCCTGTCCTTTTTAATGCTAGGATCTTTGAAAATACATAATTTTAAACAGTAATGGCATTGAAGTTTTGAAAGGAGGAAATGTTGTGAGACTTTTGGATGTATATTTTCATGTATTTTTATAAGTCTGTGCCACAAGAAGCTGCAAAAAAGAAAAAAAATTCTAACCAGCTAAATTTTTCTGTGTTTATCTAAAAAATAAGTAGATTTCTAAAACTGAATTGGCAGAAGCTTGTGGGGAGGAGGGAATTGAGTTGTGAACGTGTCATGTAAGGTGTATTGCTGTACAGTTTCTGGAATAGATCTAGAGAAATAATCCTTCTAAGAAACCTAGAGGCTTATTTAACAATCAGAATAAAGCTAAACTCCATCTTACCAAAATGATGAATGCCATTTAAATTCCTTTGCAATCCTATTTTAAGTTACTGCTGAAGTTACAGCTGGTGGCTTTGGTTGGGTAAAACTCTGTATTTCTTTAATTTTTATAAAATGTTTGTTGTATTTTCAGCTGGCTTCACAATGACTTGCAAGTGGCCCTTGTTGGCTCTCCTGTGAATTTGACCTACACATACAAACATCTAGGAGAGTCCCCACAGATACTTCAGGACATTGCTTCTGGCAAACATGCCTTCTGCAAGGTACACAGAATTTAAGAGTGTGACTGTTCAATTCCACAGGTATTGAGTAATAATCTGAATTCCCCAGAGACAGATTTGAAGAAAAGTACCATGTTGTGGATGGGGTTATTTGCTTTTAATCAAATGCAGAGATGAGGTAATGATTAGTGTGCACCAAGTATGTATAAACTGTGTAATATATTCAGGTGTGTAAAACTTTGCAGGAAACTCCTGGGATATTTCTTGACATAAAACAGCTGTTTCAGGCGCTGCTGTTTCCATTTAAATGTATGGTTATTGAGCATACAGTTCTGTACTAACAAGATAGTTTCCTGCTTACAGCAGTTTCTCTTGGCTTTATCTCTAAATGAAACAATGACCATTTTGGAACCGTAGATTTGCATGGAAGACTTATGGAGAAATTCAGGGATTTATTACATTATCTGTGGCAAGAATTGTCTTTGTAACTGTGGAATGCATTTCTGATTCTTGGCTTTCACAGGTCCTCGACCATGCCAAAAAGCCAATGGTGGTGGTGGGCAGTGCAGCCCTGCAGCGTGGTGATGGAGCTGCCATCCATGCTGCTGTTTCCACCATTGCACAGAATGCCAGGACCAAGAGCAGTGCTGGTGATGATTGGAAGGTCATGAACATCCTACACAGGTTTGCTTTAAAACTTTCTTAGGAGCAGCTTGCTTGTGCATTGTGCTACACAGGTTACCACAATGTAGGTTGCTTCATATACGCCCAAACAGCTTATTGGGTTAAAACCTGTAGGGAATATAAAAACCAGAAATACAAGCTAAACTTCTTAAAAAAAAAATGGGTTCCTTGACCTGACTCTCCATGAGTTTTTATTAATTTCTGATATTCAAATGTAGAATTTAAGGTTTTGATTTAGACATAGAATACGAGAGAGCTTAATAACATCTACCAGAGTGCTCAGTAGGATGCACAGCAGACCAGTGTCACTTGCTAAATGACTGCATTTTATCTAGAGGAAGAAAAACAAAATGGCAAGAGTATTTAAATAATATTCTTATATAGAAATACCTAAAAAAAGTTTCTTCATTTGGGTTTTTTTTAATATTCCTTTTACTATGCAGCTTCTTAACTGAGTAGTTAATAGAAAGGTTTTAAAAATTTTCATTTGAGACCTTTTGATCTTAGCTATTCAGTTTGTCGGGATATTACTCCCTTTAATAGACAAGCTTCTCTTTGGACAGTCCTTCACCGCTCCCTTTCTAAAATTCTGACTGTCAAATTGACCGTCTCTGTAAAGGAGAAATTACTTCACCAAATGTAATGGCTCTCAGTTCTGGAGACTCAACAAATTTATCCTGCCAAAAGCAGCTTCATTGATGTAAAAAAGGTATAGTTAGAGCAGGGCTTGGTCCTCTGAAGGAATCTCAAATATAACATTCTGTTGCTGAAACTGAAATATTTAGTACCAAAATGCTGATGAGTTAAAGAACACTCACAATACAAGTGTGGTTTGGCAGTCTTTCATTTTGACTTCTGTACTTAGGGTGCACCATCCGTTCTACCTTAAGTGTAAAAAGCAACTTAACTTACTGCAACCTCTATGTCTGACTCTGTCAGACAAAATGAGTTACATTGGAAGATCTGTACTCTATAGAGACTCTTTCTTCTTCTAAGTAAGACTGGCACCTGATTGTGGAGGATTATGCAAAACTGTTGCTTTGGAAAAGGAAGACTGTGAGAAAATGAGAATTATGATTTTATTAATTTTAAAGTATTTTTATGTGTGAGTAAATGAATAGTGATGAAATAGTGGTCTTAAGTCTTTGATGATTTCAAGCAGCTGATGGCCCCAGAGTTGGTGTTTCATCTTCCATGTGAGTGCCCTAAATTAAAGGGCTGATGAGTTCCATTCACAGCTGAAATGCCATCTGCAGCATCAAGCTTCACCAATGAGCTGCCTGCCACTAGGTCCTGACTTTCACTGTCTGCCTTTATTTTTGCTATCCCATCTTAAATAGGTGAGATTCCCTGTGAAAACTTCAAAATCGTGTCAGGTTGTCAAAATGCAAAACTAACTGATACTATGTCAAAAATTTCAGCTGCCTTTGAGCTTCATGTTTGTCTTGTTACTATTAGGAACCTCTTACAACCCTTCAAAATATTTAGTCAGAAAAAGAAGTTACGTTGGTTCTGATGGGAGAGGGAGAATTGTGAAATTACTTAGTCATGATGTATTTTTTCCTACAGGGTTGCAAGCCAAGTCGCTGCTTTGGACCTGGGTTTCAAACCAGGAGTGGAGGCAATTAGGAAAAATTCTCCCAAAGTATTGTATCTCTTAGGAGCAGATTCAGGTTGTATAACACGTCAAGACTTGTCAAAAGAGTGTTTTATCATTTATCAAGGTAATTAGTATATATAAATTAAGAAATGTTGCTATCTTAATAGCTGGAGAAATTGTTGGAAACAGTGGCATAAAACCCATTGAGAAATTTTAGCCTTTGTTTTCTGCCAGGAAAGGGAACTTCTAACACATAACTGAGATACTGGTTACCTGTTTCTTAGGTAAAGATGGGAAACTGTTGATGAGTAATAAAGGGATACAAACCAGTATAGGGCTTCTGAAATCGGGCTTCAGACCTGGCAGGCAAAACAGCATTAGTTTGCAGCTGTTCTATCATACCAAAACATAAACTTATCTTAATCTAAGAATCCTTGTTCCAAGAGCCTCCCAAATCTGAGTTACTACAGAAACAGAAGACCACTTACTCCTGCTTGTTGTCCATTCATTCTTCCCAGACTATTAGCCAAGTAAGACCTCAGCAGTCAGCCTCATGGGCTTCAGATTACTGGCTAAGCAAAACTTAGAAAATCCTTTTTTTCTGGGAACACAGAAATTCTGTCTTAGTAAAGCATTTATTTTGACTTACTTTTGTCTCATATGTTTCTTCTTTCTATGCATTTAGGGCATCATGGGGATGTGGGAGCTCCCATGGCTGATATTATTCTCCCGGGAGCAGCGTATACAGAGAAGGCAGCCACGTATGTGAATACCGAAGGTCGGGCGCAGCAGACAAGGGTAGCAGTAACACCTCCTGGGATGGCAAGGGAAGACTGGAAAATCATTAGAGCTGTCTCTGAGGTACTTTGCTGCTATAAATTGCTTCTAATAAAAGTATACTGAGAGGTAAAGTTCCTTTTTGTAAACATTTTCCAATGTAAAAAAAGGTAGCTTTTCAGGGAAACACATAGTTTTAAGAAGTATGTTCTGTATTGAATCCTATTTTAATTCTGCGAGTTAAATCATATTGTTTCCCTTTTGAGGATAGCTCTAATACTGTCACTGTCGTATGCTGTTGGAATGCTTAATGGTTGAAGCTTTGCAAATTTTGCAGGTCTCTATGAAGTGCTTTAGGGAAAGCTGGTGGGAACATGCAGTTTCTTGCTTTTTAGAAAGAAAACAGCATGGCCCCTGAGGCCAGGGTCTGATATCATTAGATGAGGTCAAATATCTGGTCACTACTCAGGAGGAACAAGATGCACTGATAATTGCATCAACTTTTATCTCATTTGGTGGTAAGCTAAGGAAAATGGAAGTATGGAAGGAGAAAAGTACTTCCTTTATTTTTATCCTTTGTATAGTAAACAGGACAGCTTGATTTTAACATGGGTGTTGGCTACGTAGGCATCCGAGGTCCAGCAGAACACTGTGCATTCTAACTGCCTGTGTTTTCAGGAGTGTAGACATTTTCTCATTTTACTTTAGGGGTGTTAATGCATTGGTAATCCAGACCACTATGAGTTAAATCCCTAGACTTGATGGCATTTCTTTCTGTGAATCTCTTAGTTGGCTGGTTTGACCTTGCCTTATGAGAACCTCGATCAAATACGGAAGCGTTTAGAAGAGGTATCACCCAATCTTGTTCGATATGATGATGTGGAAGAAGCTAACTACTTCGTCCAGGCAAATGAATTGGCAAAGGTAAGCAAAACTGAAGCATATTGACATGATTTAGTGCTCTTATATAGCATAATGCTTTTTTTTAAATCTTCATATTAGTAGTACAAGAAGAATTTTTTGACCTAGACTGAGTGCACTGAATGCAGAATTCACTAAACAAATGCTTTGGTAACAACCTTCTATCATATAGGTGACTTTCTTTTCCTTTCTTACCACAGTTGGCAAAGCAACAGCTTCTTGCTGATCCTCTTGTTCCACCTCAGCTCACAATAAAAGACTTTTATATGACAGGTATGTATAGTGTGGTCTTTCCATTCTGAAATCAAAACATTTCACTTAGCTTTAAAGTAAGGTACTTATGATTCATTTAAAGCTTTCTGCTAAGATACATAGGATTTGAGTCTTTTGAAGAAACAAATTTTTTTAGTAAAATTATTTGGAATTTACATAAAGCACAGACTCTATTTTCAACGAAGTGATTTTATTTATCCTCTTTGTATCCAGTCTTGTACTAAATTTCTTTTATATTGTGTCTGTGCACTGACAAATTTGGATTTTTTTTTTACAGATTCCATCAGTAGAGCATCCCAGACAATGGCCAAGTGTGTGAAAGCTGTTGTTGAAGGTGCCCATGCAGTAGAAGAGCCATCCATCTGCTAGAGACTAATCAGACTGCCACCACCTTCTAGGTTTTTGTTGCAGTTAATTGCTGTGACTGATAACATTTCTTTTTCAAAATCTATTTGACAGGCCGTTGTATTTTTTTTCTTCCTTCATTCACATTTCCATCACTTCAAATAGCCCCATCATACTACAGGACTGTTTTTGTGTCTGAAGGAACATGCAGCACTCAACTTACTGTACCCAGAGGCAGAGTACATGATGATTGTATACAAATAAATTATAAATACCAAGCCACCCATTACCTATGTAATTCATGTAGCTCATGCTTCTTCCTTGAAAAGAAATCAGTAACCAACTCAGACTCAGTTGATTTTCTAGGAAGGGGTTTACATGGCAAAAAGACTAGACTGTAACTTCTTTCCAGAGTATCCAGGTATGTTAATATTAAACCCTGGTCATAATGTGAACATGCTATTTTTGTAAAGTACTTTTAAAACAGGTTGTCCCTCATACCTGGCTTATGTCAGTGTTCAGACCTATCTCAGCTCTGGATACTTATATGTTTCTTCATTTAGTTTCAGTACTCTTGGAGGAAATACAAATAATTTTGATGTTGTGGAAAAAATGAAAGTAGCTTTCCTCATACTGAACTGCTTTAAAAATTAGCAAAAAGACTAAAGGCCTTTATACCAGTTCAGATATAGAAAATAATCTCAGAATAGTTTTTTTGTGCATTGATCTTTATATAGCAAAGTGAGGGAAGGGGTTGTGTGTGGTATTTTTTGTTTGGGTGGTTGGGGTGTTTTATGCTTTAGAATAACTTCAGAACAATGACTCTCTCCTCTGTATTATGCTGGTTAATGTAAATTTGGAAGAAGGATAACTTCCTTTTCAACTGGGTACTAAAGTTCAGTGTAATTCTTCCAGGAATTCTGAAAATGAGAACAGTATCATAAAGCCATAATTTCCAACCGTATTATTTTTAAAAAAAAAAAGTTAATTTTGCAGGAGGAAAAGCTACACTTTTCAGTGTAGAATAATACTGAGTGTGTGAAGGTGCTGCTGTAGAAGTCTTGGTTTTCCATTTTTCTTCCATGCTCAAAATTTTTCAGTAACAAACATGGAACTTTTTAAAAAATTGTTTTCCTTTTGCCCAGGAGAAGACTCATCCTGGTATATCAGAGTGTCTTCACGTGAGCTAAGTCTTAAATGCTGGGCATGGTTTTACTCAGCCTGCCATCTCCAGTTACCAACAGGGGCAGGGTCAGTTCTTGTGGTAGTACAGAAAAGGTTAACTGCTCATTTTATTCAGATACTGATATGCCTGTTAGTGAGGGAGACTGCAGTCTAGTTTTGATGTGGCAGTTCACAGGACTAAGTACAGCATGAAATCCTCCTGTCCTTGTGGAATGTTACTTCTTTAGGAGGAACAGGGGTTTATTCACACATAGCAAAAGAAAAATGTGTGTGACATATGCCAAAATGTTTAGGAAGAACAAGTGCAGTTGAATTCTGTATTCAGAAAAACATTTGGTTCTCAGGCTCCTAAGACGAAAACCTCTTTTCACCCCCGCCCCCATGTTGTACAAACACAGAGAAGTAACTTAAGCTGTGCAACAAGTCAGTTATCACTTCAACATTTATAAAGGTTCAAAAGCTTTAGATGTGTTTTTTTTCCTTAAATGTTGTAGCACTACTGGCATGCTTTTTGGTTTTTTGACAGCTCCACATCCTTCAATTAGTACGTATAGTAGATTCTTGTTTCTCTTCAAAAACTGGTCCGGCCTTTATCAAGAAAGGCAAGAAGGGGAAGAAGTACATGTGGTGCTCTCTGTCCTGTTTCTACTTACTCTCTTTCCCACCTAACTAGTCAAGTACAGAATTTTTCAGCCAAATTTGGTAATAGCAACAAGGCTCTCCATAAATTTGATTGTTGGAAACTGGATAGGAAAGAGAAATCTAAATTAGCATTCTTATCCACTGAGTTTAGAGCGTAGCCCATCCCTTATTTCTTCTGTTTGCTCTGGTGGCTGGACACTTGGTGGATATGAGGACTTTTACCCAGCTACTTACAAAAGGATAAGAGGGGTCTGCAAATGCAGGGAAGTGACATAGGCTGGGCAAAATATTGGAACAAAAATTACAGAAACAGGGCTATTCACACAACCTACCTCTTTGTTTAAGAGAAAAAGTTCACAGTTAGTGCTACTACTTGCTGGTCCTGAAGCTGCAACCTCAGGTTAGAGAATTATGAAAAAGTGGCAATGAAGAGCTGGGATGGTGAGAGATAAACAAGCTCTGAGTGAGTATTGTTCCTGATGGTTACGGTAAGGGCTGACCAGCCAGGTGCTAGCACTGCCTGAGCCGTCAGTGAGCTGATGCAGCTCACTGCCAGGTGCAAGGCTGCGGGGTGCCTTTATGCCGACTCCAATGGGGTGGGCAGGGGCTTTGCTAGGCTTTGTTTTGGAGCTGAGCACAGCCCCGGAGGAGACGCAATTCCCCGAGTGCAGCCCTGGTTCCACCTGGTGGCCAACTGGCAGAACTCAGCGGCTGCATGACCAGTTGCCTTCAGGTGCGGTAACCTTCATCTCGCCTGCTCCTGTGCCCTCCTGCTTGTACAGCCTGCCAAGGAGCAGGAATGTGTCTGGTGAGAAATGGATGGAGTTGGTCATTAAGTGTCTTCCTCTCTGAGCACAGCCCTGTGTAAACAGGGCTCTTGTGTGCAAACTATTAATCCCAAACATGACTCAGATTAAACCTTGCCTTTTTGTAGTCTTCAGCAGGTGCTTGTGGGAAGTGGAGAAGGCAAAGGGTGAATTAATTCAAGGTAAAACCATACTCTGCAGTTACAGTTTCAAGCAAGTTTAGGCCAGGTGCATTCAGATTAAAGAGAAACTGTAACTATAACTGCAGGCAAATTTAAGCATCTAAGTCTAAAGCTGTGATTTCAAACCAAAAACCAACCAACCAACCAAAAAACACCTCAAAAAACAAACCTCAAACCCTGCTGAGTAGCCATTGAAAGCACCACCATGGGTGCATCCCTCTAGTTCCAAAGAGAGAGTGCTTAAAACCCTGGGCAGTGTAGTGAGCTGCTTCAATAAAAAGAAACCTAGCAGAATTCAAGTCAAACAGGTATGTCCTCATAAGACTCTGAAATGTCCAGCAAAATTAGGCCAGTTATAAAAACAGTTGGAACTGACTCATTTTTAATGCATTTTGAAGCATAGCTCAAGGCAGAAAAGAAGGTGTCTGTAGCATTTCCCCAAGAAGTACGAGATTATGGATCAGTGCCTCTTCTGAGACTGATAAGATTCTTGCAAGACAGTCTGATACATGCTTGACTGAGGGATGTGCTGTACTTTAATGTTGAAAAATACAGAAAAAATAAATATAGCAGAAAAATAGCTCAGGATCATAGCTCTAAAGGAAAAGCAGGGTGGCAAACTGGCATCAGCCTAAATCCAAAGGGGTAAGGTAATATAACTTCATCTCTGTCCCCACAACCCTGCTCCTCATAAAATACTCCAAACAATGGCTAAGCCAAGACATCCTCTCCCAAAACAAGACAGTCTCCTAGTAATTTGTTGTGTTGTCCTTCAAATACGCAGTAAGATGAAATCACCTTTAGTGCTGAAGGTTTGGAAGATGAGTCTTTCAAGGCACTGACATGACAAACAGAGAAAGTGCTGAGAAGCAAATGGAAAGAAGAGGTCTTCATGGTGACTACCAACATGGAAAAAAAAGTAGTAAGTAAATGGGGAATTCTGGAGAGCAGCTGAGAGCTAAGGATAATAACTGACAACTGCAGTAAGCTTTTTATAAGGAGTACAATAACCACATAAAATGTCAAAATGCCTAAATTCTCCCAGAATTACCTGAGGAAGGTAAGGAAAACTTAGTTCAGAAATGAACACCAAATCCTTCACTGTGTCTGTTGGCTTATACAAGTCAAGGTCCTTTCTGCTGTGTAAGGTTTTATCCAAAAGACACTTGCAGTAACACATATTAGTTGATGGAATGGTATCAGCAAAGTACCCAGGTTACTCCAACTTTCCATAGCTCAGCACCATAGAAAAATGGCACAGAGACAAAAATAACCTTGTAATTCAAACAAAATAAGTGAGTCCATAATCAGCAAAGCCTGCTATGCTAAACACTGTTAATAATTATGTTTTTCTCCAGCTACATATACACGTCTAATCACAGTGCCTAACACTGAGAAGCCTACTGAGATTTAGAGGCATAAGAGGTAGTTAGAGACATCTCACTCAGCCAATGCTGAAATTTGAATGTAAGTATTTCTAAGAAATAGTTTAATTTCTTCTTGTAATCATCTGTACACCTGTGTTTATGTTTGAAATGGATCAGAAATGAGAACCACATATCAAAAAAAAATATACTAAGAGCAAAAAATTTCATGTGTAACAAATAACTTTCAAAATCCACTGGAATCCCATGACCCGAGACACTAATTAATCCTTATGCTTTGATGTTAGTTCAGCTCCAACTATTTTATAAAAATCCTGTCCTGCATACTCTTTATTTCTCAGTTATCCATCACAGGATATTCCACACCTTTGTTGGAAGCTATTCTCAGAAGACTTAAGAGATGGTTGATTTGGTCCAGAGTGGAAATTCTCATCTTTACAACTTGCAGTGGTGAGCAATATCCTCTGCAACCTGAATGTAAATGAATAACTGGACTAACAGCAGAGAGGACTGGTGATAAAGCATGGAGCTTCTTAATCACTACACTTACAGTTAATGAAATATCAATAGACAGAAGCAGATAGTAAAAATACAATAGTATACTTTGAATTAACAGAGGACTTCCCAGGAAAATAGGATGGTATTAGAGCATTCTGTTGGGACAGCTTATTCCATTCGTTTGTCCTCTATTTAAAGAGGTCTCCACAGATGCCCAACGTACTCTGGACAACCTTCCCACAATTAACAGTCTTACTGTTTTGTCTTTGCTGAGCTTTAGGAAGACAATACCATTTATTTAATGCAGATTCAAATACACATTGATAATGAAGAATAGATTAGTGAAGTCTTAGTTAATTACTATTTTCAGTACAGTTCACTATCAATTAATTATATTATCATGTAATAGCTAGCATACATCTGCTCCCAATTGGTTAAATACTTCTGCAGCTATACTCCTACTGAAACTCACAGCAAAATTCCCATTGCTGAAAAAAGCTTTAATGAAGCCTCTAAGACTAAGGAAAACAAGGCTAGTCGTGTGTATTTTGTGTTGCTTTGCTAGCATTGGGGGCTTTAAACAAAGTCAAGCAAAGTTACTCTGTTGTACATTACTTGTCCTGTACTTTCCACTGTGCTATCTGCCACACAGGAGTGCACTAAAGCACGGGATTGAAGGAGTTTAGCAGCTGAATTAAGAAGCTCAATTTATGCCATAACGGGTATATTTTCTAGAGAAAAATCCTCAGATCCTAGACAGTGTTTTTAACGTAAGGACTCTGTGGTTTGGAAAAGTGGCAAAAAGCATGCTGCTTATCAAATACATACAACTGCAGCAGAGTAACTGAAACCCAGATACGCAAGAGACAACCATTGCTATAAAATTTCTGTGTTAAAATTGTGGAAAAATAAGAATAAGCATTTTTCCATAATACTAATATGCTGGGATTTAATGGTTAGCTTTACCCCAGAACTTGCCACTATTACACAAACTAACACCACATCACAGCTACTCAAGACATTGCTTAGAAGAATGTATCATAACTTTGGGTTTTATTTAGTTTCTCATCCTTTTCAGTCTGTAAATGCCTAAAGACAACATCTTCTATACAAATGTGGCTCTTCAGATATGAAAGTCTTGAATTAATGTCTATACGCTTAGAGCTGTTCTTCCCCTTCACAACATTTACCTGCATTTTAAATAAATTGCTAATCCCTTCTGCAAGCATTTGAAGACACTGGAACTATTTCCTCATAATGTGTCTTTCAAGAAATAATACCAAGATGCTGACATTATAACACTATCTGTGGAGAATCCAAGAGTTTCAGCACATGCATAGAGTCTTAAGTCATGCTCCAGAGATTCTTGAGGCTGCAGTTGGGGTGCATACAACCTTGGGAGAGAGTCAAGGTTCATTTCTTGATGCAGCCTCCTCCAGTAACTAGTGTACAACCTAAAGCACCTATTTCATTGCTTTGTTAGACTCACAAAGCTTATTCTCTGCATCACTGCCCTCTGTCTCACCACTAACACAAGTGAGACACATCAGCACAGAATGCCTCATTAGCCAGAACCTGTGATTTACAGAACATTAATGTTCTCTGACCACTCTGTGCTCGAGTGTACATTTAGTTTACCGGATGGAGCAGTTGGTCCAGGGATGTGGACAATTTAAATTAAGGCAGACAGACCCATTCTGAAGAAATGGAAGTTCCAGAACACAATTCTCAATGTTGTACAGGGGAGCTTTCATGCTTTGGGTTTACACACTGTCCTTGTACAGAAATTTCAGAGTCCTATTTGTTCTTCAGTGTAATTTCAGAGCACTGCTCTACCCATCCAAATAGTGTAGGTCCCAACTTAAGAGTCTTGTCCATAAAGATAAGCAAGAAATTTTTTTTAAAAAAATTTTATTCTACATTACTAAAGCTAGCAGACTGCTCCTTTAGGTTGTTACCATGTCACATTTTATTTTCATTTCATATTTTTATTTAAAACAATCAAAATAATATTTGCATTCTTAGTAAGTTAGTGAAAAGCAAATTACTCTCAGGTAAGTAAAATTTTCTTAAATAAATTTATCTATCCATAAAGTACAAATTTCAATTTATCTGTTGAATGATTACACAATAATCCAGATAACCAAGATGTGGAAAATTTTTCCTCTTTCTCCTCCTTAAAAAGATTGAATTCTTTTTTTTGCACAAGATACTAAACGTATCAAATTTCAAGTTTTCCTATTCCAAACTTCCACATTCAAAATGTTTCTCCTTTTGCTTGACATTAAGCTTCTGGCTTCACAATTAAAACACATCAAATAGATCTCAGGGTGTCACCAAAATGTGTAATGCTACTATGATGCATGTTTAAATTTAGGCAGCCATGTAATCTGATTAAAGTCAATTTCTGCAAAGTCAAACACCTAAGCCAAAGAAAAGGTTTAATATTGTTTCTTTGCTCAAGTGCATTCATAGCCATTTCTCTAAAATGTTGAATCATCTGCATCCCAGTTAAAAAATACAATTCCAAGATACTAAGTGTGCTGTACAAATATTAAGAGTACCACAGACAGATGCAGCACAGATTAATTGTTCATGGTGTGCCTCTCTTCCTAAAACACCAAAAACATCTTAATAGCCCAATGAAGAGAACTTGAACTGTAGTTGAATTATACTGAACTACTGAATTAAGTTAAAAGTAGCAATCCTCTTGTTTAGCACAATGGTTGATACAAGAAATCACTTTGTACAGAAACTTGAATTCAGTACTCTAGCAAAATCCTACCAACTTAGTAAGAGTTTTATGCAAGCACTTCAAGCACTTCTGAATTAGTAAGTGTTAGTAAGGCCTGCAAGCATTTGCAAAACTGGGGTCTGAGAATTTAGCCCTTTATCTATCTATTTACAGTAAAAGAAAAGGAAATACTAGTTTATGCTGCATTTGTTGAATTCCTAAATCAATTTAGATAATTTATTTGCAGTATTTCTGCGGGTTTGCGGTTTTTCAATCATCCCATACCTGACCAACATTTATAATGCCTTTCATTCCTGCAATAAATTTTAGGTATAGGATATAAAAGTAGTTTTTGTTGAAACAGCTTACAGAAAGAATCATCATACTTCACGCTCTGAAGCATACAATAATGACTGGTAAAATTATCAAGGACCCTAATTATTGCATTACTTTTATACAAAATGCAAACTCTTTTGAAATACAATATAGGAGCAACATATTTGGGTTTGGTTTTTTTTTTGTTGTTGTTTTCCAGCATCAGCAGAACTATGAATCTAACAGATTAATAACTGAAAAACAGAAAAAAAATCAAATAACATAAAAAAACCTCCCATGCAATAATTCCATTGAACACAACACTCTGGATTATTAAAATGAGCTAGGTAGACTAACCATAATTTAAAAAAAACTCCTGCTAAACAAAACCAATTTGACATAAAGACCAGCTGACTTTTAATTATATTTTAATTAAAACCCATTTATCTAAATGAAAAACCCACTATGAACACATGAACTACGCTCACCATGGAGGCTGGGCAAACTCCAAGTATGTTTTGAAATGCGGATGTACCTAAAATACAAGTTTGTTTTTTTTTAAGATTACAAGAACTGAACTAAACCAATATATTTCAGATTTGGCAAGGGAGAGGAGGAGGTTGATAACATACTAAGTAATTCAGTACCTTCATCCATATGACCTTAGTCTGCCTGCAGTTAAATTAGTCTATACCACCTGAATAATTTTACAGTGGAAAAAAACTAATGTATAGCTCATTACTTTCCTAATTATTTCCTCTTCCTTCGGGACAAATAAAAAGGCATCTTTGCAGTTCATCTCTGAATATGGCTGTGCATAATACTACTTCAAAAAGCATTACCACAGATCTGCTGAATACAGTGATCAGTGTCTTCACCTATAGATACACTACAGCATCTGACGTTGTTTTGACATTTAATCTATTTTTTACACTCCAATAAAAGAATCTGCAACAAAGAAAAATACCATTAATTTATATTACAAGACACTGTAGTATAAATTTATAGCATTTCTCAACTCTGTAGGTAAGTTGGTACAATATATAAATATCAAAAACAAAGCCCCCAAATCAGAACAGTAACCTAAAAAGAACCAAAACAGATTTTTAGAAGGCTGCAAAGTGCTTTGAAAATATTAAAAACAAAACTCAACTGTTGCCCCAAAATTTCTTGCTATGAGTTCTGTTTTTTCACATCTTATCCTGAAGGGCAGACAATGCTAAATTTATGACAGCACAATTTCTCAGATATTTATCATAGGTTCCTCTCACTCGTATTAAATCCCCCATTGTTTCTCTACATTGCCTATTCTAGAAAGACATGAAAAAGTAAAAATTAAAAAATATGTGTTTTTTTCCCTACCTGTATATCCAGTTTTATTTACAACGCCTTGAGAGAGAGAAAGACGTTATGGTACATTTACACCAAACTATCCGACATCAATCTCAGCTGTTGACTAAGACTACGCGTACTAAGAAAAAGTTATACAAACTTTCACAATTACACACTAATTTTTAGAACCATCACACAATGAGAAAAAAGTTATCAACTTTATAAATACAGAAAAAAATTATATGGTTTTAAGAACAACGAAATTACTAAAAATATATTTTTTACCGTACCTCCTTTAATTTTTTTTTTTCCCAGAGAGTTGATCTTTACAGGTTATTAAAAAAAAAATTAAATTCTTCAGCCACGAGCCTTTGTATTTTATTTTTATTTAAAATAAAAATTCACATAAATTATAAAATATTTTGTTTTGGCCATTTGGCTCCCTCCTCCAAATTGACACTTTATAAAAACCTTCTGTACTTTTTTTCCCCCTCCCTCTCTCCCTCTCTACTACCTCCAAGATGGTAGGAAAGTTGTTGTTTTGGAGGGCAGAGGAGCCGATCTCTGATGTTATGTCCTCTCGGTGCCTGTAGTGGTGCTATAGGAGGCTGCTGGCTCTCTTCTTGAGCAGCCCCAGCAGCCCTGCCTTCTTTGCTGGAGAATATATTCAGGGATTCCCCTTAATAATCACCTACCCTCTGAGCACTTTGTAGTTTTAAAATAATAAAGAGCCCCCAAAGCTTCCTCCCCACAAAAAGCAGGATCTTCTCAGAGACAGGGGGGCAGCAGCTCCTCAGCACAGAGCCCGAGCACATTCCCAGTCCCTCTGCTGGGGAGGAAACTCTGATCTGTCAGCCCAACAGAGGGAAAGGGGGGAGAGGAGAGAGAGGAGGGAAAAAAAAGCAGCTGGAAAGGTAAGCCAGGCCCGGCCTGCATCCCCGGGCTCGCGTAGCGCGGCAGGCGGTGCGGAGGGTGCAGGGTGGGCGGGGAGGCGGGCTACGCGAGGCCGGGGATCGGCCGGAGCGGCGTAGGCCGCAGTAGGGGGTGCGGGGAGCCAGGGGGGTTTTTGAAGCTTTTGGGCGCCGGGAGGAGCGCCGGAGGGGGGTGAGACGGCTGCCGGGGCCCAGCGGGAGGGTCGGGGCGCGGCGCCTTTGCCCGGGAGGTGAAGGGCGGTGGGGGAGAACGGGGGCGGGGGGGCGCTAGGCCTCGGCGCGGCGCGGCCCGGCCGCTCCGCTCCCCGCCCCGCCGGGCCCCCCGCGCCGGGCCCCGGGCCCAGAGCGGGGCTCGCCCCGCCGCCACCAGGGCCGGGCGGCTGGGGGGAGGCGGTGGGGGCGCCGCGGCTGGGGCCGCTCTTTCCCCCCGAGCCCCCCCGCCCCCCGCGCGGGGCGAGGGGGCCGCGGGACGGGGGGACGCGGGCGGCATTAATTTGCCGAAATGACTTTTAATGAGCGGTGGCGGGGTGGGGGGGCACCCCCTCCCCCCGCCCGGTGCGGGGCCGCCGCGGCGGAGGCGGTGCCGGTCCCGCGGGGCTGCGCCGGCCGCGGCCTGGAAAGTTTCGCGGCGTTTTTGGGGTGCTTTACCCCCCCACCGCCGCCGCCGCCCACCCCCCGCCCGCGGCCCTGGGGACGGTGCCGGCAGGGCGGGGGCACCTCGGAATGCCGCCGCAGGTTCCCCCCCGCCCGTCCCATACTCCCTCCCCCCCCCGTCGGTGACCCTCCTAGGCCGGGCCGGCGGCGGGTGCATTCGCCTCACAACTTTTTGGGAGGGAGTGGGGGGTGGTTTTGGGGGTGCGGGGAAGCCCTCGGAGTGTCGTCCCCCCCCCCCCCCCCCCCGGCCCATAAGCTGCGGGCACGTGGGGGCCCGGGCCGGCCCCCGGAGCAGGGAACGCGGGGCAGGGGCGAGGGGCTGCCCCGGCTACACCTCCGCTCCCCGGCACATGTCAGGGCCCGCGGCTGCCTGAGCCCTGCCGGGGCCGGGCTGGGGTCTCTCGGCCACCCCGCTGTCCCAGGACCTGTTAGTGGGACAGGAGCCACAGCCCACTGGTACCTCAGCCAGGGGAGGGGATCGCCTCAGCAGCCCCTACACGGCAAGGGCTGTATCTGGCCCCCTCTCATATCCCAGTGGCCAAACTGGCCCTGTGGCCTGGGGTCCCGCTCGCTGAGGGGGTCTGTGTGAGGTGCTGCTACCCCCCAGGACTGAAAATGAAAGGATCATTTTTTTCAGGGAAAAGAACGTCTGGTAGTTGTGAAGTGAGTGCACTGGAAGACCCACCAACGCGCTTCACCCCGCACAGGTGAAATAGCTCTGGTTTCTAATGCGGGAGGTTGCACGTTTTGGTCAAATATTCCTTAATGTGTCTCTTAGGACAAAATTATAATGGGTTTGTACAAATAACCTCAAATGAAGTTTGGAAGTGATAGTGACGCTCACCTTAAAGCCTTATACTGTCTGAAGTACATGCAGTTCTAACTTTGTTACTCATCGACATGCAATGCTGGTTTATTTTAAGACCTTTCAGTTTTTGAGGATTGGGAGACTTAAAAATAAAATTGACAAAATTAGGGCAATGCACCGTTCCCCAGTAGACAGGTGCTCTCCCCTATGGGCTTGCCTGTACTGGCAGTACTTCATGCTCAGGCCATACCCACCAGGTACCACTGCTCATGGCTCAGCTGGAGCACTCGTGCTTTGTATGAAGCTGTCACAACTTGGTGACATTCAGCCTTTTGCATGAATTGTTTGTAATATATATAAAGATCACAAGTTTTAATAATTGTAAAGCTAAATTATTTACAGAAAGCAACACGGAATTTATGTATTGGGGATTATTTTGATGTTCAGTATTTTTGTGATGAGTGAATGAATTTGTGTGTAGGGCCTGGTCCTACAGGACTGTGTATACCATGTTCTCATGGTATGCTAAATAATCGGGAGGTATAAATTTGTTGTAAGACCACACTGAAACTCCAATAGCTTATTCCTGCTGAAAGGCTTCTCTGTGAGGAGTTCTATTGGTTTGTTTGTTGAGTAGTCCTGCTGAAGCGAGAATGATATTGTATTGTGAGAAATAAGCTTATTTGTCTTTGTAGTATTGGGACTAAAATAAGACAAAGGTATTTTGTTTAACCTCATATGGAAGGGCAGGTTTTCTGTTCTTTGAATAAGTAAAAGACTTATTTTTTTTTCCCCCAAGTACAGATGCAAGGTATGTTGTTGTATGTTTAATCTCTACTTTATCTCAGGATCTTGCTTTTGGTATTTTAAGATAATGTTTTTAAAGTACATTTCTGCCATGTTGCAATGTCCTAAAGGGTCCATTTGTTGTTGTACCTGAAGGCCACCTCTTTGCAGCCCTGCTCATCCTGGCGAAACCCAAGCCTGTTTATAACTACATTGAAATAAGTGTGCATGACAGCCTCCCTGTGAGGATGTGATAGCAGGACTGAGGCCTGAGCCCTTCTGCTCAAATAGAGAAATCCTTGTTCAAAAGACTTTCTAGGTACAGAGCTCATCTTGAACCTTAGGTCAAGAATAGCCATGTTTAGGAAATTACTTTTTTGAAACCTATACTAATGTACTCTTGGCAGTAGTTACAAATTTTCCTGTGTAAGTTCTTTTTTTTTTTCTTTAGAAATCCTCTGAAGTTTCTAAAATTTGCAGAGTCTTAAATGTTTGTTGTTTTTTAGGGTTTGGGCTATCTTTGTCAGGTTTCCTCTAAGGTACTATGAATGAATCAGCTGAAATGAAAATTCCTGCTTAAGTTCATTTGGTGTAGGAAAACAGAAAGAACCTGTTCAGTTTGTGAGCAAAGACTTCTTTTTTTCCTCCTCATAGTTATGTTTCCTGCTCTTGATTGTAAATAGTTACGAGTCTGTAAGTTCTCTAGCTGTTGCTATTATTATGAATAATGCTTAAGTTTAATTCTATATTTATTATGTTATATTCTAAAACGTCATCATTGTTGCCTAAAACATTCTGCTGCTTTTCTGTTAATATATTGGACATCCTTATACAATGTAAACTGCCTTTTGCCAGAGCTGAAGTAATAAGCTTTCTAAAAAGGCAGAATGAGGGCAATATTGCTTCTTTCTTCCTAGGTAGATCTTAACATATGAAAAAAAGTAGTCCAAAATACGATTCTAGGTGGTAACTAAAAATACCTTGTAAGATCTTAATATGTTGAATGCCTTGATCTGTCAGGATACTTGCATGTGTGTTGCAGTACCTGTACTTCAGAGGCCTTCCTGAGTAAGGACTGTACTCTAGTTAATAAAAGTGTTCTGTACAGGAACTCTTGTAGTTGACTTTGGTTGCTTCCCAGTGTTCTCTGTCTGAATCTGAATGCTTTTACTGACAAAAAGACTCTACTTTCCACAAATACAGTATTCTTGGTTTGGTAGCTGAGTGTAGTAGAGAATTGAGCTGTTAAAAGACTAGAACTAAGCCAAACTTATAGTTAGATCATAGCATAGGGACAGCAGTTACAACTCTGTGGTGTTGATGTTGGTCACAATTAGATGTGGTACAGCTTCTCTTGATAGAACAAAACATTTCAAAGAGAGGTGTTAGTTGCTATGAAATAGAAAAAAATTAATGTTTTAGATTCATACTTAGAAGTATACTTTTTACTAATACTGACTGAAAAGTTTTGCTATAAAATAGCTCTAAGTGCATGTCTTTTTGTCATGAATGTTACGGCTTCTGTTCATCTTGGAATGGATGAAATTCCATGTTTCCAAACATCTTGCACTCCCTGTGTTTGCTCAGTTTCAAGAAGTGCATCAGACAGTGGCAGGTACTTGTTTCTTGGTCAAGAGGAAATGACAAAACTACTATTCAGTTGTTTGTGCTTGTGGAGAAGCTGAGATTCCTGTAGATCCGTGTTCCACTTCTGGCCGCAAGCTGATGGTTTTGGGAACGTACAGAGATGATTGTACCTTGTCTGTGAGATGTCATGAACACACCAAACAATTTAACATGAAATTTAGGCTAGTATTAGCAAATACAAACAACTCAGTAAAGACCTCTGTAGTTGTGGATTTTGTTTGGATGCAGTGTGTGAAGCTCTGAGCTCAGTCCTCTTAATTATACATCTTTTAACCACCAGCATATAATTGCCTTGCAATTTACAATGCATTTGGGGATTCCATTGCCTAAAAGGGTCTTACGTACATTGAATGTCAAATTCTGAGCATATGTTTAAGAATGTATCAACCCACATGATTTAAAATAGTCTAATATGTTCAGCACATCATTTGCACAAAAGTACCAGTCTGAGTTTTGAGGCTCTAGTGCTTTGGGCTTTCTGTTAGTGAGTAAGCCATTAACTTCCCTGTAGACTGCTCACAATGTCAGCTACCAGATTTCTGTATGGCACAATGCTGGTACTTGGCTATGGTTATAGTAAAGATGGTCCTCTGAAGTTTGCTGCTACACTGTTTTCCAGCCTCTCTGAAGGACTGTTTAACTGTTTTGGAGGAGGGTATGTGGAGTGTAGAGCTACAGCTGTGTTGTCTTTGGAGCTGATGTGCTCTGGAAGGGAGCTGATTATGCCTGTAATGAAAAGCCAGTACTAAAAGCAGTTGGAGAGCTGGCTTCTTCCAGAAGGTGATAGTAGGTATTGGCAGTTGGACAGGTGTGTACCTGTGTGTATTGAAATCTTTAATTTCTCTTTTTGCAGTCATTGTGCAAACCACCTTCAGTTGACTTATAGACTACCAGTGGCTGCACTCAGCAGGACAAATAGCTCTGCTCTTAAGTACTGATGTCTTAGAGTGTGACTTTGCCCTGTGTCCTGCCTGTCCTTGTTATAATGCCTTGCTGGGGTGCTAAGTTTGTTACTCTTCTTCACATGTCCAGATAGGACTTTAGCCAGGGGGAGGAGATTTTATTCCCTCCCCATCAGCTGCTCAAGAATAAAAAATGGGACAAGGGGAGAAGTGAATGTGTTATGAAGTTACAAATATTAGTGATAACCTCATAAAAAAAATACCCTGCTGGGTCAGATTAGCTTGGATCTAGCCTAATGTTCTGTCTCAAGCAGTAGGAATAACTGATGCTACTTAGGAAGAGGATGAAAGCTCAGTCACTTTTTTTGTGCTTTCTTCTCTTTCTCCTCCATCACCCATATTTGTTAAATTGGTCATGCTAGCGGGTACATCATTTATGTTCCCGTTATCTATGAACTTCTCTGTTGTGTTTTTGAACCTGATGGTACTGTTTGCTTCCATAGTCTCATGTAACAGCAAGCTCCAGCAGCTCACTACCTTTGAGTAGTAAAAATGAAGAAATACTTCTTTGATATGTTTTGATTCAATCTCTTACTAACTTTATCGGATACCCCTAGCTGCAATATTGTGTGATCTGGTATGACTGCTCTGTATTTGCCTTTTTCCATACCGTGATTTTTTAAACCTCAGTCATGTATTGAATCATTTGTCTAGGGCACACATTTTTGGATTCCTTTCTGTTCTTTGCCCTGTTGTTTCTGACTAGCTCAAAATCTTTTATTTAGAATCAGTTGTTTAAGGAAAATCTAGGTTCCTCAGGAAGCAGCTTCTGGTTTCTCATTTACAGGTTGTGGCTAAAGTTAGTTTGAGCACATGCAGGCATAATTTTTTTTCTTCTGTTGAACCTTCCTACATCTTCAATGTAGAGTATAAATGCAAAACTAAAAACAGCTTCCAGAAAGTTTTGTATTCTGATATTTTTATAGTGAAGTACAGCTGCTTAAGCATTTGCTTTTTCCAGGGGAAGTCCATGTTTCCGTCATCGCTTACTGAATCCTGTGGGACAAAAATAATTTCTTCCCCACCCACTATTTAGCTAAGTGTAGTTTCAGTTCTCTTCAGTTAAGTGACATGTGCCTATTCCATGCTTGTGCTACTTTTTATGTAGCAGCATAAAGCTCTGTTAAGAACTCCTGTAAATTGTTAAAAATAAAACACTGCATCAGATGAAATCAGAATGAAGAGTTTTAGGTGTCTTTGTTATTTTTATATATATATTTATACACACACTCTTGTATGGTAAGCCATGGAAGTTAAAAAAAGAAGAAAAAGCTCTTTTTAGATTAAGTTCAACTTCAGTCTCTGATCCTGGCAGTGTATCCACATAGTGACATGTCTTTTGGGCAGTCTGTTCAAGAATTTACCAATAAAGTTATAATTGCAATTTGGAGAAAATTGCTGTATTGTTTTTTGTTTTTTTTTAATGTAACATTGGTTGGCTACTATGTTTATTTGCTTTCTTGTTATTTGTACTATAGTTGTGCTAATTGATTACTGTCAGGATTTTTAACATGGTTATATTTGCGTGAGCTTCTCTTAGTGTATATATAGACCAAAAACCTCATGTTTAGTGTATATATAGACCCAAAACCTCACCTTCATGTTTGTTGGTTTCCCTGGAGATTATTGTCAGTATTTTTGTGTGCATGTTTCATATGGCATTGTCTTTGTGCCCTGTATCTCTTGGACAAGTGATAAATGAAATACTATGCCTGCCTTGACACAGTCAAGTTAAATGCAAAATAAGACTTAATTATGAGTTGAATCCCAAAATAAGACCATGGCCACAAGAATAAATCTAGGATTATAGTGGCTGGGAACTGTGGAGCAGTTTCTTTACAGAAGCTTAATGGAGGTACACAAGGTATGCATTTCTCACTGTTTACTTTGGAGCCATCCTGAGGAACTCTTTCTTTGGTCTGTTGCTTGCTAACCTTCAGAAAAGAAATACAGCTGGGTTGTACAAAAGAGGAGAAAGTTAGTGATCCATCAGAAACTCTTCAAAGCATGATAGTAGTAGTTTAAAAGAAGGTGATAAATAAACCAGAAGAAAATAGAGGGCAACATGTGGGTCACCCCACCTGCAAGATACACTTGGTCTTTCAAGTTTTATGTCCAGTCCAGTATGCCACCTAATACAAACTTTGATAAACCGGGAGAAGCAGACTCTCTAGCAAAAGGCTTTCTGTCAGCATTGTGTGTGAGATGCAAGTAGTTAAGACTCATTTGATTACTTTTGCTGCCATAGTAATAGAAGAGTCCATCTCTCAAACATATGGGATACAAACACAGACCACAACTCCTGTATGGGTCATGTTCCCATGGGATTTATGTTTTTCCTTCATGTTATTGCGGAATAATACTGAAGGGTATGTCAGTATCTGCCTGAGCCAAGGTGACTGAAAGGAATATTTGGTCCTCAACATGCTAAAGAAGAGATTGTTCCTTCTTCCCATTCTGTCTTTTTGAAGGGCACAGTCAACAATGAACTTTCTTGTTCTTATGACTGATGTGCTGTAGCAAGTCATACTCCAGTGACTGGTTGGTTCCAAGTATATATATATATGTGTATATATATATATGTAGTGTATGTGCTTCTATGCCTTGAGAAAAGCTGGGAAAGGTGATTGGAACCAGACTAGGTGTCTGTGCTTATGTCGTGGCTCTGTAGTGTAAGGAAAGCGTGAGGCCCCTGCCTCTGGGGGTGGCATCGAAGGGGAAAGTGTGTATCAAGAGGAAATACAAAGTTACAATTATTGTCGAATGATTGTTCGGTCATTACAGTAGTTACATTCTGTAGCACCTGTCTCCATTGCTATGCTCTGTACTCTGTACATGTGCATGTATGGCTGTTCCAAGAATTTTAAAATCTTTTAGTACTCTTCTGTCTTTCTGCTTCTACAGCTAAATATATGCTAATGAAGGCCAGATTTATGCTGTTTACTCTATGGGATAGGGTGTTTTGTTTTCCCCTATGACTTAAAATTGTTTTTCTAGATCCCCCAGTGCCATAGTGCTTTGTCATTTTCTCATGGTACTTTTTTACAGCAGAAAGTGGAGGCTTGTACCTTTACAAGAGGAAAGTACATCTTTCCTGCAAAGTCTGTATAGGCTTCTTCCTTGAAATTCTGCTCTTGCCATTTTGGGCCTCAGGAACAAGTAATTTCATTGAGGTGGTAATCTGTACATTTGTCACATGCCTCTAATTTATTACATATTTCCTGAATATCACCTCTATGAACATTCCTTTCCTTGGTGTATAAAACATATGAAAGTGAACTGAGTACTGAATGAATACAGTGTTCAAAATAGTTCATTCCAATGCTTCAGGGTGACCTTTCTGAATAAAAGCTACCTTTTGCAGGTTAAGCTTAGTGTATCACATTAGCTGCAGAATGTATGTACTGTTAATTTATTTGAAACTACTTTGGGATGGTTTGGGGGGGTTGTTTGTTTTTTTTAAAGGATGATTGCCAAAGACTTCCATAATGTTGGGAACTGAAAAAGTACCTTATGTCTGCATGGATTTGCGCTGTAGGAATCTACTTTAGGGGGAAAACCACCCATCCTCTGGCTGAATTGACATTTCAGCCCTTTTGGCATTGATGGGAGTACTTACTGATACTAATGCCTGCATTTCCCTAAAATAAGTACACTGAGGTAGGATAGACTTTGAAGAACCTTGATGACCTCAGGAAGGACTGCATATTGCTTGCAGAAATTGTAAGCAGCTACAAGATCTGAAGGGCTGGTAATCGGGTGTGGTAAAGAAAGCTTTTCTTAAAAAAAAGCTTTGTTGCACTGACTGGCAAAATAATTTTGCAGAGCAAAGTGTCTGTGGTGGTTTTGTAAGCAAAGATACCTTGAAGTAAACCCTCTGCAATCAAATGGGTTAATCATCTTTCAGCTTGATTTATGAAAGCAAGTGATCTAATCTGACACTTAACCTTTTTCAACTTGTAGCTTCTAATCACTTTCTGGTAGATGAGTGAAGTTCTGTTAAAGTGATTTAAGTGTGGTGACAGTAGAATTTTCTTTCTCCCAGTAATTTCTTTCATGTTTTCCAAAGATCTATGACTACTGATTGAAAACTATTGTGCTGTTGTTTTATTGGATGCTAGCTGAATCACAGGCTTGGTGACTACATGTGCCTGTTTACTTACTGTAGTAATATCTGTTTTATTCTGACTGACATTGACCCTTTTGATATTTTCCTTAGACAATCTGCTTCATCTTGGTTCATCATCATTCCAGGATAGTGGTGTCCTTGGGGCTCTCTCTTGACATTGACATGGTACAGAAAATTTAAAATCAGGTATTGTTTTGGGTCCTTCTTTCTGGCCAAAATGAAACACACAACCTAGAACTGAATGCAGTTTTTCTTTCCTTATGTGATTTGTCTCAATATTTTGGTTCTTTCAGCTGATGTTCACAAGGAATAGAGTCACGTGATGTATGAAGGCAAACACATACACTTCTCTGAGGTTGACAATAAGCCCTTGTGCTCATATAGCCCCAAACTGTGCAAGCAGAGGCGACTTAACGGCTACGCCTTCTGTATCAGACACGTTCTGGAGGACAAGACTGCCCCCTTCAAGCAATGTGAATATGTGGCCAAGTACAACAGCCAACGCTGCACCAACCCCATCCCCAAGTCTGAGGACCGTAGGTGAGTTGTGGTTTCCACTCTGAAAAGTAGGAAGTGGCTGGGACATTTTATTTAAGCTGCTGCCTGGTTTCAGTATGAGGGAGGAGCTGATCTGAGTGAATTGTATTCCAGGATGTTCCTTTGAGGATTTTGTTTTAAGATCAGTAAACTTTATTTTATTTTCTGTGGGAGTCAAGTACTCAGCGAGAAGGCAGTAACTTAATCCCAAGGAAGTTTATGGGAGAGTTCACTGCTTTTCTCAAATTCACTAAAAACTGTGGATCAAACCTGCTACACAATATCAGTAGTTCTAACTCATTTGCTTTGTCACTCACAGTACATGCTTTTAGAAAGGCCTGCTTGTTTAGGCAGCAGTGCCAACAGCACACTTCCATCTGCTTTTTCAGGACAAACAGTTGAAAATGCTTATCTTCTGGGGACATCTTTATTCGCGGGGAGCAGTGACACATAGGGACAAATCCAGAATTACAATTTGGTGTTGTTGATTTGGTACTGATCTATAGTAGTGTTTTACTGGAATAAAATAAATATTACTTGAGAACAGATGAGCCAGCTGAGAAAGTGCCACATACTCCCTTTCTTCTTTGCTCCCCTTATTTCTCTCCCCATCCCTGTCCAAATGAAGATGCCCAGAGTGCCCAGGTATTAAATCCCTTGCAAAATATAGTCCTTGAAGTTGTTGAGAGCTGGGAATTAAAAGCAGATTTCCTGAATTGCAGCCCATACTGTAACCACAAGGGCATTCTTCCTTGCACTTCAAGACTTCCTGAACACCAGTCTCACTGGTGCTGCTTGGGCTGAAATAGCAGAGTTTGTCTAATCTTGTCTGCCATCTATATATGACTTTATTTTTCAGAGCTGTCATTGCAGGTTTTGCCTGTAACACAGTGTTTAACTAATGTATGTGTTAACTATCTGAGGTTTGTTCTATTTGAAATGCTTTTTTAAACCTAAAATATGAACAAAATATGCCAAAAAAATCAAGCCACTGTTCACTGACCTTTCACATTATTAGCTGCCATTCACTAACCTTTTGCATTATTAGCAGTGTTCCCACTGTGCCCTACATATAACTTCCTTCTCAGCTCACAGCTCCCTCTCTTGTCTGAAACAACAGTTGGACTGTGCTCTAAATTAACTTGCACTTCACCTGCCATTTCAGCTGAGGAGACTGATGAAGTGAGAAAAAACATGAATGTTTGTCAAAAGCTGTAGGGCAAGTGCTCAAATGGCACAAGATGAATAACTTTAAGCTGTAATTTGACAGTCAGTGAGTGTTTCCTTGCTACTGTACAATTGAGGCTCTTTGGAAATAAGCTCACAGAAATGATCATAGAAATTGTTAGCACAAATGGTATGCTGTAATTTCAGATGCAAGAGCTGACTGAGAGAGTTCCTGTTTACCAGGGGTCATACTGAAAAACAATAGAAGTAATAGTACTTAATGACACTTTTTTACGTCTCATATGTTCCCATGGAATTTGTGATTTTTCTTTACACCTTGAATTGAGTTCACACTTTGTTCTTTTTGATTTTTCTCAAGTTAAAGTGAAGTGTGGTCATGACATCTGGTGTATGTTATATTAAAATAATTCAATTGCATGTCGAGTGTCACATTACAGTACTTGAACAGGACAGCAGGTGTCTGAAAGAGAAAATAAACTTTTAATTTCAAATGAGAACATGTGATAATTTGAAAGAATATTTTAAAAGACTGTTTCTTGGGGCGGAGTTTAATTTTAACAATAACATTTGATGAATGCTAGTGATAAGACTGTGGCTGTTCTAAGCTTCTTTTTTTTTGGCAGGCAAACCTGTATCTCTTTCTTAGAAGGCTTTTTTCACACTGTTGAATATAACAATGTTTGCAGTGTCTGAGTTCTCCACTCATAGCTTCTCATTTTCTGTGTAAAGAATTACTATCAGATGGTCATTTTGTCACAATTTTAGACGTAACTGTACATGATCAGAAGCAGGCTGTATGATGCTCTGACAGCTATCTTCTTTTATACTTTTAGAGAGCGTTAAAAAAAAGTATTTCAAGAAGACGCATGCATTATATGCCAAAAGCTTCATAGTCTGTCCACAGATAATTAAGAATTATCACTTGACCCCAGACAAATGAGATGCTACCAGCAACAAAGATGGCTAATATGATGCCAGATTATTAGATTCCTTATTAACCATTAACATTCTACAAATTAAATCTATTAAGTGTGTGACTTCATTGCCTTATTTGAAGTCTGATTTTTCTATTCACTATCTTGTTTTTTTAAAGAATATATGTATGTGGAATGATACACACATGGGTTTCATATCTCTGTTTTCTCTGAATACATCTCCTACTTCTTTCTTAACCAGATACACACAAAGATAATGAAGTGCAACTTGATTTCTAAATATAGGTGTCTTGGGTGGCAATGGAAGAGATAACCAGAAGTATGTATTCTATTACCATCTGTTCAAACCAGGTCGGGCAGTGTTCTTTATCTCTTCCACAACCCATCCTCCCTCCAGGGGCATATCTTCTGTTAATGGACCATTGAGTTCCACTGCAGGACTGATAAAATTCCATCATCCCATTGGGAAATGCTCCACCCAGGGGGAGGAGCCAAGCATTCCTACCTGGATATAATCTGAGCTTTGGAACATCACAGGCAGCCTTTCTCCACTGGATTCCCAAAGGACCAGACCCAACTACACCACCACTGAACCTTCAGAGGAAAACTACACCCTTCTACAAGATCATTGCTTCAACAGAACCACAGCAGTCACTCCAGGAGGACTGCAGCCAGCCACCATTTAATCAGACTGCAACCAACATCCTGACCAACAGGGTGTCAGGTTGTATTGTGACTGTCAATGGGTTTTTTTTTGTACTACTGCATTTTTATTTTAATTTCCTAGTAAAGAACTGTTATTCCTATTCCCATATCTTTGTCTTAGAGCCCCTTGATTTCAAGATTATAATAATTCGGAGGTGGGAAGGGTTTCATTTTTCCATTTTAAGAGATGTTCCTGCCTTCCTTAGCAGACATCTGTCTTTCCAAACCAAGACAATAGGATTACTACAATTTAGTTGGGTTAAACACTATTTTGTCTCTTAATTCTGTTCACTTAAGAGAATCTTTAAATAATTTGTTAATATACAAGCTGCTCCCTAGTTCATTTGGATCTTCTTTAAGTGATGGAAATTGATACCATACTGGAGTGTACTAAGAAGCAGAATGCATTTGTAGGTGGAAAACCTCACTGTCTGAATTTCTACCTTCCCAGTGGATGCAGGAAACTGTCCAGCTGAAGTCTTCAGCGCCCATCCCATTTTGTGTACTTCATGTTATAATTTTAATGGCTATCAACCTACCATATTTGTGGACTTCATTTTAACCTTACCTGCACAGAATAAGTGCCTTTGGCACTGAATAAGGAAGGAGAAAAAACCTATATTACGTACTTACTGTGATACTGTCAACTGAGCGTAACTCATAGACAGGTTATAGAAGTGACAAACTGAGCCTCTAAGACAGGCTTTCAGAACTGGCTCTTGTAGGGCCAGCTTGACCCTAATGGGTTTCATGCTCAGAGCTATGTGAAAAGCACTGTGCTACTTGCAGGTTCAATTCCTGTCTTCCCAGTTATCTGACTTCCATGGAGCTTGAACTGCTAGTCCAGATTCTGCAGCACTGTGTGAAGTCAGAGCCAGTTTAGGCCAAGGCCAACTAAAAAGCCATCCTGGAATGTGCAGAATGGGGAAGTGTGGGTGCATGCTCCCCTGGCCGTGTGCAGGGCTAGCCAGAGCCTGACAGGGTCAGCGCTGAAGTAGTGCCTAACCAAAACTGCCTGTGTGCAGTCTTCTTTACCCAGAGAAGACTGAACTGCTCTTCCTGGTTTCTTCTTGCTCCTGTTTGTCCAAGGTGTAACAGCCTTGGTTATACTGGAAGTTGGGAGTTGACAGAGCCTAAAGCACAGAGCCAAGTCAGTGTGTACTGGAATCTCAATATTGTAGCCTGGCGTCTGTGCGTTTGTATCCAGAGGAGCCAGTTGGCTCTCAATGATGCAGTATGGTCAGCTGTAAGAGCCAAAGCTTTATTCTCTGCCATATAAAAAGGATTCTGTTAAATGAACAAGACAAACTCTTTTAGCAAGCTTATTACCTTTCCACAGCCTTACCTTTTCTGTCTTTTCTTACTGTTTTTACAATGAAAACGGGCTATACAGTTCTACCTCCTCACATCAGCACAAGCCCAGGATGACAATAATTTAAGTTTGGAACAATATAAGGGAAGCATTTGTGTTAAGCAAAACACTCTTTTTATTGGTTTAAAAGGGAAAATAATTCCCTTGTGTTTGTTTAGTGTGTTTATTGTTTTTTTTCTTGTGTCATACTAAAAATGCTGTTGTAACTGTTCAAACAAACTATTTTAAAAGGTCTTAATTTTAAATATGGAAACACTGCTTGTTGACTTTAAGGGAAGCTTTATTGAGCCCTCATGATATAATTTTATTTTTAGAAGTGCATCTCTCAGTATGAATTTACAGTATTCCCATCTAATAAGGACCGCACAAGTTCTTGGCTTTTAGCTTTCCTCCTAAATAAAATAAAAATAAAATAAATATATCTAAATAGGTTTATTTATTACTTACAGCATAACATAATGAAAAAATTATTTAGGTAATAAAAAGTAGCAGTGCTTTTCAGCCTTTTGTGATTTGTGAAACCTTAGGAGTGTGGGTCTCTCAAGAAGCTACATATATGGAGACCATTAAAGAGCATATATGAATTTGCTTTCTCTTTTTTCCCTTTTAAGGATCCTTTATGCTGTTCACACACTGTTTCTTAAGAAATTGTTCGACAAGTTGAAAGTGACTAAACTGAAGTGCTAAACCTTTTTGGGGCATGTTTTGGGCTTTTCTGCCATTTTTTACTCCATGAAGACCAGATAAAATGTAATTTTAGCCTATTTTTTCAAGAAAAATTACCATTCTCAGATGCATAGCAATCAGATTTCAAAGAATACCTTCATGGGTATTTCATTATCTTGTCCATAATTACCTTGATGCAGACATCACTCTTTCCTTGTATCTTTGGTCATCCATAACCTGTAAGTTAGAGATGGGATTCTGCAAGAGCAAATTTTGATTTTTGGTGGGTTGTACAGAGGGAGGAGTGCCTGCCTGTGGCATACAGGAAAAGGATCACATCATGGTTCCTAAATTTCTGTCACATGCTGGTTCCAATCAAACAAAAGTTAATTGCTTACTTTTTAGTATGTTATCTGTGGCATAAATTGTAATTATTTTTACTTCTGTAAAAGATTTTCAAAGACTTTTATGCTTTCTTTTTGTTTTAATAGCATGACTTTGAAAGGTTTTCATATTAGAAGAACTTAAAATCCATGCTTGTGGATTGTATGTGTACATATTTCTGGCATTGTGTAAATGCTTTCTAGGAGCAGAGAATTTGTTTTAAACTAGATTTTTATTAAAGAATATTCAGCTAATCATCTGGCTTCAAAATTCATCATGTTTAACTACTAAAGCAGAATTTATGCTACTTGTTCAGTAAGTGGAAACAGTGATCTTTCACAGCAGATAGATATCTATGTAGATTGTCCTTATGAGAAACTGCTCCCTACTACTGTGGAATTCATAATAATAATAATAATAATAATAATAATAATGTGTGCATGGATGAAAATATTAACTGCTTCCACTGAAAGAACAGAAAAATGAAAGGAAGTAGTCTTCAATGTACTTTTTCTTAGGAGCTTTTGAACTGATCAGTTAATGGCCTGCGTTCTTGCTGCTTTATGTATCACTGTCCATTTATTTTGTTCACTTTGGATTTTGACTCTTTACCCTATTAGAGAGTTAAGATTTTGAATGATTGTATGTGATTCTCCTATGAATAATGAATGAAGAGTCCTATATCGTAAGATTAGAAATAGTTACTTCAGGTTTTTTTCCTGCCGGTTTGGAAGCACCACAGTTACCTGTTGTATTAGAAGCAGTTGTGTACAATTCATATAAAACCTCTTGTGTTTCAGTTTATATTTGCTCGAGATGTGTGTGTGGGTTTCTTCTAAGTGATGCCTTCAGATTTTACTTATGGAAATTTAGTTAATAACTGACTGCTTCTACTTTTCAAAGGTACTGCAACAGCCACCTGCAGGTACTTGGCTTTATACCGAAAAAGGAGAGGAAGAAAAAGAATGATCCCATAGAGGAGGTAAAGGTCAGGCATCAGATGGATGCTATGGCCTTCAGTCTGACAGTGCCCACCCTGGCCTTGAAGATGCCCAATGGGCTGGATGGGATGTCCCTCTCCCCTCCAGGGGCAAGGCTTCCTCTCCACTACCTGGAGGCAGAATTAGAAGACCCCTTTGCTTTCAATGAGGAGGATGATGACCTAAAGAAAGGGGCAACAGTGAAGAAAAAGTTGCAGAGCAAGTTGGCTCAAAACCGGCAGCGCCAGAGAGAGACAGAGATTTTAAAAGTTCGCCAAGAGCACTTTAGCCCCATTCCTGCACCTTTGCAGCAGCAGCCTCTGCAGCAGCAGCACTCCCATCTGCCACCTTCATCAGCTTCGTTAAAGCCGACAGGGCTACCGCAGGGCATAGTCTGCAAGTCACCTCAACCTCTGAACACCAGCCTACCAATGCAGGGAGTGGCACCCACCACACACACTATAGCACAAGCGCGGCAGTTGTCTAACAAGAGACCTCTGCCTCTCCTGCCACCCGCCAGGGCTCCTGTCACGGACCCTCCAAGGACTGACCGGGTCCTCATGAAAGCCACAGCCTTCTCTCCGCACTCGTCCTGCATGAGCCGGCTCCAGAGACTGATGAAACTGTGCACTCGAAAACAGCAGCTGGACACTGACCTGTTTCCTCACTTAGGTGAGTAGGTGATAGATGCACTGCAGCTGTATTTTTTAACTAAGGGAGAGTGTCTTCCTAGCCCTGACCTGAATTCCTCTGTGGTCCTTAAAAAATAACCCTGAGCTAGCTGATCACTTGGTGTTTTCTCTAGGCCTGGAAGGGAATTCCATGAAGGGAATGCCTGGACCCATCACAAATGGTTTATGGCATTTTGGTTGTTTATTCTTCTTAATGTTCCATTAACCATTTGAGAAATCAAACTGAGGTGTAGAAAGCATTGTTTGGATTAGAGACCTCATGTAGAAGGTTTGCAACTCAAGTAGTAAAGATGACACTAGCAGTACCTACATGAGTGGACAAAGTTAGACTGAAACATTAGTTGTGTGATAAGTGCATGTGACATAATGAATATAAGTAAAACTTTGGCGGTTTGGACCATCAATCTCTGCAGATTTGAAATTCCAGTTGACTTAATTGGAAAATTGGAACACATGAGAATTTTTCTTGACTGGCCCTATTTATGTATAGAATATGGATGAACAAAAGGAAAAGACCACTTCAGGAGAGCAGCATCGTTACAGAAGGTAGTTGGAAGGATGAAGTCTTGTCTGCATACCATGCAGAAATAGTCTTCCCCTTACATATAATAATCAGTAGCTGCTTGTGAAAATACAAGCAAATATAACCAAATTGGTGCTATGATGGTAGTGCTCTGTAAGCTTTGAAAAGGCTACTGACCTTGTGTCTGATTTGTCTGATTGTGAATATAGACCTAGGCACACCTGTCTTTTTTATCTTCCTCACCCTCTCAAATTACTTTTCTGCTTAATTTTAGATTGTACATTTCTAACAAGGAAAATACTCACAGGGAAGAGGAAATATGAGTCTGTGATATAAGTAGGAACACTGTTTATGATGTTTAAAATAAAGAAAGATTTCAGATAAATCTGGACATACCCTATATAATGTCTTATTTAATTGCAAACATCTGTATTTTTTGCTATTTAAATTAACTTTTTTCTTAATTTGCTGTTAAGATCTGCCCTTTGGCACTCATGGGATGGTTTGACTATTTGTTCGGAAGATAATTAGCATCCCATAGCATGTCTCCAAAGGAAATTATTCTTCAGAAAACAGCTTTGATGGTCCTATATATAGTGCAGGTCTTTAGAGGAATGACAACTCCAGAGGTATTTCTGAGTGTTGAAGACCTCAACAGCTTAGAAAGTGACCTGTGTTTTGAAAGACTGTAGAAAAATCCCTTTCTGTGCTTAATGTTCTACATTCTCAAGTGGTGAAGAGAATATGTTTTCCTCAAAAAGAGGCATAGTAAAAATAAAAATTCTGACTTCTACATGTACAGTTAGGCAGGTGTATAACTATGTGGATGCATTTAGAACAGTTTATATTTGGCAAAGTAAAGGAATTTACATATTATTTATGTGAGAGTGGAAATTATTTGTTATTTATTCATTCTAAGCCTTAGTATTAAAGACTAGGTATGCCAGTTCAGAGAATTTCAGGATTTCTTTCCTATATTTGAGCAGCACTAGAGATGATTGTACAGAATCTTTCAAAAGATTAAGCCAGTTTTATGTGTACCAACATCAGAGCCATGTAATGGGATATTAATGTAACTGCAGTCTTCAGTGCCAGGATAGCTGAATCTGGATTAGATTTTATTCCTTCTTTTCTGCAGTGCCCAGGAGAAGCAAAATAACTCAATTTCTGATTTTGTTTTTAAACTTTGTGTGAACAATTTATTATGTGGTTGTCAATTGTGGACATCTTTATTGAATGATTAAGTTGTTTTTTCATTCCTTTATGGAAGAGACAACAGGAAAAGGAAACAAGTTGAAAATATAATTCTGACATTATGTATGTCTTAAAAAATTAAAACAAAAAATAAATTTTTAGGATGCTGAAGTTCCTGAAAATTTGGGTTTCTGATATCTGTGGTTCATGTTAAAGTGCTGGTTCTATATGATGAAGAGTTACCTGATGATTTGTATTCCAAGAATATGTGTGTATGTCTCTGACTCTGAAAGTGCTTGGCCAGGTACTGATGCATTTCCCAGATTCAAGGCATCTGTCTTCAGAATCATCTCAGATAAAGTTGTTTAGTTTAGTTTTAGCAAAAATGAAATGCTCCTTAACTCTATCAATTTTCAAGGAGCACACAAGAAAATGAAAAAGCAAAAAATGCTAGCTTGTAAGTGCAACAATGGTATTTTATCCCACCTGCTGCAAGGAAGTGGCAAGAATTTCACTGGATGTGGGAGAGAGAGTAGGAAAAACTACAAAAGATGAAGTTCCAGGTAAAATGTTCCACCTGAGAACTTAGTGGCCTCTTTCTGGCTGTCCTGTTCAACAGCTGTGCATAAATTGACTAACTGAGGCTGCTGGAGCACACCATAAGTTGATCATACTCCATTATCATTAAGTGAAAACATGCTGCTTGGTGAAAGTGCAGGAGTGTTTGTATCTCTCTCTTTTGCTCTTTCTTCATGCTAATATGTGCATTTGGCAGGCAATTACAGGGACTGAGCAGAGGAACATCCTGCCTATCTATCTATCTATCTATCTATCTATCTATCTATCTATCTATCTATCTATCTATCTATCTATCTATCTATCTATCTATCTATCTATCTATCTCTGTCCATGCTGCTGTGTCTTAAAATTTTCATATTCTTCTATGTTTTGGCACAGAGAAGGGGTCAGAATATAAACAGAAATGAAACTGGCCTATTTAGATCATATAGCATTAAAATTTCCCAAGTAGTCAGTTCTTCATGACAGGGACTTCTCTTTTACCTTGTACTTGGTTATGAAAACTAGTATTTCTTTGTGGGTAAGATAGTTGGTGATTTTTCTTCCACTGTTTATGGATAAAGAAGCCAGTAAGAATTTTAAAGGGAAAACTCAGTTATGACAAAAATCAGCACATACTATTTGTGCACTGTAATGGAGCTGTTACTGTAGCTTTTCCTGTATAATTGAGAATACTGCATGATTTAATCAAATGTAATTGTGCTTGCAACTGTACTATACATTAATCTTTTGTGCCAAAGGTTGCTCAGTGGCTTATGTAAGGTGGATGCTCTTTTCATCCAATTTCCATGTTTTCAATTCCCTTAGGGCTGGATTGGTCTGAAGACAGTGGAGAGGAGTTGGAGGATTCAGAGCAAACCTCCCCTTACCAGGTTGCGTGGTCTATCCGAGAAAGCCTCGGCTATGAGAGACCTGAGTGAGTATGATTCTTTAGTATTCATGCTGGCCTTTGATGGAATAAATCATGTAAATGTGAGCTTCACTTCAAGTGGAGTCAGTGGAACCTAAGCACTTGTTCAAGTGTTTTGCTGAGACAAAGGATTGTTTGAACTCCTTTGTTTGTAAGAGCTATGGAACAGCTTGTTGCCTTCTGTCCCAGTTTCCAACTAACTTTAGAGACCTTTGTGCAGTCTGCTATCAGAAGGATGCATCAGGAAAAGATTTAAGCTTGTTTGCCTGAATTTAACTGAGTTTAGTGGGATTTATTAATGAATTTGTGTGCCTTGATGATTTGAGGTCCTGAATTAGAATCAAATGGGGTTGCTGCTGGTTTCTTGTCTTTCCTACTGGTTGTGAATAACTTTGTCAGTAAACTTGCTACATTTTATTCATTAATCCTTGTAATAATTATTCAGGCTACTGTTTTAATGTGCTTTTTTAAAGGCCATGGTATTTCCACAATTAAGTGTTGAATAAACTTCTGTCAATACTTGTGAGCATTGGAAAGAAATCATAGGATCAAAATGATAAGCAGAGCAGGAATTAGCTGCAGGTGCAGAAAGGCTTATGATGTTCTCTATATACTGGTATGTCAAAAATCTAAACTTATAGCAGGATATGACAATATAGGTCTATCAATATAGATTTGAAGGTGCACAGTTAGAACAAAGCATCCCAGGTGTAGTATTGTAGCAAAACTGTTGTATGTTATTAACAAACAAATTGGGGTCTTAATAGAATTTGATTATAGTTTCTGTAATATGACTCTCATTCACTGTGCAACTGGGCTTTTTGATACTACAACTCTCCCCTTTTTTTTTAATTTTTAACTGTCACACTTAGAATAATGGTGTTAATGAAACCTTATTTTGTTACATTCTGAAACTTACTAGAATTTCCTGCCATTTCTGAATATTTGCCTCAAGGTGAGCAACAGAGCTGTGTCTGTCATCAGGACACACACCAGGATGCTAAATATTAAGGGCTTTCAGTGAATCAAAGCTATTAAGCAAATTGTAGACTTCACTTTTTTAAAATAAAGGAGTCTTTTTTAGTGATGAATAACTGTTGTTTTTTAGGGCATCAACAGTTTCCAAGTGAGCTTGCACAAACATTACTTCTAATTTAAAAGGCAACTTTAAAATAAAATGTTTTGGGGAAATATTTCAGACTTCTAAATCATACATAATTTTTCACAGCAGATATATCTATTAAATAACTTCCCTTACACTCTTCTCGCTTTGACATTTGATTTGATTCTTCCATAGATCCCTATTTTTTTGTCAACTTATAAAGGTCATCATTGTGTGTTTTGTCTTCTATTTGTCTTAACTTCCTTTGGATTCTTCCTACTCTTTTTACATACTGAGAGAAAATAATACCTTATCTTGACATTTTCTGTTCCATTTTAGCATTCTGTGCACCTCAGTTAAATGCTGTCTTAACTATCCATGATGGATAAATTTTTGGATGCAACTGGCTGTTTTTGTACTTCCATCAGCCTGCTCAGTGTTAGCTCTTCAACAACCTTACTAATTTTGATTGTGGATAAGCATTCACTTGATGTCAGCCTTCTAAAACTTTAGTTCCTGTTCTGCAAACTTCTGTAGAGGTTTTTATTACCTGAAATGTTTCACTTTAACACTTCTGCAGTGTAGTCTGCCTGCTGCTGAAGATGAATTAGTTCAGGCTATTTGTGGGGAGATTTGCTTTGTCAAAATGACTCTGTCTTGCTAATCTGATGGTACAGACTGGTGACTCCTAAAGTCAGCCAGTAACTTATTACAACTCTGGGTTCTGGGGACTTTTTTTACTAGAAAACAAATAGAGATTATTTCCCAAAACTTATAGTTTCTGAAATCACATACTTAAACTTAGGGGATTTACTTGCTGTTTTTCATAGTAAAATTTAAAGTCTTTTCTCTGTTCATTTGTATGTGAGCTTGTGGTCCCTACCAGCTAACTGCATTCTGTCTTTTTCCTTTTGACTACATGGAAGACAGTGGGAGGAATGCTTTTGAGAATAGACTGTTGAAAGAAAGTGAAGAGTTAATTTCTGCTTTACTGGACAGCTGGTTCTCAGCATTTCTGCTTCTGTGGTTGTGGGGGAAACCTCTGTTGAACTTCTTGTATGATACTCTAGCTGCTCTAAAACTCTCAACATTTCACCAGATCTGTCTAAAATTAATGTCTTAACAGTGTCTTGGTTTTGGCTGGGATAGTGCTCATTTTTTTTCTTAGCAGCTGGCACAGTGCTGTGTTTTGGGTTCGGTACGATAACAACGTTGATAACGCTCTGATGGTTTGGCTGTTGCTAAACAGCCAAAGTCAAGGACACTTCAGTTTCCCGTGCTCTGCCAGAGACGGGGTGCAGCAGAAGCCATGAGGGAGCACAGCTGGCACAGCTGATCCCAGCTGGCCAAGGGGATACTCCATGGCCTAGAACATCATGGCCAGGACATAAAGTGGGGGGAGCTGATCACTGCTTGAAGTGGGCCTGAATATTAGTCAGAGGGTGCTGAGCAACTGCTTAGAGCATCACTTATTTTTCTTGGCTTTATTTTGGTTTTGTTTTTTTTTTTCATTACAATAAATAGGAGTAGTATATTTTACTTTGTTTCCATTAATAAGCTATTCTTAGCTCAACCCACAAGGTGTTTTTTTCTGGTGCCTCACCCCATCCCACTGGTGGGATCAGGGAGAGTGAGCATGCAGGGAGAGGGAGCATGCAGCACTGTAGTACTTAGTTGCTGGATGGGGTTAAACCATAACAACAATAATACATTTTTTGGTTCACTTGCCTTCTGGCCTTTTAATCTGTAAAATTCATATTGTTGCAATCATCTGCGGAAACACAGGCCAAATGTTTGCTTTTATTATTCTGTGCTTTAATTTTGAAGAATTGTGTTGCTATGCTCCCAGGATTTTGGGACACGGTGCTTTGAGACAGGCAAAAATGTTTGAGTTCAAATAGCGCACAGTGCAGCTGGCACAGTGCAGGCTGGATGCTGGCAGAGGTTGCTGGGGTGGGAGGAATCCCTTGTGGGAGCATCAATTTGGAGAGAAAGCAGGGGCTGTTCCCTGCTGCAGATTACTGAAGCTTCCCCCTAGATTATTTGATTACTGAGTCTGGTATCTTAGAAAGTGCTGGAAAGCAAATTACTTTATTACAAAGTATTTTTTCACTTCCTACACTGAAATATAGCTAAAGCAAACGTTTCAAGTAGCAAGTTTGAAAAAGGAGTGTGAGTCCCTCCTCATACCAACTCACTCAAAGGATTAAATATCAACACTGTCTTGTCAAAAGTTGGATTTAACAATTCCCAATAAGTAGAATAACCAAAAGAAAAAAGAGAAGGGTCTTGGAAATGCTCTGTAAGGAGGGATTTAAAGTATAGTTGCTGGGGTGTCTCAGAATAGAGAGCATGTTCTCCACATTCCCTGGTGCCTGACTGCTTGTGCTACCTTTTTGCTCTTCCCTTCTGCTTCTTCGTGCTTTGTTTTCTTCATGAACACTCAGCAATAATCCCCCTGATGCTTCCACATGACAGTCTGAAAGGGAAGGGTTGGGAGAAAGCATTTTGGATCATCAAATGGCTCGTGTGCACTTTCAGAAATCTTTGTAAAAATGAAATGCCACATGTTAAGTTGAACTTCAGAAGTTCTATATGCAGCTTAGTAGAATAAACTAAATAGAATTTGGCAAACTTGTTTATGAAAGAACAAGAGAAATATCTTTCATTTTCATGCCTACTGAAGAAAAAAGGTTTTATTTTGATATTTTTAGGTTTCTTTGAACATATAAATGTTTTGGCTAGTCATACTGGCCTGGGAACAAAGTTCTGAACAGACTTTTAGAAACTGGCTTTTAGAAATTTTGGCTCAAATTAAGCCCTTGCCCACTGCAGGCATGATTTCTTTCTATAACTTTGATATATATCTTCATCTATTTTTAAAAAAGATCTCATAAACTGAATATCAAAAATATTTTACCACACAGTGACATTTCTTCTGACTCTTTCAATGTGAGAGAAGTAAAAAGTCTCAAATATAGAGATATATACATTAAAAAGCACTCTTTCCACATTAAAGAAATTTCTTTCCCATAAGGAATACTCTTGTTATTCTTACAGTTATTTTTTAACCATATTTAAAATTTAATCAGTAATTTTGTTTAAAAGTCTTGGCCCAGAGCAGTAGTGAAATACCTAAGATATTAAACCTACCAATAAATACATATTCTATCCATGTTTTCCTCTTTTAGTAATACATTGGAAAAGGAGAATCTATATTAAATAGCCCACAGTCAATTTTTTCTAAACAGGAAGTTTTCCCCAGTAAGCATTCTTTCCTTTGAGATCTTAAAAGTATATTTTCTTCTAATTTCAATGTCAAAATATTCTAAACATTGGATATGTTAGATATTTTTAACAGGTTATATTTGCTGCTAAGCATGTAATTGCAGAGGTTAATTACTTATAATTTATGCTTCTAGAAAATAAGCTGTAGTCTGTTTTAACAGACAAAATAACATCGTATGGCTGGCTTTACATAAAACTTCACAAAAACATGCATTTGTGTAAAAGGCAGCGTTTGCTGCTGCAGAGTTTTTGTGGAAAACCTTAATGGAGAGGCTGCAGTCTCTTCCATTTGGCCTGTGTGTAAATAGAGTTGGTTTCCAGAAAAGAAAGCTGGTCTTCACCATATTGCATTTCAGGGCCAGATCTGCTGTCTGTGTTTCTGGATCTTACTTTATTTAGTAAATATCATGGCTGGTATTTCACATCTCTTGTATCTCAGTGGTGGCCTCCAGTGCTGTGTGCAGGGTTGGGTGTCAGCTCATTCAGTCCCACGGGCTCTGAACATTGCCAGCTTTTGATTTACTTCATTTGTTTGGATTTCTCTCCCTTGCCCTTTCTTTGTGTTGAAGATAGGAAAGTTGGCAAAAAGTTTTTCTGTGCCATAAGAAAAAAAACAGAGGAAAAACTGAACAGAGTCTGCTTAGATTCAGCATGTATATTTTGTTGCTCCATGAACAAAAAACTCATTCTGCAAACTAGCGCTTGTGGTGAACTTCTGGGTAGCTTCACGGACCTTGTTGTTTTAACAAGTTCCAGTGATGATTTTCTGTTTCATGACTTTTACTTCATTTAACTGAACGTGTTGACATGGTTTGATGGTCTTGTTGATATGTGCCTGGATATTCAGAGAGCCAAAATAAATGGAGAAGGGCTTTCTTAAGCCAACAAAGAGCTGGATTAGGCCTTCATCTGGTCACTGCTTAGCCCTGGTCTAATCTTTCCCTCAGTATCTTTGGTTAAACGTGAACTTCTTCTCTACTATTGTACTGTAACTCAACTGCAACTCTGCAGCAAGGGGAAATCAGTGTCAGCTGTTAGCTGTGTTAGTGTGTATTTTGGTTTAAAAAGGAGTGCATGGCCTGGCAGAAAAAAAGGAATTGGAGGAAATCAGCAGTTTAGGTACTTGTTAGAATTTGACCGCCTTTTCTAGCATGATCATTCCTCAATAAATTTCTACTACACGATTCCCCATCCTTGTTCTCTCCATTATTTACACTTTGATTTAAGCATTGGTCTCATTTGCTGAGACATTTACAGTAAATAAAGGTTAACAGTATAGATTTCTTTTTGAACAGCAGGCTCTAGACATTTAAGTGTGTCAGACTTGATGATAAACTGATGTAATCTCTAATAATGACATACTAAGAAGGGCAAATACCTTTAGAATTTAAGTGCGGTCCTGCTTTTGCTATTTTTCAAGTAGCACTGCCTGATTTCAGTGTTTGGGTGTTTGTGTGTCTAGAAGATGGATGCCAGCTTAACAATTGTATTAGAATGACAAATTAACTTAGTGTGGGGGGAAAAAAAGTAGTAACTTAAAGCATATTTGTTTTTGTTTTCCCTTTTTCAGGTCCGACGATGACAATGCAGATGACAGGAGTTCCAGGGTGACCAGACTTTGCACTTACTTTCAGCAGAAATACAAGCACCTCTGCCGCCTGGAGCGGGCAGAATCTCGCCAGAAGAAATGCCGGCACACGCTCCGGAAAGCCTTGCTGCAGGCGGCCAGCAGAGAGCCGGAGCGCGCGGGGCAGCTCTTGCAGGAGCTCCGGAGAGCTACATGTGCTTGTACCAGGTTAGACCTTCCCTGTGACTGCAGGAGCCTGGGCCTGGGCCAGGGTGGAGATGGGCTGAGCATCCAGCAGCTGAAATTATGAACTCTGAAACTGGTAGTCATGCACAAGGCAGAAAAAAACTGCCTGTCAGTGGAGTAAAGAAATGTGGCATGCAGGGTTTTCCATGAAGACAGGCCTTCTCCAGCTTTATGTTATAAAATGTGGATGGTTTGTTCAGAGGTTTCTGGGCCCAAATATCTGGTCCTTTACTATGTCAGTAGGTGTGCAGTTTGGTCTGTAGTTCAGTTCAGATTTTGTTTCTCAGACAACTTTTTTTGAAAACTCTGTACTTCCTCTTAATTATCTTCCCAGCAAACCATATTTAAGCTCATGCTTTTTGTTAGATTTAACTCAATCTAACATTAAATAAAACTTTGCAACAAAATACATAACTTCTAACAACTTTGAAGGTTATCTTCTGTGGGAATTCTTCCTCGATAATGTCAACATCCCTCCAGCTCTCAGCATATGGAGAGTTGGTTGATCCATATTCGTGCAGGAACAGACTAAGTCTGAACCCTGGTGTTACATTTGGGGTATCAGAAGCATCCTTTTGCTGTTGTGGTTTTGCTTTACAAGATGTGTGGCTGTGGGATGTAGTGGATAGTATGAGATGCAGATTGGAGCTAGATACAGAGAGTATTTTCTGTTTAATGGGATGCTTTTGTTCCTGGACAGTGGGATGTGGTTCATGACAGTTGGAGGGTTCATTATTGTGGAGGTGGACTGATTCTGAAGAGTTGCTCTGAGGTGTAACGTAGAAGTCCATTACTAATTTACAAAGTTGTGCATAAATTTCTTCAAACCTAAACTACAGCAAAAGACCACCTGAACTGACAAGCTCTTGCTGTTTTTTTTCCCTATTATTTTTGCCTTTGATTAAGCAAAGAAAGTTTACATGGTTTTGGGTAGACCAACAAAGCCAGGTATGCCTGTCATCACAGCTCTGATCAATTTAAGTAACCACAGAGTCTTTCCAGATACAAAATTTTTCACAGGAGTAATACTGCTAACTAAAACTTTGCTCAGTCAAAGTGCAATTGATGACAGAAATGGCTGAAGGAAAACAGTCAGGCTACAGACAGCTTTTTGTCAACCTAGAAAACAACGTGTACAGAGGTGCAAGTCAGCCCTGGAATCGCCAGCTTTATCTCCATGAAGGTGACACATGCCTGGAGAGCAGGCTAACCCCAAGCGGGCTGTGTAACGCTTGAGTACTCGTCCACACTGCTGTCTGGTCGCCTGCTTGCAGCTCAGGCTCAAAGCACAGAGGCTGCGCTGGGGAAGCGCCCAGCCCCGGGCACCTGCTGGTGGATTGGGCTGTAGCACGTTGATGAAGGAGAGCTTTTATCCATGTTGAGCACGCTCAGGCTCTGCCACTCCAGAGCTCAGTCTAAGTTTGTCTGAGCACAGGCTTGCATGTAAGCTCTGGGGATGCTCGGCATGTATTGATTTATGAACAGGCTTTGAAGTGCACTTGACTCCCATCTAGGCATACCCAGTACATTGAATTCTAGAGACCAACCTCATTCTAAGGGTCACCTGTGTTGACACTCACCTACTGCTGCCCTTTCTGTTGCAAGGTGTTGTAATATTTACATGGTAGTAACACATACCACCTTTCATTACAATTAAGGCCCTGTGAAATAAGAAATAATCCTGTTACTACAGCCACACCTTCACCTGTCATTGACATCTCTTCTGTGTCCCTGTGTAGAGCCTGGTAGTAGTGTGCACCCATCTGGATCATGACGCACACACAGTTGTGTGTTACAATTTTTCATCCTACTGTGCCACATTCCATATAATAATTGTGTTGAGCAACCACCTGAGACTGGGGGTTTGTCTGTAAACTCTTTTATGCTTTCTTTTCAGCACAAGCCAAGCAAGGCAGAGAGATGCAGAACCAACAACCTGCAGTGGGACTTCAAAGGGAGAGCAGTGCACTAACAAGGCCCTTCCATTCACCAGGCACTGTTTTCAGCGTATCCTCTTAACTCTGGGAGTTGCAATCGGGCGTGGAAGCTGTTCAGTTTTAGGAGCTTTTTTGTTTGTTTGCTAGATTTTTGCATGATACCTAAGTTTTCACAAAGAAATACCTATTTGTTAGTGTGTCATCAACTCCTTTGCTTATAATTCAGCTGTGTGATTTGGCTCTGTAGACAGCATGGATAAGTAGTCTGCTACTGTAATAGGAACATCATTTTGCTTTGTGGGCTGTATTTACGGTGTGCAGGAAACCTTTACAAAATGATCATCCTTCACTATGACTTGGTACAAACCATGTGACTTGCAGCCTCTTGGCTTTCATACAGGTCTTGGTAGGTTCCAATAGGCCATCTTCCTGTGACAGTTTTATGGAAAAAGGTTTTTATACAAAGTATAAGAAGATGGCTTACACTGAAACACTAGAAAGATGGAAATCATACTTTGCATTGTTTAAAGCAGCAGAATAGAAGGAGTCACAGAACCTCATATTCCAAATGAGGAAGGGTTCCCTGTGCTTGGAATTTCAAGCAAAGCCTGGAAAGGATGTTAAAAGTCAATGGCTGAAGATCGCAGAAAGAGAGCACATTAGATGTGAGTTTTGGTTCTGAAGACTATAAAAAGGAAGAGTTATGACCTGTAATACTTAAAAAATCTGCAGACTTTGCCTTTTTTGTTTTTAGCTGAAGAATTGTTGGTGCTTTTGTTGGGGTGACTCCGTTTGTTGGAACTTTTGGTTTTGGTATTAAAGGGTGCTGATGTGTTCAGCTACTATCAGTCTGCAGCACCTTTCCAGTCTTTTTGTTTTGCAGATGCCTTGTTTCTATTGCTTCATTTTTTGCAGGCCACTTAAAAGCAGTCTGCAGAGCAGTTCAAAACCTCTATGAGAAAGCACCATGGTGTGCAGCTGTGTTTGGGATTTGCCTCATGATTCTGATGGGATTTTTTTGTTTGGGTATTTTTTCTAATTTTAAGGGGTCTCGCTTTTTGCTGTGTGTAGAGAAGAGTAGTGATCTTGCATGTATGCCCATTTTTTCTCTCTGCATTTTCTTCTCTTAAATGAACAGGTTTTTGGTTCTGACCCATCCATCCAAGTCTGCTATCTGGATTGTTCTGCAGGTTTTTCATTTTCTTTGTCTTTTTTTTTTTTGTTGTTTTAACATTTTATAAACATATATAGTGATGTTGAGGTCTGAGAACTGTTCAGGATGGAAGGAGTGCTCCTAATGTTGTTTGAAAAAACACACAATGAAATATCTGTTTGATTTGTTGTAAGTCTGGAGACATTTTTACTCCTGCTAAGGATTTTTCTGAAGGAAATCTCGGCAAGCTTACATGTGGATTTACTTGACCTTTCTGTCTGCTTGCACATCTTTTTTTCAGAGGAGCAGGAAGAATCTTGAAGCTTCTTTGTCTGTACTCTAAAGATAAATGCCAAGAACCTTAAAAGATTGAATTAAGAAATACTCTTTCTTTAATGTTTCAGTATAGATTGTCATTAGTCTGTAAGGAAATAGTCCTGTTGACTATACTGTTCCAACTGCTACTATTGATCTATTGATTAAGGCTCCAGGAAAAGGCTTCTTTTTGCTAAGAACTCATTAGTGAAATGGCTGCTTTTATAAAACTATCTCACTATATAATAAAATCATTAGTGATTCTGCATGAATGCAGTTTTTTCACTTTAAAAGTTGGGTTTGAGCTTTACCTAACTTTGAACTCGAATAGCAAACTTAAGGCACACATTAAAAATAGTATCTATGGACAGATAGAATTGAAGGCTCTGATCTTTATCAGATTGATAAATCAAAGGGCGTTCCTCCACCACTGTCTTGTGTTATTCCTGATGCAGAAATGCACAGATATCTTATTGAACCGTTCTCAGCAGCTCTTCTCGAGTTGCACAGCCAAGTTTGCAGATGGTCAACAGTGCTCTGTGCCAGTTTTTGACATTACACATCAGACACCTCTGTGCGAAGAACATGCCAAAAAAATGGTAAGTACAAAGCCATCACTATATTTATCTGTGTATTGGGATGATCAGGAGTTTTAACCCCAGGCTTCCTATGAAGTCTTTCTTAACAGTTAGGAAGTTTATTAACTTATGAGCTTGTTTGGTATTATTTTTCTTAAAAGGGTAAAACTTGCCAAACATTCCCAAATAGTATAAAGTATGTTGTAAGGAGTATGTAGTAGTAAAGTAGTAGTAGTGAAGTATGTAGTTTTGAGGATATAATGAAGTATACATGGGAATATTCTTCACTGGAGAAAATTTGATTTTTTTCCTGAATTGAGAAATAGAAGATCATTGTGAGAGATCCTGTGGTCATTTTATTTGGGTTCACTCCTGTTCCTTGGATCTGAATATAATTTGAGCGTGGTATTAAGAACACTGCATCTTGAGCAGTCTCAGTACATGGGGCCCAAAGTACTTTCTAAAGGAAATGTAGATAGCAATTGCAAGGATGCCAGTAATGGGTTTACTACTTTGTTTACCTTTCAGTAACTAAGAGTTTATGTTTAACCTCCTTCAGGGATCCATCAGTCCTAGAAAAAAAACAATGGCCTACCTCAAGTTTAGAGAATAGAGAAATGAAGTTGGTGTCCTCTGCTCTCCTTTTATGACATCAATCTTCCAGAACAAAACCTTTAGGTTAATTCACAAACCCACTTCTGTCTTGCCCCTCCTTCGGGGCTTCTTGTCCTACCTTCAATTAGGTGTAAAACTGCCTTTTTTCTTTTGTTTTGTTGGGTTATTGAAAGTTTTTTGTTGCTGTTTTTGTTCAGCCTCTCCAATAATTGTGAATTATGGAGTTTTTTGGATTAAAATGTGAGAGTTTGTGATACACAGATCTTCATGGGGTTTCCCCCTCTTCTAGGCAAGCTTCAATATGTCCTGCAAGGTTTACTGCTGTAGCAAATATAATCCTCTGCCATTCCCTATATGATGGCAACTGAAGACTGAAAATGGTTTGATTTATTTTTTAATGTGTCAGTGATTGCTGTTCAGAAGCAATGAGGCCATAATTGTTTACCCATGTCCTTATCCTAGTCCAGCAGCATTAATTTTGTCTCCTCAGTGCTGTCCCTCTGTTACGTCAGTGGGCGCTTGAGGATTCTGGCTTCAGCTGCTGCACATTATCCACATTAGCACCATCTCACAACAGTGTTTCGTCTTTAATACTTACTGGAGTGCTGCTAAAGGTTACAGTTCTGCACTATTTAACTAGGGCTTGCTATGATAGTTTTTAAAGTGACACTGCACAATCTCGTATTTACAATACCTCATCATTTGGTCAATGTTATTTTTGCCGTTGGGGTCAATGAGGAAGGGAACAGCTCAATTTTTGAAACTGTGTCTGGGTGTAAGCTTACAGTCCCTCATGACATGGACTGTCACATATCTGTGTAATGACCAGGGTGAAAAAAGCAAGGAAAGTAATATTTGTTCTTAATATGTTCCCATTGGTATTGTTTTGCTCCTGAAGGATAATTTCTTGAGAGGGGACAGCTCCCGTAAAGTTCAGCACCAGCAGCAGAGGAAACCCAGGAAAAAAACAAAGCCACCTGCACTTACCAAAAAACACAAGAAGAAGAGAAGGCGAGGCCCACGCCGGCCCCAGAAACCCATTCCTCCTGCAGTGCCCCAAGGGAACCTCACCATGCCTGCCAGTGTCTCACTGCCAGTAGAGATACCCCACATACGGTCAGTACTCTTCCTGCCCAGCTTCACACTGCTGGCCTGAGCATTGCCAGTGAGCACTGTACAAAGCTGCCAAACAGCATCTGGAGCAGGGCTAAAAATTGCACCTCCATGTGACTGTTGAAAAAAGCCCTTAGAGTGGGTCATTTTGGAATTGAGCAATGACTGGGTTTGGTGGGTAAAATATCTTGCTCATGTTGCCTCTTACGTAATTAATGAGTAGTCTAAGTGTAAACTTCCTAAAGAAACTACCTAAAAGCATTTTTTTCCTACATAATGGAGTAAAAAATGTGTGGGGAAGAATCCGTTGTAGAGGGATACGCTCTGATAGTTGTCCTTTGGAGCAAGCAGAGTTGAACACCAGGGACTAATGTTCCTTTCTGTTCAGGAGCCCATCCACACCAGAGCTCAGTGCCGATGAGCTGCCTGATGATATCGCCAATGAAATCACAGACATTCCACATGACTTGGAATTGAATCAGGAGGACTTCTCTGATGTCCTGCCACGGCTGCCCGATGACTTGCAAGATTTTGATTTCTTTGAAGGTACCATTTTATTTTATGCTAGCATGAACACAGTCAGTGAACTGAAGAAGTGAATGTTTCTAAACTGCATTTTGAGGAGTTGCTTGCTTTCCTACAGAGCTAATAAATTCTAGAGAAGGAAGTGTGCATTTGCTCAGTTGTTTGTGAGCTCTGAAGTAAAGCAGACTTTAAGAAGGCTGTGTGCATAGTTGTTTGCTTGCTCATATAATTACTGCTCTGAAAATCATAATTGGTTTAGTATTTTAATAATTCATTTTACATTTTTCCTGCCTGTCAGGGTTACAGTTTAATCAAGAGTGTTCTCAGTAATGGCATCTTTCTGCCATCGAGTGGGGCTGGAATCACAGTCAATGTTGGCCTTTGATAAAAAGAGAAGAGAGTGAGAATAAAATCTTTAAATACATTTTTGAAACTAGCTTTTGATCAGAAATGTGCTTGAATTTCTACATTCTAAAACTCAGTACCTGTAATATATAACAAAGAAATTTGAACAGCCTGGAGTTGGGTATGTGATTTCCCTGGTCATTTTCTGATGTAACATGACATCAGACTATGTTTGAATTGAAATTAACCTAAATTATACTGTCTGTGTAAATTTTAGGTCCAGACTGCCATGTGGTAAGTAGAAAGAGGGATTGTGGACCATGTGTTACTGCAGCATTGAAGAAGATCTTACTTAAGCATTTTTAAGTCTAGGAAATCTAAGAGGCATCTCCTATTGTAGTATGTGGAAGAGAAAGGGGAGATGGGGATTTCTATTGAAGAAGAAGGTGTAATTTCATGGTTTTCTTACTTTACTTAGCTAGTGAACACTGATGAATGATACTTTCTGTGTACTGCAAGCCATGCTGGAAGGTTATCATATGGTGCTGAACTGTACTGAACTGTCTGTACATCTGCATCCTTTAGGTGCCGGGGCCAGGCTCACCTGAGAGCAGTGCACTAACTGGTGGTGTTCCTGTTTCTGCAGGTAAAAATGGAGATCTTCTTCCAACCACAGAAGAGGCTGAAGAACTGGAACGGGCCCTACAGGCTGTAACTTCTCTTGAGTGCCTGAGTACCATTGGAGTACTTACACAGACAGATGGTGTGCCAGTTCAGGAGCTGTCAGATAGAGCGATAGGGGTGTTCTCTACAGGTGCTGGAGCTCCAGGAATGCAGTCCTTGAGTCGAGAGGTTAACACGGATCTGGGGGAGCTGTTGAATGGGCGTATAGTACACGATAATTTCTCCGGTCTGGAGCTGGATGAGAACTTGCTCCGTTCTGCTACCTTGTCCAACCCACCTACGCCCCTGGCAGGGCAGATCCAGGGGCAGTTCTCAGCCCCAGCCAACGTTGGCCTTACTTCTGCCACTCTGATAAGCCAGAGTGGCCTTGGGGAGAGAGCCTTCCCGGGACAGTTTCATGGACTTCATGATGGCAGCCATGCCTCCCAGAGGCCCCACCCTGCCCAGCTGCTGAGCAAGGCAGATGACCTGATCACCTCACGACAGCAATACAGCAGTGACCATTCACACTCCTCACCCCATGGAAGCCATTATGATAGTGAGCATGTGCCGTCTCCCTACAGTGACCATATCACATCCCCTCACACCACACCCTTTTCTGGTGATAACTTGGCAGCTACCTTCTCAGCAGAGATGCCCATGATGGCACAGCACTTGCTACCAACTCAGCTGGATGTGCCACTTAGCGGGGTGGTCAACCCCAGAACTCACTGGGGAAATCTTCCTGTCAATCTTGGGGACCCCTCTCAGTTTAGCAACCTTCTTGGTGCAGATGGACACCTCCTGTCCACCTCCCTGTCCACACCACCTACCACCTCGCACTCAGAGACCACACAGCCTGCCTTCGCCACTGTGACCCCCAACAGCTCCAGTGTGCTTCCGGGGTTACCGCAGACCAGTTTCAGTGGCATGGGTCCTGCCTCCGCTGAACTCATGGGCTCCACCTCCCCTAAACAACAGCTCCCTCAGTTCAGCGCAGCCTTTGGGCACCAGCTGAGCTCCCACAGTGGCATTCCCAAGGACCTGCAGCCCAGCCACAGCTCCATAGCTCCTCCCACGGGCTTCGCAGTGACCGGTGCCACCGCTACCAGTACCAATAACGCATCCGCGCCCTTCACCACCTCCAACTGAGCTTGTCTGCCTGGCTCCCTGCAGGTAGATGGGGGACCTGTGTTTTCTATCTTTCCTTTTTTCCTTTCTCTTTATTTTGTCTGTTTTCTCTTCCCATTTTTTTTAAGAGGGGGTTGAGAAGAAAACCCCTGCTTCAGTACTGACCAGGGTTAGCCCTATGTGAACCTTGCTGTAGCATTCACATGTGCTTGTTAGGCACTGGTGCTCATTTATTGCAGGCAGGTTCACTGTTCCCCAAAAATTCTTTAAGGATACAGCACAGTTACTGGATGTAATTGATCTTAGCAGTAAGACCTAGAAATGGGAAGATACCTCAGATCACTGATGCGTGTTACTGTTCCCTAGGGTTCAGATCAGTGCTTGCCATCCCATTAGCATCTGGTAGAAAGTTTTCCAGTGGGCAGAAGTCCCTTGATTTATTTATTTTTATTTTTGATTTACTCTTTTTCCAAAGGTAGCATCTGGCATGGAAAACTTGGCTTCACACATTGATTTGAGAGTGGTGCACTGAAGTCCTAAATCAAGATCATGATTCAAGGATGAGTTTGGCAGTTTCTTGAAATAGTCTCTTGACCTCCTCTGTGTGTGTGTGTGTGTGTGTGTGTGTGTGTGTGTGTGTGTGTGTGTGTGTGTTTGGGGTGCAGGGAGCAGCGATTCCTTTTCCTCTTTTAGTGAAGAAGTAGGAGTTGACCCCTTCCAGAACTGGTCACTGTTCTTACTGCATGCTGATTTTTGGGTTTGTTTAGTATCATTATTTGTAATTCATTGAGTAGCAAAGGGATCAGTTGACTGGTTGCCCATAAATTTGAAGGCTGATATTGAAGTTAGCCCAGGAAAAAAAAAAAAAAAGAAGAAAGATAAACAGAAGGATTGAAATATAGATCATGGATTAGAGAAGATTCCTGTGAGAAATTCCCTTTCTTGCTGAATTACTGTGGCCTTGTAGCATTGATGATTTGCCTTTTCAAGTGTGTCTGTCCAGAACTCTTTGCCTGACAGGCTGACAGGAATTTCCCAGCTGAAACAGGAAGAATTAGGTTGGTTTTCTGCCCATCCACACAGGTCTAGGTCAGACCCATTGTAAGTTTCAAATGGATGCAATTCTCACAATATGTCTAACTAGTGAGACTTTCTTGGACAGTTTTTAATCCCCTGAGAGCCATATAGTTTTTCCAACACTTGTAGGGCTTGATGCTCTGTTTGGGAAGCTGAATGGATGTAAGGAACTAGCAGGTACCTGTCAGTAGTCATGGCTAACCAAAAAAGAAATCACTAAAGCAAAATAGGTAACAATTCCTTCTGTCAGCAGGATGGTTTTGTTTGTACTGATCACCTGCTAACGACAGTATTCACTCTCTGGTAGTAATTGCAGTTCCTAAAGAAAGGAGTCAGCTAGGTTTTAGATTTTTAAAAATAATTACTATTTTTTAATTTTGTTTTTTAAACCAAGAGGTAATAGCAGCAGAAATTCTGAGGTGTTTACTTGCATCTCCTTATCAAGAAGGAATTTGCTTATTACTCTATAGGGCTCAAACTTGCTACTGTACTCTGACAGTAAAAGTAGTTCCTGTTTAATACAAGTCTCTACTCTTTGTTGTTTCAGAGATGCAGATGAGAGAAAATAGAAAATTATACATTTCAATCTTGTAATCTAAATGATGGATTTTCTTTTACCTTACAGTAAAAAGTCCTACCTGTATGTCTTCTAGTCTATTTCAGGAAATTAAGAGAACCAAGTGCATGTAATAGGGAGGCCTAATAAACTTTCTGAACAAAGGATCATTGAATGAAGTTTAGTTGCTATAGAAATTAATTTCATTAGCAGCAGTCAGGCACACACCAAAATATCTGACCCAAACCTCTCCTTCCATCTTCCTAAGGAACAGAGTTTAAATGGAATAGGTCCTGTGTCTTCTTACTGTTGTAGCAATCATACTATCCCTCTTTTCTTGAATAATCTGTCCTCTTTAAATACAAAAGAGTATGGATGATGCATATGTCCTTTTCTGAAATTGCAAGTGTATGTGGGTGGAAGAAACAAAAATTATTTTCATGCTTCTGTTGTTATGAAGTCATTATTACATACTTGGTAAAATAGATCTTAGTAATATAAGCCGAATATTTCAAGTGGTGATCTAAATATGTTTGTAACACTTAAATGTTTTTAAATCACATAAAAAGTTTAATTGAAGCCTATGAAAGCCTGCTTGTGATTGTCCTGCTGATTGAGGAATGCCCAGTGATATTGTGAATGAGGCAAATCTGACAAGGCTTTTATTTATTTTTGTATTATGTTACCCATACTTTGTTGAGGAGACAACTGTTTGATTTGCAGATTATTTTTGTTGTGCTCGTATACCTTCTTCAATGTGCTGGGATGTCTGACTGAAAAAGAGTGGAGAACTAGTATACCAAATGGTTAATTCTTTAATTTGCTTGTGTATTCATGTAATTTTAAAGGGTGTTAATTTCTGTGTATTGGTTTCAGGACCTTGGTCTTGAAATGGTTCTTGTGCCCATCAGACTTCTAATGAAGCTGCAGCTAGTGCAGAGTATATTTGCCCCACATCATATTTCTCTTTCTTAGCACATGCTGGGGGGGAAGAGAGGATGGGAACTGAGAGCCAAGTTCTGCTTGGTTGTGTTGGTATAAATTACAGAGTAGCCTTCTGGTCTAAGGTCATGGTGAGTTTGTCTAACTCAGAACAGAACACAGCTCCTAATCTGCGCATTGATTTAGACAGGGAATTTCAAAAGCTGTCAGAGCCATGCAGGTCCATGATTACCGTTTGAAATCAATGGCCTTTATGGACATGTGTTTCTTTAAAGTAGCTTAGGACATCAAGTCTCTTCCCCCACTTAGATTTCAATTTTTGTATATCACTTGGCAACTCTTCCCTGAAAACTGACTGCGTAACATTTTTCCATGAGCAAACTAAGTTTGCAATAAAGCTGCACTTTCAAAAATAAACTTCAGTTTGTATACAATTGAAATAGGAATCCCTCTGTCCTGTCTGCCACAGTGTTCTGAAATGGGCCACCACTCTTGCCTTTTCCTGGTTCACCTCTCATTTTTTCACTACCACCAATTTCATGGTTACATGGCTACCAAGCAGTTACGGGTCTTGATCTTAGCTTTACAAGGTGGATCATTCCAGGTGGGTTTACCTGTTGACTTCAGTGCATCAGTGTCTTACTGCTGGATGCCAGAGATCTAATTGAGAGGTAGGTGTAGTCAGAGATATTTCACACCTCTTCCTCTGGGAAATCCTGCTGGCCTGGTTAAGGTGGTCCTCAGAGCTGTTATTTATGTGGTTCCCCAGTAGAATCCATGCTCCCTCACAGATGTTTTTGAGTATCAGCTCTTATAGCAATTAGCATTCTTGTCACCCCTTCACCAAAGAGCCAGTGTAGCAATTTCAGATGCTCAATACCTGTTGTGCCCTTTATATGTTGACAAATGGAATAAGGCTAGTTGAACCTAAAAGCTAATTTCTTCACATAAGATTGGAATTTCTGAAGAATGAAAAAAGTTAGACATAGAATAGGATATAATTTACGTAATTTTGGCAATAATAGCACCTCAATTAGTCTCTGTACAAAAATACTTAACACAAGATGAATTTTGACAATGTACAGAGGCTTATCAGGAATAGCTTCGTGCTCTCCTGGTACATAAGGCATTCTTTAAGACATGCTTTGATGTTTCCTTTCACCTAGGAAGACCTTACACCAACTTTGAGGGGACCCATATGTACTTAGATACCTCAAAGTTGATTTGTTCTTTGGCTTCATCATTATGATGCATGAACTTTGTCTCCTCCTGCCTTCTAGTTCCTCCAGGTTCTTGCTTAGATCCCTTCTCGTTAGTAGCATGCTTCTCTCTATGGCTGAGCATAAAGGCTTTAAATTGATAGTGCTGAGAGGTAGCACAGTTGCAGGTCTGCCTCAGGCACTGTGGAGAAAATGGCAATATCTAGATTTCCAGCTGAAAATGGGGATTTGCAGTTCTCGTTTGGAAAGCACTGAAAGCCCTGAGAAGCTTATTGCCTGCTAGGCAAAAATCAGAGAAAAGAAATTGTCAAAGAGGAATTGTACCTAATAGCAAAGAGAAGCCAAGGGTTTTTGTTTTATTTTATTTTTTTATAAAAGGAAGATAAGTATTGAAAAAATAGGACATTCTGTTGTGAGATGCCACTGGCTTTAGGGACATGGCTAGGGCAAAAGACCTAGGACTGAATCTGAAAACCAGTAGCCAAATTCAGTTTGATGCTTTGTCTTGCTGTAACCACATCTAAATACAGTGTGGGATTGAATCTGCTTGCCAAGAGAGTCCTGCAAAGGTGTACAATAAACAGTGGGGAGTTTTCTTCCCTGAGAAGCTGGCCCTGGTGGCTACCTATGCTGCTTCTGAGCTCCAGCTGCCCCCTGAGCTCCTGCAGCCTCCTTGCTGCTGTGCATCCCTGTAGGCATTGTCAGGCCTCCGAGGGTATTTCTCCCTGTCATTGTGCTGCAGTGGGCTTAATCCACTCATGAATTCTCCCAACAGTATGAGCCTTTGGGCAGAGAGGAGGGAAAAATTTTGAGAAGAACCAGCTACATGCAGTTAACCTTTCAAGATTTGCAGGGCACAGGATGGTGGCAGGAACTGCTTTCAGCCAACAAACAATAGAAAAGTTACCTGCAGTGATCTTTGGCAGTGAGACATTTGTGTGGCTGTCCAGGCAGCTTCCCTGATGGAACTGGGGTATTTTTTCTTTTGTATTTTCACATGTGAAGGAGTCTCCTGTGCAGACCTCTTGCAGGGTCCTGTGGTGGCAGAAATAGTGACTGAAGGAATAGTTTGGGGCTAGTGTGCTGGCCGGATCTTTAGGTCTTTCTCACCTTCTGATCACAAGGTCTTTCGGGTAACATTTAATGATGGGGATTTGTGGGCTACTTCTTGTACCTCCTTTATTTCCTTCCGCTCTACATTCTTCATAATTCTTACTTCTATTTTTTTCATTCTCAGACCCTCCTCCAATGTAAGTTATGCCAGATGGTGAGTCTTCTGTGGTTCTGAGCGAATCTGACTGTAAAATGAAAAGGAGGAGAGATTTCTGCAATTCATAACATATATTTGGATGCTAGAATGACAGTGCAATAGATCAAAGTGTTTTTCAGATCCGTGAGTAGGGAGATGTTTCACAGCATGCTAATATGTCATGAACTAGATGTTGAGGGTACAACATTGATCATGGAAGTGCACATGCTAGCAGTGAATATACAGGCATTTTTGGCAAGAATTTACCTTCTCAGAAGTTCCTCTTCTTTTGAGATGTGTATCAGTAGAAAGTCATAAATTAAAATTTAAATCACCCTTTCTGAACACTCTCAAGCCCAAATAAAAGTAAGGAGGGCTGGTAACAAAAATCTGTATTTGTGTTCACTAAACTTAAACTTGGACTTCAGGAGAGGTCTGGACATAAGAGACCTTAGTTCTTATCAGTAAAAGTTTCAGTCTTGTCTTTAAAACACTATTGTTGGGAAAGAAAAGTTTGGGGGAGGAGAAAGAGTTAGAAAAGATGCATCTTTAAACAATTTTCTTACTTGTGTCTTCAGCCTCTTTTTTTAAAAAAGCCCCAAACAGTAGTGACTGTTTTCTCTTTGCTATCTGGTACTTCCTATTGTTGTTGACTTCTTTGCTTTCCCCTGTTTTACTCTGCTCCTTCTCTAGCTACTGTGGAATGAGGTAGTGGAAGCATGAAAGGACAAAGTGAGCATGGCTGTAAGTTGACAGCAGTTGTTGGAGAAGGCTTTCTTTATCTGTCTCCTTGAAGTAAGTGTTGGCACGTTTTCAGTCTACTCTAGGTCATAGAATTTGGTGTGGAAGTGAATAGGGTGAAACTTAGGCTTTTGACCATAAAACTGTACTTACTTGCTGTAGAAAAATGCATTCTTCCCACCCTTCCTCTTGCTAGTCCCCCAAACACACACACAGTGAGATGTCCAGAGTTACCTGCGTGTCAACCACATGGGCATGTTGAACTTGGTCCAGTAATGCTAATGTTTAACCTGCTTTCTGTTGTTGTCAGCTGGTGCCCACGGAGATGAACTCTGGATAGGTAACGTTCCCAGATATCCTCTGGAAAACTTTAACTTTGGTGCAGATTGCTCTGATGTAGCTAACTGCGATGGCATTGGCTTCTACCTTGGAGTGGACTGATTTACCCTGAAATGACTCTCTAACCTGCATCTTAAACAATGTAGTTGGTTCTGGTGCAAATAGGTTCATTGTGAAGTGATGGACATTTTTATTCTCATGCAAAATAGCTACATCCTACCAGAAGGGGTTGAACCAGTTTCTCTGAACAGTGATGACCTTCACTGTACAGTTTTGGGTATGTCTCAGGGATTCCTTGTGGAAATAAGGGCAGTTAACAAAAAAACAAAAAACAAAAAAACAAACACAAAAACAAACAAAAAAAAAACAAACAAAAAAAAAGAAAGGAAAAAAGAAAAAAAACAAAAAAAAGAAAAAAGTAAATAGTTTTAAAAGTAAATAATAATTTAAGGTAGAGCGTCACCTAAGTGAGAGCGCAAGAAGGAGAAATCTTTGTTCAGTTTTATAGTCAACAGTGTCTGACTTACGGACTCTTTCTCTTCTCGGGGCTCTCATCTCAAGTTCAACATACAGAATCTTTTTCATCACGCTCAGCTTTAAACTTTTTATTTAAAGATACCCTTCCCCAATGAGCTTTCAGAATACTTATTGTAGATTTTAAGAGAAATGGTATATTAATTTATGCTATTAACATCACCTCATAAATTATAAGTTTTATACTAAAGCTGTATTGAGTGTAATGAATTATGTTGCATATGTGTTTTTAATAGCTATAAAATTATATACAAGCTTTTTTGGAAAAACAAACTAGTGAAGCACCTTTTTACACTGGATCTTTGCCGTGTCAAGGTGTACAGCTATTCTTTGCTACCTTGCAGATATCTATATCTATATATAGATACATATATAAATAAAATAAAATGGTATCCTGTATCAACAAGTATAGAACTCTTTTTAACCCTTATATTACTGTTCCTATAACTCTTTTTAAATTTTGAGTGTTACATTCTGCAATAATTTATCCGTGGTTTGTACCTATGATTAGAAATTTAGTTACAGGGTAAATAGATCAAATTTAAAAATCCAACTACTGTAGCTGGGAGTTGTGAATCAAGTTTGTAAGACCTTTTCTTTTTTTTAATGTATTTATTTCCAGTTAGCTCTGTGAGTTGGAATTTGAAAAGTTGGAACATTAGGAATCTACAGTGTCTTATTCAGGAATTTTCCCCTCCTTTCCTCACAAAGGAATTCCCACTGTGACTTATAAATAGAATTAGACTGCTTGTGTGCATGTATGTATTATATATACACACAAAAAATATGCATTGGGGGGGATGTATGTGCGATACGAATGTGTATATTGTATGTAGGTCATAGTTCTGTAAAGAGAAAAGTAGTCAAGAGGTGATGGAATGTATTGTAGAAATGTGATTATTTAGTAGGGGGTTGTTATGTCCTCACTGTTGTATAAATAACTGAAACTCTCTACTATATAATCTTCTGTTATAAGGCTAACTCTGATATCATGTCAATTTTACTGTTTTTCAAATGAGTTCCTTTGAGCCCTGTTTAAAATGCCATGAAAATACCAAGCTCCCAAAGACAGCCTTTAAATAAAACAAATGGGGGAGGAGGAGTGATGGAAGAAATTAGTTTTTCAGGACAAACTGAATGGGTTTGTGGGACTCAAGCAAACTCAGTGGGATGGAGAGGCGTGAGAATTGCTGTGTCTTTGCAAATTAATACCCAAATCTCCTACGGTCTGATTTGGAAAATGTTGTCAATCAGTGTACTTGTGTTTTCCAATCAGATTGTAAGGGTTACTGTTTCTGCAGTGGTCTTTTTTCCATAAAAGGATCTTGTCTTCAAAGTAAATTTTTTTTCTCTTCTAAGGATATTTGTGTACATCAATTTTGCCCCAAAATTGCTGTTGTGGGATTGCAGAACAAAATATGCATTCAGTCAAGGGAGTTTCATTTAGGCTGTGAAATTCTGAATTTGATTGTGACCACTTACCTTTTTTTCATAATTGGAGAAGGAAGATTTCTTTATGGGAGCTATCACTTGAAATTTTGAGAAGTCAGAAATATTCTTGCAGATTGGCTTACTCTTCATACTGTTCTATTTAGTTTGGAGAAAATAATCTAATTGTTATTTACTCATACAGTATCATTTTAAGTATGATGATCCTGGTGACTTTAAAAACCTTTTTAGAAAAACAGAGCTTCTAGTATTGAACAGAAATTTGAATTTTTTTGCAATTGTTTTTAATAGTCTCCTCCATATCATGATGTTGATACTCCCCCAGGTATCCCTCCCCCTCTTCTTCTCCCCAAAATTTTTTGCTGGCACATATGCATACAGACAAAAGGGTAGGGAGGTGGAAGTTTTCCACCTTTTCTTCTGCTTATTTGGTGGTAATGGGAATTAGGAGCATAGATCTTTATGCCTTTTTGGAGGAGAATAGACCCATTTTTGTGCACACCTGTACAGAGAGATACATCTGTATGTGAGATAATGGTAGAATTTTGCTGAATGTGGAGTTGCCCTCATGGTGTACAATAAATATGTATGAATGCAATCAATCTAAATCTATGTATACATGCATACAGACTGATAGATGGAATATACCTTGTATCACACTCCTATACATTAGCTATAACATGAGTGAGGGTGTGAGCTAAAGAGAGGGACTGTCCATGTAACATATGTGTAACAGGTAAGCACTTGTGCCAAACAAGTTGTTTTAGATTCTTCTGAGGGGTCTGGATGACTCAGAGACTGATCGGAGCTTGGCCACCATTGTTTTGTGTAACTTCAGCCCTTGCAGTGGAGTTTCTTTGCTACGTCTCTGCTTTTGTTTTATATATAGTCTCGTTTCGTTGAGGCCTTTTGCAAAATGCCAGCTTTTTCTGCTTCTCTGCTCCATTGCCTCTATTCCAGCTCCTCCTTGTCCCTGCATCTCTGCAGTTTCTCTTGCTACCAGCAGTCAGCTTTAATGGCCCAATCCAGCTCTGCTTATGCATGAAGGAATTCTCTTGGTGACTGAAGTGGTAGCTGAATTGGGCCCTGAGAGCCTGCTTGAACTTATGCAAACTTCCCCAGCTTCAATTGTGATTCAGTAGGACTGTGATTGACTTGCAGATGAATACAAACTTTTCATGGAACCTGATGCAAAGCTTCCTAGCATATTGAAAGGTTAACCCAGCATTATATTGAAGTGGTCAAAATGAGAAAACTACACCTCCCAAATACTACCTTCTAATTTTCAGCATTTTTTCTCTTTAAGGAGGAAAAAGAAGTTTGATTTGTGTTTCCCATAGCACAGGCACTAAGCAGAAGGCAGCCCTGTGCTCTGTTCTGAGCAAAGGGGTTGTCATCAAACATATCAAAAGAAACACAGTTTATTGCACTTCACCATAAAACATATTTTCAAATGGAGTGCAGAGTTGACCATTAACATGCTAGCACTTTGCATCTAATTGTGTATTGGGTGATCTTGCTTATGCAAGTAAATTATGGGCTTAAGTGTTTTGTTTTCTGTTTTCTGGCTAAATGGAGCTTCTATATCCTTTTAGCAGAAAGCAGCTGTCAGCAACCTGCTCAGTCACATTGAAGTGCTGTGTAACTTAGGCTTCAGTTTCAGAGGAGAATGCTGCTCCAGTTCTGTCATCGAGCCATACTGGATTCCATGTTTTCAATATGGCTATGGCACAATTTTTCTTGGCCACAATTCAGCCATGGAATTTTGTCTTCTTTGCATTTCTGTTAGAAAAAGGTAACTGGTGTACTGTTCCATCTGAGCTTTCATGCAGTCATACACAACTTCTCTGATACATATGTTGGGACGTGTGTATGGGTATGTCTGTGTACTGCGTGTGGATAATACAGATTGATACGCACACGCCTATTATGCTATTTTGGTTTATGTATGTGGAGAACGTACCTGTTGGTTGTCTCCTGATATTTACTCATGCATACCTATATTAAATATGTATATAGAGTGTAGATGTCCTGCATATACATATGTATATGTTATGATACTTGGTTGGCAATTTTTTTGACACTTTTTTTGCAAATTGCTGTCCCTTATTACTTATTTTCACTGAATATAGAAGAAATGGAGAAATGTGTTATCAAAGTTTTATTTTAAAAAGGAGACTTTTAATTATCTAAAGCCATCTGTAATTGTCTTTTGAATTTTTTACTAGAAGGGTTGTTATTTTAAAAAGGAAAAGAAAAAAAAAGGAAACAAAAAACCAAAAGCAAGCAGACAAGCCCTTATTCCCACCATTGTTTAGGTGAAAGAAATGGAAACACAAGTTTCTAAGTGTTTATTTCCTTCAGGTGTTTCTGAGGCATACAGTAATTGCATTCTGCCCCATCCCCCTTTTGTCCAATTATAATTAATGATTCATGATTTTCTTTTTCCCTCAATACTTTCATAAATTATTGTTCACCTCCTACATTCAATAGTACTTATATCACTAAGGAGATTTCATGTCCTTCTGTCCTTTTTAGGAGAAATGCCAGTGCATCACTATTGTGTTTCATTTTAACATACTTTGTGGAGGATGGATGTTTTAATTGAAGATGTCTGTAACCCGTCTAACTTATTTAATGTGAGAAGCCTTCATTGGAATATATCGTCTGTTTGTTTCCAACAAGTTCAAGTTTCTGCAACTGTTTTTTCACCAACACGTTAAATAATTCCCTCCTTCTTTTATGCCTGAGGTTTTAAAATTTGGGTTTGTTTTTTGGGGTTTTTTTCCCTCCAATTCCCAGAAATGTTTATCTACAAGTGGAGCAAAACAGATGTCAGAAGCTCAATCAATATCCTTTTTGCAGTTAAGGGTAAATATATTTATCCTAGACATAATAAAAGAAGGTGGCAAATGGACAATCTGAAGTGCTTAGAGGGAATGCTCTCTCTTTTTAAGGCTGTCTCCGAGAAGTTTGTGTTTGGTGTCATTTTAAAGGTAGCTTGATTATGCTTTGATATCAGAAACAGCCTTGTAACAAAGAGCCTCATACAGTTGTTCGGTCACTAGAGTTTAAAATGTAAACAAGTTGCAGTGGGAAAGCAAAGGTGAGGCAGTGTATTTTGAACCAGTGAATTGTAGCTTGCAAACGTACCTGATTTTGAAGTAACTGCATGGTAGCAAGGATTAGCAGTCTCTTACACCCCTTCTTTCTTCCCTCTCATCCCTGACACTTGTGTTCAGCATACCATACATTGGGAAAAATAAGCAACTTCCTCCCGCAACGCTAATCCACTTAATGACTGCTTAAAGGGAACATACAAACGGGCACTGCCACGTCCCATCTCATGGTATTAGCTGGAAGACTGGCTAATACGCACAAACAGCCCAGCCCAGCTTGCTTCTGTGGATGTGTCGCTTTGGGAGAGTGTGTGTGGTGCATGGAGGTGCCCAAGAAGAAGGGTCCCTTCCTTCAGGGTCCCTGGCAGCAATGGCAACTCGCACCACTATTTCTAGTGCTGGAGGCTCACGGACAGCATTCCAGGGGCGGGGAGGAAAGCTTGTGTTTGTACTTTCCCTTTAAATAGGAAAGGTTGGCTCACATGTTCCTCATACTTCTCAATGAATGTACTGTATTACCATTTAAAAAAAAAAAAATCAATTAAATGATAATAGATTGGTCTCCTTTTGTTATCTGGTCCTTGTTTAATTTGTTTAAGGGTTTTTGTATACAAAAGTTTACATTTTTATGTATATTTTTCTTGTGTAAAAACTGATGTAATATGTGTATAAAACACTGTATGTATTATCTGTATATAGTGTGACAAAATGATTTTCTTTCTTTCTTTTGGATGTATTAATAAATCTTGCTGTGAAGTAGCTGTGTTTACTATGATGAAACCCTCTTCTCCAAGCCATTTTGCCAAGTCCAGGATGTATGGATATTGCCCAGGATGAAAGCTACTCCATACAGTGATTTTCTTTTTTCGCTTAGAACATATCGTAAGTACAATTATTAAACTGTCCTTTGCTTAGATTGCTGTAGAGTCTGAGTCAGCTCTTGCTTATTCTCTGTTGCTTTCTAATGACATTAGCTAATTAGTTTTGCAAACAACCCAGGGTCTTCAGTCTCAGTCCTGATTCTAATTATAGTGCTTTCTAGCTCTGGATCACTGGTCTGGAGACCAGGTCGTCTTCATCCTGTTTTCTGGTTTGAGGAAGTCTAATTTAAGGGATATAGAATAGAATTTTCTCATGTATGTTGTTATGTTTTCTGAGATTTAAAAAATATATACCTGCTTCATCAGCAAAACTGGTTAAGTTGAAGTTTGGCATTATTTGATGATTAGCATGTGGATGAGAAATGATGGTGCTGTGGGGCTCTGGTCAGCTCTCAGGCAGGCTTGCCAGGTCAAGGCATGGGTATGACCTACATTGGTCAGACACTGGGAATCGCCACCACCTTGTTGAGACACAGCTGCAGCTGGTGCCAACAGGACTGCCGTGGCTGGCACTGCCTTTCCAGTGCCACGGTTGAACTCCTAGAGTGGCTTTTCCACAGTAGCTTGAAGGATATCCTCTCTTTAGACAGAACTACTCCTTGGACACTTTGCAATAAGCAGATGGCTGCTGCATCTCCCTCTCACCATTTGTTTTGTGAAGTGTTTCACCTCTGCTTACTGTGGTTCCAGTGTTTCTTGTGCTTCCAGTGGTGTTTGCTTTGCTTGTGTCTGTCCCCAGTGTGTTTGAGGTTGTGACTCGTGGGGGAGCAGCTGTGTTGTTGGTGAGGCCATCTCCCAGGTTCTGTTTTTCATTAGCAGTCTTAATGATGACCTGGTCATCGGAATAACAGCCAGCAGAGTTTGATGAGAAAAAGAGATTCAGTAACTTGACTTCTCTTTTAATGAACAGTGGCCCAGATATTCTAGACAGCATAATTAGGGCAGCATTTCACAGTATTTGGTTGTAATTCAGGCCGAGGGGTAAGTAGTGTCGGTGACTGGTGTAGGCTTCCATGCCAACATGTGTTGCAAAGGTTTTGTGGCAAAGATGAAACTGTGCTTTAATACCTCGTGATCCCAGGAGATGGCAGTACACTGGAAGTGTCGCATCCAGACCTTTATCAAGACAGTGATGACAGAAAAGAACAGATGCCTAGAGTCAACAAAAGAGAGTGCAGCAGTGTAAGTTCAGTGCAATATGAATCAAGAAAATCCACCCCAAGCTTGTCCTTTTTAGGGAATTATCAAGGCTACTGGCCTGAGGCAATTGGACACTCTAGGGGTAAGAGAGATACGAGTTCTGGGCTGTTACTGATGCAATTCTGACTGTGCATGTAGATATTATAAAGCTGATCCTTCAAAGTGCTCCACCTCAAGTAGCACTCAAAATGGCAAGAGGAGGAATTGATTCTTCTGGAGAAAATACTTACTTAAAATCTGCTTTTAAGAGAACAGCAAGAGTAAGTTGCTGTTTGGTGTAATATTTGAGTCTGTAATGAGGACTAAGAAGGTGGAAGTTAAGAAAATGGGGGCTCTTCCCTGGGGATGACTCCCTGGCAGAAGCTGATGTGTCCACTCTGGTCCTGAGTGGGATATTCCCCAACATGGACTTGATGAGAGATGGATTGAGACTCCTCTACTGACAGAGACTAAGGCAGAGACTGACTGACCTGTGGGGTTTTGTCCCCACTATTTTCATGAACAACATAGAAATACTGCTCTTAGAAAATGATTACATGGCTTTCAGTCTGAAACTTTACAAAAGTGACTGGTCATTGTTCTAGTCCCACATTTCAAAACAAAAATAGGTTTTGTTTGAAGTATCAATTCAGGAAGAATGTGGTACATTTCTCTTTGTATTTTAATAGTCCTCTCAAGCTCCAACACTAGCTTTTTAATAGCTGGCAATTATTTTCTCAGGAAAGCTCATTTAGTTTGTACTTGAAAAGCAAGTGACATTTTGTTACAAGAGCAAGTGTTGCTCTGGTATTCGTTGAAGCAATTGGAAGGAGAAACCTTCATTAAATTTGGGAGCTGGCTTCCTGCAGAGGTGAAGAGGACCTCTCTCCCACCATAGTTACAGGCAATTGTCCCATCTGCAGGAAATAATGGGGCCATCTTCCACAGTATCCTCTGGAGCCTATATCCCAAGTACAGGGCTGGTACTTTGAAGCTGAACTAGAGATACAGGATGCTTGTTTTAAGGGGCTGAGATGGGATTGTCATGTTTGCTGGCATGAGGTTCATCCCAGGAATGGCTAGCTTGTTTTATTATTATTACTAATTGTGGAAAATGCCAGTGGAAAGTCTTGGTACCACTGAATCTAGGGAAAAAATTGAAGTATTGTGCTAGAAATGTCCCTGAAAGCAAAGTGTCTTTGATACACAGGTGAATTCTTGTGCTTCTGTAGGGTAACAGTGGTACAGAAGTTCTGTGTCTACATCCAATACCTCCCTTGGCAGATATCGTTAGGACCAAGAGACTCAAGCTTGTTCACCACCCACATCTCATTTGTGATGGCAAACATCTCCTCCATAGTGTGGAGGAGAGTCCTGCAGCATAAACTCAGTCTGACTCTGATTGTTTCTTCTCAGCTTGTGCACCAGCTTCTGCTTCCTGCCTGTTCAAAGTGTTTACTTTCATACTGTGCAATTTTGGTGGAAAACCCCCCTGTAATCAGCCAGCCCCGGGGTACTCCTGTAAATCTGACTTGTGGGGCCCTACTGTGGTGCCTGCCAGGCAGCTGACGCTGGCTTGGCAGCTGATGCAGCCCTAAATGCTGTCACATTGAACAGTGAGTTTCACAGCTCCCTTGTGTTCAGCAAGCCCACGTTTCCTGGGAGGGTGTCATGCACTTCAAGCACTTTCAGCTTCCCCATTGCAACTGTGCTGGATGTAGTGATGGCCCTTTGCAGCAGAAGAGAAAGTGCTCTGGTGACAGGGAAGGGAGAGGGTCTTCCCAGCTGCAGACCAGTGCCATGAGCCTGTGCTGTGACCCAGGGAGGGCAAAGGCTTGTGTCAGGAGCACAGCTGGCATCTGATACAGCATCCTCCCCTGTCTGTCTAGTCTTGTGTCAGAGTATCTACAGCATAACAGCACACAGCTCATGCTAAAAAGAACTTCACAGATGAAAAAAATCCCATTTTTCCTAGGATTTTAAGTGTATTGAAACCTTTCTCCTCAAGCTGCAGCTTTCTTGCACCAAGGTTTTGCATGTGCTGAGAGTGGCAGCACTCAGGAAGGAACGCATTGGATCCAAACTCCAGCTGAAGGGGTAGCAACATCTCTTCCTCAGCCAACTTATGCCAAAGCATCAGCAAGAACAGAGAGGCTGATTTATGTCAGATCTGGGCCAGTACTCTGCCAAGGCTTGATTTCAAGCTGTGAGTCTCAGTTATAATACTGCCACATTGGCAGAGCTGGTCCACATTTGTGCCAGTGGAATTTGTGCAGAACCAGTCCCTGAAATTGTTCACAGAATTACCCAAAGTGACTGCTGTTGCCATTTCCACATGGGACATGTGGTACGTGGTTACAGCTTCCCTGTATCTTTCCATGGTGGTGCCAGTCCCTTTCAGGGTTAGGAGAACTGCCTGAGTCCCAGGGCCATTAAAGTTCTTTCAGCCAGTTTGGGCAGGTCTTAAACCTTTGTTGGATTTTATTTTCCATTTGCAAGGGGCAAATGTTCTTTGCCATCTCCCCATTATGAAGAACCCAGCTGGCTAAAGAGGTTTAAGGAGTGATTCTTTAAGTGCCCAAAAGGATATGGGATGGGTGAAATCCTAGACACATAGGGTTCTTCTCTGCATGTTCCTGTTGCCTGTGGCTGCAGATATTTAAACTCACTGCCTGAACCAAGGGACAAGTATTAGCATCAGCAGAGGATACCTCCTTAAATGTGCATTCTTCTATAATTTGTGCTTTCAGCAATTTGCATACATTTGCTATGGTTGCTTTAGTAAAGAGCTTTTTTAGTCCAGTTGAGTGTTCAAGTCAGTAAAGCCACTTGACTTATTTCTGAGAGCATGTGATTATTGGGTTTTTGTTGTTTTTTGTTTTATTTTGTTTTGTTTTTCCCCCCAACTAGTTTAATGCCTTGTTTAATTCTGCAAAATTAAATTTTTCTGTTTACCAACATTTGCTCAGTGGAGCCAGGCAGTTTCCTCTGTTAATAATCTCATTTTTACTTCTGTTCTCCCTTGGGTCCTACAGTTCAATATAGCTTATAGGTTGTTTTTTCCTCCTTTTTTTTTTCTTTTTTTTTTTTCCCCCAGTGTTTTGCTCATTCTATACAATGTTTCTGTCTTGTCCTCTCCATCTCCTTTCCCCTCAGACTGCAACTAAAATTGTTGCTGAAGAGATTCTGGTAAGCAAAACTAGATTCCTCGAACTGACTTGCTCCCTGTCAAAACTTATCCTCTTCACTCATCTCTTTTATCTGCCCACGTATGAGACCTTGCTTGGCAGAGCTATTCCTAAGATCCCTAATTATGAAATTAGAATCAGGCAAGGTCTCCGTTGGCCCTCTCAAAGGTGATGGGGATGAGGATGTTGACAAATAATCTTAGAAAAATTCAGTAAAGCTTCTGTGATATTTTGCTTGTCCTGGTAAGCTGGCTGCCTGTAGCAGATTTTCTGTGATGACATGCCAAAAAGATGATGTCTTTATCAGACACCATTTCCTATTAAAAATGCTTTAGAAGCTACCAGTCCTGCTCATCCTGGTTTGCTGTGATGTTGGCTACTGTCACACAGCCCTGTGCTATGGGGAGCCAAGTGTTTCACAGAGATCAGGCTGTGCCTCTTTGAATACTCCCTGGCTTTGGGCACGCTTTGCCCACAGGCAGCACTGATGCCATCTGCCTTTGCCAGGTGACAGAGAACAAGGCTGCTGGGTGGCAGCTTAACTCTCAATTAATTGAATACTTGCAGGCACTCTTTTCCTTTATTTCCCTGCAGTAACACAGGATATTTATCCACAAGCTTTCTATCTGTCTCTTCCTGCTTCTTGCTGGATTTTATGACTGGTGCTTTTAACCAATGCCAAAATCCCCATTAGGCTGATCTAAGCTGAGTATGAATGAGACAAACAATGCATAGATCTTCTAGTGACTCCAAATATAATCTAAACTGTACAGAAAATGATGGAGGATATAAGCAGAAAAGAGACAGTGACTCAATGTAACTCAATCTGTCCAGAATCAGTGAGTGACACAAAAAGCGTCCCTTTCAGTTTTCTTTCCATTCTGGTGTCTGCATGCATTTTGGAAGTCCATCTCAGAGGCTGCCCATTGTCCCATGCACCTCAGCATCCCTGTGACACCTGGCAGCACAGCTGGCTTCACCATCCCCTTGTATGCTCTCTGCTCCACATCTGCCTCCTTGCCTTTGTTCTGTCTTTGTGCTGCTCAGTGACTGTCTCTGGTGAACAAACTGCAGATTTTGCTGTCTTAGATCCCACCTTATCCCAGTGGACCAAACTCTTGTTTGCAGTTCTCCAAAGCTCCAGTTTGCAGTCCATGCAGCTGTGACAATTATTTTTAATTCTCTTGCTGCCTTATCAGGCCCCCAGCCCACATTACTTACCCTGTCCTATATGGGTGGCCATCCTGGTGTGAGACTTCCTGTCTGGAAAACTGGTGGGTTTTAAGCATCACATCCCATCTGTTGTTACACTCTGGTCCTGTAATTGAAATGCAGCCTGTGGTGAAAAATTCTTAAAATACATCAGAACTATAAAAGAAACTCCTCTTTTTGCTTTGGTCATCTCTAATTCCATAAGAACAAATCATCCATATACTTCACAATTCAGCCTCGTTTTCCTTCTGCCTCTTGCTTTTTCACCAGCTGTTTGGGACTTGATTTGCAGTGGAAGATGGTGTTCAATAGAAAAGATGCACTAATGACAGCAAACAACTTCAGCCTCTTGCACTTGGAGTATTAAGTTTTATGGCATTCCCAGTGCTGTAAAACCAACACATGCTATTTTATTTTTCATTTTGGACATAATTCTGTTTATTTTTCTTCCAAGGTTTTGTACTTAGATAAGCATTCTCAGAGTTCTTTGTTTACCCTGGGAAAATGGCTTGGCAAAGGAAAATATTACCGTGTAAGACCTGCAATGTGAAATTGCTTTTTTGCTGTAATTTTAATGTGAAAGATGCCAGACTGTTAACAATCAAGAATTAAGTTTTCTCCATTTGTTGTCAAACATATAATTGGCTAATTATTTACCTAGGGATTGTTCCTTGCTAATGGCCTATCTGACTGCATGGCAACCTTTTAACAATCCTACTGTCACAATCTGTGCAGGAGAGAAATGCTGTTTCTTCAGGGTGGAGGTGCAGAATGAAGGCATTGGTGCTCTCCTCTGCCATCACCCCAACAGCAAGTGGTGGGGCAGAGCCCTGGTGTCTCAAAGGACATAATCTGACATTAGCAGTGTTGTCTGCAGAGGTGTGTTTGCCCCAGCTGCAGGGCAGGGCCCAGGGGACCAGTGCCTGCTGAGCTGCTCTCCAGGTGGGAGCAGCCTGCTTGTGCCCACAAAAAACGTGCAGTGGTGGAAGAGTGCAGAGTGCTGTCATCACAGACTCTGGTACAGCTAAGGCAAGACTGTAGGATATTCTTGTTTGAGATTCAGTGAATGAGCCTTGCTGGCAGGGGCTCTCCTGCTTAGTCCTTCCATGCCTGAACTACACCCAAATGGAGCTGTGTTCTCCAGACCAGACCTGTGCCAGTCCGACAGTGCTGTTTGAAGTGGTCCCAGCAAGTGTGTGGGTAGTGCTGCACATGGTGCTGGACCCTGGAAGAAGCAAATAATGAGAAACCATGGCCATGGGCAGGGCAATGGTGCTGCTGTTTGACACAGAGGTGGACTAGACCTGCTTGGTCCATCATCTTTAGATTTGCATTTCTGCTTTCGTTTCATTGTCCAAACACTGTAAGGAGAAGCAGACCATTGTAAGAGTTTTTTTTTAATATAAGTGTAGCCTGAGTTTTTAATAATCAACCCAAGGTAGATCCTGTCCTGTGCTGAGTTTATTCCAGAGTGGCCATGACAGAGCTGCCAGGTAGCACCTGGTGGCAAAGACTGTGACTGTGTGTGTGACCTGTAGATGCTGACGAGCACGACAGGGCTCTCAGTTCCAATTGTTCTTTTCAAACCAAGAAATTACATCCTGCAATGTGTGGCATAGTCTGTGCAGAAGCTCACATGTGAGCAGAATCAATGCTTCCCAAGTGATGTGAGATAAGAGAGACCATGGGGAAGTGGAATATCTTTATTACTTTTTTCAAGGGAAAATTATTTTTCACTTTTCATTTCCTCTAGCATTTCCTTTCCGTATTTGAGCTTTAACATTAAATTTGATTCTGTCTTTATAGCATTCAGGTGAGGACTTACATTTTTCATCAGGATTGTCTCTCTTGTTTTCAGAACTTGAAGTCCCAAACAATATGAAGCAGTCACAGCCATGTATGCATCTGGAGTCCTTTCATCTGCTCCAAAGAGGCACTTTCCTTTATTCCTATTCACTCTCATTACTTAATTTCCTAAAGAGGCTGCAGCTCTTCAATGCCTGAGTATGTATGTCAAAACGTCCCACTAGGCTCTTCCACTATGTGAAGCAGTATATCCCGTTTCCAGAGCTGAGGAAATACATTTCCTTCATTGTAGCTAATTACTCTTTGATAAATTATTTTTCTTCAATTATCCTGACAAGCTTGGTTTTGACAGCTCCAGACTCACTGGGTGAAGCTGCTGCACCTCTGCAAACACCTTTTTTCCTTGAGACTTCTCTATCATCTATCATATCTTCCCTAGGAAGGACTTTTACTTGGGGCTTTTCTAATGTCTGCCACCAAAGGCTGGGTGTCAGCACACAAAACACCAATTGTGGGGTTTTAAAATACACCTGGTTTACAGGCCCCTCTCTGAAAGGTAACGTGTGGCTTTGCAGGCTTATGGCAATCTCCACAGGTGAGCTTGTACTACCTGCCCTTTCCTGTGCTAATGTAACTTCTATGGCCAAGTTTTATTAAAAGAGTCATCACTTGCATTGTCTGAAATAGGATCTTAAAGGAAGAATTAGCAAAGATAAAGTACCGGGAGCGCTGCTCAGCACTTTCTAATCTGAGAGTCACTTAACCTATCCGCAGGAAAACCCACAGATTATCTTGCAGGGAGCTGTTTAGGAGAGCTTTCACTTACGACCAGATACAGATGAGACCAAACTCCAGTGTCTGAACACTGTTCTCCTTCCTTCTCTGCACTATTATTGGGCATGTAGGAAGATGGGCTTCCCCTTTCCCTCATGCTCCTGAGCCTCCTCCACGTTAGCAGCTGGATGAGTGAGCACAGCCCCCACTATGCTGGTTTGCTCAGAAACTTTTCCCCAGCACTTCATGGTGTCCTCTGAGGGTGTCTTATGAGGCTCAGGTCCAGGGGGAGAGCAGTCCCATGCTCAGTCACTTGGTTATCCTGTGGCTAAACCAGAAATGTCCTCTGTTCCTGCACATGCTTCTTGATGCTGTAGGCTGCTAATTGCACCTTCCTACCTCTTGGGAATATCTTGAAGAGGAAGCAAGGAAGCATGTGACTGTGAGGTGTTGCCATGCCATGTGATGGAGGAGGCAGCAAAGACTGAAATCCAGACAAGTTCGTAAGAAGAAAATACTATACCAACACGAGGGACAGTGTATTTATACTTAATGAAAACCCTGCATTTGAATCCTAGATCTTACTAAACCCGCTTTTTCCCCCAAACTGCTTTACTTCACCTGCACAAAAGTCATGACTGCCATCCATCCCACCTCTCCTAGGGGCTGTCCTGATGCAGCCAGTCATCTGTCTGCTGCAGAAATCCCACTTGCAAGCTGAGTGATCCTCCTTGGTTTCAGTTTCCATCAGCTCTAGTTGAGTGCCAGCACATGACTCCCGCCAGCCTCCTCTGGAAAGTAAGAGGCTCCTAGCTCTTTCTTTTCACCATATCTCACCAAGAATTGCATGCTTTACAGTAAAGTTTCCACTTCCTTAACCAGCCCTTTGCTGGTGACACTGGGTAAGATGCATTAATTTGCTGGAGACCTGCAGACAATGTTGATGCTACTTCTCTCCTAACCACTGCTCTGAACATGTATCTCATTTTAAGGTGTAATGAACCTGTCTAAGTTTTTCCTTGTCTCATCTTCCACTCTGAACATTTTTTTGGCAGTTACCCATGACAGTCTGATGGGAAAGAAGCTTTACTAGAAGAGTGTATCACTTGCTGATAATTTTTTCCTCTTTTGTGATGAAAAAGCTCCTGTTGGGTATTTATCACCTGGGCTCTTCTTCAGGAGAGAGAAGAGATTGGTTGGCAGCAGCTTCCACACTAACAGGCTGTCAAGTAAAGGGTCTCATGGTCCTTTTAGGGACACAGGAACTGTGCCTGCCTGGCTCTACAGGTGACAACAGCTGCCCTGTTCTGCTGGAATGGCTCTTCTGCAGGTTCATCAGCTTGCCTGAGTTTGATTCTGGGTTTTGTAGCTGTTTTGTTACTGATTTTAAGGCAGCCTCAAAACTGCAGGTGTGCTCCCCTGTTGATAACTCTCTTGCCTCCAGTTAACACCAGATACCAAACTGTGGGGAAAATTAATGGCACCTGCAAATTCTGTGCACTTAAATACTGAGATGCTGCATTTGCAAGTACAATGAGGTACTTTGGTGTCTGAAGCCTGTGCCTCATGTATCTGCATATCTTAAGCATGTAAACAGCTGGAATTTGCTTGGCTTGCAGGCAGGCAGGCAGGCAGGCAGGCTGGTGTGGCTGTGCACAGCATGGTGGGGATGGCTCCTCAGCATGTCCAGTGGCACGCATGCTTGCCAAAACAGCAGCTCCTGCTCTCCCCTTGTCCTCCAGTGGCTTTGGGAACACCTCTCTATGGTTCTCTTCAGCACACCTGATTACTGCTGAGGACTCGAGATCACCTTGAAGCTCACTCCAGGGTATTCTAGCCCAGCTGAGACGGTGTACCAGAGCCAGAAGGGGAAATTTAGGCCCAGGGGACCTGCCTGGCCCTCGCTGAGCCCAGAACAGCCTTGGTCACTTATGAAGAGGACCCATGTGCCCTCAGCCTAGGGTGCAATTTTCTGGAGCCCACAAGGGCTACATTGCCTGGGCTTTGCAGAAGGGCAGTGTGTGTGTGGTGTGCAAGCAGTTAAATCAAGGAGGGATGTGTGGTGCACTCCCCTCCCTGTTGTTTCCCTCCAGCTAATCTCAAGTCATTTTGAAAGCTCATATTTTGATCTCACTGTACACAGAAAACATAACAGCTCCAAACCCTCATTCTGACAGCACACAGGAAGGCCATTGCTGTGCTCTCTGTCAGCACACACGGCTTTCTGTCATGTTCTGGGGCTCTGGTCAGCAGGCAGAGCTCTCCTACAATGCTCCCAGGCTGGCAGGAGCTCAGGCAACTCCAACACCCTCACATCCCACCCAGTGGGATGTCACACTGGGGGAATACAGAGGGAGTTTGCTCCCTGGACCTATGTGCCCCTCAGAGACAGGCAGTGACAACAGGAGCTTCAGCAGCGGGCCAGGGCAGGGGTGCATGGCTGGCCAAGGCAGCAGATTATCCCAGCCTTGCCCATGGCAGCCCTGAGATATTGCCTATGGGGCTGTTGGGGTGGGGCCCAGGAGGCCTTCATGGGGAAATAGAAACATTGCTCTTAGGAAACAAAATTATATGTAGGCACCTCAGCTGCCAGATTGCTTTGTGGGTGAGTGGCAAGGCTCATGGTACTGACCTGTCTCTTGGGCTCTCTGCTGCCCAGCCAGGAGCCAGAAGCCCCAGGGACACATGGAGTAAAACACATGGCAAATCATTATTTTAATTCTAACATTCAATTGCAGGAGCAGCTGCCTGTCCCCCAAGCTCCTCTGCCCCCCATCCCATAGGGGTACAGCTGAAGAAGTGCCTGCAGTTCCTCCTGCATCTGAGGCTGGCTGGCTTCTGAGCAGATCAGCCCTATGCCTGGCCAGGGGATGTCAGCTGCCTTCCTTTGTCTGCCCGCGGCTCTTCACCTCCCAGAAAGGGCCGAGGCTGCCACCTCCTCATAGTCCAGCTGTGGGCAGTGCTGTGCAAGGCTGGCATTCACGGCTTCAGCTCGTCCCTTGCACTGGATAAGAAGGAGATGTATTTTCAAAGCTGGATTGCTGAGGAAACATCAGGTTGAGCATGCAGGTGGGACAGGCTGAACGGGCTGCCGAGGGGGCTGTTGCTCTGCAGGACAGACGGACGATGTGAAGTCATTAGACAGGCGAGTGAGCTGTGTCAAATAGAGCAGAACTGCCTGCAAATGCAAAAGAATCAAGGTTGTCAGGGAAAGCAGGAATAGAGAAGGGATAAAGAACTCAGCATTAACCTCCTCTTGGGAAGAGTGTCAGGGCAATAATAACTTGCCAGGGCTTTGATTTCTGCTGAATGCCTACGATGTAAGTGATTTGTTCACTGCTGGTGGAAGATTTTGTTGTGGGTAAAGAGACCAGGGGAAGCAGCCCACGCTCATAGGCTCTCTCCAGATAAGGAACATATTTGATAACTAATAAGGAACATTTGATAATGTGGCATCTCTGCCTTCTGAGTGGGGAGAGCTTGTGGACTGCTCTGCACAGGCAATTCAGTCCAGCTGGCAGTATGCAGGGTCCTTTATTACTGAACCTTATGATTATTGTAATTTTTGTTATTATGATTAGTGCTATTTGTTATTACAGACACCTGCCAAGATACACATGCCATTTTTTCTGCCTTCTTAAATGCCAGTACCTAGTTTGTTCACTGTGAATCTGTGGACACTTATTTGAGTAAGCCACAGCTTCCCCTGCCAGAGTGCCAATGTGGGGGCCTTTATAGGGGATTTCTCAAAATGAACTGAGCCAGTGTGTTCTGGGGTGTGTGTGTGTGTGCATCCATAAAACAGACTGTCATTTTTTTACCTGTCTTGCCCTTTCCTCCATAAGGCAATGTCCAGACCACATAAAATCAAGCTTCAATACATGGAGAAATGTGTTTCTCCATATGCTTTTATATGTCCAAGGCTTGGTGTCTCACAGGGCTGCAGGCTGTGTTCTTTTGAGTCAAGTTCTTGATACAACCTGGGAAAGTCAGAACTAAAAGACCTTAAAGTGGTGATGTTTTCAGGTGCAGAAAAGCTGGCTAAGACCAATTGGTATCCTCTGTATAGACTTGTGCCCTGGAGCATCGAATGCAACTTGGGAATCAGGTGCCCAACGCTATTCCTAGAGAGGGTCAGAGCCAACCCTGCTGCAACAGGTGGGCAGCCAGGGCACAGGCAGGAAGGAGCATGGCTGGTGAAGCTTTTGCAGACCCTGACTTACAATTTGTTCTGTCTTTTCTGGCAGAAGAGGTGGGTGATGTCTGGACTCGTTTGATGCGCCAGGTGGAAACAGCCAGCCACGGTGTCGGAGTCGGCAGTGCCTGAGGTCTGTGTGCCAGCACAGCACAGCACCCTGCTGGCTCGGCCATCAGCTCTCCCTGAACCTTTCCAGGTGCAGGTGGCACCAGCTCTGAAACACAGCAGGCACCACGATGGCAGGGGCACCGCAGGAAAGCCTGGGTCATTGATGAGGCTGTTAGCGCTCTCTCAGTCCTTTCATGTACAAGTCCTTACGAGAAGACACTGGCTTAATCTCAGCTCAACTGGAAAAATGCCGATGACTAGAAATGTCATCAGCTGCCTGTGGGCCAGGCTGGCCCTGAGCTGATAAGGAGCAATGTAAAATAAAAATGTCAACGCAAAGCTGGAGAAACACAGAGGGTGGTTGCAGCTCTTCTCCATCCTGTAGGAAGCAGGACCCCTCTGTTACCTTCTAGGAGCTGAACTTTCCCTAAAGTCTCAGTGACAAACTCTGCTCTTCCTTAGAAAAGAAAGGTGGCTGCTCTCAATGCTGCAGAGAAAAAAACTGAACTCTTGCCCCATTGACTTAAATAAAGAGGGTAAATAAACTTCTGTTGCTTTCTTTAATTTTTTTAGGGAAAATCTCATGATGTTCTGTGCTCCAACCTTGTTTTCTTTAAGCACTGATAAATGGTGGGGGAAGGAGACCCGGCCAGGAGAAGGGCTGATTCACCTCCCTCTCATCTGGAGTATGGGCTTCAAACACCACCTGGACACTAGGTTTGGGCAGCAGCTCCCCTCACCTCATGCCAAATGTGCTCTCAGGACTTCACAAGAACACCAAATACTGTGCCCTTTGGACAAAAAGCAATGCTAGAAGTGACTGTCTAAGCTCCTCTCTTTGGTGGGAGGGATGTGTTAATTCTCCATGGAGAATGGGGTGCACAGCTCAAACCTTGTGACTTCTGGAGCAGAGCAGTGTCTGAAAATGTCACCTAGGCCTTGAATCTGTGCATTCCTTCTCCAAGTTTACAGAGAAAATAAAATCGAAAATATCTAGGGAACTATACTTGAACAGCCAGCAGATTATAAGTAACTTACTCATAAAAGCAACCTGTGAACATTTCCATGAGTTAGTGAAGAATCTTTGAGAGAAAGAGCCAGAGAGAAGAGACGAAAAGAGTGATTTAGAAAGCCAGCAGCTATTATCAGTGCTGGCTTTATGTCAGTAAAGCACTGGGGTTTAGAAAGGGGAAGAAGATGCAAACATTCCTCACCCCACCGAATTCCTTGGCTAATCTCTCACCCTGGGATGTGCTTGCTCTGCCCCAGGTACAGCAGCCATCTGAGTTGATGTTACCATACCTTGGCACACCAGCCCCGGTGCCAGCTCTGCCCGGGAAGGCCCTACGGGATGCAGATCAGCCCGGTGTGATATTCATGGGTGATTCTTTTTCTAGGGCCGCGTGTGCAGCGGGGGGACAGCCCCTTGCCACCGAAAACCACTCTGCCCGGCCGAGTGCCCCGCTCCTTTCGGCAGCACGGGCTCTCCTTGCCTGTCATTATGCCCAGGAGCCTTCTGCTGGCTCTGGTCTGCTCTGCACCGACACGGGCCCTGTGGGCAGCCGAGCGGCGGCAGGGCTCTGGGCGAGGGCTGGCAGCCCCCGGAGGCAGCCGTGTCCCCGGAGGCAGCGGTGTCCCCGGCAGCGCGGGGCTCTACAGACCGGCCCGGCCCCGCTAGATGGAGCTCGGGGCTCACGCACCGAGCGGGCCCCGCTCTGTGCCCGCCGTGCCCGGCCGTGCAGCCCCGCAGTCCGCGGGGCCCCGCCGCTGCCAACCCAGAGCCCGAGGGGCAGCGCTGCCAACCCAGAGCCCGAGGGGTCCCGCCGGTGCCGGCCCAGAGCCCGAGGGGCCCCGCCGGTGCCGGCCCAGAGCCCGAGGGGTCCGCCCGGCCCGGGCCGGCCAGCACCGAGGCCGCGCCCTGCGTTCTCCTGCTGCAGCCGGACAGTCCCTGCGCTGGGGAGCTGGAAATGTCAGTGTGGGGCTCGGGGGCAGCCATGGAGGCGTGGGCAGAAGACGGGTGTGGGACAGCAGGGGGAATGATGCGGTGGTGAAGGTCAGCGTGACAAATGTCATCCTCGCTGTCAGCCACCGCCACGTGCCTTTGAAGCGCTGTGGCAGAGATGGGCTTTAAGGAGGGATGCGTCGGCACAGGCAGAGATGGCCTGGCAGGCACTGAACTCCTGATGTGTAGATGTAGGAGAGAAGAAAAAAGCTTTGCTGGAAAGCTTGCTTTTTGAAGGGATAATTTAATCAGTAACATTAGGTCCTTCCAATTAGTTCTTTCCATGGGTACTTCCTATTTATTAATTTACTTCATATAAATCCATCAAGCAGTTGCCACACAGCAAGTAAACAAAAGCACCCCAGAGTTTTCTTGGGAAGACATAAAAGTAATCGAAGAGGTTAATTATCACTGTTAATTAATTGCTTAACAGATTTGGCTGCGCACAGCATCTCCCTTGGTGCTGGAAAGCCGGGGCCATGGGTTGGGGTGATGGCAGCAGCAGGGGCACCAGGCAGGGTGCCATTGGCAGGCCACTCACGGAGGAATGATGGTCGGGTATCAGCGTATCCAGTCTGGGACAAGGAAGTTTTGTAGAGGCCTCAGGACACCAAGGGTGTGTCCAGCAGCGTATTTCCTTACCTTCCAGAGTGATTTGCTTAATCAGCTTTGGCTTCCTGTTCAATCAAGCAGCTCCTTTGGTGGGGCAGTGGGGCCAGAGGTGTTGCCAGGGGTTGCCTTGGGAGAGAAGGTTCAGAGGCTGGAAAACTTTCTCTGAAGGGAACCCTGAAGGAAGTTTAAACTAATTTAGCGTAACAAAGGAAAGGTTAAGAGGTGACTGGATCATCATCTCTAAGTACTTATTTAGAAATAAGCTTTCTGGGAGCAGAGAGAAGTTTAATTCAGAGGACAGAAGCATAACAATACACAATGCCTGAAAGATGAAGACAGGTGAAAATGGGGTGTCTCCCTTGTTAATGCTTAAGATTCCCTGCTAATGTGTTTGGAAGGATGGAAGAGTTTCCATCCTTAGGTATCTTCAAATGCAGATTGTAGATCTCTCTAAGAGACAAGCTTGGGGTCAGACAGAAATTATGGGATTGTGTTTCTGTGCCCTGTGTCTTGCACGAGTTCATATGAAATGATTTTATCTGATCCTTTAGCCTTCAGATCTATACATCTCTTTGTAATAACTAACAACTGCCACAAATGTGCTAATTCCATCTGGTAGTTTGCAGATGACCATAACGTGATACACTTTTTGTTTGCCTCTCCCCAAAATGTGGTTCCAATGTACATCCAGGGCCTCTGTGCCACTGCAGACTGCAGAGCTCCCTGTGAGTGCCTTTTCCCTCAAATGGATTTCAGTGATGCAGCATTTTGCTGTGCTGGTTTTCTGCCCAGGGATGGCTGAAAACTTGTTGCTGCACACACTGGTTAAAACATGTTTTGTGGTCCAGGCTCTGCTGTTTACTGAGGGCTACTGAGGTATGCAAATTCCCATCATCTGCAGAGGCCATAGGACTTTATTTCTGCTGAGCTCTGGCTACTCTGAAAAGTGACTGTCACTGAAATAGCGGGAACAAATACCTGCTTTTATAGAAAATGTTACAGTTTGGGAGAAGGAGTCCTCTTCCCCCAGAAAAGTTTAGGTTTCTGCTGCATAAGTCTGAGTTTGCCTGATGAGGACATGTAAAAGCTCTCGTTTTTCCAAATCCTCCTGATTTAAGGCAGCTGCATGGTTTGAATTTCGGAGTCCTTGAGTTGCTCAGCTGAGCACTGTGTTAATGCTGGGCTTTGAATTTGCTATTCCTCCCTTGAGTGGCTATGCTCTGTTGCCCAACCGTGAGGTAGTTCCTTGGCTGATGAAAATCAGTTTAGCTCCACTGCCTTTGCTCCTCTGTCACATACCCTGGCTTACAGTGTCTCCCACAGCCCGGCTCCCCAAGGCAGCCACCTCAGCAACCTCACTTGCCCCCAGGGACCGTGCAAAGGAAGGTGAGGTTTTGCTGGAGTTCCAATTAAAGCCCAGTTGGCTGAGCAGAAATTTGGTGGAGCAGTGCTGTTGTAATCTTGGTCCCAGGGCCAGGACTGGATGCTCATATTTCCTACTCTTTGGAACAGGCGGGTGAAGTGTTGCTGTCCGTGAGCCCCCTCAGTGCTGGTGGTGTGGAGCATTCAACCCGGTGAACGTCGTGTATGAGCAATACGAAGGAAGGCAACATCCCTGCACTAGGACCTTGACTTCAGCAGGCTTCCTGGTGGATTCAAACTTCCAGTATGACTCAGGGTATTGCAGTGAATCTTTAAGATAACATCTTTTGCTTGCCAGCATGTAGGCTGGCTGCCAAAGGTGGGGGAGGAGATCTGTTATGAGTCTTTTGTATGTGCTCATAGTAAATAGATACATGCCAAACTGATTACACTTGCCTTTCTATTTCTCCACTAGGAATTGAAGGAAAGGAAGAAGTAGTCCCCTGTGGTCTGCCCCAAACCACTGCCTCACACGCTTGGTTTCTCAGGTGATTGTAGCTGCCCAGTGGTGCAGCCAGCACACCCGCCAGCAACAACAGCATCAGGATCCAGATTCTGCAGCGTGGATTGAGATCCCTGACTTGCTGGGCAGGATGCTCTCCCACTCCATGTCTGAACGTGCTGCTGGGCAAGAGAGTGCTGGTGTCCCTGGTGACAGGTGAAGGGAAGCAGGGTGAAGCCAGGCAAAGAGACGTGGGGTGCTGCTGGCTGAGGTCCGAGCTGCCCACGGCAGGGACACCCTCCCTGGCTCAGCTCTCGTTCCGCAGAGCTGAGCAGCATGCTGGGCCAGCTCAGCTCCACCTCATGCCCTTAGTCCTTGCCTACTTGCAAAACACCCGGACAGCGTCAGTTTTTGATCTAGTGTCTCACTGCCAAACCATTAATTTTTCCAGTTTAAAGGCTTAATACAATGGCCTTATTTTGAAGTGTGCCAGCTGAGCTGCCTCTGAGCTGCTTAGGACTGTCATTTCCAACTGTTCTCTGGCAAGATGATTTCTCAAATGATTTAAAAAAAAATAATCAAAGTTCTAACCACATCTGTGGCTGCCTTTATCTCTGGGAACAGTGAAAATTAGCTCGGAGGCCATCAGGTGCTTTCTGAAATGGAAGTCTTCTCCTGCAGACGACACAGCTCCTGGCAGTGGAAAGACCAGCCACTAATGTGGCTCTTGCTGAGATTTCTGGCACCAGTGTTCTGTGGCTCAGTGAAAAGAGCAGCCTAAAACCACCTGATTTAGGCTGTTATCCTAAATCAGCTGTGGGTTCTCTTCACACACACCATCCAGCTGTGCTGATGCACGGGCAGGCTGACCTGGTAAGGAGATCTATAGTGTTAGTGAGTGGTTTTACTTAAGTGCTTCTCTTTTCCTATTAGTTCTTCCTAGACTTCGGTATTGGTCCTCCACCCCTTCCTAGCACAGCTGGCAGAGGAGGCAGCAACACAAATTTTTGCTTCCGTGGCAGAGACCAGCTAAGACAGAGAGCACATTTGGAGCCTTCTCTGTGACATACCAATGAGGTTCTACTGGTGTACTGCAGCTGAAGCTCTGTTGCCGTCATCTCTAGGAAAAGTTGATTAGGTCCAGTGGATTGCTGACTTCTTTTATGAAGAAGCTGTAAAAAGTTTTTTCTTCTGCTAGTGCTTTTCTCCTGGGAGTTGTTGGCAGCGAGAGAGAGGCGAGTGTCTCAGCAATAATACATTTCAAAGTTATTATGCCAGCAGAAAAGAAACACAAGGGTTTGAACTTGGTAATATATATTTTTTTATGACAGGACAGAGCTCTAAAGGGGCCCTCCTGCTGTGCAGACCTCTCTGGGTTTGCAGGGCTCCTGGCTGGCTGCACTGTGGGGTAACGGAGGCTGCAACTGGAATCCAATTTCAGGCATAATCCTGAGGGAGGTTTCTGCCACTGGGCTGGCTGGGGGAGATGGGATTTGGATGGTACTCGTCTGTCCCTTGGGCATGTCCTGTCTTCTGACAGTGGACAGACAGGGGCCCTTCTAACTATACCTACCAGTCACAGTGGCACATTCAGGTAGCAAGCAGTGCCACCGGGCCTGAACCTTTGTGCTGCTGTGGTAATGGTAATGCTTTCACATAGGAAATGAGTGTTTTGTCATCTGAGACCTCTTATTTTTGTAATGATTAACCTTCTGCTAATGATTTGATATAATATTGGGTGACATTGAGTGCTGCAATATTGATGTTTAATGTGTTCCAAAGCAAGGGCTCAGGAAGCAATAAAGATTTACTCCAGCTAATGTGTGAGGGCTGGGCTGTCCCTGGGCCCTGTGCTCACTGATGGCCTGACATGTTTGCCGTGGTGTGGCAGCATCATCTAACAGAAGCTGAATTTCTGGCTAATAATTTAATGAAGGCTTTTCTGTATTTCCAATTACTGGAAAAAGCCATGATTCTATTCTGATATGTGTTATAAAATCAGCCCTTTGTACTAGAAGGAGCCAGGGGAGAGCACTTCATATCTCTCTTCTGGCTCCTGATCAGTCCTACAACAAAGCCTGTCTGCCCCTTGACAACATGTTGGGCTGTACAGAGGTGCTGCCCATGAGTCTGGGAGGCAGCTCCCAAATGGAGGAGAGTAGCAGAGGCAGAGCACCTAACTGGGACACCCACCCAGCCACAGGACCCTCCATGCCTCACACATGGCTGAGGTAGATGGAGCTGGCACAGGCTGACGCCACAAATAAGATGGCGTGGGAGGAAAACTTGGAAGGACAAATTACTGTGAGTATTGATTCCCCTGACTGCTTGCAGAGGGATTTCATTTAGCAACACTGCCAATGACATTATGTGCAGCATCTTGTCCATGGCTGGTTCAGTGGCATTAAGAGAATTACTTTGGCCTAATGAATAGGGATAAGAATATTTCAACCTCCTCCCTGGAAAGTAATGGTGGATCATCAAGTGTGCAGCCAAGTTCAGGTCTAGTCACTTGCCAAGTGAATGCAAATGACAGGTTGTTTTATTTAATGGATGCCATGGCGTGTTGGCCAAAACTGTTGTCTCTTTTCTTTGCAGATTGGTTTTCCCCCCTCTCTTCTAAATCAGATGTTGTCTCTGCTCCTGATAGGCTGTTTTTTCTTTCAAGCAGAAGACATTTTTGCTGACTCTTGCACTGAAATCTGTCTGTAGATTGCACCAAAACTCCTCTATCAGCTGTATTTTATGCTGTGCTAAGGGAAGAGGCAGAAGCTGGTATGCTGGTAATGGTCACTGCCAGCCTACAGTGGGGCCACAGCTCCCTGTCTCCTTCTGGCTCGGAACCAGTGAGATGCTCCATCGATGTCACTGCTGCCCCATCTCTGGGACCACGGGGACATTCTGGAGTCCTACACTCTGGCATTGGACCATTTGCTGGCATACTGGCCTGGGAGCACCTGGGCTGTGGTGCACTTGGGTTTGTGTGGAGCACTTGCTGTTGCAACGCTCCAGAACCTCTGCTGCAAGCTGCCATTCAGCCAGTGCCCCACAACTGCTCCCCTCCAAAGCCTTCCTCCTCCGGCGTGGCTCATGGAAGTGCTGCTCATCCTGGCTGCCGTTGTTGTCAAGAGGTTTGCAGGGGTGAAAGTTCCTGTGAATGGCCAGCCCCTCATTTGCTGCACACTCACTCAGTCCAAGAGTGAGGTGGGTGCTCTGAGCTGCAGGGTCCAGGTGGTGCTAAAGCACAGCTGCATCCAGCACAGGGTCCAGCCAGCCAAGGCCAGGGGCATTGCAGATGGGGGCTCCCATTCCATCAGGGCCTGGATGCAGTGCTATACATACAGTGACTCTGAACACAGACTGTGCCTCACCATGGCTCACAAATTAGATCAGCATGAGATAAAATATCATCACAAACTAATATTTTCAGATGGGACACAGTGTTTTGCTTCATACAACAGTGAGGATTTGCAGTGGTCAAGGGTGAGCTTTTTCCCTCTTCTTTTGTAAAAAAACCAGAAAGTGTTTGCAAAGTAAACTCTGATATTTCAGCTAGACTAGTCACCTTTCAAATGAAATGGCTGTTACTGCTCACTGGCAGTTAATCCTTGCATGGAGATTTTTGCTTAAAGAGCTGGAGGGAGGTGGAGTTTTTACTTATTTGTTCAGAATCAGAGTTCTATCCTAATTAATTTTTTAGTTGACAGTTTCTGCTTTGTTTCTCCAAGTGTTTTGATGTATGAGCAGAGATGTCGCACGGGATGTGTGTTTGCAAAAGAGGCTGATGGGAAAGATCAAAACTGATTTGTTTTGTTTGCAGAGAAAGAGGCACCAGATCTGTGAAACAGGGCAGGGAGTGACTGAAGGCCCCAGACACCAACATTTTCAAGCTGAAATTGTGACTGTAAGCTGCTGACCAAAGCCCTGCTGACCTTGCAGAAGCCACAATTTCATGTCAGATGTCTGTTACATCCTGGTGATCCCCTCCCAACCTGCCCTGAACAAAGTAACTCAGCACAGACTTGGGAATGAGCCCAAGGACTTCTCTGTCTCCAAGGCTGAGCACAGAAGGGGCTGCTGAGCGATTTAGGAATGAGCTGGGCTGGGAGAAATGCTAGACAGGTCTCTGACCGTTTGCAAATAAGCTTCAAAATCATGCTTACAGTAGGGCTGCAGAGCTGCCTTTTGACTGGAACCATGCCTGGAAAATGTATTTCCCAAGTGGGGACTTCAGCCATTACAAATCCCTGACTGATGTGGTCGAGGAACATGGCAAACACATGACCCATTACCATGACCCACCAGGCTGGATCCTGCTAATGTGCTTGTTTAACCCTCTCCAGCACTACCCAGAAGCTTCTGCCTCTGAGTGTCTCCAGTGTCAGCCCTTCCTGGTGCAAACCCCCATCCCCACAGGCACAGGCAGATGGGAGCTCCCTGGAGGAGAGCTGGCCTGGCTGCTGGGAAAGCAGCAGTGAAGAGCATGGGAACAGGCAAGGAGCTGTCTACACTACTCCCACGGAGCCTGGGAGTGAGTGCTTGCTTTGAGAGCTTATTAGGGCAGTGGCTTCAGTGCTGCATAGGGTGGGACAGGGGATTGTCACCTCTTTCCTGACACCTGACTTCTGAAAACTATCAGTCCCCCTGGTTCTCTTTTTTCTGCCTTGCTTGCTTGCAGCCTTTGTCCTTCATGGCAAGCTGTTGCCAGGGTGGAGGACTGTGGTGTGGAGTTTATGATGGTCATCCTATTTGGGCTCCATAGCAAAACCTGTATGCTTTATGGGCATGGTGTCATGGTTTTGGGGGCCTTTAAGGGCATGGGCACCATGTGAGAAGCTCCCTGTACCACCCTGCAGTTTGCTGAGGATGTTCACCTCCATAGGCAGACAATGAGCTGCCGTTGTCCTTCACAAGCTGTTCTAACTTCTTTCTAACAGGGCTCCAAAAGCACAGTCTGCCTGGAATGATTGTCATCCACAGCAGCATTGTGGCTGGGCCTGAAGCTGGAGCCAACTGAGGCACTGGCTGAGATGCACAGATGCGGAGCCGGGTGCTCTTGCCTTTCCAAAGAGCTGTGGCACTGTGTCTTGATGTTGGCATAGGCTGGCATTGTCCTTGGTGAATTTAGAGGATGTTTTTACACGGTTGTGGCTGGGAAGGATTGAAGAGGGTTTCTTCATCTTTTTAAACAATAGGTAGCAGCAAAATCCATCCCCTGCCTATTTTAAAGACAGCTCCTTTTCCTGATGGGTAGATAGATATAATGAGATTCTCAAACTCGTAAATCTGCTGTGACTTTATTGCCTGCATCTGTTGGAGATGATGTGAAGAGAACTTCATACAGAGAGGACTCTTGAAAGGTTACAAAGGGAACCAGCAGTCTTCAGAAAATCTTCATCTAGAGAAAGCAGCCAAGAAAACCCAAGTAGAAGAAAGCACTTGAGCTGGATGAATAGGTGTCAGGGATGAATGCAAGTGACACTGGCAATGGGGCACCTTGTGAAAGCAAATTGAAGCTAGTCCCCGTGTGGGACAGCTGTGGTGCAGGAGCCAGCCTGTGGCTGCTGTGCACAGGCTCCAGCCCAGCAAGGGGTTGGCCAGCACCCCTACCCTCCCACACAACACCCCTGCGCTGGCAAGGTGGGGTGCAAATGGGGCAGAGTGGGAATGTATTGTGGCTTTTTTATTTGCCCTTCGGTGAATGTTGCTCCCATTTCAGCCTCTGCCCCGAGGCAGGGACACTGGTAAGAGGCATCCCTGTAGCCACAGTGGTGGGGTGATGGCACATCATGGCCTCACCACATCCCCATGCTGCTCCACCTTCCCTCTGGGCTCTCACAGGGTCACCTGGGGGGCTAGGGATGTGGGAATGAAAAGGGCTGTAGGAAATGGCCACAGAAATAAACTGCATGTTATGCTGGTTGTTAGATCAGTGGGGATCTTAGCAGCACCCAGGTGAGCTGGGGTGTACCCAGCTCAGTACTTGTTGAGGAGCCTTGGTCCAAGGACTGGCAAAACTCTGGAAAGATTCCAGTAGCTCCTGAGCAGGGTGGCTGTTTCTCAGCTGGGACAATTTGCTTAATGTGGCTGTGGCCAGGAGAGTGGCAGGAAAATGAGATGTCCCAGCCTGTGCCTTGCCCGGGACCAGTGGCCAGGAAGCTGTGACTGCCAGGCAGGGGACTGCAAATAGTGAAAATGGGCTGGAGATGGTACCAGAAGGTGCAGCCTGCTCCCAGAGCACAAGCTGTCAGGCAAGATCACGTCTATAGTGTGATACAATGATGTCCTCATGATGTCATAATGCAAGCTAGCAGCTATTTTAGTGGCAGAGCTAAGACTTAAACCTTCCACTTCCCATTGCAAGGGGGAAGATGTGTTTGCTGGCTTTCCTGCCCCAGGTAGCCTCTGCTCTTGCTGGCACATCACCCTTGCTGAGACAGGGAGGCAATCCTGAAAGCAGAGCTGCAAGTGGGGAGGGAGCAGATGACATCTTTAAGCTGTGATCATTGAAGAATATTAACTGCTCTTGGGCTTTCTGACTGCCAAAAAGTGATGCTTGAGCAATGTGGCGCCAGGAATCCTGAAGTCACTTTTGTAGCCTTGGAAAATGCAGCTGCTTTGGGATTTCAGCCCAAGACGGCTGTTATTATCCACTGTGCAGAATGAAGCTTCTGTTGGGAGCTTTTACAAAGGCCATCAGTCTTCCCAAATAGTGGTTGTTTTTATCACCTGGCAGTAATGATACTCTCTGGTCCCTTTAATATCTGAGTGTGTTCCCAAAGTGAGACCAGGAAACTCATTTAGGGCTTGCCCCCTCCAAGGGAAACCGCTTACAATTTTCTGCCAGGTAGCCCTACCGTTGTGAGAATGGGCACGACTCACCTAATAAAAACCTTGCTGACAGACACGACCTCCTGGAGGTTTATCTGAGTCGTTTCTTGCGGACCAGAGCAACATATATCAGGGCTGAAATAGGTGCCAAGCAGCAATCCTAATGCACGCTGTGTCTGCTGTAATTGATTTGCAGGCAGGACAAATACCCGGTGGAGAGCACAAGGGGCCCTGCCTCCTCTCCCAGCTAAAGTGTTATAACGCTGTGTGAAATCGTATTGCTGAAGCCCGTGGCTAAAATCCATCTTGTGGGTTGGCTGGTTGTAAAGCTGCATGATCCAAAATATCCCCATCCCTGCATGCACTGGCTGGGGCACTTGGGCTTCAGTTCAGAAGGAAACATATTAAAAAATGGATCAAAAGTTATGACTCTTGCCAATAATGCGTGTGCAGCATTGCATGGGCATTGGCTTCCATTTTTTGCCAATGCAGTTTTATTGTTCCTCTAGGTCAATATTGAATGAGGAAAGGCTTAAAACTTGAGGAAGCCATTTAAAACCACAGGGAGTTATGAATTTTAGGGATGGCTAAAGTTGATGGGGATGGCTTGGTGTGGTAGTGTGGTGTAAAGCAGGTGGTGGCTTTAGGAACGTCCCAAATTCCCTACACAAGGAAACAGCCTTAAATGATTGTCTGGCATCTGCTACATACATGTGGGGCCAGCTGTGGTACTACCTCCCCTTTGCTCAGCTGGGGAGCTTGATGGGAGGTGTCCCCGGAGGGGTGTGAAACATTACTGGACACCTCTAAGCAGTCTCCCCAAAAATACAGGCTGGCTAGGGAAGCAGGCAACAAAGAGAAGCTGCCATCTCCTGTGAGCTTCTTAATTTCATCAGCTGTGCAGGGCTGCTTCACCACGCAACCCCCCCGGCATGGGATCAGGAGGAATTAGAGATTTGATCCTTGGGAAGGGCTGGGGGAATGTCTTACAGTGTGAAACTGGAGGAGCTCAGCTTGTTTAGCTTATTAAAAAGAAGATCAAGAGGTGACTTAATTGTGCTGTGTGAGGTACCTTCATGGGGAGAGAAAGGCAGGTATTAAAAAGCTGTTTAATCTAGAGGAGAAAGGCATCGCACGAGCCCGCGCCTGGAAGCTGAAGCCAGACAAATTCAAATTGTGAATCAAACAGACCTTTAAAAAAGCGAATGTTAATAAAGATTAAACTACCCAGGAGAGCCATGCATTCCCTTGCCTTTGATATATTTAGACACAGACAGGACACATTTCTGCCCCATACACTTGAGCCAAGCAGGAGTTACCGGGCTTGGTAAGGAGTAATTGAATGCCAGCCGTGGCCCTGCATCAGGGAAGGTCAGGTGAGATGATCTAATGGTCTCTGCTGGCCATCAGTGCTCCCATGCCTGGAGGCTGTGATTTGTGTGCCTGTGATCAGGCAGCTGGCAGGGACACAGCTCTACCAAGAAAAATCAGTGGAGTAACACAAGGAACGTGGCACTGTGTCAGAAGGGATAAGAAGACAAGTGAAGACTGATGTGTATGTGGAGAGTCAAAATACTAGAAAGGAAAAGCTTTTAGCCAGAAAAAGGCTTTTTATGAAAAAATCATTAGCAGACATGTAAATTTTTTGTGCTTAGTTACCCCTAATTTTCCGCACAATTCATTAAGAATAAAACCACCCCTCAAGTTTCATGTTGACCACGAAATCAAGGCATTGATATGAAAGTCTTATTTAGGGAAAGACAAAGACAAGTCATATCCCAATTTCATGTAAGTAGGCTACAGTGAAACAATACCTGAAAACCTCAGAGAGGCCCAGGAGTGGCTCAGGAACCACTGCTCACTTGGCAATGCTAAAGTGTGTTGTGAACTTATTTTCTTCTTTATTTTTATGAGCCGCTCCCCAAGGCTGGCAGTTGAGTACGAATGCAGAAAGGAGCTGCTGTGGGTTGTCTCTCATAATTTTTAATAATATTTGTATTCTGCAGAGCTTATCTCCTGCTCTGTGCCCTGAGTTCCTGTCCTGGCCCTGGGGATGGCCTGCCCAGAACAGGATTCTGAGATGCAGCACAGAAGTGTGGAGGGATGCACTGGGCCTCAGCTGCTCCCAGGCTAAGTGATGGGCTCCTGCAGCAAAGGAGGGAGCCCGAGAGAGGATCTTGCTGAGAAGTTGTTGTTCAAGGTGCTTTTCATAATATTTAAAAAATGTGTTTGCTTCCGCTTGCAAATGTTCAAACATCTTTAAAGTGTCTGTGGTGCCAAGCTGCTTCTCGCCCTGTTTCAAGAGAAATAAGCTTTCTTTAAAGAAAAGGAGCCACAAAAAGCGCAGCGAGCCCAAAGTTAACAGCGAGCAGACCGAAACTAAATTAACACCAGCAAGATTTCAGCTGCCCCTCCGAAATATTGTGTCTCACGGCAAAGGGTCTGCGAAAAGATGGGAGAACAGATTGCTTTAGCGCATCTTCTTGGTGTCTCTGCAGCACAGATGAAGCTCAGGCTGGGTCCCCTTCCCCTTGCCAAGCCTTCAGTGAGGACTCACAGCCCCCAAAAGTGGACATTTGGAGGGGCAGGCTCGGCAGTGCCATGGACACCCATGGATCCAGCACCACAAGGGGATGCGACTTGGGACACTGTATCCAGAAAGTTTAGAGAAGCATCACCTACAAAACCAGAGTGTGAGCCCAAAAAAGAAGCAGTGAAGGCAAGGGACAGGGAAGGAGAGCCTGGTCCTTCTGCACTGCCATAAATTGGAGGTGAGAGAATGGGAGCGTTAGTTGTTGGCCATGGTGTCACAGCTCCGTGTGGATTACATTGGCCAGCTTCAGTGATGAAAATAGGCAGCCAGCAGTGAGTTCCTCTTTGTAACAGAAAATAGTCAAAACAGCTTGAAAACTATTCATAATGAGAGCTCTGAGAACAGCCAATTCTACACACACGGAGTGAATACTGTCATTAAGCACTCTTTGGATGACAGTCCCAGCAGTTCATTATCCCCCATCACTGCTTGGGGAGGGCGGTGGAGGAGAGAGGGGTAAATTTTTTTCAATAATCCTTTTTTTCTTTTTTCTAAATTAATCTCCACTGTAAAGCAGAGCACCAAAGGAGCAGTATAAAGGCAGCATCCTGCCTCACCAGTGACCTCTGAGGCTGGAGCGTGGGGCTCTTGCAAAAACCAATGCCACCAAAAACACAGTCCCAGCCTTGATTTTATTTAATTTGCTAATGGATTGTATTTATCTTTTTTTTTTTTTTTTTTTTTTGTATGGTGTCTGGGTGTATCTTCTTCCTCTGTAAGTGCAAACAAAAGTTTAATTTTAAGACCCTAGATAACACTTCTGATTCATATTAGGCAGCGTGTCCAGCAGACGTGAGCTCCAGCCTCACCACCCATTCACCATGAATGATGCAGCAGATGCTGGGAGCCTCCTTACCATGTGAAGATACTCCTCTGCAGGTTGTGCCTTCTTTGTGTGGATGCAGGTGGGTGTCTCAGGCTGTAACTGTGAAGCCCCTCTGCGTGGGGACTGCGGGGCAGGGGGACATCCAGGAGGAACAGGTCTTCCTGTCCTTGTCCTGCAGTGGACCAAATCCTGTAGTTCCCTGTGCTTAGGGAAGAGGTGCAGGATGCTGAGCTGGGTATGGGAAAAGGTCTGGCAGCACTGTCCATGTTTGCAGGCCATGCCAAAGTGTATCCTGCCTAGGCTAAATGGGGATGTCAACTAGAAGTGTTTTATAATTAGTTTATAATTAGCCCCTTCTTGGAAGAAGTGTTTGTTTCTGTCAGGGACTTATTACAATGCACATTGGGTCTCCTAACCAGAGGTTTTTAGGATGTGAATATCCCTGCATGCCCAGAGGAGAACTCTGTGCCCTTGCCTGGTCAGAGGAGCCCAGTACCCTACCACTGCCATCCAAATTCATCAGGGCATCCCTTGGCATCAGGAGGAACACTTGTTAAAACTTGTGCAAATATTTCCCCAGCCTGCAAAGTCACCTGGGCAGCTGTGATGAGTCACTGTGGCTGTGTGTGGCTCCCTGCACTTCATCAGCATTATCTTTGCTTCATCTTCAGTATCTGAGGAAAGCATCATAACTTATTCCGGAGTCAGAATGCTGAATCTCTTCAATTCCAGCAACATTGCTGTGTTCACAACCTTGTCATTATCCTGAGGCTGATAACCTCAGGCAGAGGTGTTAATTTTTTAAGTCATTGAGCAATGTCCTGCTTGTGACACTGGATATCCAGAAATACAAGATACAGGAGCCCTTCCCATCCTCCCAAATCACTCACCAAACCCTCTACCTTTCCACCCAGCCTCACTGTCCTCCTCAGCCCTTGAAAGAGATCCTGATTTAGAGCTGCTCAGGTCCCATTACAGCCCCCTGCTCATGTGCTGTGGTCTGGCATCGTTGCATGGCACGGACTGCAAAGCACTATTGGAATGATTTTATCCAAGAGCAGTACACTGCTTGTTCCCAAGTGTGGCACTGCTCTGTTTTAATGAGCTTTGGACATGGCATTGTCAGCAGAGCCCTGGATGTTTGATGATGGCCACTGGGGATAATTAATCCAGTGTGTGCCCAGAGCCCTGTGCCTGCCTGTGGCCCTGGCTGAGGCAATGCCAGCTGGGGCAATGCCAACAGCACGGATGGGCTGTGGCTGAGATGTGAAACTGCCTTAAAGGGGCTGACTGTTACCCATCTCTTCCTCTTAAATTGAGGCTAACGTTGTTTCTAAACTCATAGTCTAACTTCTTCCTTTAGAAAAAAGGAAAAAAGATACTATCCTTGAAAAACAGATTCCAGGTGGGATTCTGTCACTCACTCCATGATGCTACCAGGCCCAGATTAGGATGCTCCTTGCTGATACGTGTCTGCACCTGGTGTCCACAGAGCTGGTGGGGGCAGGGGTGGGGCTCCTCATCCCAGGGAAAGGGCTCATGTGCTTTGCACCACCCCCTTCCTGGAATCCCCAAGGCACACAGCCTCATGGGGGTGCCTGGGGAAGGGTTAACTGTGCTGCTGCCTTTGCCTTTGGCCACTTCAGCATGTTTTCTTCATGTTTGTCCCAGCCCTTTGGAGTGTGCTGCAGCTGGAAGGAACTGCTTGAATGGCATTAAGTACTTGTGTATTTGAAGTTCAGAAAAGAAAGAGTTACTGAGATGGCTTTCCCTTTCCAGGAGGAAAGCCAGAACTGGAACTGTTTTTTTCTTCCTCCTTCTTTCCTCTAAACCAAAACAGTTTTTAACTGCTTCACCAGGTAACCACAGCCTGTGTGTCAGAAAGAGCCATGGAAAACTCCTTCTGCTTCATAAAATTGAGGTGGCACATTTGTCACCCTCCTTGACACAACTGGTCTGCCATGTGTTGGCAGGGAAGTGGCACCTTCCTGACACTGGGATTTTCTTGCAGTGGCAGCAATGGGCAGTGGTAAAGGGACAGCCTGTGGCAGGAAGTGACACAGCTTTGCTGCTTATCCCCATCCTCATCCCTCAGATGTGCTTTTGGCTCAGGGTGTTTAGGAAGGGTCACCACCACCTGGGAAAGCACCCCCGGAAGGCTCCAGGCCAGGCTCCCATCACCCCCCTTGTGTGGGTGCACAGGAGGGATGTGGTGAGCACAGGGATGGGTGCCACAAGCCACATCTGCTTGGCTGAAACAGCGTGTGTCACCCATAGGGAGCACCAGGCCTGGTTTTCTATGTGTTTGCAGAATATCTCCTCATCCAACAAAATAAATAAATGGATAAATAAGAATTGCTGGGCGAGATGTGGTGGCAGGGTGCCAGTCTCAGCACAGCCAATTCATTTTCAGTTCTCATTAATTTGGACTGACCTTTGCTCACATTTCAACCATGAGCACGTTCAAAACAAGGCAGACATTTAACTCTGTTTTGGGCAACGTTACTCTAATGTGGCTTTTTTTTGCATAGCTCTCTCTTTTATGGTAAGCAAATGTACTGCCAACTTTTCTCTTGCTATGTACACCAGCGAAGGGAACCAGATGCTTTGTGTTTTCCTCCGAAATGTATCTGAATGTTGTTTTTTGTTTAGTGTTTCAGAGGGAGGGCTGGCTTACAGACAGCATTTCATAAAGCCAGTCCTCACTGCACGCTGTTTCCCAACTTACAGCGGCTCCTGGCTGCGGCTCCTGGCTGGATTTGCAGTCTCTCCTCACACAGTGTGGCAGCAGCCCTGAGGCGCTGAGGGGCTGATTCCCAGCTGTCCCACTCTCAGTGGGGCTTGGCTGTCTCTGGGGGAGACCCCACTGGAGGGGTCCCTTAGTGAGGTGTGGTGAAAGGTCAGTGGGCTGGGCAGGCTCATCCCACTGACTTCTTGTGCAATAGACCATCCACAGCCTGGCCCCATGCAATGGCCATGGCTCTTGAGGAAGCTCTGGGATCAGCCTGGAGACACATCCCAGGGGAAAAAATCTCCAGTTCAGTAATGGGGTTTGCTGGTCGTGGGGAGCAGGATGTGGGGTTATGGGGTTAGCCTGGTGAGTGCTGCTCTGCCTCTGGAAATGGAGGAGTTTCACTCCTGAAGACAGTGGGGCCATATGAGGCTGCCGGTGCCCTCTTTGCCAGGGAGCTCGAAGCTGGTGTTCTTCATGGTGGGGACTGCTCCTCCTCCTGTCCATGCAGACCTGAGCTGTTGAAGCCAACTCAAGAAATTCTTGTTGTGCAAGAAAATCATGCAGTCTTGGGCAAGATTGTCAAAAATACCTATGCCACCAGGGCAGTTCTGGCCATTTAAAATAATTTTCCTCCTCTACCTCCATCAGTACTTCTGCTGCTATTTTTATAATCACTCTTCTGCTTTCAACTCCTTATCTTCTTTAGCTTACCCTCTCCTTTTCACACTTCATGCCCTAAAATCTTTTCATCTTTTTTTTTTTTTTTTTTTTTTTTTCGTCTGATTGGGCTTTATTTCTTCTCCTCTGCCAGATTTATGTGAGTTGTCAAGTCCAGCAGCCGTTTGTCTCTGCCTGATGACAGACTTGTGTCCCACCCCCCTGTGAAATCAGATTCATGGCTGTTCTTTAAGGCCCTTTAATATTTTAATGCTCTGACTATAAATTCCATTTTCTCTAAGCTTCAATCCTTCTGCGGGCCTTCCCGCGGAGGGCCGGCGGCGGCCCCCCCGCTCTCCGCCGTGATTTGCGGTGTGTCACAGGCGGCGTTTGCCATGGCTTTGCTCCACGCACGGGAGAGGAGGGCAGGGGAGGGGAGCGTAGCAGGAATTCGCTTTTCCTTAAGCTCAAACGATTCTTCAAACCTTGACAGGAATTGACTTTTTTTTTTGCTTTCAAGACATGATTTGTTGTGGGCTTGTTGTGCTTTTTATTAAAATGCTCTCGTGGAGTGCTTAGAAAGGTTGGCTTTGCACAGCCTCTGCCTCCTTCTTTAATAAATGCAGCCTCGGCTTACAGTTTTTCCCTCTGATGTGTCAGCTGGGGGACTCGCTCTCCATCTCAAATACACCCAGACTGCTTAAATCATCCTTATTTCTCTCAGAGGGAAGAGAGACTTTTGCTCTCCAAAACTTTTCACACCCTAAGTTAATAAAACTTCTCTGCTGAAAGGGATGGATGTGACACTGTGCTGAGGATTTCATGGCCGAGTGCTGGATTATTGCAGTGGTGTAAAAGGCTCCCCAGCCTTGGTAAGCACATTAAATGTCTTCTTAAAATATGAGGTTGAAATGCATTTGGCAACGGCTGCGTTGCTCAACACAGCCCATCACTGGGGTGTCCTGTGCCTCTGCTGAAACCACTCTGCTTGGTAGCGTGCTTCTAGGGCTGCGAAGAGAGCTGGGCTGGGAGCCAGGGCACAGTTACTCTGTATAAACCTGAGAGACCATGAGGGCAAAAACAGGGCTAGAAATTTTGAGTTTTTGTAGAGAAGTCAAGTCTGCTATTAAGCATGAGATTGGCAGCTGATCCAAAGGGTGACAAAGCAGCCCTGCACTGCGCCAGGAGGGACCTGATAGGAAATTATCAACAATATCTGGGGCAGCTATTTTCTCTAGGTTTGTAAACATTTAACCCAGGAAATGCTAGCAAAGTCTATTGCAGCAAACAGTCCTGAGCCACCAGCATGGGCTGGCTCACCCTGCAGCCCTCCACCCACTGCTGCAGCACAGGGAAGTAGAGCTGTATTTCTTCCCTTCATTTTTGGCCAAGTTGGGAATAGAGCTGCTGAGTGTTTAATTCAGTGCTTTCCATTTCGGATATTAGTAGTGCAACTGAGTTATGACACAGGAGCTGAGAGGGGAGTCATTCTCTCTCAACACATTCAGGATTAGTTATTTTCCCATTAAACTGCTTTAGACACGGTGAGTTTGTTGCCTCAAACGGGTCACTGCATGTAACAGGAGTTACATAGATAGGAAAGCCTAGTCCTACCTGATTAGTGTGAGTGACAACAGGGACCTATTGAATTCAATGCAAATTTTGCTACAGATGTATACAAACCAAAACTCAGTGTCACCCTCTGTATTTACATCACAAGGCTCTACTGAGTCGCCACAGTAAGGCTGGAAGGACACAGCAGGGACAAAGCAGTGGTGATACTGGTTGCAGTCAGGTCCCCAGTGCCCAGCTCACCAGGAGTCAGCATCTGGGGGTTCACCAACATGTCTCATGGCCAGGTGAATTTGTCCATTTGGGATTTAAAGAGGGAAGATGTGACCTATTTTGATACAGCTATTGAACAGAGCCATTCAACTTTCATGGGAAGGGGCCATTGGGAGCTTCCCAATGGAGAGAAAGTGCCTTTATGGGTGCTTGTCATCATGGTTTAGGGGGCCTGGCAGTTATGGATGCAATGGACAGGCTCCCTGTGGTCTCTTCAGGGAGGAAGTGGAGCACCAGCCTCCCTGCCTGCAAAGTCATTGTCCACGGCAAAGCTAGCACCAGGTTTTGCTCAGTCCTGTTGGATGGCTGGCAATAGTGCCAGGCTCCAGGAGACAGAGGCGTTCTTCAGAGAGAGACAGAAGAGAGTGAGGCAATGGGAGGCTCTACTTGCACCTGCCTGCAATTAATTAATTAGAAATCCACTCATTAGCTCAGCCCCATGGCTCCCCTTACTGCCAAGCCCCCAGCTGTCCAGAGAGCAAGTCATTATTTGAAAAGATTTCCCATTAAATCCAAAAGAAAAGGAATATTTGAAAGAAGGGGCAAGAGAAACAGCAAGGGTGCACATACGATTGCAATCAACTCTAAAGGATGTGCTGGAGTGGCTGGATCCCCATCTTGGAGCAGCCCGAGAATGATGAAATCAATTTCATTAGCCTGCCCTGATTACGCTTGTGCCATGTGAAACACCCCCCATGGCTCCCCACTTGTCCGGCCTCTGCTTGCAGTGGGTACCTTTGTGTGCGTGGCAAATGCACCAGGGCACTCTGGGTCCCACCCCATCCTGCCGGCTCCATGGCAGCCCCATCCAAGTGCAATCCCAGCTTGTGCGGGAAAAAAACGCCTGAAGATTTCAATTTCCTGAAGTGGGTGCCTGCCTCCCCTTGGTACCCAGGCAGCAGCTTCAGCCCAGCTCACAGGCTTTTAACCTCAGCCAGAGCACACATCTGCTTTGCCCGCTGTGTTTCTATTACCTGCTCTCTGCTCCCTGCGTTAGCGGAGGCTCCCCTTAAACCGCAGTGATTTACAGGCGGTGTTACGGCACGACAGGTCTGACACTGATTGAGTCGCTTATCTGCCGTCTCCGTCCTGCTCTCTGACAGCCTCTCCCCCAGGTATCAATCTGCACATCAGTTCTTTATTCCTAGGTGAGAGGAGAGCTGTCAAGGTTGCAGCTACACTGTCATCTTCATCTAAGCTGCCAGCCACCCTTCATCGCTTAAAGACCCTCTGTAACACACAGACGCTTTGGGAGGGGGTCACCCTGTTGGAGATGGCAGCAAAATTTCATTTGCTCTTAAGTTGCCCAGAGCTTGATGGATTGGCTCTCATTTGTCAGGGTGTCCATAAATAAACAAGGGTTTCCAAGCTGTAGGTTCCCCCTCCACAGCTTCTGCTTTCTGCAGCCCTGCAGTGGCTCCTGGCTGCCTGCAACAGGGTACTGGGACCCCTGTGAGACACGAGGCTCCCCTGGGCCTGGGCTGCCACCAGGGTGGTGTGACAGAGCTGAGGGAGGGTGGAGAAGATAAGTATGTGGAGCCAGGCTTGGCACTGGGGTTTGCCAGAAGTCCCCACGGTCTTTGTGATGAAGAATAGGGCTGAAGCTGAACTTCAGAACACCACCCCCATCCCAGTCGCTGCTCACTTTGGCAGGACAGAAACAGGACAGGGATATGCTGGGATACTAGCACCTGTACCCTTGTGAGGTGGACAAACTGCGACAGGCTGGCTCCCACAAATGCACTTAAGTCCTAAATGATTTTTCTAAATGATTTTTAGCCTAAAACTGCACTCCTCTGTGGGATCACTGGCAGCACTGGGCCATGACACAGGGTGACAGGAAAGGATACAGATCCTTTGAGGTTTACTCTCAGGTGCTGTTTTTGGGCCAGAACAGCTTCCAGCCATCCCCAACTCTGATAGGAAATGCTCTGTGTGTGTGCACTGGGTCTGTGTTAAAACCCCATGTCACCTTGGTGTGCCACACAGCCTGGGGTAATCCGAAGGGACAGACAGTGCACAGCAAAGGAGAGCAGTGGGCACGGCCCTGTGTCCTTCCAGGTGCACCTCATTTTGCTGGGGCTTCTCCTACCCACAGCCCTCTGCAGTTTGGTCTCCTTGTTTCTGCTCTTTCATGTACAAGAAAGTTACTGAAACAAAATCTCTACCATAATGTTTATTAAATAGTAATTTTAAAAGGTTTTTATACAAATCATATAAACACAGTTTTATTTTTTGTTTCATTTTGTTTATCTGTTACACCAAAGAATCACAGTAAAAGCTCTTTAAGTCCGCAAGTCCTGGCTCAGCCAGTAAATGGTCAAATACCTTGAACTGCAAACCTTGGAAAATTTCCATTTCTGCATATAATTTCTTAATGGTTTAATTCTCGTGCTCACCTCCGGCACCTTCCCACAAAATGAAGTCACCCAGAACTACAGCCCGCCCATTAGCAACATGTCCTGCCATGGGAAGCCTGTGGAGGCAACAGCCCATTTAAGCAAAGGCATTAATGCCGATTTTTTGTTTCTTTGCTGAATTTCACAGAGGGAATTGCAATCAGCAAACCTAATCTATTTGCAGAGGAGGACACAATGAATTGAATGCACTGATGACTTTTCCCCCTCCTCCCTGTTGAAGTTACAATCAAACACAGTTTTCCGTATAACAGTAAAGCACCCGGCAGAGGTAAGTGAGGTATTGGCTGTGCAGCATTATCGGCCTTGTCTCGCCTGGCGAGCTCACACGTGGGCCCTGCCCCAGCTGCCAGGGGCGAGCGGGACGCGTGGGCTGGGCGCTTCGCTGGGCCCATGCCACCTTAGTGCCAAGGTCAGCAGTACTCTCCTGCCCCAGATCAAGAGATACATTAACACGAGTCAGTCCCACGGAATAAGTCACATACACGATACATACAGAGAATTCACGTGCGTGTGCAAACACACTATTTCTGAATATATGTATATATGAACTCTTCTCTCTGTACGCCTACTAGACACCATAACATCACCTTTTTAATTATATATTTTCACCTATTGTTTGCCTAAGTTGGTTTTTCTACTGTATGGTCCTTTTCCATTCATCCTTCCCCTCTCTGGTGATTTGATGGGGATAAAATCATTGAGCAGCAGCAATCCAGCTTTGAAATGGTCTGGTACATTTCCTCTCACTGCCTCTGTTTCTTTTGTACAGGAAAATACCCCAGTGGAATTTGTCTGTGAAAAACGCCAAAAGAAATAAGGTGATTCGAAAGGAGAATCAGAGACACATTTACTGCTGTTTTTGTTGGGTGCACAGTGTGAATTAAAAAAATGAAAGCCTTTGTGTGTGCGCATCTCTGCGTGTGTGTACGAACCGTGGATGTTCTGATGACGCAGCTGCTGTACCTGCTCCCCCAGTACACGTGCACCTTTCTTACAGCAGAGAAGGGTTTTTTCCCCTAAAATCTTGTTGTCTGAGGGAGCTCTTCATGAAATACTAGACAAATGTTCCTATTGCCACAGTACCAAGGAGCAGCTGTGGCACTGCACATGTGCCCATGCTCATCTCCTCTCCAGATGTTGCTTGTGTGCCCAAACACCTGGACTCCTGCAAGATGTGTTTGTGGGGCTGGGCAAACTGAGTTTCACAACACATCACACCTCTGTCAATCACAGTTGGTAAAGAAAATAATGCCATCCCTAACCCAAACTACTTGCTGTGTAAAATGTAAAAATCAGGACATGCCAGGTATTACCAAAGAGCCCCTGGAAAAGCAAACCCGGTGTGACAGAAAGGTTTCTTTTTTATGTATATGCAAGCTGATAGAGGTGATCCATTTGTACTGGACTGGAAATGAAGGCATTGGTTTGGGGTTCAGTATTTCAACCCTTTTTCTCCATTCAGTTGTTTTCACAATACTCCGCTCCCACAGCACAGTGGTAAGTGGAGAGGTACCAGCTGCCACACAATGTAGCCAGACCATTTGAAAGTAGAAGGACCAGATTTCTGCTGAGCTCTAACCAGCAAAGAGTGGTGAAGAAGAGCATTTTGTGGGGAAGGATGAAGGCCTCCCTTGCTGTTTGCTACAGCACTGATCATTAGCTGGAGGAAAATACTTCTAAGGCACTTGTTCAAAGTAAAAAAAAAAAACAACAACATAGCTCATAGATAGAACTTGGGGTTTTTGCTACTGAACAGGAGCAGCACAGCTTTGCTCCAAAGGGGATGGGGCAGCAGCTGTTTGGTCCAGTGATGCTGATGGCACCAGCTCACACCCTCAGCTCCAGGGAGAAGGGAGCACCAGGAAGGTGAGGGGGTGCCAGTGGGCACCATGGCCAGGCTCCCCAGGGCTGTGGGCATGGCTGCAGCCTCCTTCCCTGTTCATTTTCCCTTCCTGGCACTTTGGAGAGGCCTCAACACTGTACCTCAAGTCAAACCCCAAGTGAAGCCCCCTTTCCCAAAGCCATTGCCTAAGTGCCAGCAACCTGACAGGCTCTATCTTTTGTTTGCTGCAATTTTCTCATTATAGCAAAAAGAAAAATGGCAGGCTCAAGAGGGGTGGGAGATTCAAATAAAGGCCTTCCTGATGAAGGCCTCAGCTGTTGCAATCAAAGATCTGGAATTAATAAATGGCTCTTATTCACAAATCACTTTAAGGCTCTTCAGCTTCTCTCAAAGAGGTGCTTCTACACATAGGGTTTCCCTTCTATTTTCTTTCTTAATGATTTCAGAAAGCACTGTTGTTACTGTTGACAGTAAAGCCAGTATCCCACCTTTCCCCTGCTACCAGGAGAAGGAAAGTTGAAGGTAACAACATTCTTCCATTTTCAGGACTGCAAACTGCAGCTTCCTGTTCTTAGTGTGAAGTGCACAAATCTCAATAATGATATCTGGACGGAGTCTAAAATGGACAGGGGCTCCGTGTGTGTGTGTGTGTGTGTGTGTGTGTGTGTGTGTGTGTGTGTTATTTCTAAAGAAATCCCTCAGCCTTCTCAGCAAGTTACCAGAGAAAGGAGGTGGGAAATAACAATCAACATTTAGTTTCTTACATCCAAAAGGTAAACCAGGCTCCCTCACCACATCCCAGCCACTCACATCAGCAGAAAATGAAGATGAACCAACAAACAAGGGGCTCAGTAACCCCTCTCACCCGGCACAGTCTGGTTTGCAGGAAAGCCACTTGGTCGTGGTGGAGTGTGACCTGGCAACAAGACCTGGTGGCAGGAGCACTGCCTCCCCTCACTCCTGCTCCCCTTGTTTCCTGTTATGGCATTCAGTTCCCATAGAAAACAGCAAAAGAAGTACCCCCCTGCCAGCCCACCTCACCAGGCACAATGCCAAGGGTGATCCCCAGGCACCCATCAGGCCTCCGAGCAGCACTTCTGATGGTTCATCTTCACCTTGTGCTTGATGCCATCGTACAGTTCGAAGTTGTAGTTCTCCAGTGTGGTGGAGCTCCGAGAGGATAGCCCAGCGTATGAGCACGTGCAGTAGAGGAGCAGACCAGCGCAGATGGCCCCAAGAAGGACACCAAGGGAGCTCATTGCTATAATGGTCACCAGGATGGGATCCAGGGTGTAGAGCCAGCTTTTCTCTTTGTCCAGCTTCGGGGTTCCTGGAGAGTTAGTAGAGAACAGTGTGTCGTTCCTATCCGATCCAAAGTAATCTGCAGCAGAACGGGCACTTATTATCCAGGGATCACTTTTTATTTCCCTCTCGCCTTTATACGTTTCTTACTTGGAGCTGTGATGGCTTTACAAAAGCTAAAGTATATATATGGGAATATCTCAGCAGGATTCACTAACCCAGATCTAGAAATATTGCGAAGCACCAAGTTACCAAGAAAGTTAGGTACCCTGATTCACTTTTAGACATCAGACTGTTGACATAGCATACAAGCATTTTACACCCACTGAAACTCTGGCCCTTCCAGTGCCACTAGGTTCAAAACTATGGAATCAATCTGTCACCGGTCTCAGACTTAATTTTCTTCATTTACAAGTCAAAATGCCATGCAAGCAGGAATTAATGCTTAAAAGATCAGTTTCACTTGTCCTAACACAAATACAATATATTGACTTTGCAAGGTTGCTGGCTGTTGAAAAAGGAAAACAGGAAAAGAAAACCAATGCCTTTGAACACTAAGCCACCACTTCAATGTATGTTCTCAAGTGAGTTCTAGCTCCTAACATTACTAAAACTGAGGTTTGTGAGTAATTTTAGCATCTGATAGTGAAACACATGCTACCACAGCTGAATTGTCCATGTGGCATTTGGATACCAACCTGGATCATCGTTGTCTTCGAAGTCTTGCTCAGAGCTTGGGAAGTCATCCTCCATTCTTGGGAAGTTTACTAGAACAACAAAATGGGAAGCACTGTTTATTAAAAGAGGCCTTCTGGGGGCATCATTGCCACTGGCCACCAGATGGTGAGACTGGCCAGAAGAAAGTAATTGTTAAACTGCTACATGGCTTTTCCATGTGGAAGGAGGAGGAGCTCTTTTTCTTCCCTTGGCCAAAGTCAATGAAGGCTCTTGCACACTTGAGAGAAGAGGATCTTCACACTACATCACATTTCACAACCACCAAATCATCAGCTTTTAAGAAGAAAAGAGACTGAACGAAAAGCAAAGAAACTAGACAATTTGAATAGCACTAAAATATTGTCACTGCTGCCTCCATAATGGCCATAATTCACTATTAACATGCTCACGGGTATTACCCTTGCACCTTTGAATAGGATCTTAGTGCCTGTCGTTATTTGCCACTAATGCTGGATCCATTTAGCACACACTCTACTTTTCATCTTTTCCCATATGTCTGACTGGATATAGAGCTTCAATGACCCAGTTCCTATTTGAGTTTCAGATAAATTCATAGTAATTTGAGGAATTTATGTATCTTCATTATATGTTTTAATGCAAAAGCTGGCTGAAATGGAGAGAGAGGCAAATGGGTGTCCATATCTAGGCCCTTATGTTAACATTTCCCTGGACCAAATTCCTTTTAATGGTGACATTTCTTTCTATTGTTCAGCATAGAGCAAGGACGAGTAACCAAATGCACATATTATAATCTGAGCAGAAGTAAGTAATTTTCATGTGCAGTCTTCCTATAATTTTCTCTGCATACAGTTACCATGGCTCTTTTCCACTTTTCCAAAAGAAAATGTCTTTTCGTTTCAATCTGTGAAGAGTTTTCAAAGCTGACTGTAACTTGGGGTCCTCAACTGAGAAGGTGTCTAGAAATGATCAGGAATGCAAAAAATCAGGGACTAGAAAGCGATAGAAGTCACACCTTGGAAGTAGTTGCGGTTGGAACCAAGATTACTTTATGTCTTGCGCCAAAATGTCAAGAAGACTTTAAAGAGGTAACTTATAAACAACCAAAACTAAAGATTGTAACTTGTACCTAACATGTGGCTAAAAAGCCACATGCAAAGAAATTACTCAAAACCTTACGAAGGAATATTTCTGCATACTTGCATGGATATTTAGGACATGAAAAGGTATCCTGAATTGTCAAATACACTTTTTTGCTATCCCAGACAATTGTGTCAGGCAATCCATGCCAATGACGTTTTAAGGTTCACTTCCAAAGCGGAGTCTCTGCTGAAAGCCATGCTGCCCCAACATCACCTGATCCCTGATGGCAGCGATCCTCTGCTGGTATTAATGATACCCTCTTGTTCCTCGGGCAGAATTGTGTCTGCACCCAAAGAATTAAGGGATTTCTTTGAATCTGCAAGTGAACCTGGCAACGGAAGGCTCGCAGCCCAACACTTGCCCCTCCTGCCAATGAGTTCTGTGAGTCTAGTGAGTCAGGTAGTTATGCTGTCTCAAGGCTGCTGGTACCTTATCAAAGAAACACAGGTGCACACTGCCTTCTGTAAATCCTCACTTCAGCGGCAAATTCACATGATTTCTCAACAGTTCTCGAACTGACAGGGCCAGATGGCAACATCTTAGGGCTGGGAGAACTGCCTGAGGGCCTCTTGCAAACATTTAGAACCAAACATGTGGAAAAATAACTTGCAAAGCAGTTCACACGTGGAGACATCTGAACTGCTAGCCACCCATTGGAAGACAAGCAGTGAGATTTGCCATCCGTGTCATCCACACAACCCTACACAAACTGTATGTTGCTCAAAGATGAGCAGAGGTCGAAATTAGATGACAGTCTGCCCAAGGAGTCCATGTGTGGAGAAAGGCTGTTGGAAGTCATTTGACATTCCATATTGTAGCTGCTCTAAATTTTGTGTGAGAACAAGCTAGAGATTTGATCCTTTTGTAATTTCCCAGGGTAACCTTGAGGGAAAAGCCAGAAATAAAAAAGTATTGGTTAATCAACACTTTCAAAAGAACACCAGTTCTTCCAGCCTGAAAGGAAGGAGCACTGGGAAAACTTGAAAAGAGAGAACATTTATACAAAAAGCTCAGCCTAGAATCTGTTTACTCTTCTAGTGATTTGCTCAATTCCCCATGCTAATACAACTCTTAAGTCCTGCTTAAATGAGATCTTCCTACTTGCCCATTTTCCTTCCTCCTCAGGCCCTCATTTTTCTGTTCCCCACATGCCATTTCATTGCTATTTGATTGTATGTTATCATGCAGGGCTCTACACCCTCTGGAAAGCTTTAGAAAAATATAATTCAATGTTTCTTTTTCCATTCTGGGGCTTCTTGAGTCATTAACTGAATCAGCTCAGGCTGTGTGGGCGTCTGTGGGAATTGAAGCTGGTGGTCTCAGTTCAGTTCTGAATGGAGATGATTTAGGAATCTAGCCTGTCACAGAATCTAGCCTGCTGTTTGTCATCAATTAGGCTCCTTTGGGCCAAGTCTCAGCAATATTGTCACAAGTGGAACAGGCCACAGAAGGCAACTCCCTTAGAAAGTGGTCCTCAGTAAAGCCCTGCAAGGTGGTGGGCAGAATGGGAGAAACATGCATTGCTCTGTGTTGTGGAAAGCTGCTTCCTTAAAGGGCAGATTTCAGGCACAATTTACCTTGCATTTTAAAAAGGAAAAAATATTCTGGAGAAAGGTAGTCAAGAAAGTTAGGGGAAAACTGTAATTAAATATGAGAAATTATTTCTTCTGAGTGAGAGGCCATTTTTAAAGCCCGTGTGTCAAATGATGGCTGTGAGCACCAAGCCAGTCATGGCCAAAAGATGATATTAGCAATGATGCTGGAAACAGCCGGATGCCAAGAAAAGCTGCTATCTGTTGGATCTGAGAGCACTGCCAGCTAAAAGGCTAATTTATGGGACCAGAAAAAAAGATAAAATTCTAATCAGATAAGGGCTGATTTAAGTGCCATGTTTGTATGAACTCACATGGAGGGAGAGCAGAAGAGAATTAGTATTTCCAGAGATTAAAGAGTTTCAGTGTACATCTGTTTTAAAATAGGAGCAGGGATGGGAGGGATTGTGCCAGGGTGGACAAGGGGGGCAGGAGAACAGATACGGTTCTCTGGTGTCCCACTACAGACATACACATGCCTTTTGCAGGAAAGCTCTCCAAACCTGCCCAAGGCAGCTCACCTCTCCAAAGCTCAGCTCAGCATCTCTTACGGCCTAGCACCTACTTCCCACCACCACAGGTGCTCAATGCCAGCCCTCCTGCATGGGCTTACCAGCAGCAGCACCACCTCTGGCAGAGACTTCCACACCAGGCCAAGAGCTATTGCTTTGGAGAGAACACCCAGCCCTGATTGCTGGAACCTGGAAACATTCTTCCAAGGCACAAGACAACTGTCAAGAAAAAAATTGCTGTTTCTTTCTAGCCTTTGTCTGGTTTAAGTGCAGGCACCAGGTGCTGTCTCCTGCCAGGTCAGTGAGGAGAGCTCAATCACCCTCGGGCAGAGCTCTATCACCTGGCATCTCTCTCTACACAACAGGCATTTACAGATTATCTGTAGTCCCTCTTGGAGTCTTTCTGGCTGAACAAAATGGGCCTCTCAGCAGAAGGTGCCTTTCCCAAACAGTATATCAAACTTGCAGCAATTTCCAAATCTTAGTATTGCCTGCCTTGAGCCACTCTGGCACAGGACAGCCTGGCCTGGAGAGCACCCAGGATGCACTCCCACCATCCCTGTGCTCCTGCTCCCCACTTTCTGCAGGGGCCCATGAGCTCTGGGGTTGAAAGTGATGCACCAGGTGATGGGTGCTTTGTGAGCTCTGCTCCCTACAGTCTTTCATTCCCAATAATATCTGTGGCTGTGCCTGCTGGGACAAAAAAGCAGAGTGTGTAGGAGAAAGAAAAACAAATTGCTGGTTTTGGGGAAATCAGCAGCACATGGTTGTTTCCCCACTGTGGAAAGGACTTGAGGGCAGTCAGCTACATGCTCACCCCCCTCTCCTGCTGCTACAACATCTCTCTTGGCTAGTGCTATCCTGACCAGTGAAGGGAGCGTGGGAGGTACACTGCTGCTCTTTTGCCAAACAAGTGCCCATGAGGGTCTGAAACATTAAACACAGCCAATGCCAGGAAAACGGGGTCAGAAATTGCCATTTCTCAGTCTTGGCATAGAGAGACAGAGCTCCGGCTCCGCTCTCATCCTTGGTTTTCTCTCTTTGCTCATTCCCAGTCCTTTTCTCTCCACAGCAATAGTGTGACTCCAACACACATCATTTTGTTTTGACACAGCAGAGCAGCCGCCGTGGCCTCGCCTTGACACCGCTCTGCTTGGCGGCTGCGCAGCGCTGCTCCTCTGGCTGGGAGCCCTGGGGGCTGGGGGTGACACCTCCCACCCTCGGCAAATGGAGAAGCACTTCTCAAAGCAGCAGCACAGGCTCCAGGCAGAAACACTCCCTCTGCATCCCCCATTGCTCTATTTCCAGCTGAAAATCCACCTCACTTCTCTCTTTCCCACTCCTCCAGAAACACAGGACTACTTTAGTTTACAGAAGGGATAAATCCCTGCCAAATTTCAAATTAAAACAGTGCTTTGGCTACAACTGAGCATTAAAGAAAGCAAACAAGCTGCCACTCCCTGGCCTGGCCTCCCTCTGCAGTGCAGGAGCTGCTGGACCTTATTCTCAGATTGCCTTGGGGCTGCCCTGGTGGTGGCCAACTGTGCACACCTCAGACCACCACAGAACCATTGTCAAACTGGGGGCACGGGTGAGCCTCTTGCAATCCTTGGGCTTCCCATATGAAGATAAAGTGGGAGAGTATGGCTGGGCAGGTGAATACTCCCCACCAAAAGCACTTGGAGACATGAAGCTAGGCTTGGTGTGGAGGTGGCCATGAGCAGCAGCTATTTCCAGCCCTGGTGCTGCCCTCCAACATGTGGCACCTGGCCCTGCTGCACACATGGCAGATGGCCAAGGTGGCTACTTGCCAAACCTTCCCTGCAGCAGACATACCCTGTTGCAGCCTGACCCCTTCTCCAGCCCCGTTTTTGCACCTCTCCTCAGCAGCGGCAGCAGGCCAGGGAAACAGTGGTGGTGGCAAGTGTGTGTGTACGGTGTGACTGTGGCATTACACAGTGTAATCCTCTCCCTCTCAGCTCTGCACAAGCTGGGTAAGGAGTTGACACACGGGTTCTGTGCTCCGTGCTGAGCTCACCTACCCCAAACCCAGCATCTCCTCAGCACAAGGGCAGCACTGTCCTCCGCCACCGCCACACAAGGGCTCGGAGCTGGGGCAGAAGCTGGCAGCTCTGTGGCATCCTGGTATGTTTATCACCCTCCCCTTGTTGCTGTTTGTTTTTACAGTGCAGTGGCTAACGACACGATTCCTCAAACTGGCAGTCACGCCTGCAGCCTCTGCTAAGAGCCGCCAGAGCCACTGATGGAGGAGCTGTGGCGGAAAGCCAAGCGGCTGTCCAAGCTTGCCTCGGGGCCTCGCCTGCTGTCTGCACGCCTCACTCTGCCGCCCTGACATGGGTAAGTGGGGGCTGGCCCTGGTAAAGTCAGTAGGTTTTCTCAGGGTTTCTAGAGGAACAAAAATCCAAACATAGCCCCATGCACAGCCTGGTTTCTACCTTGCTCCCTTGCACGTGGCAGCAGAGGCATTTCCATCAGGCCAGGAAAAGCCAACCTCGCCCCCACAGCCTGAAGGGAGAGCAAGCAGCGCTGGGGTCCCTGTGCCAAGTGTCATCCAGCAGGTGCCTGCCCTGGCAGGAGACTGACCCAACTGTGCAGCCGGTCCATCGGCTTTGAATGAGCTTTGCAGCCTGCTCCTGCCCGATCAGCCATCTCGGGCACGCTGACATTGCCAAGGCACAGCACAGCCCTTCCCATGGCACCCTTTGCTTTGCTTTGCTAGGTCAGTGCTCCCTCTCCCACATCCCCATCAGGCACTGGCTTTGCCCCAGTGCTTACAAAGACTGCCCATGGACCCCCTTCTGCTCCTTCAACACAACACCAACTGTAGAGATAAGATAAAAAGATTGACACTATCACAGCACGTACTACCAGGGAACCACACCCAAAGCCTCCCCATGACACACAGGACACAATGCTGTTGCCTGAAAAATAGAGCCCCCACTGCTCCCCCCAAAAGTTTTCCTCCTTTTTTTTTTTAGTAGACACTTAAATGCTTGAAGTTACTTGCAGAAGAGTTTGCATGAAAATCACACTAAGCTGTATTTATTTCCTTAAACAAAGCATGTTAATTTTAGCTGCTTTCTTCCCTAGGATGTGCTGCAGCCTGAGCAGCACCCAACTCTCCGGCCAATCTGTCTGTGGCGCACGTAAGGAATAATTAATCCTGAACGATTTCTCCCTTTTCGTCTGTTTACTTAACAGAATTTTTTTCTTCCTTGTTGGGAAGCCATCAGTCAGTCTCTCCCTCCCTGTTTTTCACATGTGCATATTTGTTTTGAATTTTGCTTGAACAGTCGCTGAAGTGTACAAAATGCAAATTGCAAGTGTAATTTGCTTTGCTGTACAATTACAGAAAAAAAAAAAGCCCTCTCCCAAAAAGGCAGCATGGGTCCTCAGCTTTGCTTGTGTTTGAATAGCCAGTGTGAGGGATCACATTTGAATTATTTTTTTGTTGATGGCCTGAATTCCTAGTAAAGTCAGGAAGTTTCATCGCAAAGCTGAGCTTTATGCCAGGGTAAAGAATATGAGAGAAGGAAAATAAATGAAGGAGGGAAGGAAAAACCTCTCAGACTGGCAGCAAAATATATTTCACATGAAATGTGATGCTGCTGACTCTGCTGAAGGGGTAAAAGGTGCACCTAGGGGAGATGGGAAGCAGAACTGCTGTAGCAGAGGTCTCTCTAATCAGTTGGGAGCACTCAGGTGGAGGGATAGCAGGGGACATACACCTGTCCAAACACTTGGTGCTGTGGCAGACAGGCTAGTCCTGGACAGGCCCCTGCACAGTCTGACACGCAGAAACAGGGACTGTACAGAAGAGGAAAGCATTGCTATTTTCATTATTAATTTTGGTAATGGCTTATCCGTTTTTTGCTGAGCTCAGGGACAGAGTGCGGCTCAGCTGAGCTGGCAGCCAGGCCAGCCCCAGGGGCCCTGAAAAGTCGGATGTCTTGTCTCCAGGGGCCCCAGCTGGAGAAATTCTGCATAATCACACTGAGCAATTTAGCACTTAGGCAACGCTGGTGAAATCCCCAAACAATCCCAAGAGTCGGTCCAGCCTCCCAAAACTCCCATAAGAACTGGTACAAATGTAATGTATCTAAAAGCTGCTATTAATGGCTCAATCCTGAGTACAGCGAGGCAGGGAGCACACAGCAGCTGTGCTGCTGGGAGCTGGGTCTGCACGCAGCAGGAACTGGAGCTTCACTTGGCTAAAAGGAATATCCCTGATGTTCCAAAGAGTTTTGAAACTCTGCTTTGCTTCAACCAACAGCATTCTCATTAGCAAAGAAAGAAGAAGAAAGAAAAACCCCAGATATTTGTATAAAAATATCATCATTTTATTACATTCCACACAATACATCTTCAAAGAATTTCAAATTCCACAAGATATTTTTCACACACAGGCAACTGGGCAACGCTGGGGATGTCAGGGCTCAAGGATTAGGGGAGAACTGGGAGTAAAAATCTCGAAGTGACCTTCTATTTTGTCTTTGGTGATTTTGGTTTGAAAGACAGGGTGCCACATTCTCCTCTCTGACACACCCATGCACACTTGCTAAGTCTGTGGGGGTGAACCTGGTCAAAGTGAGATCATTTGAACTAGGGAGCCTAAATTGACTTTGGAAATGGGACAATATCATCTGCTGACATGGCTTGGGCTGACCTGAAAATGCAGTAAGCATAGTCAGTATTTCACATCTGTTTTAATTTGCAGCTGACCGAGGGGGATGGGATTCCACATCCCAAACCAGATGCACTGCAACACCAGTGCTGTGTGATGAGAAGGCTCACGGTGAAAGCACCCTGGCCCTGGAAGCCCCCCTCCAGGGACCTTTCAATGGCACTGTCTTACAGGTTGCAGGAGCTCCCTGGGTCCATTCTGGCCCTGTGGGATAGGCATGTCCCTGCTGCTCTCAAAAACCTCATGGGAGCCAGGCCTGGGTGCAGTGGTGCCCAGAGCACCCACCACGCCTAATGCACTCACCATGGCACATTGCCCTGGGCTGTTCTGCACTCCCTGCTTGCTTTAGACACTTGCTGCTGCAGCTGAGAGGATCCCACTGAAATCTGCTATGAAACCAGCATAGGGAACTGAAACTGGCTACATGAATTAAGGCAAGGAGGGGGATAGAGTGACACCCCCATCCCCTGGGGATAAGGGCTATGCTGCAACAGGGACCAATACCACTTCAGCACAGTTTGTATTTCTACTTTTTCCCAGACCAAAAGGCAGCTCAACACTGCAGGGAAGTTAACAGAGCTGCTAACCTTGTTTCATTTTATGCAATATTAATGGACAAAGGAGGGATGGGCACTATCAAGTTTAGAAGGGGGGGAGGGAATCTGATCACTCATCATAGATGGACACAAACAAGATGGAGAACCTTGCTCACTGGAGGTACTTTTTTGCCTGCAAACAGATTAGGGTTAACAATTCAAACCACTTTTGCATGTCATCATTCAGTAATTTATATAAGGCATTTCCACTACAAGACACTGGGCCATTCAACAGTCGGAGGCATGTGGAGGCTCCTCCTCGCCTCCCCAGTTAAAGCAGCAGCAATAGCTGGGCCCCCCAGCTGCACTGGCTGGGCTTGGCTTGCTAGATGTTACTGGCGCTCTAAGGAAGCAGAACATTAGCAAACGCAAAACTGACATTCTAGAAAGCCAACGGGCAATTTTTATGATTCAGCAGCTATGGATTGGGCAGAAGGAAAAAAAACCAAACCCAGAGAGAGTAACTATACTGTCCCTTGAACATTTCTAGCAGAAAGACAAGGAGGAGCCCTCTCCCCCTTCCCCAAGTAAGAGCAAAACCATCAGAACCCAGAGCGAGGATACTTATTAAATAAATAAACCTTCAATTCTCAAGAAACTACAGTATTTAGCATCCACTAAGAACTGCTGAAGTCTATGTGTTATCCTAAGGCTGGCTTTAACAGATACAAACAAAACATTCATTATGAGCTTCTCTGATATAAGGCAACTTTAAATAGATTCACTTGCAGGTGGGGGAAGAGGAGGACTTCCCCTCCCTCTTCCAAACAATGGCTGTGTTATCATGTTGGCTGCAGAAAGAATAAAATGGAGAGATCTTAATTTTTGCACGTCTATGGACCTCTCTAGGATTCTTCTAGCCATCTGAGGTGGACATTCCTACTGTCCAGCCTGGCCTCTTCTCAATTTGCACCCAAGACATTAACACTATCAAACAAGAAACCCAGCCAAAGCTAGATAAGGCAACAAAAAAGCATTGCTCTCTTCCCCAAGTAAACAAATTAGGGCATTCACCACAAACACGTCCCAGACCTTCCAGGGAGGAGGTGGGAAGGAGGGAAAATTAACAACAACAACAACAAAAACAAAAATAAAAGCATTCCCTGTGCAAGTAGAAGCAACAACAAGCAAAGTAAAAAGGGGCTGTTTCTAAATATACATTCAGTCAGTCAGACACACACAGTCCCGTGCACACTCACACACGCAGGTTTAGCACACGCGCACGAGCCTCACACACAAGCTTCCAGGCTCACCATCAGGTTCCCTTGCAGGTTGCCTACTGGGAGGAAGAAAAAAACCCAAAGCCCAAAGAGGCTGACCAACAAAAAAAATACTCCCCAAACAAACACAACAAAACAAAATAACCCCCCACCTGACACCCCAAGTATCCTTGAAAAGTAATAGAAAGGGAGCATTCACTTCTGAAGTGAAGGGGCGGTGTGTCTCTTCTGGCGATCCAAGATGCAGCATTAGTTTAGAGTTTGTAAAAGATTCGGGGAGGGCTGGGGGATGGAGAAGGGGTGGAGATACCTAAGAGTTCACACGAATGCTAGGTAAGGAAAAAAGTGCAAAACTGAGGCAACGTATTTGAAGTCTTAGTTTCTGTCTGTCTGTCTGTTTTGTGTTTTGTTTGCTTTCTCGTTCCTGTTCGGCTCTCAGCAGCGCAAGCTGGGGTCTTGCTCTAGTTTTATGGTTAGGGTGGGCTCCACGGCCACAGGGGCCCCGTTGGCATAGTGGGAGGTTTTGTAGGTGATGGAGTGATCACTCTTCTTGGCCGCATAGCGGAACCGGTGGTAGTGGAGCACAAGGGCCAGCGCGACGGAGACCAGCACCACAACAGCACCTCCGGCGGCAATAACGTAATACCAGTAGGCTGGGATGGGCTGCACTGACACCGTGTCCACTGTGGGCTTGGTCCCTGGCAGGAGGGTTGCCCCTGGGGAGGAGACACAGAACAGGGTTGCTAGGTGGGAGGCATGCAGACGCACAAAAAGAAACACACATGCTTTCAAGAGTACAGCACGGAGCAACACGAGGTCCCACAGCCGCCTCCAGATACAGGGCGTGCTCCTTAGGGGAGGGCACAGCCTGGCATTTGCTGAGGGCAAATTCAAGGGCCTTTCTCTTCCCTTTTAATTAATCAGGCTGCCTGTATCAAAATACAAATTCCATATGCACTGTTATTACTGTTATTTCTGGCATCAATGAATGTTTTTTTCCCTTCTTTATTTTGGCCATCTCCAGATCAGCCACCTGGTTTTGTCTCCACATGGCAGATGTTGTCAAGCAGTGGCAAAACACATCACGTTCGTAATTGGAAGAAAACCATAATTTCAGATGGCCGAGGAAGTTAACACAGGAGACTGGGAAAGAGATTACAGGCAGCAGCATTTGTAATTTTTACTGAAAAGACAGAGAAGTAGTTCTCTGTCTGAAAGTTCTCTGCACACAGGTCTAGTCTCACTAGGTACCCCATTCACACACCTACACAGATTTCCTTACTATTTCTTGAAGTGAGAAAGGATGGATATAATTATTTACAGGGCATGGGCTGCAAAATTCAATCCAATATTCAGACAAGAAACTCATGCTCTCTGCAGCTTCAGCAAGCCAGGACTATGAATTCATGCTGATAAAGCAACGCACCTCGGGAGGGCTGGAAAAACGACTGCCTCCCTTGAACTCACGGGCAGGCAGTGCCCGGACTCAGCGATGGCCACCCCTTCCTCCTCCTGCAGCTGTGGCGTGCTGCAGGGCACGGCTGCCGGGCTGCTGTCCCTGGGCAGGTCACACCAGGACAGCCCTGCTCGCATCTGCTGCTCAGGCTGGCCCGCAGAGCCTCTGCACACCCGCGCCTCCGGCAGCACCGGGGTCTGTGCACGCCCACGGCAGGACCGCTCTGCGCTACTGCTCCTGCACACACTGCTCTCACCTCCCCAGCAACACTCGTGGGGGCGAGCTGTAAATAACTAGTGAGGGATGTATTTTTGCACCACGTTTATTTACTGGTTACTTCAAGGGGGCCGCAGTCCTCAGGAAAACTCTCAGGAGGGTTTGCTCTGCTGCTGGACACACTGACCCCCCTCCTGTGCTCACCCTCTCCTCCTGGCCCTGGCTGGCTAGTGGGGGGCAGCCCCCGACTCGGTGCTGGCAAGCAGAACTTTGGAGGCTCCCAGGTTTGGTGTCAGCACATTGTTGAGTTCTGTGCTAACTAAACTCCAGCTTGGTTTCTTGAGCAGACTTGGAGGACGCCAAGGGGAAAATACAGAACAGTGCAGGATGCATTCAGCTTTGCCAGCAGCAAGGGCATCTTGCAGCACAACCTCTGCTCTCCCCTAACACTCCCTAACAGCAGAGTCACTGGCTGAAAATTTGGGATGGCAACGGCTTTGCTGCTAGTGACACAGGAGATGAGGCAAAATGATGGTTCCTCTGACACAAAGCTTTTCTCCCATCCCCATTCCCCAAAACCTGGGCCTCAAAACCTGGGCACAGGGACCAAAACCAAGAATGAACACTGCATCCAGATGAATAGCTACAACAACAACAAAAAACCACCTCAAAAGCTAGAAAAAAGCCACACAAGCAAGACAAATTCTGCTTTTACAGAGCAGGAGGCTGGGAACCACCCACATGTTTGTCATTGTAGGCAAGAAATTCGGATGTCTCAGGAGAAGCCTAACTGCCAGATATGCTGCTCTCAACCTGTCTCACCCCAGCTGCTCCTCGCCATCAGGAGTGGGGGTGGCCATGTCCCTCCCGCCCCCCCAACAGTGCCCACAGAAGGGGGATACAGGCTGGGCTGTGTGTTGAGGATGGTGAAGGTAGGGAGCAGGCAGCTCTCTGACCTCCTTCCCTAACTCTGCTGGCCATGCTGGTGTGGGGGAATGAGAGCAGCACATCCCTGTGCCCCCGCCAAGCAGCTGCTGCCCCTCACCCGGCTGCACAGGGGTGGCAGTGTGGGACATCCCATGGGGGCTGCTGCCAGCTCCCTGTGAGGCTGAGCATGTTCAGTGCTGCCTTGAGCCCCACTGATAACCCCCCACTGTCTCCCTCTGCAGATGCAGCTGGCTGAGCTGGCCCAGACCTGAATGTGGCCCACCACCATCCCCGATGGATCAGCAACACCTCTCCTGTGCCTGACAGCACGGGGATGCAGGGCTGACCCCCACGGATATTGTGGGGCTGCTCACTGTGTAGAGGCCACTTGTGTTTACACTCGGTGACAGTCTCTGCTTACACAGCACCTCGTTCCAGTGAGAGATTTACAGACAAACAGCTTCTCACAGCACTGATACGCACCAGGTCCCTTGGTGGGAGTGGGGGTGAGGAGAGGGGCAGGTGTGAGGGGTGACAACAGCTCCTGCGTCTCAAGGGAGAGGGAAGAAGGCTTCCTTCTGGTGGCTGTACATTGCCCAGTGGAGGGCTGAGTGTACAAAGGGTGGGTCTGGACAGAGAGGAGCACGTGCCATAGTGCCCAGCCCTCTCCCCTTCCCCATGCACCTCTGCTCTCTGCCAGCCTGGGGATGGAGGGAAGCAGTATGATGTACTGCAGATGATCCTGCTTGTGGGAAAGATCCCAGGGGGAACTCAAGCTGGCTGCAGCTTCAGGACAGCCCCTGCTTGGCCCTGACCCACTCCAGATGTCCCAGCCAGGGCTTCCAGCACAGGGGGTGGTGCAGAGCCCTTCCTCAGCCCCCGTTTCCGCACTGCATGGTCTTGCTGAGGAGATAGCAGAAGTCTGGAGAGTTCATTTAGCAACTGAAGTCATTAAGGAATCACACTCAGTTGTCTCTAAGCCCTAACGAAGCCAATTCCCAACATTAATGATTGTTCTTCCTTACACTGCCAGCCACTAAATATAGCTGCCCATCCACTCAGCACACAGAGCTGATGTTATCTGCTCTGTTTTTACTGGCTCTGCTTCCCTCTGGAAGTTTTCTGTTATATCAGTGGAAAAGTTCACTGCTCAGGGAGATGGAAAAAAAAAATCCATCTTCTTAACTTAATAATTTTTCCACTCCCCTTTGCCTTCTGCCACACACACACTTGCCCTTCCTCATTTATTCACTAGTGCTCTCATCTTAATAAAGAACTGCCTCCTGCTGTTGCTGTCAAGTTTGTGGCTGCTGTGTTTATGGCACAGCTTGGAACACCAGTCAGTGGAAACCTGATTTAATCCCTACAGGGTGGATATTTTATGTTGTTGTGCTGCTGGTGCCCACACCTCCAACCTGGCCAGGTACTGCCCCTCTGTCTTTTCAATAGGGAACACTCTATAGGGACTAGTTTTGGAGTTTTGCAGTGAGAATCAAAATCCAAAGAAGGAAAAGCAATAGTCATCTGGGGAAAAAAAAGGAGAAAATACTTTCCAGAAAGCTGCCTAGAGGGCTGCCTGCCTTGCTCTGCCACTGCCGTGTCACAGCTCATATTCCTTCCCAAAATCACTGACATTAACTGCTGTGGACGAGCAACACAGCTGGACTTTTCATAGATGACACAGATGAAAGCAAGTATTACACTCATCTAATCTGAATGCCACAAAACCAGTGTCAGTCTCAATCCCATAACTGCTACCTGTCATTGCTCCAGGGAGATATCTCTATCTTGATTTCAGGATACCCACAGGGAGAGAATCCACCAGTCCCAAAGGCAAATTCTCCCCATGGGTTTTTCTCCATGCATTCTTTGGAATACATCTCTTATTTTTAGCCTGGTATTTATCTAATTCCTTGCTTCCAGACACTTGTTGTACCCTTTAAAGGTGGAAATGCATCAATGCTCAAACGCAGTACAGTTGAAGCACACTTTCCTGGTCCTGTAAGGTCCCGACCCACTATGTGAAACATATTCCACCTACACAAATTCTCTTATTATTTGCTTTGTGATCCTGGAGCCTGTAAGGTACATATTTTCAGCTTTACTCCCAAGCCAGGAGAGGAGGGATTTGCTATTATTTTTAATGGCATCTGACTTTTTCAGCTCATCATGTAATTGCAGAAGTGGGGGCTGTAGAACATCTCAGTTATTCGTGCTTAGTTTTTTCCCTCCAGCTCCATTTTTTTCTCCAGCCAGAGACTTCTTTCCCTCATTTTACCCTCTCCTTCTGTTGGGCATGTCTGTCTCTCCCTCATTTTAATTATTATCATGTAATTGCCTCCAGTCTTCACTTCTTCATCCTTTCCCTCTGCACTTTGCCCTTTCCCAGGTCACTCCATCCCTCTGTACCTGTCATCCAGGGAAACCTTTTCAACCTTTTGCTGCAATTGCAATTGCTCCCCTGTTATGATCAATGCTAGGATGTCCTTGAGGGAGCTAGGAATGGGCAGGAGCCATTGGAATAAGCTGGCAAGTTCCAGTGGAAAGGGGAGGTGTGCCTGTAACAGCATCTGCCTGTGCTGCTCAGGGACCTCACTGTTTCTTTGCAGCCAGTGTGCCCTAGGGAACACAATGGGGAAGTGGAGGCACTCAGGCAGCAGGGCATGGGCAAAGGGGAAAGACAATCAATACGAATTAGCAGGACTTTAGGACAGACTTTAAAATAGAATGTGAAGGCCCAGAGAGAGGTTCAAACTGTAACAAGTCCCAAAAGACAAGGATGGTGTTTTCAAAATAGATACCAGACCAGGCCTAGGAGAATGTAGAGCAATGGCGGAAGTCATGAATGGTTGTGAGGCTTTAACTGTCACCTGAGAATATCACAGCAGCTTTTCAGTAACACCACAAGCCTGAATATCAGATAAATAAGCAGCCTATAAACAAGCAGAACTAAATTTCTAGTTGTTACAGTATGGATGTGGCTGTAAAACATGGTGTTAGACCCTGCACTTGTCCCTCCTGTTGGTAACACTCCACAGCCTGAATCCCCAGGGACAGAGTTGTGCATGTGACTTCAGTCTCAGTGATACTTTGCCTTCACTGCTACAGCTCCCAGTGCACACACACAGGAGAGACTGCTTTGCCCACATGGAAATACAGCTGCTTCTAGGGTTGGGCCCAGCCATATCTTACAGCTCACCAGCACAATAGGGGATGGAAAGAGTACAGATATCATGTCTCCGTCAAAGCAAAGGGCATGTTGATTGAATTGATAAAACAACTCTCAAAATTAAGGGGAGCTCCAAGTTTGCTCTTCATCACAAAACAACCCCCAGACACATTCCTGAAGAGGCAGGCAGAAAAATAAAATCCAAATTTAAAAAACAGATAAACCCCTCAGACTAAAGTGATGTCTGCAAGTAGATAGTTTTTTCCACCCCAGAGCAAGACAGACAGCACCACCCCTGAAAAGAGAGAGGCAGTTTCTTGGAGTTCCTCACCTTTTCTCCTACCCTGCAGGTTTGATCAGAGAAATGTTGGTTTCTATTCTCCAGGTTAGTATTAAAGCTGTTAAATGCACCATTTTCACCTTGTTTTCCTTTTACTTGCTGTCACCTTCAGCACTTCTCACTGCAGTTTGCTCTCTCACTTATACCTCCCAACTCCCTTCCCCTTCCAAGCAGACTGGTCCCACCTTCCTTTGCCAGCACTGAACACTGCCAGAGCATCTATGAACTAGAGAACCACCTTCCCCCACAATAATGTGAATTACTGCCACCAGATTTCACTTTTAACTGGCTACTCTTTTCTTCCATTTAAGTCAGTTGAAAACTACTCTTTACTCCTCAGCCTTCCTGTTTTGGGCTTAGCTGCTCTTCAGGAGCTAAGTGCTTCTCATGATGGCAGGTTTCCTAACGCTATTCAGTCCCAAGACAGGGGACTTGCCTGCTTGCCTGTTCCCTGTCACCTAGCAGAAGTCAGAGGATGCCATCTCCTGCTGCTGTGGTGGAGGAGGTTTAGTACGCATTTGCCATTTCAGTGCTCAGAACATTTGCTGTTTGTACAAGCACACACATTGCTTTCCTTTGATGTAAAAGCCCATGCCAACAGAACAAAACCACCGAGAGAAGTGCAGTTTTACCTGGAAAGTAGGAGTTCTCACCTGGGAAAGCTGTGATGGGTTCTGCAGAGGAAAAGGAAAGCTCATATTAGAGAATGGAGTATTACACATCAAGCCCCCAGTTCACGTGCCTGTTGATTTGCAGTGGCCAAGTGGGGCAGGCATGTGGCTGTGCCCCACAGGAGCCACTTGCTGGGAACAGCACGGGGAGCCAGCCAACCTCAGCCTGGACCATGAGAAACGCAGCCCCAGCTTGGGACCAAACAGACACAAAAAGCTTTGACTCAAACACACTTCAGAGAAAAATATGTCCGAGGGTCATTTGGATTCAGCCTGGCTGGCCTGAGTCATCCAGTGACAAAGCTTCACCTGGCCCAGTGATGAAACCCTGAAACCCCCTACATTTCCAAAAGTGGTTTTTGTTTCTGGCTCAGCTTTGGCACTGTTACTCACACGGGAACTGTGTTAATTCTGGGCAGTGATGCCCTTCTCATCTCCATCTCACAGTGACAAGAAACAAAGGCAAGTGATATTTTTCCTTCTTTCAAGATACTTTGGAGATGTAATCTATTACAAATTACTGGATCTGAAAAGCAATAATCGGTACTTACTACTGATTACTTTCTTGCAGAAGTAATAGACTTCTGATTATTTTTAGATTACTTCTGCATTATGCCTGTGAGTCACAGAAGCAGACTCTGGCTCTACTGAGTGCTATGAAATCATCACTTGGGTTCAAAATGTGAATGACACATTTGTCAAAGGAAAGAATTATTGTGACTTATTAGCGTTCTTTCATGCTAAAAAGGAATCAGATTACTTCCAAGGATTATATTTGAAAAAACAGTAGCCTGTGCTGGAGTCAGCTATTCTCATGGCTCTGAAAGAAAGAGAGCAGCACGGTATCACTACCATTTCATTATTAGTTTAGTGAAGTTGGAAATGACCCCTAAGTTATGTTAAAGTTTGCAGTGGGAGCCCTTTGCTGGAAGTGATCTGAAGCAAACAATACTTACGGGTTTTAAGATCCACATTCAACTTCCTAGACTGGGTAAAATAATTTTGTGTAGCGGTTAGGTGTGGGGTTTTGGGCTGAAAATGCTTGAAACTTTGTAATTTATTAATTCTTTTGTTTTAAACATTTTGTTATTAATGTTTTTTGCTTTGTTTTTTAAGCAAATTTTGTTAATTTGCTTAATATTAAGCTTTAGGTTCATGCGGCCCAAGATACAATAGGACTGGAGCTAGGTGAATTGCTGAACTCCAAAGAAGTTAGATAGGAAATACTATTAGTGTTAATCATGGGTCTTGCTTCTCTTTAATGCCATAGAAGGCAAGAGATTAAAACACCACTTTCAAGCCTTAAATACGAGGAATTTGACATCTGAAGTATTAGCTTCTTTGGCAGATGGGAGACCAGCAGAGTTCAAAGCATCAAAGAAATGAGGACTGACGGTGCTTAAGAGCCTCTCTGGGGCAGTCCTAGTCCTCTGTTTTATTATCAGTGCTGGTTCCTGTACCATCCTCATCCTCACCTGCCTGCATAGAGGGGAAAGCAATGTAACCAGCTCTTCCCAAGCACAGTTTGTCTGGTGCTTCCTCCCCTGAGAAACACCCCTTGGAAGAGAGTGTTTGTCCTGCTTGGGTGAGGAGGCCACTGGAAGCCTCTCTTGGTGGTGGTGAGGAGAGCAGCTTCACTGAATGAGCCCTTTCAAAGTACAGAAGGGAGAGAGGCTCTTCTCTGCTTTTTTCCATGGGCTTCAGGATGGGTCAGACAGACACTTTCTAGTGAAATACGCTTCTCCCAGGTCATGTAGAAAAGCAGGACCTCACTGCTCTGGGCAGAGCTCACTAATTAAATACTGCTGGTCCCATGCTCAACTGGGATACCTTTAAATCCACACCCAAGCTAAACGGCAGCCAGAGCCACCAGTGTGACTGCCATCAGACAGATATGCCAGCTAGAGGAAAAGTGCAGGGCAATGGCTCCATCAGCAAACTGCTGAAAGATGCTTTTTTTCCTCCTTTTTTTTTTCCCAAGTCCTCTCTGTTTTTACCTGGCTTTTAGCCTGGTTTGGGAAATGGTGAATTCTAGGGCAAAAATTTCTTTTGTTACTCTGTTAACATTGCTGTAAAACCTCTCTGCTGTTTTTTTTTTCTTATTAGAGAAGACTCCTTTTGAACTCACCGGCCCCTCTAAGTGTGTAATACTGACTGACAGCTGGCTTCTTTTGTTCAGCACTTTCCTTTTAAATTTGGTGTATGTCCTTATCACATAGAATCCTCAGTAACCCTCAGCTGCTCTTTCAGCTTTGCGTGGCAGAGACATGTGCTTCCTTCTCCTCACGCCAACGCAGGCAGAGCCCCTGTGTCCCCCAGAGGCTGTCACCCTCATTTCTTTTGTGGGCAATGAAAGTCCCAGCTGAGATCCAGAAACTCCTGGTAACTCAGCCAGGGGATGGGGGCCCACTGACAGCCTGCAAGCCAAGGCTCTCCGGCCTGAGCTGTCCCTCCCTCCCTGACCCCGGCGGGGAGCAGCACGTACCCATGCAGTTCTCCAGCGGGATGTCAGTGCCCAGCCGGATGTCATCCAGGGCCAGCTCTCCCGAGTGGCCATTGCGGATAAATCCCTCAAACACGATCTGTGGGAAATTGGGACAGAAATGTCAGTGCTAAGCTGGGAAGCAGAGTGGCTGCTGCTCCCAAGGAAAAGGATGGGAAATTTCTCCTGGCTTTCCCTGCAGACCTGTGGATCACCTGACACTAGTCCTGCTCCCTTCCCCTTTCCCAGGGAAAGCTGCTGTGCATGGACAGGTTCAACAGAGAAATCTTTGCCTGTCCTGGCCACTCTTGGCTTGCAATTTGTTCAGTCAAATGCCACTCATAAGGAATAAAGACTCAGTGAACCCCTCCTAGCCCTTGCACAAATGGTGCAAATGGCATAACTGAGCTGCAGCAGCAGCTCTGGTCCACAGTATTAACTGAGCTATGATCATAAAAAGGAAGGGAAGGACACAAAATGCACAGCTACATTAACTGTAAAGTGCTGATCCCATCAACATTACAAAAGTATTGAAATGTCAGAGGAGAAGGGTCAGCTTATTCCTACTTAATCACAGGCAAAATATATTTACAAAAATAAGTAGAGTTGTTAGCTCTAAGAACTGCTGAGTGGAGATGCAATATTTACATAATGACACCATTATTCAGCTAATGCTGGTATGTTCACGTTTAGCACACAAAGTAGTCAGCCACTGCCCATCATTCTTATCTGTAGGCATATTGTGTTTCCTGGTATTTTATTAAAAAGCCAAATCCATACAAGCAAACTAGTCAGGCAGCTCCAGTGCAAATCTTTTGCTTTAGATCCTCCTGCTTACTCTGAAGGCATTGGAATAGGTTGCCAAGGGAAGTGGTGGAATGACCATCCCTGGAAGTGTTCAAAAGGCATGTGGATGTGGCACTTGTGGATACAATTTAGTGCTGCACATGGTGGTGCTGGGTTAATGATTGGACTTGATCTTGGTGACCTTTTTCAACCTCAGTGATACTAGAATTCTAAGGGTCCAAATAATTTCCTAGGGCTATGTATTCACAAACCTTCTCTCCCCATATTAGGTGCCCCTTTTCACCCAGGGTGGCTGGGAACCATGCCTGCCTGCAAGGGCTGGGCATCTGACTGCACAGGCAGTGGAATGTCTGGGTTGTGGGTCCCAAGTTCAGGCTGGCAATCCATGTGGGAGGCAGCAGTTTGGAGGGGTCAGGGTCAGGGCTGGGAGCTAGCTGGAGCAAGGCTCCCCACCAGGGTGGTCACTGAAGTGCTGCCTCAAGCCTGCAAGTCCATGTTTCCTGCTGCACTGGAGGGTGCTAGATGCTGTGTTGATGCTCATTAACAAGTGACAACAGTAGCGCTGTCTCCCTGGCAAATGGCACTCTGCCCAGAAGGGACAGCCATGCCAAAGACACTCCTGGAAGCAGCAGCCTCTCCATGGGGTGCTGGTACAGCTGTGCCAGAGGGGCTCAGATGGCTGTGGCAAGGCAGCACAGCTCCCTTCCTTCCTCCAGCTCATCCCTTCTCTTCTACTGATCTCCTGACAGGGGGACAGGGCCTTGATCCCACAGCCCTGCACACAGCCCTCTGATCTAGGCTAAGGTAACAGAGAAGAGGATTCATGAATGAGCCTCCATTCCCTCTTCCTTCTCCTGTGTCAACACTTGCAGCTGAGGCTGGAGAATGGCTGTTTGCTGCCCACCCTTAAGAGCTGGCTGTGCTCCCTCCCAGCTTCCCACTTCTTCTGGCTGTTGGGTTTGCTCCCTGGAGCTGCACATCTGCCTCTGGTCAGACTATCTGGTAACCTGCATTTGGAGGGGGAAGAAAGACACAAAACAAAATGAAAAAAAAAGAAGGAAGGAAAAAAAAAAGAAAAAGGGAGAATATTTGCAAAATGGGAGATCTGAGGCAAGAGAAAGGCAACAGGCTGAACAAAGGCCCAAGTCTGTGCACAAGACAGGCCCTCTCAGAATAACAAACAGTGTAGCTTAGTTACTATGGTAACTTGAGAAACACAATGAAAACGGCCACATTCCCTAATGATGAATGGGCCTGGGCTCTGAAACACTGAAATCAAGATTCTGGAGAAGTCTACCTGGTCCAGCACACCTTCTGCAAGCATCTTACCCGGTACTCCACGTCGTAGCTTGGCAAAATGATGCGGCCTTCCCTCCACTCCTCCCCTTGGTCCTCTGTGATGACCCACAGTGCCTTGTGCTCCTGGCTGGCTTCCCGCCAGACCCGCAGCATCACCCCATTGCTGCCCCATGCCTGGTACTGGAAAACCATGCAGACAGCACTCTGGGGCAGATAGATGGTGGGGCTGATGAGCCGGGCTCGTTGGCCTTCCCTCCTTCCGCTGCTTTGCAGTTGCAGGTAATTCTTGACATCTGTTCAGAGAGAAAAACACCATTCTATTATTTTCTGCAGCCACTGGCAACAGATGTTTCACCTCCTGCCAAGTGACTTTGGCAGTGCTGCATGGCAGGGCAGCCCCATGCCTGCAAAAGTGGGGTCTCACACCAGCACCCTTTGTGTGCTCATCCACCCTGTGCAGCTCAGGCAAGGCATCAAGTCACACACTTCCCTCACCATCCACCAACCTCTCCCTGGTTAGGAGACCAACAGCAGAAAGTGGTTAGGAGAGAGACTGACATAATTAGAGGAAGTTAAAAAGCTCGAGCAAGTTATTGTCAGAGAAAGTGATTCCATGGTAATTGCATTGGCAGGGGGTGTGTGTGTTTATTCTACTGGGAGCTTCCTCAGTGAACAAGCCTGAGGTGGGTTTTTCCAAATGCCAGTGCTGAAAACTCATCTTGTTTTGAGGATACACACAACAAAATTAAACTCTGGCTCTCAGTTTTTCTGTAATGCAGCAAAACAGCCTCTAAAGCACAGCACAGAGGAAGGACATGGACCCAATGCATGAAGCATGCATAGGTGACAACTGGGTGGTTGCAAACTTGAAGGTAGCTGAAATACATACAGCAGAAGATTCACTTGCTCTAATACTACATTTAAATTGTGCCACATTTTTTGTCAGTCCTCAGGGAAGAGAGGTTTGATACACTTGATATCCCAGAAGTTCCAGGCTGAGGCTGGAACTGGAGATATTTGATCTGAATACCAATAGCAGCAAAAGCCCATGGACACAAATCCCCAGGCACACCTGACTTTATCTGGAATCAGTGGTTTCCAGCCCTCTCTGATGAAAAGCCTCCTCAAGGAGTTTCCCATTTGCAGCTTGGATGTCTGAAGTCCCTTAGCACAGACTGAAGTGTAGCTGAAGTGATCTTTACCTGTCCCTCCATCATGACCAATGTCAGGACAGAGTCCCTTGGGTCACTCCAGCTGCAGAGCTGCAGTACAAGGGGACCCAGATAGGCCAGCTACAGATATTGCTAGGTTTTGCATTTTGCTCCATAGAGGGATGGGCACACTTGTTCTTGCTATACAGTGGGCAAGTGCCACTGGTGCCTCATGCCAGCATGTGCCAGCCCAGGCACAAAAGGATTGTCTCTGCCCCAGAACTACACTGAAGGGTTTGTTACTTCCTTCCCCCATATCTTAGCCTGCTGTGTCTGATGGGTCAAGCTCTGAGGAGCAGCTTGCCCCTGCCTGCCCTGTTCCCCCTGTGGCTTCAGGGCCCACAGCAGTGGCAAGAGCAGCATCTGTACTCAGAATGTTTGCAAAGGGCAATCAAAACACCTCCAAAACTTAAACCAGAGAGACCTGAACTTGGAATCCATGGAAAGACAGGTCCCACCCAGAAAACAGCAGCTGACCTCACTGCTGCTCAGCAGTCAGGCGATCGCAGCCCAAGGGAGATCTATCAATGGTGCTGGCCCTGCTGCAGGATTGTCAGTGCCAGAGAGCAGAAACCAACTACTGTGAGCTATGCAGCCTTCTAAAATAAATTTAGGACAAGATAACAGGAATATTTGCCATCATTCTATTCCTAGTATGTGATCAAAGTACTTCAAAAGCATATCCACTCCTATGAACTTTCACTGATTTTGCTTTGTGAAGGACAAATCTGTTCCCGACTGGCCGCATAAAGAAAGAGAAACATTTTTAGCAATATTTTGCAGCACCTATGAAATGTCCCTGGGCCACTTGGCACTTTATGCCAACAAACAGTAGCAGAAAAAAAGATGAAAGTGTGTTTGCCCACTCCTGCTTGAGTGAATCACTTGAAAAAGTACCATGCCGTTTTCTAATGGAGGAGTGTTCTTGTGATTTACCTCAGAGTGGTAGTAGTGGAGGAGGAGATGTGGGAGATAAACAAGTGGAGGAATTAAAAAAAAAGAACAAGCTGTACTCCATGCCTAAGGAGTGATAAGGCATAATAAGTCATCAAGGTCTCCTGAATTAAAATCCTCTTTTTGTAATTCACTACAAGCCTCTTCAAATAAAAAAAAACAGCAACAAGAAAAGAACAGCAACAAGAAACAAGGGAGCAAATCAGACTGCACTCATACACTTATCTCACAGCTGAACTGGTCTCACAGGCAAATCTTTCATAAAAGCACTAGCTAGGCTCAGGAATGATCAAATCCAGATCCTCAAAGCTCAGGACCAACTTTTGGCACCAGTATCTAAGCAGCCTGAGTGAGTGCAGGGTTTTGAGCCATCCTTGGATCTACCTATAGCCCACAGCTGACCAAAGGGGACTATTCTAATTGTGCAGCTGGCCACCTCCCATTATCCACACCCTGGCATCCAGTGTGGCTGCCTTGCCACTTCAGCAGAACAACCTGTGTGCCTCTGAGTCACATCCCTCCTGCCAGGACTGACACTGACCTTCTGTTTGTTCCCATTTCTATCAAACTGTGAAATCAAAGAAACTCCTAAACTGCAGCCAAAATTAATGCTCCCCTCAGCAACACAGGATCTTTCAGAGACTTGGGAACCCTCTATCTCCTGTGCTCCCTGCTCAACTCTTGCTGGGGCCCATAGTGCTCTCTAGTACCTACTGTCAGTCCCAAGGGCTGCAAGGAGGCTCAGTCTTTGAGTGGTGATTCCAGTTGCTCCCTGCAAGTAGCAGTGGGTTTGGGTACCATGCGCTCTTATACCAGTTTCTGGGGTGGAAAGTCGAGTGCAGGCAGGCATGACTTTTTATGTCATTTGAAGATGAAATGGCTGGATCACTCTAATGGCTAGCTGGACCTTTGGAAAAGCCCTACAAATTTGCTGAGACTGACTGAATAAGGGCACTGTGGAGCTAATAGTTGGAACAGCATGTGGAAGCCCGGTGGTTCCAGTAGTCACTCTGTTTGATACAGTAAATGGAAGCCTTTGGCACAGAAATCATCTGAAAGGCTGATTTCACCTGTTTAAACACTTGAAGGGAGCTTTGCAACTATGAGCTGATCAATTCCTCCAGGATCAGAAATGCATTTTAATCTCTTTCCCAGGACTTTGCTTTGCATTCTCTGTTTCTAACATGATAGCTACATCCCCCACAGAACTGGCACTGGTAGTTCAAAGCACGGGCTCAGAAAAGGCAGGACAAACCCACTCAGGCATTTGACTGCTGTTTTGCAACTGATGCTATGGCATAAATCTCATGGAAGATTTATGGGATCATCTGGATGTAAGGGAGCCAGTAATGTGAACATGGAACCTCCTCAGCCAGACGATGGCAGAGCCCCTTGTGTGTGCATGGCAGTGAGTCCTGGATAAATCACCAGCTGGGCTCTGCAAACCAACCATCTGGGCAAAGCAGTTTTCTCTTGGCACACCTGTCCCCTCCTGCCAGGAAGCCATCTGAGAGGACATTAGGGGCAGCGGGGGATGAAGCCTCACAGTTTGGGTCAGACTGCAAGCACAAGCCACAGCAGCTGCCCCCTCTGCAAGGTCAGCCTGCCTGTGCTTGGGTCCTGCACATCTTACCCCGTCTCTCAAGGAAAGCACCTTCCCTCACGGATCTCAGCAGCACACCTGGAGGTGTTCCAGCAAAACATGTTGGGCAGCATGTACACAAGCAATTATTGAGATTTCAGATTCCCTCTGCATTTCCCCCTCACTGGATGTTGCTGAGTTACAGCTGCTGCTCCTCTGGAGGAACCACGTGAATTGCCTTCACTATGTCCCTCCAAAGGTCGCTGCACTCTCCTTTGCTGCACAGCATGCTTTAGCTGGCAGCACTGCAGCCCAGAGGCAGCCACCTTTTGTCCATCAAATCCCACAGGCAACCACAGTGCTGTAGGCACTGTCTGCTGCTTGCACAGCCCCAAATGCCACCCCAACCACACTGTGTCATGGCCAAGGGGACATCCCAGTGAGGCATAATGGTGCTGTTCTTCTGGGGCATGTGAGGTGGAAGCTGCATAAGCTCTTGCCATTCCTGGGGAGCAGATCAGCTCAGATGCCCTCATGACTGCAGGGTGGTCTGGTAGCAAGGGAATGGCAGCTGCATGAATATGCAGACTGAAATTGGATAGTTATCATATTTTTAAATTTTTTGGCAAGTTGTGCAAATTCACCTCAAAAGGCTGCCACTCTAATTTCATGACAGGCCTCTCCTCAATGCCAGACTTTCATTTAGGATGGGAAGTCAATCCTCCATAAAACTAATATTTATATTAACTAGATCACTGCATCTACTGGAAAATCCCCTCAATTTTGATTATGTGTTAATTAGCCTGCCAAGTCCTTGCCATTTCAGTCTCTAAATCAGCCCGTCAAAAGGCATAAAATCCCACACTTACCCAGAACCAGGCTCTCAGCGTGCTTTCTGGAGCCTTTCTAATGGACCTGCCATTACGTCCTCTCAATTAATTCTCATGCCCTCAACAGCACAGTGCAACTGTGAGTCCTGCTACCTACCCCAGGGAGCACAGGGAGGGCAGAGTGTCCCTGACAAATTTAATGCCAATTAGAGCCAAACATTTATGAACTGCCAGCCACCAAAACTTGTCCTTTGGCAGCCTGGTGGGCACCCTGCCTGCCCCCACATGAAAGGTGTGCCCAGCCCCAGCAGCCCAGAGGCCGTGCCTGCAGAGCTGCAGGCAGGAGCAGGCTGGTGCTGCACTGCACAAGGCTGCACGCTGCCGCTTGCTCCGGCACGCATCGCTGTCCCCAGCCCCGCTCTGTGACTCGCGGCTGCGAAGCCATGGGGTGCTGCTAAGGTTTGAGAGACAGTGTCTTGCCTTGCAGAGAGCATTCCAGCCTGCCTTTTTAAGCGGGAATGTCACTGGTGTTTGGGTCCAAAAAGTGACTGGGGCAAGCAGTGAGCCCCAGAGAAATGGTTTCTTCTCCTCTGCCTCCAGCCCAGCCCAAGCAAGCAGAAGCTTTGCTGAACTGACCATGGCCGCACCTCCTTCTCTCATGAAAGACAGTATGGGTACATGGACAGCCAGAGCCTGGCCCTGGCCTGCAGCCAGGGAACTCACACAGACCAGCTGACACTCAGCAAACCTCTTGTGATTGGGGTCCTGGGGTGTCCCAGCTCTGCCATGCTGTGGGCAGCCAGGGCAGGAAGGACTTTTTAGCATTTGCTGTCCTCCCTGTGCAAATGAGAGTCAGAAGAGACACGTACAACTTTGCTGAGAGGCAATCTGCACCACACATGAGGGGAGCGAAGAGACAGAGATGGATATGCGGTCTCCTTCCCACAGTGTGCAGCTGCTCACTCATTGCACAGAAATGCTTGACTTTCATACCACCCCACATGTAAAACTCCTTCCTACTTCAAAGGACACGGGATTGACCCTTGAGGTCAAAATGTGTCCCCAAGGCACAAACCCTGAGATTCTCATGAGAGTAAGTGCAGACCCACTTCAGTTCAGCCCTGCCCTGTTAACACCATGAAAACCACTCTGCTGGTTTGGGCACAGTAAAATCAAGGCCTTCAGGCAGCAGTTCTCATGGATTGCAGGAAAAATATGAAACTTTCCCTTTTAAAGATCCCATGGGAAAAACACAGGAATGGTAAGGGATCACCATCAGCTTAAAAACAGCTTAACATTTGTTTCTCTTAAAAAATAAGCTCTTACGAAACTTCAGAGGACTATAAACACTCCTCTGCTGAAAACACTTTGAAACAAATAAACCTTTCCCTGCAGTGCCCACAACCCAAATGAGCAGCATTCCTGACCATCAAAGCCAGCAAGGCCGTGGCCCACAAGAGAAGCTCTCAGTGGGTTTTAGCAGCCCAGCCCAAAAGCTGTGTGGTCAGGAGTGCTGCAAGGTTAAAAGTGCTTCCTGTTCTGTGCGCACATACAGCTGCCAACATCCGAACAACACAGGGCTCACAATGCTGCCAGGGCTCTGACCCTGATGCTGAGTTCACCCAAAGGAGAAGCAATACATGGCAAAGCTGCAGATCCCACAGTACTCTTCTAGAACCACAGGGTATTTACTTAAGTGATGCAAGAAATGGAAAGGGGGAAAAAATGGGAAAAACATGGAGATTCCAGCTCTTCCAGTAGTGGCTTATTAGTGTAGCATCACTGAGAGCATTACATTCACACTGACCAGCTAAGGATACAACCCAGGATCTTTAGACCCTTCAGGATCAAGACGCCAGTGAAATTCAAAGATGGTGAAAAGTTGAGGTGCCCAAGTTATCAGCCCAGATTTATTTTCAGGTCTTAAGACCTTTATCTTGACACCAGTGGCATGCTGCCACTGTGTGCAGCAGGAAGGGGGGGAATGAAATCTCATTGAAACCTGAACTTGTTGCTCCTTAAGCTTGCTAGGTACAGCTAAGGGGAATCTTTCCATGGATGGGAAGCATCTGAAAGTCCATAGAGGGAAAAATCCTGACAATCTCTTATGGAGGCATGGAAAAAGGAGCCAATGGTATTTTCTAGGCTTGGAAAGGGCAGGTAGCAGTTGGAACCATGCTGGGCTTCTGCTGAGCTGAGCACTTTGGGTCCACTTTCACCAATGAGGTCCCCGGACACGTAATGGGAGCCCGCAGGAGAGGACGTGGAGTTAATCCATGGTGCGAAGAGCCCAAGGAACACAGGACTAAAAAAAGAAATGCAGAGCTGCCTGAAAGAGTATCTTGGAAATAAAAATAGTGGAATGAGAGCAGTGGGTGTCTTGTCAGTCTTGAGAAGTTCTCTGTGCCAAAAGACAAGGAGGAATTGCATGCAGCGCATAAAATGAAATTGGGAGATATCTGAGGAATTCAGGCCTGTCTCTCAGCAGACTTTTCTAATCAAGTGCTTCACAGAGGATATTTCACCGTGGTCATTTCCTTCCCCCTCTCTCATGCAGACTGAGCCAGGGCTCCTCCTTTCATTATTATTTTTTCCTTTTTAATTTTAATTTTTGTTTTGCTATTTCCAAAAGAAGTAGAAATGCGTTCCACATAGCTCTTAAAGGCACAGCACACTTTCTTGCTACTGTGAAGCAGCCATGGCCTCTAGCCTGGGCCAGCACCTTTAAATCAGAGTAAATTTGGCTCCAGCAGCCTTGAGTTCCCCTTAACTTTTGCCCTGCCTCTAACCAAGCACAGCTGCTCTCCTTCACCCAACTGCTCACCCCAGGGTGGGGAATTCACAAGCAAAGACCACCCCGAACAACAGCTTTTCATTCCTTGCTCCCTGGAGTCTGAGCGTGAATTTTCTAACTAGAAACAAAGTGCTGGAGGGAGCACGAGGGAAGGGCAGGGGAAGAATGGGGGAGTGTGAACCAAACAATGCTTTGATTCTGTCCCCACCAAGGAGCTGGCATTGCCTCTTTTTCATGTTTCTCCAGTTGCCTTTAAAAGCTCTTTGGGGAGGAAAAAAGCAAATAGTTGCTTCTTTTTGTGTCATGTCTTCTTAATTTCTAAGAGCAGGACCAAAGTGAGGCATAGCAGTGGTGCCTTTGTATTCCAAATCTTCTGCAGCCCTGTGCTGTGGGGGCAAGGCAGCGGATGCCCAGGGATGCCAGGATGGCACACCCTTGCCTGAGGCAGCCAGGAGACAGATCCATGGCAGTGCCAATGCTGATCCCTCAGCCTGTGCTGGTGTTTGCTGCTGGCTTCCCTCACAGCTGGGTAAGTCACTCCAGCCCCCTGGAGCCACCACCTCCTCCTCCTCCCTTGCCCACACAGCCCATGAGTTTCAGGGCAGTGCTGGAGTTCCTGCCTGCAGCCCCTCAGTGCTTCAGTGCCTGACTCTGCACAGCACCCTAAGGGAGAGCTCTCCACACTGGCACAAAAACAGACCACTGAACTCAGTAGGACGACATTCCCCAGCCCCAACAGTGAAACTGTGCAATTCATAACTGAGAAAAAGGAGAAAGAGCAGGAGAAGGGTAAAAACCAGGACTGCGTGCTGCTATCTGAGGCAGCACCAGCCTCTCCTGGGCTACAACAGGATCTTCTAAGAAACTATGGCCAACTAATTGTAGGGAGGCTCAGGGGAGAGGAAATGAAATGAAAAATTGAGTCTGAGTTATAAAAATAAGTAATTTTTATCCTACTTGCAGGAGACTTATATTAATTAAACATTATTACAGTGAATGAGATGGGGAGGGTTATTAAGTCTGGGGCTGGCTGTAAGTGTTCTCTCCTGTTGCCTGAGGCTCCACTGAGCTCCAGATATTAATCTTCTAAAGCACTCAAATGCTGAAGAGATAAACACTTGAAATATGAAAATATTTTTCTCCATAGCAGACACTGTATCCCTATGTCACGCCAAAGAATTTTTCAGATGTCCATATGGGCTGCACTTACAGCATTACCGTGTCTCTTAGAAAAAAATCTAAGCACCTCAGGAGCTGAAGAGAGAAATGATGTGTGCATTTGTGTGGGGGTGATTTGTGTGTGGAGATGTAGCAGATTCTCCTCTTCCCATATGTTTCTGGAATACATATTTTCCTCTTTAGCACTGCCTACCAGGTGTTGGCTGCATGGATTTCCAACTGGCTGGCGGCACTGCCAATCTGGCCAGCGACTCTGCCAGGTGGCTAACAGGTTTGCCTGAATGTTTGCATTCCGAGACTCAACCCTACCCAGGGGAGGGCGAGGAGGAGCCCACATCGTGCACAGCTCCCTGGGTGCAGGACACACAGACACTGGAATCACCAGGCATCAGGGCAGAGCCCAGGACAGGTAGGATCAGCCAGCTCGCCTGCAGGAGCCTTGACTTTCCCAAGCAATGACTGAGAGTGAAGTGGTGCTACGGTGACACAGTCTACTGTTATAAGGAAATTGGCAAATGTTCTTCATGCCAGCCATGCCACAAAGTCAATGAGGGATAAGGAAAGCATGCTAGTCCTGGCGTGAGTTCCAGGATGTGAAGCTGAAGAACTTGATCTATCAACTGCATTGCCAGAGGCAGGCTCCCTTGCAACCCATGCCAGCACATCTCAGTGAGGTCCTCCATAAATTAGGCTCTGTCACAGTCATGCAAATTTTCTGCTTCCAGAGCATGAGGAGAAAAAGAGCAAAAGTCAAACAGCAAGAAGCTGGCATTTCCAGCATTCTTAGGGCTTAGCGCATCTTTCACTTAGAGGAGAGTGAAATCCAGGCTCTGCAAGCCCAGAGTGCAGAGTAGCTGAAGACTATAGGCAATCTGAGTAACATATGGGAGAGGAAGACATGAATTCTGGGGAAAAAGCACTGGATCCTACAGGGGACATTTGGATCAGGATGTGGAACAAAGCTTGGGCTAACCTTCAGAGTCCCATGGGATTCAAAGCCCTGATTCAAGGCTATCTCAAGAGGACAGTTAGTATAATTCAGTGCCAGCAGTCACAGTCCTATAAATAAGTCATGAACCATACAGTAAAGCATCTGAAAGTTTCCATAAAAGAAGTACAGCTCTGCACAACCCTTGCAACTCATGACAGCTGTGCAATAGTCATTCACACTGTTCACATGGACAAAGCCCCATCAGCTTTCTCTTTCCTGCTGTGGTATTAATCATCTTACCAGGCACAGCGTCAGGGCTTGGTTCAGAGTTCCCAATCCAGGTGCCTGTAGGCTGAAAAGACCAGGTATAACCAGTTGCCAAGTCATGTGACCAACCACAAAGGTCTTCAGGAAGATCAAAGTTGCAGTTGAAGTTCGCAGGGAGTTGGAAATCTTAGAAAAAGAAATAGAAGCAAAATAAAGTTGGGTTAAAAAAATGACCTCCCAATGAAGGGTTGCTATTAAAAAACAACCCAAAACTAAAATAGCTGGCAAGCTATCAAAACTGAAGAAAGCATGAAATCTCACTCACACTGCTCTTAACCTGTCTCACATTTCCTCAGCTCCAAGGATCAGCCTTAAGTTCTGCATCATCAAAATGTTCACACCACGCCCTGTGCCTAATCCACCAAACTAAGCAAATATAAAAGCAAGAACCAAATGCTTCCAGACTCTAATCAGCACCTTCTCTTCCTCCCCTAGAGTGGTCAATATTAAATGCCCTTTTAAATGTCTAGGAAGAGTCCTTCTGAGTGCCCCATGCTCAGCAGTTCCTGCCTGGCTCCAAAAGGAGAATCTCAAGTGCTCCAGCAACCCAGCTCCTGAGTGACAGACCTAGCCACTTGTACCAGACGGGAGCTGTCTGTCATCCTGGAGAGCTGTCATTCACTGCTTCCTACCTTCCTGTGGAAATGTTACCAGGGAAAACGTGGGGCCACCATGAGCTCAAGCTTTTGGATTCTGAGTGAGAGAAGCCAGCCTCTATTTCTAGCTGTGCTACGGACTCACCACATGGTCGTTGGGCGAGTCCTTTAACTTTCCATCTTGAAACAGGAGCAGAGTTAATTCCCCTGTGACAACAGCTTTGAAAGCTCTGGAGAGCTTTCCTGCAGAGACAGGGCTGTGGGCAGGCGGGCACATGCCAGGGGCTGCATGTGGCAGTGAGGCAGCTGCTGGCTCCTTCGGCTGAGGGAATCAGTCATGTGTCATGGAGGCTGCAGAAATGAGCTGAATCCATACCAAGCACTCAGCGGACATGTAAGTCTGAGCCTAATTATAGGCCAGGATTTTCCTGAGCAAAGAGGAAGTTTTAAATCACAGTGCCCACAAAATGAGCGATAGCCAGAAGGAGCTGAGTGACTCAAGTGATAGGCATCAGGAGAACTTCACTGCAAGGGGCAGAGGGCTTTTTTTTACATGCTCCCACTCCGAAATAAAACAATGCAGATCATGGATCCTTTTATTCCAATCTAATCTCGTACCCTGGAGAGCAGCATTGTTTCTGTTTGGCTGTCATAAATCTGATTGTCCAGAGAAACACACTCATTGTTTTATGGAGTATGAGAATGAAAATTATTGCTAAAGCTGAGGGAAGCTGACAGGGAGGCTGGTTCCACGCTCCACAGTGTACTCTGCTTGCTCTTTTGCCCTGGATTGCACCCAGGAATTGTGTTCTTGCAGAGACTGTTACTGGCCTAAATTTACTCTCAGCACTTTCCCAAGTGCCTCAATGGTTGCAGGATTGCACAGGCTTATCACTAAGGCAAAGCAATGAGAATCAGGCCCTTTGAGCTACTTCTGCAACTTCCATTTCTAGAACTAAAGTACAGCAGAATCCCCATGGGAAGTGTGAAAAGGCCAATTAATTTTATAAATTTATTTATTTTAGAACTCTTTTTTTTTTTTTTTATCTGGGACTGAAAGCTGAAGTGACAGAAGTCCTCGGAGCTGTCTCAGAGGATAGTTTTTCCTTATGAGATTCTTGTTGAAGTCCTTGTGTAAATGCTCCAGTGCTGAGGCCCAGGCTCTGCTGTTGCACCCAGAGGAATGCATTTCCTGAACACTGCACTGTACAACTAACCTTGCACAGCTCTGTCAAGCCCTCTCCTCTTCATCTGGACATTTCACAACCTTCAGATGCTCACATCCCCCTTGCAAGAAGCAGAAGAATATGATATCTGCTTTTACAGATAGGGATTTGAGGCAGAGAAGATTAGCCCTCCCCCAGCACTGGCTCTAAACAAGCACAGCATAGTCTAAACTAACATTCAGCTTCTTCCACTGTCAGAAGAAGTAGTCAAGTGCTACGGATACCAAACCATTTGTTGTACATCTGACAGCCATCTAAGACTGGGTAGATGAAATCCTGCATGGAGTAAGTGCTCCTCTCTCTCTACTGCCTGCATAAGGAGCCCAGACTATCCTAAATTTTAAGCTGCTGATATTGGGGAGGATGATCCTTAAGCAGATAAGTGTTCAGGACATCAGTCTTCAATACATGTTGTGATTTGCTTTGTGATTTCTGCGAAAGGAGCCCTAAATACCAGGCAGTCTGAATCACCTTCTGAGTTTATGACATCCAGCCAAGAGGTGATCTGGAATGGAGATGGTTCTAAACGGGGCACTAAATGAGTTTCTTCAGGTCATGTAAGGAAGCTGGGAGACCAGCTCTTCATGTCTTGTACCCTAGGGACTGAATTAGTTGCTATCTCTTGCTCTTCCATCCTTCCTTGATAGAACTTATCAGATTTTGGCAGATTTGTTTATGGGTTGGTTTTGGTTTTTTTTAATCCTGGCCTATCACTAATAATATTACTCTAAGCTTTCCAGGAATCAGCCCCATGTATTGGAGTTAATGGGAAGATAAGAGTATTTTCCTAGCTCTTAACCCATCAGTTATTGAGATAAAGATGTGCTGCTCTGATACATACCCTCCTCTTCTCCGCAGCTATCACCACAGTCGGTTGCTTCTGCATCAGTTGGGTAGGGAGTGGTGGTCTCTTCGCTCTTCAAAGTGGGCACTAGTGTCTCTGCAGTGGGCCTGACATCTGAACAAAAGGAGTAGAGAAGCTGTTTGCAACAGACAGTACAAGAAGCCCAGGTAGTAGAAACAACGCAAAAAAATCTTTTTTTTTCCCATGTTCTTATAATGGCAGGAAGAGCTAGAACAAGTATACCATGAGATTTCCACGTGCTACAAATGTCAGCATGGCTTGAACTTCAAGTGAACTGTCTTTCCAGATGGGAGTTCCATGGATTTGGAGTTTCCACTGAACAAACCTCTTCTCTAGACACACATACTACTTTTTCTCTTAATTTTTAAATCTACAATCTACACGGGTGTTGGCAATCCACTTAGCTGTCATTACTGGATAAGTGAGATCACAGGCAGAACATCTTTTTCTTTCATAAAGGCATATGACACGTTGAAAAAACACACACAACATTCCCACCAATTGTGCCAATTTATAAAACAAGTCACTCAAACCCACAAATGATGTAACCGCAAACGGACCCAGAGGATCCCCTAGTGAGCTCTGGCTCACTGCAAAAAGCATCTGGTTTCACACTCCAGGCTCCTGACTATGCTTTCAAAGGGTCTCTGTCCAATTTCCCTTTCTCTAACGTGACCCATGTGTAGCAACCTCCAAGCAGGTGTCAGGGGAAATTTAAGCAAGAAAGGGAAGGATATTAAGATCAACAGTAAATGACATTAGGTTCCAGCAAACTCTCCTTTTATGGGTGCATTAAGTGGAGTACAGCAGACTTGATTCTTTCCACTTTTAGAAAGAGGCAGCTTTGCTCAGTTATGTGTGATTGTGTTTCTTTGTCGGCACCCTTCAGGATATCATTTAATAAAGCCAGAAGCAGGAGGAAATGGCTAAATACATTGAATATTTTCCATAGGCCCCTTTATGCCCTTTTATTTTCCTGTTATTAAACATGTTGTACATAAATTCCCTGGGTTTTTGTACTTTTTTTTTCTGCTGTCTTTTGTTCAGGATAAAATACCAAATAACCTCAAAGTCTTTTAATTTGTAAGTTCAAATTTGTTACAACCCCATAAAATTCCAAATGCAACCAAGAAGCAAATTGCAAGCAGCCAGGCTCAGAAAAATGTCATAAAAAAAGAAAATAAAAGAAAAAGCAGCAGGTGAAAGCAACGTATCAAAAGCTGGAACTTATTTAGAGCTGGTACATTTTTTTAGGTTGTTGTTCCTGTGTATCAGGATTTATAGCTGAAATGTGACAATGTGGAAGGACCTTGAAAGCCAAGTCCCATATGGGACACAGATGCTGAGCGGATGTAAATCAACAGTGTTGCATTACCCTGGACAAGCCGCAGAAATAGATCTTGAAAAATCAGTTACCATGGCAGAGCCGCAACATGATGGTTACAAGAGATAATGAAAATAACAGGCAGGACAGCGTCATGTGTGAAATGGAAAGTGAAAAAGAGAGGTCTTGCTCGCTTTCTCGCTCCTCCCTGGCCCTGCAAGTGTCTGTTCGACTGGTGGTAACTGCTAATCAAAATGCAAAGTCAGTGAGCAATTGAAACCAGATGTTTGGAACTTCAAAGGAGAGAAACCCAGCTGCAAGTGAACATTCATCATTCTCCACTCTTCAGAAGAAAAATTTTGGCAGGTCTTTGAAAGAAGCCAATTGCTGACTGCCTGCTTCCCAGTTTTTGAGTTAGTAGCCAGCTAGTTTGTGAGCCCAGTTGCGGCTGTTACCTGTTTAACTCAGTAATTAAGATGCTTGCTGCTGATAAGAAATAGAAATACCTGGGCAGGGTGCACATGGGCTTAGACCCTTACTTGAAAATATTTGTAATCATCTTGTTTTAATTCATTTCTTAATGTTCCCTAACAAGTTCAATTGCCTGGGTTTTCACAGCCACTTTCGTAACACGCCTGGGTTCTCCCAGCAAAGGAGGGCCCTGTCTGGGGATTGTCAGGGCCTGCTGCATGTAGCCTGCCTGGATTATGCATGCAGATAATGCCATGGGCTATCTCTGCTCCCCAGGTTGCATCAGGGATATAAATGCTTTTTATAACATGGTGAATCCATAAGATTACAAGCTCTACTCTGATTACAAAGCTGAATGCCTGTAGATTAATAAAGCTACGGATATTTATGACCTGGCAGTTGAGTTTCAAAATTACAATGTGCAAAATTATTACCCAGACTGGAAAATGACCATAAAGCACCTTGCCTGGAAAAAACATGTGCTGTTGCTACTGATATTGAAAATGAGTGTGGACACACGTGTAAAAGAAAATTTGGGCCAAAAATAGCACAAGAAGTTAGAGACGACAAAACACTCTTATTCTCTAAGCCAGAGGAGTGCAGCGGAAGGGCTGGCATGCACATGGCTGGAGGTCCTGTGTGACTGCCTCCCTCTGTGGCAGTGATGCAGTCTGTGATGCACCATCCAGCAGTGGTCTGCAGAGACCTGGCAGCTGGACACTCCTGGGAGCTGCAGGAAGCAGCAGTGTGGCAGCTGCCTGACCACTTCTGCATACAACCCTCAGCTCCTGCTTCTTGCACCTGCTTCTCCCACAACATCCTAAGATGTTGTAAGATTTAAATTAAGATCTAATCTGATTTAAAATTTGATAATTTACAATGGATTTCCAGTCCAGGGGGATATTTACTGTTGACTTCAAAAGTAAAAAAATTATTGTTATTAATAGTGTGTACATGTGTTGTGTGATTTGCTGTAAAGTGTTTGCAATGCATCTTGCAGCATGTCACAGGAGGAAATGCTAGTAGACTGCACAAGAGGGTAAAAAAAATCTCTGTATCTTTCAAGCTTCCTAGAATGGGAATTCTTACAAGAAAATGCCTTCTACAGATGTGTTTTTAAAATGGAAATCATACCTCTTTATCACTGACATCTGGACTCCAGATTCATACATGAGCATATTATTAAAAAATAAAAGATTAAAAAAGAGGACAACTAGCCGCTGGCACTGCAAAGTTGGCATCAGACCCAATGACCCTTTGGGTGCATTTTTTGCTTTTGGGGATGAAACTATGGAGAAATCAATTACCACTGAACCTCAGAGGGTCAGAGACACAACCTCTACTGATCCCAGTGAGTGTGTGAAGCCATTGTTCATTTCTGTATTAAACGCAATGGGGGCTGAAAGGCATACCATGTGTGAAAAACAGGTGGGTGAGAGTGAACAAATTTCCTGGGTCTTAGGGATGTTTGTAGAGATGTCATAGAGTTAACTCCCCAACCTTGTCTGCAAAAAGGTTTCTGCATTGGGTTCAGTGAGAGAGGGACTGTTGTTTCTACAGCAAAGCCTTGTTGTGGCAGCTCAGGATATGAAGTATGGGTCACTGCACCTCTCCTTCTCCTCCTACTTTTTGTCTTATTATTTGGACTAGAGTGCCCAAATGTCCTCTAACATAAGAGACTGTGAAAGACTGCACAATGTCCAGATCTGCAAGGAGTGTGAAGGGAGTTGAGGACAAATTCTGCATGGGGTTCTGTGTCAAAGCTTGGAGTCCAAACACTGCTGCTACATCCTGCATCAAGGCCAGTTCGTTTCAAGGTGGAAATAAGAAAAGGTGAAGCCAAACCACCCTCCAGGTGCTGCCTTCATGGCTGCAGTCTCTCTGCCACAGCATGGCTGAGGTAGGACAGCAGGAAATAACCTTAAGTTTGCACCTTGCTGGTTTAGTGCTTGGCCCCAGAGCAGCCAGTGGGCAGAGGTGTAGGGGTTCCTACCTGTCCAGTCACAGCCCAGCACCTCCAGGCGCATTCCTATTCCCGCTGGGGACCACCTCTCTGGGTGCACTCGGATGTACTGGGCAGGAACCGGGTCAAACCTCCGGACTTCAGGGATGTCGTAGTGGATGTTGCCCTCAAAAAGCTACAGAGAGAAAGAGAGAGAGAGAAAAGGTAAGAGATGTGTGCATTTCACATGCTCTTAACCAGATTTGATATTCTGGGTCTGGCAAAACGTAGCCACAGTTTGAAGTAGTTTAGCTGCCTGACTCCAGGCCATTGAGCCCAGCTAAGCAGAATTTGGGCTGTTTCTTCTTGGTTTCAAGAGGACCAGCCAGGCTATTTCTAAGAAACTTGCACAATCTTTCCTGGCCTCTGCTCAGAATCCAGGGGTTAGATTCTGATCCAAGCCATGCAGGGGAAGCCTGGGGAATATCCACCAACTTCACATACAAATGAGATCAGATTTGTCCTTTGCAGAATAAAGAGGCTACTGCATGTTCTAGGATGGTGTAAATGCTTGGTTTTCCTCACAGTCCAAGAACCGCTGTTTTTCAGCTTACATACACAAGCTAAAGTCTGTGGGGAATAAACAGAGGGCTATAGATAGCATCAGCCCTCATTTGAAGGATCAGGAAAAATTAAAATTTACCCACATTTTAAGCAGAAGAGTATGCATAAAAACAGAACAGGCAGTAGCAGAGAATTTATTTATTCCACAAGCCCCCTGCCACTCCCACACCACTAAGCAGAAAGATTATGGGGAACTCCAACGATAAGGAAAAAATCTGGGGAATTTCAGGGTCACATCAGTGTGGCAAAGGGACTTCAGATATAGAAAATTTGCTAAAGAGGAGTTGTGATTCATCTTCCTCTTTCAGAGGTACACACCACAACAGCCACATCTTTCCCCTTAAAATATGTAATTAGTTAGTGTAAAACGTAATTGTTTTACATAAAAAAATAATAAAATACACAATCTTTTGGACTCTGACCTGCAGGAGCTGGGAGAAGCAGCAGGTGATGTCCACTTCTCCATGCCCGGTCCACAATAGAAAATGAAAAGAAATTGCCATCCCATGGGAAAGCTGGAACTTATGGCCCCTAGTACAGATTTGGAGCAGCACCAAGCAACACAGCCTTGGATTTCATGGTGACAACCCCAAGCTCCCAAGGTCTCTGTGGAAGTGGACAGGCAGTTTCCCAAAACCCCATCAGACAGACTGAAGCTAGTCAGAAACATGTCCAGTTTTGCAGCTGCTCTGGGCAGTACCTACCTTGGCTTGCATTGTTTTGGGGTCCTGGATGAAGTCCCAGTCCTTTCCATTCATGCTGTAGGCCACCTTAAACTTCTTCACAAAGGAACGGGACTCAGTGGTGGTCACGCTGTCGCCTCCACGGGCCCCCTGAATAATGACGCCTTTGATGTTCTTTGGGACACCAAGGTCCACCTGCAGCCACTCCTCCCCAGGCTGGGCTTGGGGCACACGGGGAAACCAGCCCGAGCGGCTGCTCACCAGGCGGGCCATGCTGGGGGACCAGTCATAGCCTCTGATGGAGGAGGCAGAGATCTGTGAGTCAGGAATGAGGCCAGAAAGCATTCCCAGCAAGCTGGAGCAGGGAGAATCTGCAGGGAAGGAAAGGCCGTGGACAGTCAGGATAATTGGAGGGAAGTGCTCGTGGTTCTCCTGACAGCATTAAGCTCTGGACACTAAACCAATACCAGCACTGGGCATTTCCCCCTCCCTCCAGGACTTGGAGTCCTGTCCTTCCAAGTGCATCCCTTGCGATGGATGTGTCCATGCTAGCCACAGTGTCACCACTCCCACCGCAAGCAGCCACGACAGTGGCAAGGGACAGCACCCTGGGACAGGCTGTTGGAGGGACAGAGAGGAGCACTGAAGCCAAGGGGAGGAGGGGACCCTCACCAGTGATGCGGCAGCCATACAGCTCCAGCCTCAGGGCGATGCCGTTGTGCCAGGTCTGGGGACGGATGCGCACGAAGCGTGTGAGCACTGGGCTGTGGATCTTGTTGAGAACCACCTCTGTGGCATCCTCATTGGCCTGAAATGTCTGCAAGGGAAGGGAGGCACAAATGTACATTTGCACACACTGTTACATCCTCACCAGATAAGCTGTCAAAATAATCTCAGCAGGAAAACCAAGGAAAAGTTTTCTGGTTGGGGCCAGCCTCAACCAGGGCAAGCACCAAGGGCCAGCAGGGAGATGTGAGCTGCTGTCAGGACAGCATGGTGGACAGACTCACCTACCAGGCAGGAGGGCCAGGAGCTTTCTGCCTGAATGCCTCTCACAGCACTTCAAGGCACCTCAGACTATCAGGCCTCAGCTGCTTCAAGGCAGCCCCCAGACCTAGATCTGCTCCAGCACAAATGACCAGATGCCCCCAAACAGGCTGACATCCTGATGCATCCTTGCACTGAGCTCCACCAGGAAACATCATGTGCAAGCAGTGGTGTGAGCAGGAAGGATGCACCTCTGCCTGGGGTGAATAGCTGCTGCCTCAGCCAGCCCCTTGCCTTTGCCTCTCCCGTGCATGTGCAACCTGCCACAAGGAGACAGCTTTTCGAGAGCTTGTGATCCCACATGGTATGAAAAGGCTGCTGCCTTACCAGATGGCCATAATCAATAACTACCAGATGGATGTTAGATCCACCTCTTCTGCCCATTTTTTAAATAGGCCGGACAAGGACTGGATATATGTGTTTCTATTTTAGGCTGCAAAGTCATTATGGGAAAAGAAAGGGAGGGAAAGAGGAAATACCCAAGGGGAGGCTAATTTTCAACCCTTTCTCTGCCCCAGGATAAAGCACCATAGCTCACTGACCAAGGCTGCAGACATTGCCTGCTTGCACTCCAAGCACTTCAGGACAGGGCTAGACTATCCTCCCATCTCAGCCAGGAACCACATCCACACTGAGATGCTGGCTGGGCTCTTCTGCAAGCTCCCACCACATGTATGTGTACTAAGCACAAGAGTTCCCAGTAAGTTTATCTCAGGAAAGCAGGAGTGTGTAATCTCTGGCACCAATCTCCTGTGGGAGGCAAGAGTCAAACAATTGAGGACAGAAGAAATGGTGAGGCAGTATCCTGGCCCCTTGCCTTGAATAGCAGCTAGGAAGCATTTTGTAAGCCTCCTGTGGCTCTAGGCTTGCAGATGGCACATGTTACTTCTCTTCTCCCAGGATCCAGCATGGCAGGGAGTGCAGAGGGTGTTTACAGGGCTGTTCACAGCACCCCAGCTAGCTCTGGGCTGTCTCTGCACATCACCATCCACTCCTTCAGGGCAGGGAGCAGCCACCCCACAGAGGGAATCAGTTGCAAATCTGGCTGGTAATTGGGATGAGGGGTTGATGTGAACTTGAGCAGAAATGCTAATCCAGAGAATATATATCATGCTGCTACCGTTTAGCAACACAGCATGGTTTATGTGTTTTTAATATCCTATTTTATCCTGTCTGACCTCACTTCCCATCCTTTTCCTTGCTCAGCAGACACCAAATACCCTTTTTTTCCAGCAGGAGGGCTATAAGAAGAGTGGTTAGTCTGAAACACTCTCCAGGCATGTGTGTGTGTGTGCGCACGTGTGCATGTGTCTTGTAAACCCATGGGCACAGACACACAGACACATGTACAAACAATTTAAAAGGTTATATTTCCACACCACAGCAGAGCCTTCAGCTTTATGCCAGCACAGAAGCTGACACACAACACCTTACCTCTGAACCTAACACTGGAGGACAGGAAATGTTTATCTGAGCCAGTGCAACTATTTTAGCCCAAGGAGCAGCATGTCAGGTCAGACCAAAGGTCCCTTTGTCACAGAGGATGGCTCCTAATGGTGGCCCCAGCAGATGTCCAAGGGCAGCAAGTCCAGCGGAGTCTTCTCCAGGCAACCTCTATTTGCTTCCCACCATCAGCAGTGTGAAGACTCCATGAGCCAAAGGTTGCATATGGACCAGCATGTTTAACAGTCACTGACGAGGTTTGCTGCTCTTTTTGATTTAACATATTTCAAGTTTTGTTCTTTTTTAGCTCACTTCACACATACGAGCATCAGGGGCCAGAATCCAAATTTACACCAGCATAATTTGTTGCTGACTTCTGCACAGTCAAGCTTGACAGAAAGCAGAAGCAGGACTGAGCCCAAAAACTTTATCACTATCATAGGCATTGCTGAAAACATCTTAGACAACCTTGGTCCCAACTACCTGCTTCCAAGAAGAGCAATTGCATTCTGCTTTAGATTAAGAAATCAGCAACTTACTCAGGCTAGATCACATTCAACAAGCTATGAACTCTGAATCTGGGCCATGATACTCCAGACTACCAGCTTGTGAGGGCAGAACCAGCACCCAAGTTCCAGCTCTGCTACCAGCTGTAGGATCTGTTCCATTGAACCTCACTTCTGAACAGCCCCAACTGATCAGGCAAGTCATCACTTCACATCCTGTTCAGCATAACAGAAAGGGGCCACTTTCAGAGGGCATGTGCTTGGTGCTGCTAGAGACCTGAGGTATTCCCACATGCCTGCTCTTTCAGCTCCTTCCCAAGTGGAAACATGTTGTGAGCCCGCAGGTCCCAATGCTGCTGACCAGGGTCTGACCCTGACCAGGGTCTGGTTTCCCAGTACTGAAAATGCTGACCCCAGAGCCCCAGCACACTGTGGAGAGAGGCCCATTGACTTCAACAGGCTCTACATCCTGCCTCAAATTAGCACTCACAGCATAGGAAGAACTAGCAAGAAAATGTGTGAAATTGGGAGTGCCAAGAAAGCAAAGATTTCTTCCCTCTCTACCAAAATAGAACATTGCTATTCCTCCCGTCCTATCTGCTTCCCATCCCACTCAGCACATATTTTGAGCCAAGTCTTCGAATGGTGTAAATCAACATATCACCATTGAAGTATAAGAAGTCACAGTAATTTACACCAGCAGAAAAAAAAATACCTGGCTGTGATCTAGGGAGATAGATAGATAAATAGATATACACTCAGCGGAGAGCACACATGCGTACGCACATGAACACACACTGAGGGGTGGTGGAGCCAGAAGACGAATGGGAAAACCATTAACAGATTAAAAGCATCTTCTAAGAAACAGTCAAGGGAACTTGCTTTCACTGCTGCATCAAAAAGCTGCCTATCTTCTCCCCATACACTGAATGTTTACTTCCGTTTTAGTCCAGACAGCAGGTCTGCATGTGAAATTAAATTGATAATCAATGAGAGCTAACCTGCTTAATTAATTTGCTGCAGAAAGCAAGTGGTAATGGAGAGGCTGTAAAAGTAGGGGACATGATGTCTAGGCTAGAGGAGGACTGCGAAAGTTTTCCATGTGCATACACATGCAAGCTCCTCACCAGCATTTACAAGTTGCATTTTTGACATGTTGGAACCATCACAGGGTGTTTGGGGGGGATTGCTGAAGGGACGTTAGTTCCAGCGGATATGGGAACTGTGCCATTGGCAGCTTGGAGTTAAGGAGATAAAGGACAGAGAGACAAAAAGTGCCAAGAAGTCGAAAAGGCAGTGAGTCAGGGAGGGGGTAGGAGGTAACCTCTCTCGTGCTCTATTTATTATGCTGCTTGGCCACTATGCAATTTCTTGGGGTGCTGCAGAATGTGGCTGAGGGAAGAAGAGGAGAAGGCCAAGGATGGCAGCAGCCCTGCCTTCGTCCATGTGTATGTCTCTTTGGACCCACTAGATTTACTGCAGGATTATGTTACTCCTGTGGAGACAGAGCCCTGGAACAGAGCATGCTAACAGGATTAGGGCTTCAGGATTTAGACAGAGAAGCATGAAGGAGAAAAGTAGGGGAGATTATTTTCCTTGTCAGATAGGGAAGGCATAAAATGGGGCATGTTTGATGGTGGGAGGATTCTGGCTCAAGTGGAGGGTGGATAGTTCTGGATTTATTAAATCCAGGAACAAGGAGTTAAAAGAAAAATTATACTTGGCAACACTCAACAAAGCACAGTGTCTGGGCAAGGCACAGTGTGCTGGGCTGGGCTTGCCAGCTTCGTGTCTTTGAGAGGCTCCACTCAGATTTGGGAGTCATCAGGGACACGAGGAGTGGTACTATGTTAGCCTGCAAAGGAGATATCAGGCCCAGAAATACAAAGCTGCAGCCTTGCTAGGAAAGCCAGGGCTGTAATTCTCCCCAGGTACTGCACCAAGGGTGAATGCGCAAGGCTGCCTTTGGCAAAGCCTGATGTCTTTGTCCTGCCTGAAAAAGCAGCAGAAGCAGGCTGGGACCTGGATGTTTCTGGGCAAATCCTCTGCAGCATGATGTCTCTGTGCAGAAACTCTTGTGGCCCTCTGGCTCATTGCACCAGCTTTTCATGTTTTCCAGATTAAAAAGCCACAGGACTGAAAGCTTTTCTCTCCTTCCTCAGGTAAATAAATACAGGAGACCTGATTAAGAACCAAAAAGACAGAGGAACACTCCTAAGGGCAGGCACAAGGGTCTCCATAGAGTCATCTTCAATATTCACTGCCAGCACCAAAAACCTCTGATGTCCCCAGCTCCAATGTACACCTGAGATACTGCTCTTTGCAGCAATTCCATTTCTGTGCAGCTACCTGAAATGCCACCCAGGAAAGCTAACAACAAACACAAAACAATAAAAATTAGTAAGAAATGAAAAATGCACATCAGCTGGATCTTGCTGCCATTTCTCATCCATTGATTTCTACAGATTCTGAAAACAAATGATTCAGTTGCATTTTACACACAGAGCAATGGAGGCAGTGAGAGCAGCACTCATCATGGTCCCAATCCACTCCAAATCCTGAAATCCATCCCATCCCCAGTCCCTTGCCACACTAGATGATTCCCATGAGCTCATCTCTGCAGTTGCTAAGATGGAGCGGCTCAGACCACACGGAAGCTGGAACCTGAGATGTTACAAAGGAAGCAGATCAGAATGGATAAGAACTTGGTTTTCTGATAAAATCCTCATAGTTGAGTCTGTCCAAAGAAAATGGACAGAAACAAAAGGTCAAATCCTGCCAGGTGCTCTTTTCCTTCCTTGGGTTCAAGAAGAGCTGTTGTTTTCTAAAGACATTTACAAACCATTAGATAAGATCTCGGCATGCAGACCAGGCCAGCTGCCTGGAAGATAACCTCAGAGGCCACGGGTCTGGCCCCAGGTCACAGGAGGTGGACTCAACAGAGCGGGCAAGAGCCAGACCAGCTTTTCCACAGCAGGGTTGGTTTGGTCCTGTCCCCTGGTGGGGGCATGCTGGTGAGTTGTAAGGGGAAAGTATGGGATGGCACATGGTGATGGCCCCTCTCCTCCTGTCTCCCCTCTCAGGGATGCACAGGAAGACAGCGCAGTGCCTCTGGCCAGGTTGCTGGGTTAGCCTTCCCCCCTGGTCCTGTGCCTGAGGGAAAGACAGAGCACCATCCCCTGGACAGGCGGATGTATGGGCCAGGCTTTGTGGGGAGTGGGCTGCCAGGAAAGGGGAAAGCCTGGCAGGGATGGGGTGGGAAGGGGAGGGAGCGAGTGTGGAGCTCCACTCCTGCCAGCTGCCTTCCCATTGCCTCCCCATCCCAGAAATGTAGCAGTGCTCGGCACGGAAACAGCCCAGCCAGCCCTGTCTGCTGCAAGCACATATTAATCACATTTTCCGCTGCTCCATCCTGCCTTTCCCGTTTCCCTTGCTGCTGAGTGCCAGCAGCTGGGGACTCAAAGGTGAACCATCACATTTGGCAGGGAAACACCCTGGCCCCACTGTCATCTGAAACACCAGAGGGAGGGGAAGCAGGGGGCAGAAGAGAGGCTATGAGAACTTCCCTTCCTCTGCAGGGAGCATCATCCCCTCCCCATCCCTCCTGCAGTCGCTGGTTTTCTCTTGCATTAGCTCCCCGATAAATATGTATGTAAATGTTAGCTGACCCACCTATACATGGCAGAGCATTGCTTTTGGCCCACAGAGCTGCCAGAAATTCAGAGCAGTGTTTGGTACGCCCCATATACCTACGTGTGCACATGCATATATATCTGCGTGTATGTGCAGATATACATATGTGCATATATGCATGTATCTATATATATATGTACCTATCTGCATGTTTATAGAGAGCCCCTGTCTGTCCACCTTCCCCTCCCTCCCTGCTCCTCATGGCACCAAATCAAGCTGCGGCAGACTTGATGAATCCCTTTGGCATGGTTTGCTCCAGCGCTGCAGCCCGGGCTGGCGGAGCTCCGGAGCTCCGCGCTGGTGCAGGGAGGGAGCTGCACCTTGAGCACAGACATCAGGGAGCTTGCTTTGCACAGGAACCGAGGGATTAATGCGGGCATGGAATGGGGGACCGGGCCCCCGGCACCAGGTCTGTGAGCAAGTGGCCTTGCCCTGGCCTCAGTGCAGCACAGCAGCTGGCAGCCAGTTGTTTGGCAGGACAGGAAAGCAGTCACCCGGATTCAAGGGGTAGGCGAGCCACCAAAAAGAAATTACTTATCCTCCAGCCTTGGGAGGTGTCTGTTAAATTAAGACCAGAATGTGGGGACAAATAGAGACTGGAATAGAGAAGTACAAAAGAAGAGAGTTTGATTTTTCCACTTTTTTAATGAAAAGAGAAAACAGAGTAGAAAACAGCTGACAGAAATCAAAGGCCAAGTCCCAAAATGGTAGCAATTCAGGTGGTTGTAGGATTGTTTTGGATTGGCACCAACCAGGCTTTAGGGTCTCGCTGGAGCAATGTAAATTGGCTCAGCAGCACTGAAATCAGTCATCCTGTCCTGCTCCACCCTGGCTGAGGATACAGTGTCCAACGCCCAGGACTGCAAGGATGGGATATTTATTCTCCTCTGCAACTAAAACCATCCTCCAGGCCAGATCCCTGCTCCAGTTAAGACTTGAAAAGGTAAATTTATTGCCAGTGGTTATTGGAACACTGAGCTGTGTATATAGCTCATCTCTGTGCCCAGCATGATGAGGATCTCCTGCCTGACTCAGCTTACAGAAAAGGTCCCCATGACACCCCAAACCCACCTGGGGTGAGGAGAGATGGCTCCAGTTCACTGAAAGGTCTGCTGCAACCAGTGGGTCCTGGGAGAGCACAGCGGCTCCACACCACTGCATGGGCACTGTGTTATGACTGTACATGAGCTACTGTCCTGGAGCCAGCCCACCTGAGATCTGCAGAAGCCCAGCTGAGGACTCCCCTGTGTCATGCTGGGCTGCCCTGTGCCTCTATTTCCTTCTAAAATAGGACTAACACTCCTCACTGGCACATGAGGAGCTTAAATACTAAAAATATTGCAGGTATGAGACCCTGATAGGGACCTCTGCACAGAGAGGACTCATTCTGGGAAGCAGAGGGAATTTGAACCTAAGACACACTTGTGGGGAAGGGGAAATCACACAGCCCGGAAGGGAAGGAAATGTCTGGATGAATCCTGTACAAGGCAGGCTACTGCATTTCATGCCAGCAGCACCCGTGCCAGCAAAGGGAAGGGACAGCTAATTTAATAGAAGTGCTGAGCAATCAAAATTACTGGGATGCGTGTGTGGGGGGAGGTGTGGGACCCCAGCCACAGAGTTCACACAGACACACTTTGGCACATCAGCAGGGAGGACCTGAACACAGCAGCAGTGCTGGTGGGTGCCACAGGAGAGCAGGGAAGTGCTTTCTTGAGGCACCCTTAACCACATGAACAGAGGAATTGACAGAGAAAAAACAGCCCAGAACCATGGCTACCTTGACCCTCCTGCCCATACACCAAAGCTCCCATGCAGACCACTCCAAGTTTATCTTTCCTGGCCACACACCAGCACCCATTTGGTGTGAAATGGATGAACACCCATATTTACCCTCCTTCCTCCTTGCTCCCACCTCTGTGGGTGTCCTAGAAACACTGTGAGAGCATGCACAGCTCCCAGGGCTCAATGCACCCTTGCTGACCATGCCTGCTTAGCGCAGATCCCACAGCTCTGGCAGCCTGAATTGTTTCTCATTATTTATTGCTCATTTTGTTCTCTGGGATGGTGCAATTGCCTCTTAGGATTTGTGCCCTTTCATTTCCAGGCCTCAGTAACTCCTGAACTACAGTTTCATGTGGTTTTGTGATTGTTAACCCAGCATGCAGATGGGTCTATGACCATAAAAGCTCAATGAATCTTACATGGCAAAACACAGGCTGGGAAAATATTTTCTCCTTCATTTACAGTCAAAGAACATACTCCCGCCACCACGAAAGATGCAGCAGCAGCCAGGTTTTCCAAGGAAAACCTCTGCTGTGCAGAGGAGAAAGGACCATTTCTGCTCAGAGCATCATCAGTCTTTTAGCTGTCATCAGAAAAAGGGTCCCTCATGGATTAAACCCTCTGGGCCTGCAAAATCTCTCAGTTCTCTTCCCAGTTGTTGGCTGCAAGACTCACCAAGGTGCAGGCAGAAGAGACAAAAAGAACATTACCTTGTGGTTTTTCCCATGTCGGTACATCATCCAGTCCTCCCCATTGGTGCTGACCTCCAGCTTATATGTACGGACATAGTAGCCCTTCTGGGTTTCTCTCGAGATGGCACCCTGTGTAGCAATGGCTGTGAGCACAGTCAGGAAGTGGAGGTCCACCTTTCGGGGGGAAAAAGGGACAAGAAAGAGAGTGGTGACCACCTGGGAGTCCAGAGTGGCTAATTAGTTCCTCTCTGTGTCCTAGAAAAATAAAAAGGTGCAAATTCAGCATGTCTCACTCTATCTGTGGGTGCACAGTTGAACAGCCACGACTCTTCCCAGGGCTGACTTCAGGAGGATAGGACCCCGAGCCAAGAGTAGCAAAGGATCTTGGTGTCTGTTTATATGGGACCATCACAAAGCTTTCTTCCTGCCTCAGACCAAGCAATAGGATCTGCACAGAAGCGCATGTCCATTAAAGCAGGACAGAGACTGACTTTTTCCATGTAAAATAAAAGCATGATATCCAATTAGCAAGTGCTGCGGCTCTTGGTTTTCCCTTGCTGGTTTTTTTTGGGTATTTTTTTTTTTTTTTAGATGGGTTTTTTTTTTTTTTTTTTTTGTTTTACAACATGGGTTGAGAAAGGTCAGCAGAGCTGGCTTAGTAGCCCTGCCATGAATGAAGAATGAGACGTCTGCTAGAGGCAATGACATTCACCACCTCCTGCTCGCAGTGCCCTTTAGCAAGCAGCGTCTCCCGGCGATGTGACACAGCCAGAAGCTGTGTGCGGACACACTGTGGCTCTAACCAGCTCCCAGGGAAAGCCTTTGCTCTGTCAGCCCCCCGCCTGACATCAGCCAGCTCACGCTCCCCGCATCACTGATGAGATAAATATTATTCTAGTTGTTTTTCTATGCACCCCCTGGAGACCTTGGTCCTCAGGCCAGTGGCGGAGTCAGTGGCCCTTGTAAGTGGCAGAGGTCTCTCAGTCTCTGTCAGTCTGATGGAAAGTCCATCAAGGTTTGGGCAGAAAGGAGGGGGCGGGAGAGAGACAGCGGATGGAGTCAGTCTTGTGCGGGCAGGCTAATGGGAGAGCCAGCCTGCCGCATTTCACCGAGGCACTGCAGCTCCCCTGCTGCTTGCTCCCCATCAGCCACAGAGGCAATAAAAAATTCAACAAGCCTTATGGTCAAGGGTCAGTTTAACAGCATGACACTCCATTTGGTGGGGGAAGAGGAGAGGGGTCTGGAAAGGTACCTGGAGGTACTCTTTGTTGCTGTCTACATTGGGGGTCCAGCCATTGTCATCACTGTTGAGCCGGCTCTGCTGAGGGGTCCATCGCCCATCTGAGTAGGTGGAGGAGGCACTGATCTGCATGTTGGAGATCCTGCCAGACTCCATCCCCAGAGGCACATTGCACTGAAAGTCTAGAGCAGACACACACATACAGAGATTGGTTTACAGTCCCAGTACTTCACCCCCAAGTGAAAGGCAGCCTTGAACTAATCTGTCCAGCTAACCCTGAGCAAAGCTGCCTGTCTGGAAAGATGAACAGATCTGCACCATCTCACAGGTTGTGTGTGTTCACAGATGGCACTGAAAAATTATAGATAGGGCAGCTTTGTGTTTGCATGGCCCTCTGAACACTAATACAGTCTTTAAGTCAGGGAGATCTTTCTCCCTTTCTCTATCTTCTTCACCTTTGCTCAGTTTTGACACAATTCTGTCCCTTCCCTCCCTCCACCTCCACCAAGATGTTCCAAGTAGTCTTGCCACAAAGTTCTCATCTTCTTGAAGGCTGTAGGTGAAATCTAAGCATCGACAAGGCAAGGAATACAGACAGACACATTAGGAGGGTCCTTAATGTTGCCAGCAGGAATGTCAAGGATTGAAATGGGCAGCTCTAAAGGTTTTGTGTGCATGTGAGAGCAGGGATGCACATGTGTATGCGTCTGTGTATATCTGCATGCACTCTATGGTGTATCAGGCCCATTGGGATTAACCAGACAAGATTATGAAAGACACTGCTATGCTTTTCTTTGGATCTCCTCACTTCTAAGGCTTTAAAGTCACAATTAGCTCAGTTTTATGGCACATTTCATCTATTTTATGGCAGCTGTCCTGTAAAAACAATAGCAAAGAAAACAGTGATAGAAAATACTGCATGGGTCCAAGCGTGCTGCTCTGTAAAACAACCAAAATGCCTGTGTTTTTAATGTGGCCAAGTCAACCTTGGGTGGAAATAATGGGCCAAGTTAGGATGTTAGTGCTACTATTAAAGTTTCAATTCACATCACCATAAATGAAAACAGGCCTGGCACTTTAATGAGGGCTCTTGTGCTTGATTTCTCAAGCTTTGTGTTCAACGTCTTATTTTCAAATCCAGAACAGAAAAGTGATTAAAGAACAGATCAACGGCGTGTGGCAATAGGTAATGGTGAAGAGCTCATGCTTATTTGTAACTCTCATAGCCTCAGCAGAACATCCCTTACTCAATCACAGAGTAAGAGGTTGTAACCCTGCTGCCCTGGTGCTGCACAACCCCTACTCTACCCTGCTCTCTGTCACAGGCTTTCAGCAGCGGGTCAGGGACTCCCTCTCTTCTCTGGGACTGAGGGGTGTCCTGAAGGCTTCTTCTGTTGTATCAGAAGTTCACTGTAAACAGAGGTCAAGAACAGTAGCTCTGAGGCAAAAATACCATGGGAAAACAAATGGAACCTTTCCTTGCCTGCAAGTGTTATCACAAAGAATCAAAACGCTCTTCATTCTCAAAATACACAGCTTACTTACTCACTCCACATCAATTTACCTCCCTTATTAAGGGTTATAAAAGAAAATTTGGCTTGAAATTCTTAGAGCTTTAAGCAATCTTTAATTAGTCAGCCAAGAAATTCCAATTTGTGGTTTGGGACTGTGAATTTCTGGAAAACTAGAGAGAGAGAGAAAGCGCATATTTTCCCCCATGCTTTAAAAAATCTGCTGCACATGCTGGGCTGAAGTCTTCCCCTAAATCCTTTGGGCTGAGCACATACATGAAAAATTCTAACCCAGAAGGTATTGAGAAGACTTCACAGGCAAGTGAAAAGTCAACAAAAGGTCAGAAAGTGAAATTCTTACTGAAATCTTACTTCTATCAGAAACAGAGAACAGATCTAAGTGAAAATGCTGTCTGCACTGCTGGTGGAGAACCAGTCCCTGGACACACTTCTGCCTGCTTCACTCTTGCATGTGCCAAATGAGAGACAGGAAACACAGGGGACACAACGAAGTTGTACACACACATTTCCAACTTACTTTCTGGGACCTCTTGGTGGATCAAGTAGTACTGAGCAGAGAAACCGTCCTTAGCCACTGCCAGGTCCGTGTGGAAGGTGAGAGAGAGGACACCGGTGGTTGAGCGGATGTCCGATGGCATCTTAGTTCCACAATACCTGCCTATCAAGGGCCCAACTGCAAAAGAAAGAGCAGCGAAGGTAATGCCTGCTTTTCCACCAGCCTCCTGGGTCACCAACACATTGCTGATCAGGATAAAAAAGACAGGCTTTGGGGATGGGCTATTTTTTATATCCATTGGCCTGGTGCCATGCAGTGCAGAAATATCCACTGCAGCAGGCATTGCTCTGCAATTGCTGGGAAATGCTCTAGAATGCTCTGTTTCTCAGCTTTGCTATAAGGTAGGGAGGTCCTCCCATCATTGCATGAGTGCACTGCCCTTCCCTGAGAGAGAACTGCTGGTGTTTGGAGCGTCCCATGGGGCTTTTCAGACCAGTGGTTACAACAGAGCGGTAGTTTTTGGTTTAATGAGTGCAGCCTCCTGCAGGCACACTGTCCCCAAGCCGGGCACAGAGTGCCCTGATAGCAGGTTGCAGGCTGCAGCCACCCTTGGGGTTAGGCACCCTTGGTGCTCAGACACAGACTCCACAGTTTTGGGGCTTTGTGAGACACCAGGAAGGGCCAAGGAAGGCAGAGCAGCACCCCATGGCTTACCCTGAGGGATGCCATCCCAGATGTCTAGCCAGTCATACTTGCAGTCTCCTTCCCCTGACTGCAGTGGGTCATGCTCGAGGTCAAAAAGCAGAAAGTGGAGGAGGATTTCAGTCTTTGGCTTGGCTATGATGGTGAAGACGCAGTCCAGGTTGTGTGGATACTTGTCAGGGAAACCCGGAGACTCAATAGTGCCGTTGGAGGCAGTGAAGTTTCTGGAGCAGTCCTCGGAGCCTGTAGCAGCAGGAAAACCCCAGAGCCTTAGCACTGACAGAGCTTAACACCAACAACTTGACACTGTGGAAACCCCATTTTGAGTTTAGTAAGGTTGTGTATTCACTTCTGGAAATGTCCTGCAGCTCAAGAGCTGTGGGAATTACTGCAAGAAGTGAGAAGGTGATTTTCAAAGTTTTCCACAGGTGGAGAGACAAGGTCCATGAGGTCACTGTAGTGAACAACATGGTTTGAAATTCCTAAGACAGCTTTGCAGACATAATCTGTACATCACTGCTGACAATTACCTCAAAACCAGGGATAGAAGAGCGATCCTATCCAAAGCCATTGCTGTGATTTGGTAGGCCAGCATCCTGACACATCCCTCACACCGGTGGTGGTGGACAGGGAGGCCACACCAAGCTGGCCTGTCTTCCCCAGCTGGCCCTTTCCACTCTAAGCCATCCCCCAAACACTGACCTGGCAGACCTGTGTGCTGCTCCAGAGCCCACAGAGAGGCTGGCCAGCACGCAGGGAACTGCCATCCACAGCACTCATGACACTGCTGCTACCTGCAGCCACAGCGGCCCCAGGTCTGACAGAGGGGCCCTGTTTGGGGAAGGAGCTGCCTGGGATGGGGCAGAAGGGCAGAGAGGAGTAATGGGATGTATTCTTTTTAGAAAGGCTGCTCCCATGGGCCAGTCTCCTGCAAACTCCTGCCTTCCAGCACAGATATCTGTGCCTCAGTTTCCTCTTGAGAAAATCTGGAAGCACAAATATTTACACAGTGAAAGGGTCTGTGGGAGGGTGCCAATGTCTCCACTGTTTGCTGCAAACCCTTGGGAAGCACAGTTAGCCTGCAGCACCCCCCACCCCGAGACCCACACAAGGGACAGGGCCAGCTCCAGCATACGTCTCCACAATGTGGCCACATTAAGAGTGGGGATAACAGAGGCTGTGGCAGGGGGGTCTCTGCTGAGAGCAGGAACAGAGCCCTCTTTTTCAACAGAATGAGCCATCCACACCAGAAATGCAAGTTATTTCTATCCTTAAGGAAGACCTTTGCTTGGTGGGGAGGACAGACAATGTTGCCTCTTATTTATTGCTGACCTCAGCACTGGCCTCGGCTGCAGCCGGGCCAGCTCGGTGCCCCCTCTCATACAGCCAAGGTGCCTCGGGTGGTTGGGGAAAGGGGAATTTGTGTCATATTCATACCACGGTGACTTTGAAACCCTTGCCAGGACAATAGGCAACAGAAATCTGCAGCCTGGAGCTATCAGAGGAGAAAGGGGGTGTTAGAGAGGCTGCCAGGCACTGCTGCAAGCCGGCGTTTGCAAAGGTTTCTGCTTCACTTTTACTGGGACACTCGCCTTCTCCTCTACAAACCCTTCTGCACCAGCTCTTCCAGGCAGCACCAGCCCTTCCAGGACTAATGGGAGACTTGTTATTCAATTCAGCATTAACCTATGGAGTCAGGCCAGCAGCCCGCAGTAATAGCAGGATCTTGCACTGCATTATGCAGTGCCTGGCTGGAGAGCTACTCAGGAGAGGTTCTTAATTGACTACCTAATGAACAGCCAGCTTTTCTGGTGTGAACCTGTGGGGTAAAATGCAGAGGCAAAAAAAAAAAAAAAAAAAGGCCAAACACAAATCACAGCATAATGCCATGAACAGGGATAAGGGTATATTTCGTTCCAAACAACCTGAAAGATGAACAGATAAGTAGAGAAAAATACCACAAACTCCGAGTTAGGGAGAAAATTAAAGGATAAACCCAGAGTCAGCGACTGTCCTCCAGAGACAGCAAGGTGTAACTATGTCACCACATTAGACAAGTTTCCTCATGTGGGGGTCTTATCGCATTTGGCATCCTTGTCTACATTTTGGCTAATGGCAGCAAACACAATGATCAGCTTTTTATAAGGAAGCCGCAGATAATCAACGGGAGTCACGCTGGCTTCGGCAGCACAGGCCAGCCTGAGAGGAGACTTTGATGCCCAGCGCTGGGGAGCTCAGGCCGGCCCTGCCAAACTGACTCACAAAGGGAGCAGCAGGGAGGCTGCACCAGCCTGGGCAGGCGGCTCTTGTCAGCCCAGACTGCTGACTGATACCCATCAGGGGATTCAAAGACTGGTATGTGGTTGTTTGTATGCAGATTGCTCCTCTCCCACACAGTGATAAGGGAAATTTAGCACAGGTTGGGGAAATAAATGCTCCATTGAAAAGAGTTGGTTTTTTAGGTCACCTTTAAGACAGAAGTAATCTTCAGCCACTACCGCCTTTACTGATGTGGACAATGACAATCTGATGACCTTTAAAGCTGTCGACACCCTTGCTGGTTACCCTGACAGCTCAGAGGGACACTTGTCCCATGCCTGCCTGTCTGCCTGCCAGCAGAAGGCAGGGCTTGCTTGCACTGCAGGACCCTGCAGCCAGCACTGCTCTCTCTGGAGCCCTGGCAGGGACCGGGCTGGGCAGATGTGGGCTGGGAGTGCTCCCTGATCACGGGCTCATCCACACTCCTGTGCCAAAACCGGCCTTGCCAGGCTTGATTTTGTGGGCTTTGACTCTATCTAGAGAGGATGGCTGCCTGCAAGGGGTGAGGGTGGTGAAAGGAGCCCCAGCACCACTTCAGCTCTGAGGGCAGTACTGTGAGGACTTACATTGAGGAACACAAACTCAGCTCCAGCCTCCATCCAATATCTGCTCTACTCCAGATCACCCTTTGATTCCTCTCCCTCCATCCCTGTAACAACTTCTCCTTTCCTCATAAATTTGGTCCCTAACTGGCTCCCAACCAGACCGATGGGTTCCTGCCTGCCATCCCTTCCCACAGCGTGGCCGGGCCACCTCAGCCAGCCGGACCACTCCACATTGCCCCATGCCTCGAGTCAGGGCATGGACCCAGTGTGAGGTCAGGCACAGCCCAGCAGTCTGCTGGGCTCACAGGAGGTGTGAGAAGGGGGACAGAGGCAAGGGGGGGCTGAGCTGAGTCTTCCCACCTGTATTCTTTGCCATCCTCTGTGATGGCAACTGGTCTTAGCAAACCTCAATATCTGGCTGAATCACTAAACTTTCAGGACTAATCTGCATCCTAACCATAAACTAAGAGTGGTGGTGAGCTGGCTGCACAACAGCTCAATAGCCAGTAATGCAGTCCAGGCAACCGCCAGCAACAGCACTTTCCTCATCCATGTGAACCTTCACACGTGTCCTGTCCTCATTGATTCACAGTTAGTTTAGGGGGTCTCATTCTCTTGCAGCAGTCTCCACATTCACATCTACCCATGGTGAGGTTGTGGCTGTCTGTGCACCTCTGCCTGCTGCACAGCTGGCCCAGGGCCCCCGGGCACTGTGCCTGTGCTCCCCATCTTTTCTTTAGAGAGGCTGGATAAGCAACATTTTTGGTTCTTCCCATGGCACAGACTTTGTTTTTGGTGCTGGATGCAATGACTGAAAGCCACATGTGTTGTCTTCCAACACATCACCAAAGGAATGAGGGCGCAGGGCAGGTGCCTGCATACCCACACAAAACACTCTCCTGTTCCCTCAGCATGCAGGCACACCTATCTCACATGCACACAGAGAAGGGTTTTTTCAAGGTATTTTTTCAAGCCTCTTTCTTCCCAGGCACAAAATTCTGGCAAATATTTAGACAGAAACACTGTTAAATGGGCTTTGAGCAGATTTTTCTTTTCTTGATAATAGTTCAGTATTAAACAGAATTATGAGCAGTTCCTCTCATATGAGCTTGGAAAGGTGCTGCCTCAGACTTGGACAGCATTGCTGACAGCAGTCACTTGAAAACTAGAGCTCCCCAGTTACAAACCTCACATCCATGGAGAGAAAACACAGCATCACTGATCAACCCTGAATCACAACTCCACAGGAGGGGGAGCTCCATGCACTTCTAACAGAGGGACAATCCCCTTTTAGCCCTAACGAGCTCTGCACATGCCAGAGAGTAAAGATATATGCTTCTAGTCCTCAAATCAAGAGAGCATTTAAGGAGGAACCCTGCTTTAATTGCCACACCATGATCCAAAAATGCACTGTAATGTGCCACTAACATCTTTAACTTCTTGGAAATGAGATGCGCAGACTTGCTTAAATTAAAAAAGTCAGTTATCTCTGGAAAATATGCTAGAAATCACATTGAAAAGGTGGTCAAAGCATCTCAAGATGAAGATAATTGTGTCAAACAGTCTGGGAGACAGGCACTGACTCAGACACTCACCTGTCTTGTAGATCTCATAGCGCAGAGAGAAGCCAGCACCTTGCCGTGCGTAGTCTGAGGTGAACTTGATATAGAGAGAGGGGCCAGAAGAGATGATGGTAGGTGGGGCAATGTTCCCACAGTGCTTGCCCAGCAGGTCTGCCGCTTCACTGTCCCCATCGCGGATCTCGATGTAGTCGTACCTGCGGAGGCAGGTGAAATGGCAGGGAAACCATCTGTCAGGGAGATGCTTCAGGATGCCAGGTACAAACAAAAACCACTCTTGGTATCTGCATATTTCACAGAATGTCTTCCAGACCGGTACCTGGGACTCTCTTATTCACACCACACCACACCACACCACACCACACCACACCACACCACACCACACCACACCACACCACACCACACCACACCACACCACACCACACCACACACCACTATGTTTATATCCTTTCCTCTGCTGCCATTCACATCATTAATTCATTGCACATAAATCCGCTTCACCTTCACAGCCAACATGCAAAATTTAGGACACACTTTACCTCCATTTCCACAAAACTCCTTTGGCATGGGAGAAGCTCAGATACAACTCTTCTGGGGCTGTTCTCCTCCTCATACCTCTCTTCTGAAGTGCCATTGTGGTGTTTGGCAGAGTTCACTTTATTCCAGTATCCACGTGGGACTTGGCCACGCACATACCAAGTGTGATACTGCCAGTGTTCAGTCCATGTGAGCAGGTAGCTACTTTGTGCACTGACACCACACTGGTCCTTTAGCAAGCATGGTAACTACACTCACTTGGACATTAATATTAGTCCTCTCCTATTAAGTGCTAATGAAGATTTTGTGTGGATGAGAAGTTTTATGTAAGAGCTGGGTACCCACACTTGCTGTTGCTGATCTTGTACACCCTGTAACTGCAACCTGCCTTTGCTAAACCCTACCTGAAGATGTTCCACCTGCCCACTGGCCTGGGTGTCTGGTCTGGAGGAGGAATGTGAAGGGTTAGAAGAATTGCCTCCTGGTGCAGAGACAAAAGCTTGTTGCAAAGCTTGGCTGGAAGGTGAAACTGCCACACATCCCTTCATATTTTCTAGGCCATGAGTAGGCAAGGTAGTAGTATCAGGCTCTGCGTGCTGTGAAGAAACAAACAGCTTTTACGTGTACATCTTGTTCTTCAGCTGCTTTCTAACACCCACGTTCTCCCGCCCCTCTCCTCTCTGGCCAGCATGCTGCTATTTACAGAAACTGACCGTCTCTCTAGGACTGTTTATTTGCTTTGTATCAACCTGTTTGAACAACATGCTACAGCTCTCCTCACGGGGCCAGGGAGGAAAAAAGCATTTCCAGGCTGCCAGGAATCTGCCTTTCTTCTTTGTCACAAGATCTTCTGTTTGGGAATGAAGAGTTGAAAGAAGTAGCTTGCTGGATACAGAATGATCCTCATGTGACTCATTCCCGCTCTGTAAAGCACATATCAGCGAGCAACAACCTCAAAACAAACTTACAGGGACTTAGTGTGCTCCTCCACAAAGAAAGATGGCCCAGACGGCTTTGGTTTCACTCCTTTCTGAGACTAAATCGGGCTGAGAGCCAGAAGCAAAATGCCTGCAGATAAAGTCCTGTCTATGCTGGACCGAGCACTCAACTAGCTGCAATGGCCCAGCCTTTAACTTCATTACAGACTCAATTGGCTTGGCCAAGGTGAAATCCAAGCAGTCTTGAGAAATGGCACTTTAAGAGGAAGAGCATTTGGCTCAGCTGGTCTGTGGACACACAGCAATGCAAATGAAGATCTGCTCCCCCTGCTCTCTCCTCCTCAGCTCTGCCTAGCCCCTATCACCTTGTGACCCCTTATTACCCTGACACCAGTCAGCAGCACCCTGTGTGACCCCACTAATGTCCATCATGTGTGGCGTCATCCTACCATCTCTCTAGGGAGGAGGAACATAGAAGGCAGTGTTAGTGCTTCTTCTAAGTAGAAATTTTTCCTGCTTGTTTGTCTATTTGTTTAAAGTAGTACTGAGCAAACAGCGGGGACATTTTGTTCTCTAAATACCTACTTGCTTTCAGTGTGCTTGCAGCCCTTCCACATCTGAAGTGCACATCTGTGCCGCAGAACTACTGGCTACCAGTGAAATTGTGAGTATGTGGCAAAAAATTAATTTGGCAAAGACATGAATGTTGGCAAAACACAGTTAATGGAGTGGACTGTAAAAGCTGCCATTCTCATGCACAGGCAGAGGTTAGCTGCATCCCAGGGAATCACATCTGTCTGTGTCCTCATGGGGTTGTACCTCGCCAACACAGTACATGGCTTCAGCTACTTAACTGCAATGATCCTGCTGCTGTAGCCAGCACACCAAATATCCTAGTGCTGTCCACATGGCTCCTCAGGCCACACAGTTCTGTAGGAGCCCTGGAATTTCAAAAGCAAGTCCTGGACCAAGAAATTTTTGCTTATTGAATGGGTGACAGACTTCCAATAATACATACAATTAGGGAATATTGCAATCTGCTCATGGGCAATCTGCAAATGGAAAATTAAAAGAATGAATCTAGTAAGTAAATCATCAGGAAATATTTGCCTTTTTAAATTAAGCCCTATTTGGCTTCATTCAAGCATCTAACTTAGCTTTCTCATACTGGAGCTAATCCTTAATAAATCAAATGTTAAAAACAACTGAAAAAAAGCCCTTAAGAGAAGGTCAGGAAATCATTTTTTGCCAAATGAAAAATTAATATAAATGTATAAGAGTTTTCTTCCCTAGTTAAAAAATCTTGGCCCAAGTCCTCTGCTCTGCATGAGGCAAAATTTTTTCTTGGGGTCACATAAACAGAGTGTGATTTGGGGAAGTATTACACTTGGGAGATAGCACCTGCCTAGATAAGCAGGACCCCCTACTTCTCTGCATCACAGCAGTTAAGCTTTAGGCTTTCAAAACAGAACACCAAAGACATCCAATCAAAACTGCTAAACTTCCAAACTTCAGCAAGAATGACAGCTAATCCCCACCACAGATTCTTTTGGGACCATGTGTCTCAGTCATGTCCATGCCTTGGCCCTCAAACAAACAACCTGATAAACCCCATACTCCTCATTCTGGGTCACTGGACACATTACAATCCAGTTTGGCCAAATCTTTGCTCCTGTTAAGGAGCATGGTTTCTAGGCTTTCTTCTTCCCCTGAGTAAAAAGAAGAAAAATTGGAAGGAAGAAAACCCAACCGTGCTTTCTACTCCAACCATTTCATTTTCAGATAACTATGGCTTAGGGCACAGCTGGGCAGGACACACTTATGCTGCAATGGTGTTCAAACTGTCTCGTACAGTGCCCAGCAATTTGCATTTCACTCGTATAACCCTTGCATTGTTCCAGTCAACATGCACCAACATTCTTGTGGGCTGACCTCTCTGGCATTACCTCCACTGGGAAAGCTGCCATCTCCAAGCACATTTCATGGCCACTTCTCCCCACCCAGGCATTGCTCCAAGGAGCCAAGCATAAACATGTGAGGGCAGGGTGCAACCTCTGTAACCCACAAGTATAACCAATTGATTTACCAGCTCTTCCTTTGCTGGGAAGGTGACCACAGTTGGCTGCTCCTCCAGTGGCACAATGGTAAGATATTCTGAGCTGCCACTTGAGTGAGAAGGCCAGTGAGCTGGCTCGAAACCACCTCAAACAGCTTTCCACCAGGGAGTTTTGAGGCTAGGAGGCAATGCTTAAATGCTTTTAACTGCCCAGGCAATGGAGGCTGAGAAAGAAGGGAAATACAAGATTTAGAAGCTCTTCTTGAAGCTGTTTAACAGAATTAAACGAAAAATGTATGGTGCTTACAAATATTGCTGCCTTTTTATCACAGATTTTTTTAGTAGAAAGTGCTTGGCTGATGTTAAGAAAGCTTCTATAAACTAATTATAAAGCACTTCTACAGCCTGTATTATTCATGCTTGTTTGCTTACTTTTTCCTTCAGTCAACCTCTCTGCTTCCCAGGCTTTCCTTTCTATTTTTCCTACGTCACTTTGCTGCTGGCTCCCCAAATGAGGTGCAACAAAGGCAAACAAGCCCCAGCTGTAGTGATTATGAGAAGACCTCCAGCTTCTCAGTCCTTTTCTGTTGCGAAATAGCTAATCTGCTCCCTGACCATTGAGCTGTGCTCCATGATCCCCTGGGGACAGCACAGACCTCCTAGGTGCTCACCCAGGCACTGCTGAGCTCCAGAAATGCCACAACCTATGTGGGGAGCAGCGCCAGAAAGCCTGTGACATTCCTCTGGGTGCTGCTCCCCAGAGGACACTCAACACAAACAGTTTAGTGACCCAGACTGCTGAACACAAAATCAACAACCCCGCTGACCTCCATGCCCAGGTCCCAAGAGATACTGAGTCCTTCCCCCCGAAACATGCTTCAAGGGCATTACAGGGACAGAGATCATGATGGGGAGAAACATGAGGAACAAATTATTTATATGTTCTCGGCCATATCATGAGGCCTCTGAATACATAAATTTGTGCAAGCCTTGCTTCAAAGCCTAAGGAGGACTGGCCATGCTCTGACCTAGCTGGCAGCTTTCTCCATCTCTCTCTAGAGCTATGATTTCAAGTAGGGGAGGGCTTGCACTCAGCAAAGCCCAGTTTCCAGTGCTTACGAGGATTGGAGAGCGAGGCGAGGCTCTAACCTGAACTTCCCCAATGTTTAATTTGGAGCTATTATTTATAGGCGTTTCCATGGGGCTCATGACTGCAGCTGGCAAACAGTAATGATGGGATTCTCACGAGACTCTGGGAGGTAGGAAGGCAGAGAGGAGCAGAGTCTGCCCCAAGGTCACACAGGAAGTTTGAGGCACAGCCAAGAATAGAAGCCAGTCTTGAGTGGGGAGATTATGTTATATTGGAGAAATCTGGCCTAGATAGACAGGGAGACAAATAGGTACAGACTGCATGCCAACAGCCCTAAATTTGGGAATGCCCAGGGCTGACTTGAGCCTTCAAGATCTCTGATCTGCTTGAACCATGTGTCACTGTGTCTTGAACGACTCTGCTGAGGAAGAGAAACTGCAATTCCAGTGAAATTCAGCAGGTGTTCATATTCTGCAGGAAGCTGGGGAAGGCCTGTGCTTAGCCACAATAGCAGCTAGTTAATGCAATTGTTCCCCCTTTAAAAACGTGATGTGAGGCTTATTTCTCAGAAACAGTTATAAAAAGCATAAGGTTTTTTGAACATCCTCTGAGAACAGGCAGTTTCTTAGAAGTTAAATAGCAGTTGCGGCATAGAGATAGTTAAGAAATGGTGGGCCAGCATCTCTGTGCTTGTTGTGCAATCAAGAGGTGGATAGAATTAATGTCCATTACATGCTAGCTGGCTTAGTTGATTTTTCTGTGTCACCGCCCATCTTCATGCTCTTTTGTATGCCACCTTCCAACCAAATCCTTATTTCATGGGTGGTTACATTGCAAAAGACAAAAAAACTTTTCCTTGATGTTTACACAATCTTGAGCAACTGCAGGACATACCCTTCAGAGGTTAAATTGTTCCAGAAGCTACCGAGGACTTTTAAATGATTTTTTTTACAGCCTTGATAGCAGAGGCGAGCACCGCTGTTGTCTGATGAAACAAGAGCAATGAAGTTTGATCTTAGCTGCCAGCCCTTAATCAGGGTAATTAATTATAAATACAGCAGATGAATTGGATTCTCCTTTGACTTGAACTGGTTTTACACATGTGTAACTCATCATTTTAAGGGTAATCACTCCTAATTTATCGTGGTGTGAGAAGAGAATCAGTCCTCATAGACACAGGCCCTGATGTGGATTTGTGCACAGAACTAAAAAGCCTGTACCACATCTAGGTTTAGCCAACTAAATGTCCTCTGCTCTCGGTGGAAGCAGATTTCTCACACGCAGCTTGGGATGGGATTAATTGTTCTTCTGCACTGACAACAGAAGTACTTTAAATCACTCTTACTGACTAGATCTGGGCTTTGAGTGTCTGAACAATGCAGAGATGAATCTGATCTCAGTCTCAACCTTTTGGGGCCATTTTTGCCTATGCTGAGGCAAAAGATGCTCACAGAGCTTGCCCTTGTTTTGCCCTTATGGAAATAACTGACTCTGGCAACAACCGAGAGAAATGTGCTATAATTGCTCTGAATCTGAAGGGATTTCACTGGATTTCAGTGACTAAAATGACAAAAATCCAATGGCAGCAGAGGGAGAGCTAGGCTGATGTGGGGGGTGATGGCACTGGCAGAACTGCTTAGGATTTCTGGGAAGTTAGTTTTGAATTTGTTGTCTCCAATTATGTCTTGTGTAATCACAGTATTGTGGGGGTTTGTAATCATTCTACTGTGCTTTGGATTATTTTTTTATCTCCTCAAAAAATCTGACCAGAATTTCTGAGAAATGAAAAAAATCCAGTTATACAGGTAAAGGGAAAGAAAAAAAAAAAAAAAAGGAAAAGAAAAAGAAAAATAGAGAAGGAGAAAAAACAACTCTATTAGATTTGAAAACTTCTTCAAAAATGCCTTGAAGACAAAAGTTGGAAACTATAAAGAGCTTCTATTTCTACTGGATTGTTGTTTTCACCCCCTTACAAGCACTGTTGATGGGAAAGGCTTTCAGCAGTTACTGCTAACTTATGCGGGGGTGGGGGGAGGGAAAAAGGTAGCCAAAATACTTCGTGCAAAGGGAGGAATAAAACATAACTGCAAAGTGCTCCTGAGGCAAGTTCTGCTTCAGGAGGGAATTTCAGCTCCTAGCATGCTGCTGCCCTCCCCTGAGACAGGAGAGCAAGGGCTCTGCCGTTCATCCATCCCCAGGCTTCTTCCCTCAAGCTGTGTTTGCCAGATCGCTGCGGAAAGGCGCGCTGGAGTGGAGAAGTGCTCTCATCTGGGGCATGTCTGGAAAACCGACTGTTATATAAGAAAAGAGATGTGCTAATGTGCACTTCGGGGGTTTTATGCAGGCTGTTGTTCAGGAGTTACACATGCCTGTTTAATTTTATTTCTGTCTCCAAAACCATCTCTATAAATTCCTCACTCTTCTATTTTTAGCTATGGGGGTCTTTTGTTGCAAGATGTCTTTGGTGTTCATTGGTGGGGGGAGAATCATGGTGAAATCAGGAATAAAATATATAAAGCATGATCAGAATAAGCCCTCTTTTCCATGGCATTCTGCCTTCTGTTGCTGCTCTGAGGGAACTGAAGCAACTCACAACCCTTTCATACCCCAAAACGCAGGACACTTGAGAAAATGCATTTGCACTTTTCTCCTTCTGCTACAATCCATCTGTGGAAAAAATTAGACTTTGGTTTCTATGTCATTTTACTGTCACCACTCACAGGCACTTGATCACTAACAGAAAGAAAAAAAATAAATACAATAAAACATAACAACCACAAAAAGAAAATTTACTGCTGAAAAGCAGCAGAGCAGGCAGAAGGCAAGGGCAAATGCTCACTTTGATCTCTTTGCAGTGGGGGAACAGATTTCCCTTTTCTGATGGGGTCCAGTGCCTGACAGCCCAGGCAATAGATGGAGACGAGCTTCGGTCAGGCTATCCAAGCTCTAGGGTGCTGGTGTGGATTAGGGAATGCTCACATGGCCTGCTGTGCCAGCCTTATTCCCAGAGGAGTGAGTGATGTCCCATCACACCTTGCTGGTGCAGTATCAGTCATGGCCTTAGACGTAGCATGCAGTGAAAAGCAAAAGGAAAGTCTAAAAACTGGGATCAGATGGGGATCAGAGCTTGGTAGCTGGGCTTTCCACATCACTCATTTGCACTGGCTTTTTTTCAGCACAAAACTGAAATAAACACCTCGTTAAGCACCAATTGTATAAAGGAGGTTGTAAGAACAGAGCCCTGACCAGCCCACCCTCACCCTCCTGGCTGTCTACATCCCTCATTAATGATGGATGGTCACCCTGGGACTGGCCCACCATAGGATGACTTTCTGACCCCGCATTTTCTCAGACACAGCCTGTTCACAGCCCAGATGCTCCTTAGCTGATGCACAAGTGAGTAAAGCTTTGCTGCCAAGACTGGCCTGCAGCCTCCACTCTTTGGGCATTCCCACAATTTGGCTGTGCCAGCTTATAGTAAGAACTGTTTCTGGGGCAAACAGTGCGCCAAACCTGCCTGATCCCTCCCTGCTTACTGCATAGCACAGCATCTCCTACCCCCTTCTCTCCTCAAAATATGGGCACTCACAGCTCAATAGCCACCTGAACCAAGCCAAGTCAATGCCTGAGGGAGGGCGAGTGCTGTGCCACACACGTGCCACACCTTGCTGTGCACTCCCACACGGCCCAGTGACTATCTGGGGGTGTGGGAGGAATTAGCTGCTGGCAGGGGCTGGTTGGTACCCTTGAGGTGAGCTCAGCCCAGCCCAGGACAGCAGGTCAGAGAGGCAGCCACACCAAGATAGAAGAGGGAGACAGAGACAAGGGAATAGGATGCTGCATGAGGCTGGTAGGTACCTTTTCTCCTCAATGTGCTCTGGGAGCAGGGGGATGGGATTGTCCCTGATTCTCCCACAAGCAAAGACCCTGCCACTGCTTTGTTCAGAAAGATTTTCTTTCAAGCAACCCTTTGTGTCACCCTCCCGTTCAGCCGTGGCACTGTGTCTGCTTTGTCCTGCCATCTCAGCCATGGAGTGTTTACAAGCCTCCCTCACCCTTCCAGGCTGTGGTTCAGCTCCATTGACACTGAAGGCAACAGACTCCTCTCTCGGCGTGTGATGAATCAATTACTTCCTCTGACACTCCATTACTATAGCCCTTACATCTCCAGATTGCAGATGAAAAGACAGGCTGAGAAGGGGGACAGGGAAGGGGAGAGGTCTCCGAGGTCTCCTTCGATTGAGTTGTTGGACATCTGAAGAAATCCCCATATGCCATATTTAAAGACAGAGAGATGTTTTGCTTCTGAATGGCAGAAAAATCAGAGGGTTTCCACAAAAGAAAAACTAAGAAATCAAATGGGTCAAAAAACTTCGGTGAGATGCAGTGAACATAGATCAATGGTGAGTCAGTCCCCTTTGCTGATGGAGATCCCAGACCTTGTCCCCACCCATGATTAACAGCCAAACATCGGTATTTCCAAAGAGACAATCATTACACCTTCCTCCTCGCTGCAAAATAACAATGTAAATGAAACCTCATACCAACACTCACAGGAGAGGAAGGAAGCTGAGCACATGCCTCAAACTCTCGTGCTGCCGGTGGAGCGGGGGGAAGCACTTCTCCTTGTTGGACATCCATCAACAACCCCAGCTCTGAGGTTTCCCTGGAGGTTTCTAACACGTGGAGCACTTCCCATGCAAACACCCTGCATGCAGCATGGTCGCGGCAGGCACGGGGCTGAGAGCAGGGGCTCTCCCACCACCAGTGGATGAGTACTGCCTGTCTCAGGAAAGCAGAACTCCACCTCTAGAGATTCCTCACACCGTGTCTTCTGTACTGCTGCAGGAAGGTGGGGGCAGTCACGTAACACGAGCAGCCACCCTCCTAGTTTCTGTGCCATTTGTAGCAGAATGAAGTCTTTGGCAGAGGATTTCTGCTGTCAGACCTCGCTGCTTCAGGCTCTGCTTCTAGGAATTCATTAAACAATAGTATCTCCATGTCTGACCCAGTGTTACTTTAAAACCACACCATACTACCGTACTGTGACTGCTCACTAAGGCTGGATGTAGAGCTCAAGAATTCCTTGGGATTAGCAGTGGGGTGGGGTGAAAAACCAACAGAAAAACCCTAGGTTATTCACTCTTTCTCATGATCTACTGATCTACTCACTAAGCCAGCATAAGGAAGGCTTTCAATGGTGTGCTTGAACTGATATATCAAAGACAGTTGCTTAAAACATCCTAGCTGTGATTAGTGGACCATGACTGCTATTAACTTATAAGGAATTCCAGGATCACCAGACTGTGGTTTGCAACATGTTATTACGTTGCCATTCAACGGTGGTGTGCAGTTGCTCGAGTTAAAGGAAACAGAGAACTTGCCTCAGACTAAAACCTAACCTCCCCCAGTTCCTTCAAATATGTTCTATGCTGAGTTCTGGCCAAAAGCAACCACAAATTTCTTCTGTTTTCAGTCTGCTCTTTGCAGTCTGTTCTTTTTATTTTGCATTCATATTTAATTGCAGAATTCTCACCCAGCCAGAAAAGACTGAAAATGGACTGGTCGTCTTCTGCTGCACTCTGACCTACTCCTGTGTGATGCTGCTGCTCAGCAACCTTTGGAAAGGAGTGTGCTTTGCACTGTTGCTATCTAGATTGTGTTTTATGCCTGCAGATGTCCAGAGATTCTTTTCTTTATAACACAGGGAATTTTGAGTGATTCACCAAGGCAGGAACAGTAAATCAATAGCAGGGAAGGGGAAGAGCCCAAATCTCACAACTCCCAGAAATTAAATTTGCTGGGGAGTCTGCCAGTCCCCTGTTAGAGCCTGACAATAGGGATTATATCCATTAAAAAGGCTGCAAGTAGCTAAGTCAAACAGTTGCTCATTAAAAGGCTAAACTAGCTCCTATATAAATCAAGGTAGAATCTTGCATTTCTTTTACTGGGCTTCGCATCTAGTCCTTAGGGAAAAAATAGGATAATTTTTTATATCATCATTCTAGCACCCTCCCCTTTCGTTCACTAAACCTAACTCCTGCATCCAGACAACAAACCCATGATGTAGAAGAGCATTGCTAAGCCCACTGGACAACACAAAAATATGACTAAGACTCATAGTCCCTCAGACATTTATTTAGGCTCCTGAGACCAGTTTGGGGTGAGGCTCTGAGATGGGTGTCATCTGGTGTCACATCGTGGGCTGGAGCTCAGTTGCAAAGATAGTCAAGGGCCTCAGGCTCTGCTGAAAGCAGGAGCACCTCAACACTGTGGTTATCAGGCATTCCAGTGGGATTGCTCCACTCCTATCTTACAGCATCTGCACTGAGCAGGGTCTGCAAAGATGCGAGGGATTTAGAGCTGGAATGTAGTTTACAGTGCTTGCTCAAAAAAGGCACATGTTTCTGACACTTTTAGCTGAATTCTGAACCGACTTAATCAGGAGTCACCACAGCCAGCCCTGTGCCTGCTCCCTCTCCAGCTGCTTTGGGATCCTGTTCCTTCCCTTGCTGGACAGAGAGGCTGACTAAGAAGTGACTACACCACCACCACTACCAGTTCCTCCTCAACAGCAGGAAGGAGGGGGAGAGGTCTCTGTCTCTAACCCTATTGTTCCCAGTGTCACCAGCTGGCCCTCAATTTGTCATCGTGCCAACAGGAAACAAGGTGCAAAATGAGATCTGACTCCTATGCACCGGATGTTAGTGAGCTGGCGGGTCATGGGAGACCCCCTGAGAGTGTACTTGGGACCACCACCTTCTGCAGAGCCTGGACTGGGGCTGTCCCTCCAGGGAAAGGCTCTGGGGCATAGAGAAGCACAGCACAGAGCAAGCAGAGATGGGAGGCAGACAGGAGGGATGTGAACAACCTGGAGCTGTTAGCTCATGTGGCTGGTCTCACCGTCACAGCTAACTCATTCATTGATGTTCCATTTCGGAAAATGACCTGGGCTCGATGGGAATTATGAACCATACAGCGGATGCTGGATGGAGTTAAAAAACAGTGGAAGCTCAGTTGAAGACAAGTTGAGCTGCAGTGTCATGTTACCCAGACTGAATTATTTCCTGTACGTTAGAAATGTTGCTTCTGGCTACCCATGCCACAAACGTATGAGCAAGCAAATGCCTTCCTTAACATCTCATCTTTGACTTCCTCTCACTGCAAAGTTAAAGCTTGACTCCCCCAGTGCCTCAGGAGATGCAGCCACTTTCCCTCTCATCCTATCAAAGAACCCCTCCAACTCCTGGCATTCTCTAGTGCTCCAAATGTATTTCTTTTCTAAGCATTTTGCCAATCACAAGATGAACTGCATTGTTTCTAAAATGTTTACTAATAAGCTAATTATGCATACTTTTCAAAGCATTTACTAATTAGCTGTCCATGATTGCTGCCTTGTCTACTCTTAACCTTCACTGATGGAAGGATGGCTTCTCACAATTTTATGCTCTTGTTTGAAGAAGATGGCAAGAGAGGCAGGCTGAATGCTGCAGCCCACAGCTGCCTGGCTGGCTGTGGGTACTGGGTTTGGATGCAGCTCTCCTTGCCACCTCAGCTCAAAGAAATTTGAGCCAGTGTCTCTGTGGCTCTCTAGGAAGAATGCAGAGCTGTTTTGTTCCAGTGCCCAGCTGTTTGGACACTCAGGAGATGGCCATGCTGCACTGGCTGTCCAAGCCACATGTGTCACCCTTTGTGCTGTGGCATGGGAACAGCAGCACGTTGCTGTCAGTGTCCCCTGGCCAGCAGTGCTCTGTGAGATGGGTGCTAGGAGCATGCCATCTCCCTGGCCAAATCTTGGTTCCCTCTGCTCTTCAGGCTGGGAGCAGACGTGTCTCCTCCTGCCATGCCTGCCCTGTATCCAGCACACATCAGGATGCTGTGTTTGATTCAACTCCTTTGGCACCATTATGGAATTTAGGAGGTTACATGACCAGTGCATAAATTTCCTCATGATAGTGGCCGTGGTTCCTTTTTCTTGAAATCTTCTGGGCTTGACAGTGGGACCCAAAGTCAGAAGGAAAGCCTGACTGCAGCCCATTTCCAGTTTGTCATCTCCAGCCTATTTTGGGAGTCCCTGGCCTCTGTCTCCAGAAACCTTCGCCAGCATTTGGCATGAGCCACCAGAGGGGGCTGCGAGCCACGGCAGCGGTCCCCCAACTCCTTCCCAGGCAGGGATCCCACCGACTGCAAACCAGTTCCAGCTTGTGTTGGAAATGGCTGCAGAAAAATCCACTGGGCATGGCCTGACTACCAGTCGGGCTTTTTAAAACACTGTTCCTCTGGAGCAGATGTTATGACTCAGCTGGAAGGTCTTCTGCTGGCAGAGGAAGCAGGAGCATGTCCACTGCAGCCTGGAGGGAGTGTGCCTCTGCTGCATGTGGAGCCCCAGCCTAACCCTCTGGTAGGATCCGCTGAGTGTGGCTGGGGGGGCAGAGTCAGTAGCCAAATGCAGGAGGGAGCTTTTAGTGGTCGAAAGAGAAGACCAGCAGCAGGAAGGGGGGACAAACGGAAAAGGCAGTTGGTCATAAATGCAATGACTCACAAATAGCTGAGGTTTTGGACTTGGATTTTCCAAGCAAGCAGTGCAGACAGAACAGCAAAATGGCAATTAAGGAGTGGACAGCTCAGCTACATGACTGCAAAAACCAGGAGACAGCTGTCTCTGTTGCCCACCTATTGCAAATGGTTCAGGTCACTCCCGGGATTCCAAATAAACTCCAGCATGCACAAGACACAAGACTGCCCAGCAACCCCTATACCACACAGGAGTGGAAACATTGCACCACAGCAGCAGCCTGCTCTTTTCTACTGGGTGCCACTTCCCTATTCATTGAACAGATTCCAGTGCCATGGGGTGCAGTACCTGCGCTAGAGCTGCACTCGCAGCACAGAGGGGAACAAACAGCCAGGCACTAGGATGATCATTTCCAAATACTTCGGCAGATCTTTTATCACAGCATCAAACTTCCCTTTTGGCTCTGTCATTACTGCTGTGGCCCCACAGCTGCAGGACAGCATCAACAATGGCCCGGAGCCCCATACTCCCTCCCTGTCACAGCATGCCCACCCTCCCTGCCACAGGGATCCCTGCTGGTGCACAACAGTCACAACAGCAGGAGGAGGCCAATTATCTTAACCTAGCGCGCTGCCAAAGCAAGACACTTCCTCGGAGCACATACACAGCACTCAGAGAGAGATGTTCTGGGGCTTCAACTACACCAAATTACGCCTTTCATGGTGGTGGTGATAGAGTGCAGTTACTTTGCAATGCAGCTGGACACAGCTGAAAAATAAAAGCCCAGATGTGCCTCCAGAAAACAATAGCAACAAGCAGCACTGAGCAGCCACCTCTGGCTGCCACCTTGGGCATCCATCCCTGGCTGATGCTTCCACCCTCCAGGCTGCCAAAGCCGTTCTCGGCAGCCAGCTCTTGCTCTGGCATCTAGGCAACACCAAGTTCGTAGGCCCCTTCTGGCCAGCTGCTGGCCATGGGGAAATCCCTGACCTTTCTTCAGAGGTCCCCAGGGTGCCAGGCACCGTACAAAACACAGGAGGAAATGCCTCCTGTCCCAAAAGGAAATCTGAAGCAGATACAAGAAAGGCCAGAAGAAACAGAGTAAAACTAAAAAGACTTTTGGAGGCATTTTTGTAGGCTTTTGAATGGGTTTTAGGAATGTAAATGTTATGCTTTATGAGGGAGAAACTTTAGCCTAATAAGGTAAAATGAAATGTTGAAAGAAGCAACAGAGGAAGGGGTTATGGTGTTTCCCTCTGGCAGCTGGAAACTGGCCCCACTGTTGCTCCAATAGCTGCCAGGTAGCAACAGCAGAGCAGGGACCTTGTCTGCCCAGAGATCGAGCTCCATGGGTCCATCTGCTTGTCACCTTGATGTGAATGTGCTCTTTATTAATGATGAGATGTCAAAAGGAGAGCTCTGCCCTGAGACTGTCTTTGATGCTGATTCCCTGTTCCTGTTAAGGTTCACACCTGCAGCTGCAATGAGGTCTTGGTTTCTTCATAAAAACCCCTCTGATACTCAGATGAGATTTATCACCAGATAGTCACCTATTATTAATGTATTGTAATGTAAGTATTAATGCTCAAGCTTTACACAGTATCCGTATTTGCCTCCTTCTGGTCGGTCACTTAAAAAAATCTAACTCCTATCCATTTCTTTCAGGCCATGTTTATCATGCACTGTTTCCATTGCTCTGTTACACTTCCTATCAAGCACTGTCCATGAAGCTCTTTCAAATCCACTCCTATTTAGTGCTGGCTTGAGGGAGCAGGCACCCTAAGTCAGCTTGGCCCTCAGCTCACAGCTGTGGCCAGCAGAAGCTCAAGTGCACAGTGGATAAATCGTATTTCACTTTAATAAAGGTTCCCTTGTGCACCTACACACAGAAAAAGCAATAATGAGACCACACAGCAGCCACTCAGAAGATTGCCACAGTAAAGCAGAAAGCAGCAAAGGGGTAACCAACATCCCCAGTGCTCAGGCAGTCCTGCTGCACACATCACCTGAAGTTTGGGACCAGACAACGCTATGTCACAGGCAGTAAAACACAGCAAAACTTGCACAAGATGCTCAGAGCTAAAACTGACGTCTTCCTACGGGTGGAGCCTGGTGCCCATGGAGATTTCCAGCTCTCTGACCAACTTGCCTGACACATTGAAGAGGCAGAAGCTGGAGTCCCTCCTGCCCAGTTTGATCCCTGCCCTGCACACAACACTGTCCTGACCAACACATATGGCATACTCCTCAGACTGCAAATATGGGCCTGTACAGCTTTTATTACTGTGAATTTGGGAGAACTGCATCAGCTATGAGGAGGCTGTGCAGTTCAGCCTATGCAAGCACCAATAAAATCTGATAGCAACTTCTCCATCCACTGCAAGTTCTTGTTGTGTTCATCTATGCCCACATTAAGCCTTTCTGTACCTTCTCCCTTCTTTATACACAGGCCTGATCCTGCTAAACACCTTGCACACACAGTGACTTCAGGGAGAGTTCATGGTGTTCAAAGCCTTATTAGCCCAGGCTTTATCTGTAGGGGGTGACAAGATCCCCAATGACATCAATCAGCACACCTTCATTAGAGTTAGAGGAGCTATGCTGATTTATGATAGCTGAGGATCCAGCTCTGCACTTCATAACCTTCAGTACATCATCAAACCCATGCTGAATTCTTTGTTCTCCGCAGGACTGATTCTGCAGCCCCATAAATGCTTTCCCTGTTCCTTTGTCCTTTTTTACAAACAGAATTTCCCTCTCCATATGCAACCCCCTTTTAATCAACAGGACCAGTGTATCTAGCAGGACTGCTATGTCAGGCCTGTTTTAGGAGACCCCAAGCTCCTTCACACTCAGGCATCCTTGTAGCTGGCTGTGGATTCCAGATTAAATCCACAGGTTTATAGGTCTGCTGAGACCATGTTATTAACTCAGCCTTTTATGGTGCCCTTTGATGCCATTAATTATTCTTTACTAGTTGTTAATTGTTTTTCCCAGACATCTAGTTTCTGGGCCCTTTCTTAGAAGGGAAAAAAACAAACAAAACCACCCTCCCCTCCAGTTTACCAAACATAGCAGAAAAACAAACAGCTCAGACCACCACACCTCCAGCCTCACATGGCCCACACCTGTGTCTGCAGCCACAGGGCTCTCAGCCATGACTCTGCCTAGTTACACACCAGGAAATTGCTCTGCTCTCCCAGCATGGTTTGAAAGAACAGCGAGGCAACCTTGACACAGAAAAACAAGTGGCCTTTTAACCAAAGTCAAGCTCAGGTTGAAAGACAGTTTGGTCTTGCTTTCACAGGCGATGTCAGACCAAGAACTACAGGTTCATTGCAGAGTAGGCTCATCCCATGTGTCCAAAGCAGCATCTTACAACCTCACAGGCAACTCTTGCTCCTTAAAGGCAAGGAGATGCAGCACTGTGGGGGCTCAGGGTGGTGCTTAATTTCAAGTGCAAGGAAGCATGAGACCCATACAACTAGGCAAAAGCAGGAAGAGGAGGTAACTATGTACTAGAGAGAAGGAGGAAGGCTCTTACTTGCAGTCATGTTTTTCGATTTCGAAGTGAGGGTTGAAGTTGAGGATAATCTTCTGGTTGGATTCAGGGGCGTAGATGACCCATTCACAGTTCTGGTGGGAGGGGTAGTCATTGGGGTAGCCTGGCGAGGTGATGTACCCAGCATCCTTGGAGTTCAGGCGACCCCCGCATGGCTGAGCTGCAGAGACACAGAAGTGAACAAGGCATTGAAACATGTTCTGGGCATCAGGTGTGCACAGCAGGTCTCCCTGGGCCACTGATAGGGGTGGTCTGATAAAGACCATTCTCCAGGCCACTGACATCCCTTCAGTATTCCACTATTGATATTAATCTCTGGGCAAGGAGAATTATTCTGCAGAACAAACATACTCCTCTCCCCTCCACCTCCTGCCACACTTACATACCACATTTCACACAGACCAGAAAAGAGAAATGAATGCTCTTGCCAAGGCAATTACAGAGCCATAAAGTAAGAGACAGATTGATATCAGATCATCTGGAGCTGCCTCATTTTATCCCTTCTTTTGCCTCCTTTGCAAGCTGCTCTGTGTCAGTCTCCCACAGCTGCCTCAGGAGACACCAGAACTTGGACACTACAGATTCAATCCATCTGCAGGAGGGCAGAAAGCTGTTCTGTTTCCAGGGAAGGAAACTGAGGCATGTCAGGGATGCTGGTGAACCCAGGCCCACCCACACTGTGTGGCAGAGCTAAAGACAGCACCCGCCCATCCTGGCCCCAGCCTGCAGCCCCATGAAAACCTCTCTGTTTGCTGTGCTCTCCGTCCCCAGCCTGCCTGCCCCAGCAAACAAGTCTCAGCAGACCTGTGAGCTAACCCATCCACTGGAGCTGCAGACACAGACAATCAGCAGTGGTGGTTTTGTGGGACTAGCCCACAAATGGCTGGCAGTGGCTGCGCGGTAAACAGAGGAAGCTCTCACAGCTTTGGGCTAGAACAGGCCCTAGAGGGTGATTTCATAATCAAAAAAACATTTAATCTCATGAATGCTGCAAATCAAATTTATTATTGCATTATTTGCTGGGAGGAAAATCTGCATCATGGGGTCACTTGATAATGCACTACAAATCTCAAAGTCCTTTCTGCATGGAGCCCCCATTGTGTGTCCTGCCACCCCCTTGTGTCAGCACCCAGGCCCATAGGCTGCAACAGCTGCCCTCAGAAGACAGCATTGCCTCTACATACCCAGCAAAACACCCAAAACCCACCAAAATGGGCAAAACCCAACAAAACCCTAAGTCCTTCCATAGGGCAGGCTGGCAGGCATACGGGGTGACCCTGGTCCCACATTGTGGAAAGTCCTCTCCCTGAAACAAGAATGGGGTACGGTGTGGGATGCAAACCCTCATGGGATGACCCCACTGTCAGGTTATCCCCACAACGCTGGAGGACCCTGGGCATGCCAGTGGGTTTTCCCAAGGCCCACATGTGCACGCCCTGAGATGGGGGCTGTGGCACATCCCACACTCTCGAGGGAGCCAAGGCACAGAGAAGCATCACCCTTGATACAGGAGGGTAACCACACATCCCAGCAGCTCCATGAGCAAAGGTGTGTTCCAGTGTTTCCTGCTGCCTTGGTCCTGAGGGATGTTCCTCTCCCTCTGCAGCAGCACTCACTGCAAAGCCCCAGGACCACCCAGGAGAAGCAACGCAGTGCTGATTGTGTGGCCTCAGCCCCATGCTGTGGATCTGGCTCTGTTCCTTTGCCATAGGATTTGCCAGGTCCCAGGGGCATCCCCTGCCAGGCTGTCCCAAGTCCACCAGCTCTCGGTAGGGACACCCCAGCCTGTGCTCAAACTGCCCTCTTGCCAGGGCCAAGGCGAGCAGCAGGAGTCCCTCAGCAGTAATGCTTCCTGGGAAAAAAGCACTTTGAATAAACAACCTGCTGCCTGCACGCTGCCTGCAGAAAATGCACGTGTCCTGTGCAAAAACAAGGGGAACAGGAGGGCCCTTCATGGGCCAGCAAGGCTTCCTTTGCTGTGAAAAACACTCAGTTTCCCCCATGTTTTTCATGCCCTCTAACACATTCATTCTTCAAAATAACTTTCTTCGCACACACCCAAAGGCAGATCTGCAGCCTTCCCTTTTTCTTAAAATAATCCTGTAAGTATCCTGAAAAATATGAGGGGAAAAAATGCAGCACTGCCATGAAGAGCTGAGAATACCAAAAAACATCTGGTTTTGTTCCACAGGAGAGATTGCTCAACACACAAACATTTACAAACCTACATTCCTGCACAAATATCTTCTCTCAGGAAGGCATATTTGCCCACACATGTGTTTATGTGGGTTTGGAGAGAGGGAGAGAAAGAGACATTCACGTGAAAAGAAGAAATTCACGGACTTGTTGACATCAATGTACAAATAGACGTGTAATTCACACTTCACTCATGTACGCACTTTCACACCTTCTCATAAAAATTCACACCTCGTTTGCACACATGTCCACCCCCTCCAGCAAAGAAAAATATTCAAGCTGCAGATTATTTTTCTTGGAAAGGGCAAAGTCTCAAAACAATGAAAATACAGTCAATCCTTCCACACCTCGTGATTCCCTCCCCGTCTCTCCAGCTTTCACACACATGCTACCCGCTAGGCTGATACCACCAACATCACCCACCACTCAGAAGCTGCTAGCCCCTTACTCATGCTGGATAAAGTGAGCCCTTGCAACTCAACCAGTTGGAGGGGAACTGTCATGTCAGCAGAGGTGTCAGCCTCCAGCTTGCTCCAGCTCTTCCCAAACAAATGAACTCAAGAGCAGAAACACAGTTCTACCCTGACCTTGAAATTTTTCCCTTGCCCTGCAAGGCCATCGCAGTTCAGTGGGACTGAGCTGAGGAAAACCCGTAGGTTTGAGCCTAATTTCAGGTCAGCTTGGTGCCCAGATTAGACTGTTGGTGCCAGTGAGGACAGCCAGAGTGAGAGGGGCTGGAGCCCAGCTCTGTGCAGCTGAGGTCTCTCCAGCAAAACAGGACAAGCAGGGGAACCCCCTGAGTAAACAAGAGCACCAGCCCCATCCCTCAGGTGTTATATCAGCAGAAAAATTTCACCATCTTCCTGGAGTAGTGAAAGTCTCCCACCTGCAGGAAAATTTATCTGTGTCTCTTAGAGAAACACATTTTGTCCCTTCATTCATTCCTGCCCAAGAAGGTCCACAGAAATGAAGGGAGCTACTTCAGTAGCGCTGCCTTGCCCACAGGTGGGCAATAGCACACAAGGAACTTGAGGCTTCTTAGAGTTATCTGAAGAGGCAAGATTACTTTAACATCTCTGTAATTCTTCCATTGGGCTTTTCCCCTTTTGACTCACAGGTATCTAGCAGGTGAGTGCCTGCAATGAGAACCAAAAAAATCTATCACCAAGCCCACTGATGGGCAAAGGGTTTGACTCAGCAGTCATGCCAAACAATGTCTTTCTGTATAACATATGGCCTGCTATGTATACAGTAGAGGCTTAAGCTTCTATGTAAATGGATTCTTACAAACTGATGCAATGCATCCATGCAAAAGAAAAAAAAAAAAAAGGTTAGTGGCATGGCTACTGCTCAGTCTGTATGCATTGGAAGCAAGACGTGTTCCATAGCTAATGGGCTTCAGCAGCTTTTGCCAGCCCTGAATTCACTTAATAAAATTAAAATTAAATTCTGAAGTACAAGCCAAGTCTGCCAGGTGCGTGGGACATCCCGTTGCTCAGTAAGCAAAATGCAGGCGTTGAAAGCAAACTGCTGGGGCCCCTGCCAGTCCACACGGTAGGGGGGCCAGTGGAGTGCTGCGCCAACAACAAAGCCACAGGAGAGCAGCAGGGCTCCTCAAGGGAGGCTAGGGAGGTCAATACTCCATGGCAGCGTTGGAGTAACTATGGTCAGGTTGGGAAATCTGCAGACCCCCCTTTTCATTATGGCTCACCATAACATAAATTATCCCTGCAACCTCCTCCATGTAGAGCCACCCCAACAGGGGAACAATACCAGAGGATGACAACCAAGCCACAGGGGTGGGAAAAGAAGATCTGGAGAAGGTCATGAGGTGCAAAATCCTGCAAATGCTGCACTGTACAGTGCACAGCTCCAAAGTTTCCCATGGATATGGGTATCAGCAGCTGAGCTCCTCACCCTTTACATGGGGCAGACACCTCTTTCTCTGCCCTGACCTGCTGGAGACACCCAGGCTGACAAAGTCTCCTCCTGCCTCCCCCAGGCCACAATAAGCAATCATCACTCAGAGGACCCAAAAATAACAGCCAGGCCCTAGGAACCTTCACCCACACCTGGGGTTTTTCAGCTCTGCAGCTCATCAGGCACATGGTGAAACCTTAGGCCAGGAGCAGGGCATTCTCCTACTTGAATTTCCTGCCGATTAAAGCCCTCTGGATTTCCCTCACCCCAGGAGAGCAGGGCTCACTGTTGTTGTTGGACCTTCCACACAGAAACTAAAGCCAACTCTGCCTGTAACAGAAATAATCATCACCAGAGAGGCCCATTTCACAACAAACATACATACTACAGCCTCTCAGAGCTTGTAGTGTCCGGCAAAAAACTACCACTTTTTGGGTAGTTTACTTTTGGGATATCATTCAGGGCTGCACACAAAAATTAGGGTGTTGTGGATGCCTTAGAAGCAGCAGCAGCATCACTGTCTCTGCTACTTGAAAAGAGCAGCCTTTGAGGACAGCAAAGGAGCAAGAGAGAGAGATGTGGGCATTCCACAGCAGGCAGATGCCTAGCCTTGTCACTTCTCTTCCTGGCATGAGGCCCTCCAGCCCAACTTCACACTCTCATTCAACCAGTACAGAAGATTTCCATGTCCCAGGATGCAGTGCTGGGCAGAGGAGATTTGCCCTTCCAACCCTCTGGTGGCACAGCAAAATACAGGTGCTGGCATACATGACCCACTTCTCTCAGAGCTGCTGAACTTGGTTTGAGCCCTTGTGCAAGAAACCCATATTTCAGTTCTGTTAATCACACAGCTCTTCAAAGATCACAGTTTTTCAAGGTCCATGCATGTCCAAGCACTTTGCCAAACCCTGGTATGGAGGAGACAAACAGATCTCTTCTGCCAAGGATTCATTACCATTAATGCTCATCCTGCCTCATTCCCTGAGCTCTGACCCTGGCTGGACACAGCTGGCATGGCAGGGACTCTCAGCCCAAAGCACACGGCACAACTTTTGCAGGAGGCAGGAACACAAATATGAACCCTTGGACTTAAATCATACAGTTTAACCATTGGCCAAGGAGAGAGACATAGTGCAGAGGAAGCTAACAAGATTAGATGTTTTATCCCCAGTAGCATAGATCATTTTAGCAGAAGCCTGTTTGCTTTGGATTGCAAGATAAAGCTTCAAAGGCTTCCTGAACAAATTAATGGACAAACACACCCAAACAATACAAGGCTCTTACATGCACATTTCATTCCGGAGCACTACCCACATCCACATCTTGAGATTTCACACAATCACGGAGAGTCCCCTGAACATTTCATTGAGGACTTTTACCAGTTTCACTGAAATTTCATTTAAAAGTAGAAACACAGGGAAGTAGAATTTAAAGACTGCTTTTGTGATTTGAACTAGGATTTTGTTCAATTCAAAGTGTCTCAAGCCTGTCATGAGACAAGCTCATAAAACACTGTCTGGGCTTAAGCAAGAAAGGAACTTGCCAATCCATCAGTTGAGGAATGCAGCCATTTGACTGCTTCCTAAGGCAACTGGGAAGGGATGCAATATATTCATTTTATAGCACTGGACAGCAGTGAAAGGGGAACACCGGAAAGCTCAGCAAATGGAACATTTTAGCTGTGAGCCTTTTGCAAAAAGAGATCATTTCAAATTATTTTTAAATAAGAAGGGAATATTGGAGGGAAGAAGAGATGGAAGGAGATCTGGAGACTTCTGATACCTGCACTTTTTTTCCCCCATGTTAATCCACAAAAGAATTAAGTAGAAACCTTGAAATAGAGACCTACTCAAGCTTCACCATGGAAAATGAGAGGGCCAAATCCTGCATGCAAATCCAGCAAATTTGCTTTGAAATCACTGGAGTTCAGCTGATTTCTACCCCTGGGGTTCTGCATATCCACCTTCCAGGGGCTGACATCACTTCGTACCACTTGAGCCAGTGACAACCTTGACTTTTAAATGCCCATCCTGTCCAACCCTTCTCCTATATTTTTGATGAGATTTTATATCCTGTTTATCCCAAATTTACTAACTTTATTATTTGTCATCTTAGAGGCAAATGCAATCCCAGTAGGGTAACCAACTTAATAGTGTTAGCCTTTCTGTAGATATGTGTATGCACAATTCTCCCAGCTTGCCTGCAAATGTAATCTGTGGGTCTGGAATTATGACTTCTGGCTGCTCCAGGAATCGTCCCAGAGAGCATGCGAGTGTGTGCATACACTTGCAAGGGAGGCAGATAACTGCATTTTGAACTTTGAGAAATCATGCTGCCTCTCAGTTAGGCTCCCAAGGGCTTGAAATCTCATGGAAACACACTGCCATCTCCCAGGAATAGGTGGAAGCTTTAGGAGACCCTCAAGCTGCAGGTCAGGCAGTTTCTGAGTAAAACTCCCCAGTACTGTAGGCAGGGACAGATTTGTGGAAGCTTGAATCCTCCTGCATGGCAGCCTGCCACCCTACCTATAGGCTATGAGGGAAAAATACGATGGTGAAAATTTGCTGAGCCACCCCCATTGATGCTGTCAATAACAAACTCGTTCAAGGGCCATGAAGACAAGAGACATTTCTAGTTGCACACATGGAAAAAAGATTCCCCTAGGATTCCTCTCTAAAGAGCTTCAGGCTTGAAGAAAGGTGTCCAATGCCTCTGAAATCCTAATTAGTATTATTATTATTATTACAAAAATTCCAACATGGAAAAAAAAAAAAGCTTATCTCATCTCTCATCTCCCCCCACACCCTCTCTCAGCTTCCTCACACCTTTTGAACTCATCTGTCAGGGTCCATTCTGAAACTGAATCCTGTTTTCTCCATCAGGCAGTGGCAGTTTACCCCTGCCTCTTCCCACAGCAGCTGGCAGAGCCTCTCAATCTCACAACACCCCTGGCTTGGTCCTCCCTCCCAGGGGCCCTGTTGGAGCCTCAGAGCACAATGCAGTGCCCTGGCAGCAGAGAGCCCCAGGGATGGGATGGGAGGGAAGCAGGCCCCTCCTGAGCCACTCAGAGAGAGCCCCACCACACGTCCCCCATGCACGCTGCCAAGCAGTAGGGACTTCAGACTTTGGTGATAGTGGTGAGGCTCAGCAGCACCTGGATTTGAGCATGCTGTCAAAGTTATTGCACATTCTGGTGAGTGTCTTAAACACATTGTTACCTGCTGAGCACATATTCGGCAGTCAAACAGAAAGAGAGGAAAGCAGCAGCAAGCTCGGGGTGTGCATGAGGGTGAAAGTTGTCAAGAGGCTCTGGGTTTGTGAGGGATGGCTCAGTGAAGGGACGGATGCAGAAGTGTGCATGTGTGGCAGCAGCAAGGCAGTCCCCCATGACTGGTGTGGCTCTGTGTGTAAGAGGAAAGGTAGAGAGAGATCTGTGTGCTTGTGAAGAGAGAGGAGGAACCAGGGAGATTATAAGTGTGTGTATATGTCAACATGCACAAGGGGTTTTCCTCCTTCCTCTTTCTGCATGCATCCCTTTAAAAAAAGGGGGTTCAAAGGAGCCTTTCAATAAAACGTAAGCAGAATAAAAGGACAGCATCCTTTGGGCTTCACCATCTTCCTAGAAGGGGCATAGAAAAGGGCAAGCATTGAAGCCCTACACAGACAGCACTTCACAGCTTTGGGTGACCCACCAGAACAGCTGGGCAGATGTCTTGCCTTTGTCTCAAATGCACAGGGAGAAATGAAGGCAGGTTTCAAAGACACAGAGTCCAGTACTTTGGAGCCCATTTTCTTTGATTCATCAAGTATGAAGAGAGGGGAAGAAGCAGTCAGACGGAAAGTCCTTACAGCTATCCACCCCTGCAAGTTATACTTCAGGCTATTTTGCAAGCCAACCTGTTGCTTGCACCCCTTTTCCCAAACTGTTCGGGAAGAGACCACCTCACCAAGGCTGCAGCTGGAGCCCCAGCCTCCCAGCATTACTCTAGCTGTTCTCCCTGATTCACAGGCACCGCTTGCACATAGAAAGGGTTACAGATCCAAGTTGTGATTTCGAGCGTTTGGCCCCGTGCCTGCTGACCTCGTGCTGACAAACCTCTCCTCCGTCCCCGTGTTTGTGTCTTTTCACTGCAAAGGCATCAAGCCTGGCTCAGGATCTGGCCTTCTGAGATTGCGCTTTGGCTCAGGCACGGAGCAGGCTGACCCTTTGATTCTGAGTGTGATTAAACCCATGCTACTGTAGCGCTAAGCTGTGTGCAACACTGTTAGCAACAGCCCTGATTTATGTTGTTGCTAGTATTGCGGTTTCCACCAGGGTGTAGACAGGGATTTCGAAAATAGCCCAGCTACCTCTTTGTCTGTGTGCGTGTATTATAATTAGAAATGTGTCAAAGGGCTGTTACAGAGTGAGGATGGAGCTGGAAACGTTCACACCCCACTTCTGCCCCCACCCCCGTGCTGACACCATCAGCCCCAGCTTGGGTGTGTGCAGGCACATCAGCTCTCCACACTTCCCGGATTAGACAACTGTATTCCCAGGACCCCATGGGGGCACGGTGGTGGTGACTTCACTACACAATGGAGAACAAGTTTAACAGCTTCCAGTTTGCTCTCAGGCTGCTGCAATCTGCCCCCACCACTGTGGCTAAATGACAACTTTTTTTCTATTTCGATTTCAGATAGGATCATGGGTCTCAGATGTAGACAATTTATTTTCCTAGCACAGCTGGTCTGTCAGAGGTCATATAATTTGGCAGCAATCCCAGTGCTTAAAAATTAATTTTTCCTTATTAATACAACTGGGGGTCCCACAGGATAGGATCCCAGCCTTATCTGAACCTGACAGCTTCCTAAACCCCATGAAGGATGCTTTCTCCTCTCAAGCTATCTGCAGTACAAGGCCACCATGTCCTGGTGCCTGGCAGAACTGGAGGTTTCTGCTAGGAAACCAACCCACCCGCCTGCCGGGATGGGACAGGAAGTGTGGCCTTCTCCAGCCCAGGAAAGTGGGGTGCTTTTTCTTTTTAACCTTCTAAAGCCATGCACAAGGTACCAAACACAGAGAAGATACTGGTAAGGAGGAGGGGGCAGGGGGAAGTGGCACAGAAGGGGCAAGGCAGGGAGATGGGAAGTGCCTCCATAGAGCCCTCTGGGACCAATATGCATGTCTATCACTCCAGACACCTCACACCATAATTTTCTGTAGCAGTAAAACTAGGAAAACAAAATGCAGCATCCTAACCTGGGTCAGAGCCCCCCCACCAAGCTTGCATCAGTGGCTTTCAGTGATGCTGTGACAACTATCTGATTCCTAGTCTAAAAAAGCTTTTGTTTCCAGTAGGAGCTGAGTTAACAGCACACGGGCATAAGGCACTACACTCAGTGCTCGTGTGGGTGTGGGGGGGTGTGTGTGTGTGCATGTTTGTATGTGTGGCCGTGCGCTTGCTTGGCAGCAATTTGTTTGGGTCCCCCTCTCCACCTTGCTGCATCTCCTAAGTCACTACTAAAAATAATAGCTTTTAAGTAAACTATTCAGAAGGCTTCAGAGTGAGCTTTGCTCAGAGCTGCATAAACATCATCTGAACGGCTCAGTACTTGGGTCACTCAAATCTGTTACTTTCTTACCTCATTGCTTTTTACGGGAAAATGAAAAACACACAGCCATCCAACCTTCAGATTTATCTTCACGGGTCTCCCACCCACTCTCCTCCATGGTTATCTCAGGGTTTGCTTGGCTACATACAAATTGGCAGCCGCACTGTTTATCTCTTACTGTAGAAATATTGCATGAGGTTTTTTTCCATGTGGATTATCATATTATTGTCTATTAAAAACGTCTCCCCTCTCTACTAACCTCCCTTAGGGAACCTAAAGAGGGACTTCCATAATGGGGGAAGGCTTTCAGATACACCAGACTGAAACATAAATCCATCTACCTCTGGCATGTTTCCCTTACTAGGCTGGCTAATTTACTGGAGCCGAGTGTAGCCTGATCGAGGTTTGCATCGCATTACCCCGTACCTTTGCTCGCTGTGCTGGCAATAAAGTCATTTGACCGGATTTGCAGCCGCACATCATCATCTCGGCAAACCACCGCTGGTATCAGCCACAGAGAGACAACTTCCTTGCTGGTTCCAACACCATGTGATGCTCTGCTTAGCCGGGAAAATCCCGCATTCAAATAAACACTGCTTACAGCGCCTGAATGGCCTGAGAGGAGCGGTTTGCTCACAAACCTCTTCCTAGTTAACAGTCCTGATGCCGAACTCTCTCCAGGGTAGAAGGAGCATGGACACAGACACACACTCGGGCTCAGCGCACCCTCAGGGGCCAGCCTCAGGTTACAGCCCGATCTGCCACGGCACAAAACCTACTCCAGGAGATCAGGCACTGCATCTGCGACAGGGATCATCATCTTGCACTCAGCAAGGGTCTCCCAGGACACTGCCCTTTCTCTCCAACCCATCAAGTACCTATTTGTTTTCCTGCTTGAACAAAAGATGCGATTTTTTTTTTTATCCTTTATAAAGGGATTTATAACCCTTTATTACTGTAAGGAGGGAGGTGATGCCAACCAGCAGCTCAGTGTTCATCGGCAATGTCTGTGCTTCGCACTGCAACAGAGAGGGATTTTCTCAGGCAGCAGAGATTCTCTCACTTCCCTTTTTCAAGGGGAAGCTGGGTGGCCACATAGCTCCGGGGCAGGAGAAGGGAGAACGCACTCTGCCATCATCTAACGCTGCTCGGGTCAGACCGCAGCTCAGGGCCCTGAGCCATGTCCCGAGGCCCCGACTAACGGGAAGGCAAACCCAGAGCTCCGCAGCTGCTGGCTTGGCACTCCCGTCCTGCCAGGCAGCTCCTGAGCCGAGAGAGCACTGGGCGGCATATTCTTTTCCTCCAGAGACTATTCCAGATCGGGACCCTGTCGCCCCCACTAGCGAGACTGAAAGCCAGTGGCCGGGGAACACTGGGCCCAGCCTTAGCCTGCCCCACTCCTGTCCCCATGCCAAGGAAACGCAAAGACGGGTTTCATCCCAGCCCCTCCTGGGTGCTGCTCGGCAGCGAGGAACAGAAAAACACACTCGCGCCCCAATAGTCGCCGCAAGGCCGCCTTGTCCCGGGACAGCCCAGCGTTTGCAAAGTGCGGGCAGGTCCCGTCCCGCACGTACCGCGGGCAGCCTTTCCTGAGGGTGCCGCCGCCGCCGCTAAGCTTCGCCCGCTCCCAGCCCTGCACGGCCCCGGCTGCCTGCTCCCGCCAGATTATTTTAATTTCTCACCTAAAGTTTCCCGAGGTTGCAACCGGCGCGGGGCCGCGGACATTCGGATGCGGGTGTCCGACATGAGTCTGGTCCCTACCGCTTCCCCTCCCTATTCCCCGCAGCTCCCCAAAAAACCAGCACGCAACTTTCCAACGCGGCTCCATCCCCTCGCCTCTTCACGCCGGGCGTTGGGAGCCGCGCGGCTGCGGCCGCTGCGCTCCTTGCCGGGGTGCGCCATCCCCGCCCCGCCGCACGCACGAGCCCCTCCAAAACCCGTGTTGCGAAAGCTGCGTGGCGAGGCCGATCGCTCATGCATTCCCTAAATTTATTCCCACGCAAAGCATCTATGCGTGAGACCGGGACCGCGCCCGGGAGCCCCAAAGTTGGGCGGACGGGGACATCCCTCATCCCTGAGGGCGCCTTACCTGTCTCCGCTGTGCCTCCAGAGCCGGGCAAGCACAACCCTAGAAATCCCCAGGCGAGAAGAAACGTATCCATCCTCCGGAACAAATTTTTAAAAAACCCGAAACCCACAAGACAAGACCCGAGGCTGCGAGGCCGGGCTTCGCCTCCCTACCCCGGGCGCGCCGCGCCCCGTGTGGGCGCCCCACTCGCGACCAGCTCCGGCGGGGCTCGGCGAGGGGCGGCGGCGTTCCCCGCGCCGGGGCTGCGAGGCGGGCGGTGCCGGCGGAGAGCCTCTCCCCTAGGGCGACCCGCGGGGCCGGCGCCTCGGCATCCCCCGGGGCGCGGCGGCAGTGGTGGTGCGGGCTGGGGCGCCGTCTGCGCCTCCTCTCCCTCCCCGCCGGCGCCTCGCAGCCTTTTCAGGCAGGGCGGCATGTGGCTGTCAGCGCCGAGCGCCGGCGCCGCCCCCGCGCCCCCCGCCCGCCCGCGCCCCGCCCCGCGCCCCGCCCGCGGGCAGCGCGGCCGCCCCGCAGCGCGGTCGGGGCAGCGCGGGGCGCGGAGCGGCCCCCGGAGCTGGGCCCGTCCCGGCCGCGCTGCCGTGCCGAGGGTGCCGGCCGGCCCCCGCCCGGGCGCTGACGGCCCCGCAGCGCAGGCAGGAACCAAACCCGATGGAAATAACGGCAAAAGAGTCGGCTGTGCGAAGGGAGACACCCAGAAATTGTCGGATGGGGGAGCATCAGGACAAGGATTGTCCCTGCTCGTGGGCTTCCGCCGCTGCCGGCCGAGACCCAGAAGCGCCGAGACTCGACCAGAGCCGCCTGCCAGAGCGGGGAGCGGCAGCGGGAAGCACACGATGCCTCGCTCCTGGCACCCACGTTGCGGTGCAAAGGCTGCTGCTAGGGACAAACGCAAATCCCCTCCGGGACTGCACCGCAGCTGGCTTCCACGCTCCAAACCCGTTTTCTCTGAGGCGCTCTTTAAAAACACAAACCGAGAGCAGCGTTTACATAGTCATCCTAGCAGTGCTCGTAAAGTTTGTTCGCCTTTGCCCCGTGAGGGTGGGGAGTCTCTACCCGAGCTGGAACTGCTGGGACCGTGCTTTAACTTGTTGCTTATATTTATAGACCACAACAGGCTTAAAAACTGGTATCTGGAAAACTGGGGCTAACTCACACCTCCATCCTCTTTGAGAGGTGAAATTTCAAAGCAAGTGAAATGAGCCCTAAAACCCTGCTCCAAACAAGCTATTTAAAAACAACTCCTTTATGTTGTTGATGAGTCCCTAGATTTTAGATTCCAACTTCCAAATAAACAGTAGACAAAACGATTAAAGCTATGTTATCTCAGTTTTTTTAAGTTGGTAATTAGTGAAGAGATACTGGCATGTGGCAGAAGTGAGATACATCATTGTGTGGGTGAGAGGGAAAGTAAGAACATTTCACTGGTATTCATTTAGGGTGATGAGACTAATTATTTTGTACTCTGCTGTCTATCAGTTACGAGTAGCATTACCAGCTCACGTCAATGAAATCACGATGCCAACCTGTTTAAGCACATTCACACAACACAAACGCTTAGAGTTCCTCTGAGGCCAGTGGAAGTTCATTGACAGCAACAGATTTGGCCTGACAGATAGATCTGATATTTCAGCCGTTACCCTGAGGGCTGTAGCATCCCTCTTCCTTCTGCGTGTTTTAATACCTGGTTTTGAATCTTCTGTGGCTCAAATGTGCTCCAAAACCCACAGAAGTCAATGCAAAGCCAGTGGCAACAGTGTCTACTGCCTTATTTTGATGTGGAATTATGCAACTATTATTTACTACTCACTTATAGTTAGACTACTATCAAGCTAGCAAAGTGTGATTTTTTTCCGTGTATAAATAGCCCTTGCAAAACATAACACAGATATCAGAGTGTAATATAAACCCACAGCATGAATCATTCCTTTCTTAAGACATGCATGGAAAAGGAAGAGGTTACCAAGCCCTAATCAGAGACAGCCCCATCTCACGTACCATATGGCACAGGGGTAATTTTTCTTCCATTATGTTCCGTTTCCCCTGGTTAAGGTCAATAGAAGAGTGCAAACACAACCTTGAGCTGATAACAGCTCTGATCTGTTACTGAATGAAGAGAAGATAACCCTAGGAAAGAAAATGGTGATGGGAAATGAAGTTACCTGCTGCTCCACAGAGGTTTCTCTCAGCTGCTTTTCAATTGCTCTCCACAAATCCAGCCCTATGTTTAGTGTCGGATCTCAAGTCTCCTCTCCCCAACATACCACTGTCAGGAAAGGAAAAGCACAAGTAAAGAACCAGCCAGTGCTGCTGCAGTTTCTACCACTGCAGGTGTTCAGGACACGATGATAATAGAGCTGGTGATACCTGTTACTTCAGCTCAGGTAGAGGAGTGTCAAAAATACTTTGTTTGGGAGCATTTAATACTCTGACCCTCTCTCAGGTTTGAAGGCACTGAGCACAAGGTGATGCTATGTACTGTGAGCTTACCTCTGCCTGCTTCCAGGGGCAGCTGCTGCTGCTGCTGCTGCTGCTGCTGCTGTGGGCATTGCTCTGTGCCCCAAGGGAGGCTGGACCTCATCAGCTCTCCGCACCGGGAAGTCCTGCTTCTGCCAAGGGGCTCAGAGCTCTGCTCAGTCCTCCTGTGGGTATTTAAAACCCACAAGTAAGCACTCGCCAAACCCATTGGGAACCACAGCGTTTTTCCATGTCTGTATGTCAGAAACATCCACAAAACCTCACTGAAAATGAGACAGTATGTAATTTAATGGAACTGTAATATTTAACGTACCATCTGCATTAAATTTGGTTGAAGGAATTTTGCAGCCCAAGCATTAGTCAGAGCTGTGATGCAGTGAAATTTCCCCCGTGTCTCCTCCCCTCCAGAGGAAAGCCTCCTCAAACACTGCCTAGTTCCCTGCTGCTGACCCAAGGGCCTGTGTACCTAGGGTTTTCCCTGGCACTCTGCAGCTCTGCTCTTCTCCTCCCTCTAATTGCAGTTCCTTTTAAACATTGATCATGCAGCCTCATTTATTTTCAATCACAGCTTCCTCTTTCTAAATGAGTCCTTCTCTCTCCCCATGAACTGACCATCAGGAGGTGTCTGTAAAGCAGGAAATCCCCAAGTTTTTCCTTAGAGCCTTTCTCAATCCTGATTTAAAAGAAAATAAAATTAAAACCAAAGCATCATGTATTCCTGTAACCTTCTCTGGGCTCCAGAGTAGTTGGACAAACAGGGTGTCTCCCCCAGTTTTATGTCAAAACATATTATTTCCAATGCAGATCTTGACAGCCTTCCAGAGAAAACAACACGGCAGGACTGAAACAGGGCTAGGAATGAGAGAGGGAAAAATGATACCCAGCCCAGATAAAACCATAAGTATTGTCAGTCAGCAGGAGAGCAGGGACTCAAACATTTTTGGCACGGTATCCAAGGAGCAGGAGCGCAGGGCATGGGGGCAGATGGCGTGGGTTCTCTCCCAATTCCTCACAGAAATGCAGACTTCTTGTTGCACTTTTCCTCCTCCAGACAGTGCTTTGAGATCCTCAGCTAAAAAGCTCTAAGTGCATCATATAAAATGTTTTTATTAGTCTATCAGGTGCATGATTACAAGATCTCATTTTATAGCCACAAATAGCCGATAATTACCTTAGCATCCCATTAGCCCTAGCCTTCAACCAGACTGTTTGCTGGGGAATTTGACCATACTCAAAACGCAGGACACTACCCCAACTTGGACAAGGCAGTTTGGCATATTGCATTCAAGTCCATAAACTTCCAGTCTAGAGGTGGCTTAATTAGCAAGTTGGCCTGTTAATTTTTCATGAGGAGTACCAGGTCTGCTAATCTGCTAAGCAGCGGCCGTGGAGCAAGCCCAGAGGCTGCCCCTTCAGCTCTTGGATTCTGTATCAGGGAAGTGCTTGCCCACCCCATCACTGCTTGCCCACCCCATCACTGCTTGCCCACCCCATTACTGCCCTCCCACCCCACTCCTGCCCACCCTGTTATTGCCCACTCACCCTGCTATTGCTCACTTCATTCTAACATGTGCCCCCATTTTTCCAGCTGCCAGTCTATCTTCCTGGCGGCAGGGAGTTACTTTCTCCCCCGCCTGTCCTGCACACAGATGTTTGATAGAGGGAGAGCGCTGCTGGCGTGCAGCGCTCCCACTGCCTGACTGTGGTGTGTCCTGGAGCTCGGGCAGCCCCACGGTGCTGGGCCAGCGCTGCCCTGCTGCGGTGCCAGGAGCGGGCAGCTGGCTCTGGGGAGAGTATGGGAGCAAGCAGCACTGAGTGCTGCAGGGGAAATGAGGGGAGTGCTGAGGCAGCCTGGAAGGGAGAAATGAGGAGGGAAAAAAGCAGAGGTAAAAGAAGGGTGGAGAAGGGAGGTGGTGAAAAAAACAAAGATACAGAACTAGGGGATGGGGGAAAAACGCATAAACGGCAGGAAACAGAGAGGAAGAAGACTAAGAGTTAAAATCCGTCCTGGGATTAGCGAGAGAGGGAGGGCGATTCCTGCCGGCTCAGGAGGTGCTGAGCTGCCGGAGGGGTGCAGAGGTGCTGCTGGGGGCCTGCTCCATGCAGCAGGCTGTGCGGGGGGCACTGGTACTGACACGGGGGAGGAAAGAACGTACATCTTCACAGTTAATAAAGAAAGCTTTCAGACCTCAGCAAGCTGACTAAATTAGGCAGAATATAAGGGTGCTGTATTATTTCTCAATACAGCAGTGGTATGAAAGGAGGCAATGGGTTCTTTTGAAGCAGTTGCTGTGTAATCCAGGGCTTTCAGGTGTACTTCAACCAAATGCTCTCCTGGTTTCAGCAGGTTAACTTCATTAAAGGCTCCATCTACCACTTTAATGTTCACTGAAATCCCACTGGGTGGGTATATTAGGCAGAAATAACCCCCACAGGATGATTGCATGCTGTTGTTTGGCATAGTGAATGGACCTGGAGGAGAAAATGGAGGAGGGGAGGGAGGCACACAGTGACCCAGGCTGGAAGGCCAGATCCTGAATTGCTGTAGTGCAGCAGCAGGCATGTCCCCTTGCTAAGGGCATCAGAAGCCACTGCAGCAAAACCCCAAGCCTGCTGTCCCTCCTGACCCCATCTCCACAAATAACCTGCTTGGTTCCTCTCCGCTTTGGCATGTTCCTTCTCCACACACCCACTGCTCCCCAGCTTGTGAGGAAGGTGGTGATTTCCCACAGCTTCTCCTCACTTGCAAAGAGGAGACCATGGAGCTGTAAAGGCCATCTGTTCCTCCAGCAGACCCTGGAAATTCTGTGGGCTTTGCTACTGTGAGCTTTGGCTGGGGCTTGAGTGTCTTACCCCACTGTAACTGTTGGGTGTTAACTGGTGGCAGTTAAGACTCTTGAAAAATCAAAATCTTCTGATGTGAGGTGATCTAAACCTCACATCACAGGATATGTTCACCTGCTAAAAGCACCCAAAATGGCCACATTTGCACATGGGCAGTTTCATTCTGGAGAAGCTCCAGTTGGACCACACTCCAGCTAGGGTCAACAGCAAATTTGCCACAGACAGCATTAGAAGGACACAGTTGGGGACCTCCACCCAGTTAGAGTCACAAACCAAGGGCCTCATTTAAAATCTGCTGAAGCTGGTGTGAGTTCATCCATCAACTTCACTGATGGCTGGATGTGACCCAAGTGGCTGAGCCCTGCCAAGCCAGTATGATGTCTTTAACTGTAGGTGCTGCCATTCTTCGCCAGACTGGCTTCCATGGTGTGCCATGGTCTGTAGTAAGCACTTACAGGGCTGTGTGCTCAGTGTTAGAAAGGGCCACACCACCAGTCTTACTGAAACACCTCCTTAAAAATACACTAATTCTTAAGTCAGCAAGACACTTAGACCCCCTTTTGCCTGAAACTTGTCAAAAAATTCTTAGGACAGAAGCTATTTCTTTTTTCTTATAAACAAAATGCCATTACCCATGCTTTGGCTGTTGGCTTGATAGATTCTGGCAAGAAAACATACGTGTGTATTTTAAAGGGATTTCTCTTTTTCTTATCATGGTTTAGCTTTTGACCTCACCCTCCTTCCCCCTCCTTCCCTCCCTCCTTCCCCATCCCAGGCACATTCTGGCGTGACTTCCGTGGTGGTACGTCACACAGCCCTCCCAGCAGCTGGGGTTAGCAGTTAGCTCCCTCCAGCAGATAGCACATTCTTCTGGAGCACTGTCATGGGGGAAAACCTTGAGCTGTGAAAGGTTTTTTTTCCCTTTTCATCTTTCATTTTCTTTGATGTTCATTTTAAAATAAATTATTGTGCCTTATATTTATTATGGTACCTGGCTGTGCAAGGACCAGGACCTCTCTTCTATCCAAACACAGACTCAGAGACAGTTCTTGCCTCAAACAGTTTACAATCTGAAGAGACAAAGCAGACAAAAACCAAGAGCCAGATACAACATGGATGACAAGCCTGTGGATTACTTTAGCATTTAGTTAAGCTGTAAACTGTTGAGGGAGAGATTGCCATTTGACTATGCCTGTGCAATATCAGAAGTAGGAACTTCTGATGCTGCTGAATTGTTGTTTAGAGATGGTTTTAAACACAGAACACTTAGGTGAGGATGTCCCAGAAAGTCAGTGATTCCTAAGGGAACCATTGCATTTCACTTGACTTCACCTAGCATATGTCAGTGGCCTCAAAAAACAATCTTGTAACAGAAAAAGCTGTGCATAATCTGCTAATAAAAGACAGATCAGAACAGATCTAGAGGATCCCAGCTGATAGCTGTAAGCCATGCTGTGTTTTCACCACAGCCAAACACTCCTGTGTTTTGAGAACATTTCAAAGCATGTTTGGCACAGAATGTATGTATGTTCTTCCCTTCCTCAAAAGTTCTTAGTGGCACTGTGATCTTGCTGGAGACAGCTCTGCTGGATGTATCAGGCTGAAAATCGTCTTCATAATCCTCCCTTTGACATAAGTGCACATCTCAAGTCAGATTCCGCATTTATGCCACTTCCTAGACAAGGAATCCATAATCTTGGAGGAGCCCTACCCTGTTTCCCTTCCATTTCTGTGAAGGTTTGGAATCACAGTCATCACTCTTTCCTTCTGGGGATGGGGTGCTTCCTTATCATTGCAGAGTAGGCCTTTTTTCCCAAGAGGGGTCACCCCTCTCTCCTCAGAATCCTGCACACAGACCCTATTTATTTTTCAGTGTTACTTCTGGAAATCAATGGCACTAAGGCTGCTTCACAGTCAATAAATAGGGTGGCCATGAAGCCCATGCCTCAAATAACTTCACCAGATGGTCCTCCAGGGAACTGGGACTGCAGAACAACAGTCAGGAAGCAGATAATTTTCTGGCCTGCTTCTACAGCAGGGCAGAGAAAACACTCTTGTGCTCAGCTGTCTCCACGGGACATTAGGAGCATGTGGCTCCTCTGCTAATTCAGGATGTGCTTCTCAGAAGCCCAAACCTAGGGCTTAGCAGCAAGAATCTGCTGAAGTAAAAAGGTGCACTAGAATACCTACTATCAGGCATAGTAGAATACTATACATAGCACTAGAATACCTACTCTGAAATGAGGGGTGGTCTTGCGGTCATGCAGCTTCAGATCTGGAGAATGAGTAGGGTCTTTTGGTCATTCTGAGCCAGACAAGTGACCCAAGACCTACTGCCCCAGTGTAATCCTGTGGGTACAGTAGTACCAGACCTTTACCATACTTTGTTTCCTTTCCATGTTAGCAAAATGGGGCAGCTGATACCTTTTCCCTCCCACCGCTTGTCTGACTTCTTTGCTTGATGTTGCACTCCTGGCTGGTTTCTCCCTGTGCACAGCACAGTGGATTCAGTGGTTACTGTAATACAAACAATCCTCAGGTGCAGGTTTTCCTTTTTCCTCTTCAGTGTGCTGCATTTATCAGCATCAACCATGAGCCCAGCACAGTCATCCTTCCCCTTGCTCTCAGCACCTGAGAGCATTTGGGTTCACAAACCTTGCTATTAATAATACATTGTGCAAAGTTGGTACAGAGCTCAAAGTTTTCCATGTGTGTGCTGCAGTTTGATTTTAACTGTGGGTATCATTATCATCAAAGAGACTGAGGAATGGCAGCTTTTAGTTAAACAAATGGAAAGCTGTATTTAGTCTCTTTTGCCACATTGTGATAGGAAAGAATAAAGGTTTTTAAATATATTTTACAGCTGCTGTTTCTTAGGTTTTTCTGTCTTACTATAGTCTCTGTGGTTCTGCCAGGGAAGTTGTTGCAAAAGCTTTTTGTTTTTAAGGCTCCTATTGAAATAATACGTATTAATTGTCTCATTCCTGACTTTTTTGTTGTGATGGGAATTTCAGATGTGGAGGGTTGGGAGGATGAGCTGTAAAGCAACAACAGTTGAGAGAGGATGTTCTGGGTCAGTAATGAGGGAAGGGGCCTAGATATCACACTGATAGCAAAGTGTGAAGGAGAAGAGGTGTCTCACTGGAAATTGAGGAGACAATTGGCAGAGGAGCCCAAGGCTCTTTGTAGGGAGCAGAGCAGAAGCAGAGCTGGGAAGGGGGAGCCAAAAGTGCTCAGCAAGGAAGCTAGGTGAGAGCAGGGACAATGCTAGAAAAGAGCAGCATGAAACTGTACTCTTTGATGAGAAGAGCTGGACTACTCATCCTGTGGCCACCAGAAATGAGTATCAATGAAGCAATTAGCTGTGTGAGCAGTTGGACAAATGAATGCCACTTTCCTAGAGGTGCTTAGCATGTGGCTGGATTCATGGATGCATAACAAAGGTTGAGCTCAGGCTCTGCCTTACACACTTATGTATATAGGTATATCCTAGTACTTGCAACACATTGCTATCCCTAAGGCTACAGATAGTTTGGGAAAACCATAGTGCAATTAACCCCATTTTACATGACACAACACAGAAATACTAGACCCATTCCAGGCAGAGCAGAGGGCCCCATTCTCCTTACCACCACTCGCCTCAATCTTAGGTGCTCTAAGAAGTATTTTGACCTTTCACCTGCTGAAAACATGAAAGCAGTGGTTTTCTCTTCCAAGTGCTCTGACACTGTCCTGTGTGAGATTCCTCCTTCCCTCGGCTCAGCCTCACAGCACAGCCACAGGTGGCTGTCACCCGGTGGAGACTGGTTACAGTGCTGATGCCAAACAGAAGGTGAGCAGCAAAGAAGCCCCATCTGTTGAACACATGAAAGGTGAATTGATGTGAGTTCAAGCCAAGTAGTGAAATGTAGCTGTGAATCTGAAAACTTTGTTCCAAAGAAACAAAGCCCCACTTTAAAATAAGTCCAAAAAAATCCCATCCTGCTTCTATTGAAGTCAATGGCAAAATTCCCACTGCTTTAACCAGGAACAGAATCAGGCCACTTCCAGACAGATTTACAGCCAACACATGCTGTAACGCTTGCATACTGCATGTGCTTACTTCTATTTCCAGCCATGTTAAAAAATTATAGCAAATGCCTATGGATTTGTGTGTATGAGTTATTGTGCTGCTAATGAGAGGAAGAATTACCCGAACATGGTTTAGATGGTCATCTGTTGCCAGCACAGATGAAATTGCTGGGTCATCCACTGGCCTCATATTGCTCTTCATCCCATTAGCATTTCCATTAGAATTATTACAAAATGTAACTCAATTTCTTTTTTTTTCTTTTTTTTTTTTTCTTTTTTTTCAGATGTGGGGAGTGACACAGACTATGTTTGCAATTAGTGCTGCTAAGGAATTGGAGCTGGAGCTGATGGCACACTCCTGTGCCATACTGCAGCCACTAACATGACACTGCTCTGACAGAAGCACTTCTGCTTAACTGGGGCAGTAGGAGAGGTTCTAAGTATAGAAACAAACAAAAATGACTTCTTCCCGCTGAAGGCCTCTACACATAATGCAGACATGCTTGTGCACAAGAAAGCTTTGCCTAATTCATTCCCACGTGCTCCTTGCTTTGGGCAGCTGAATACATCCCTCATAAATGTTAAGAAGTTTGGATAAAAAAGATCTGTATGAGGTTTAGACTGCAGAGTGCTGTCTGCAACCAGTGTGTTTCTCAGAAGCTGCTGTTTGCCAGCTTCTTTGGTAACTAGACCACATATTGTTTGAAGCTATCATTACAAAAAAAAAAGAAGAAAATAATCTCGTGGCTGAAGCCTCCCTCCCCTCACTCCTCCCTCTTGGAAAAAAACACCATCTATTGTTTTCCTGTAATTGATCAAGCATAAACATTCAGCTCTACAGTTTTACGACTAATCACTCTACTTCTAAGACACGTGTTTGCAGCTATGCAAGGCACCAGCTGCTGTCATTCCAATGGATATTAATTTATATTGTCTCCCACTCCCGTCCTCCCTGTGAGGATGCACAAAGGGAGTGGGGTGGTGGCGGGGGCTTTAGATGAAGACATCTGTTTGAAAGGCAGACAGTAGCCGTGCTGCCGAGATCGCACCTGGACTTTCACTGGAAAATTAAACACACTAGTTGCTTCCTAGCACTCCAGGCTTTGGTACTCATGCAGGGTTTTGACTACAGTTATTTACTTATTTACCTTATTTCCAAGGGAAATGGAATGTCTGGACAGAGGGAGATAGGCAGATTTCAGGAGCAAAACAAAGCTGATTGAAATAAAATATCACAGACCTGTGGTGCAGCAGCAGGGGGGGGAAGGCGGGTAAGGAGAGGGAAGAGGAAAGCTGGAGCCTCTAATTTTGTCCCCTAAAAAGATTCTTTCATGATGGTTGGTTATGCTGAGCTCCTCCCTGGAGAGGTTAGCAAGTGTCTGGGCTCGTGTACAGGATGAACCCGCCATCTGCAGCTTTGGGAAGAGGAGGTGGAGGAGAAGAGGACTTGTTGGTTGTCCTTCTGTTAGACCCCACAGAGAGAGATGGAGCTCAACACCAGTGGCTTGGGCCAGTGACCCTGCAGCAGCACACAAATTTTGTGTCCCCCTCATCTGCCAGTCACTTCCCAATAGCCAAACTAAAAAGCCTAGCACAAATTCACAAGCTCTCCCTCTCTTCAGTGTGATAGCCCTGCACACAGTGGGCACTTGGGAGGCTCCCAAACCACCGGAGTCTGGCACAGATCTCCTTGGTATTGCTGCAGGCTGCTTCTCCTTCATCCAGCCCCTGTGGGGTAGTCCTGTGCACAGGGACACACGGGGAGTAATGTGCCCTTGTAGGACAGGCTGTTCTGCTGAAGCATTCAGATGCCATCTCCCCGATAAAACAAAACTGAGGGCTTGATTGGAGGGGATATGTAAGATTTCTTTCTCCTAAGAGCAGGGCTGTTTCCCAGTCGTGTTTGCTAATCAAATACCAGTGTGACTGGGGTCACATTACACTATGGCTGTCAGCTCTAAGTGCATTCTGTATTTTTCATGTCCCATCCTGGTCTACTGTGTTGTGTTGCTGCTTCACCCCAAGAGGCAGCACTAGAAGACTTTTCCTTACCATTTACTTTGTGATTTTGCTTGGAAACCCTGATCAAGGCTTGGATCTGGTACTGTCACATCCCATGCAAATGACTAGAGAAATGTTTACTAAGCAAAGTAGTTGGTTAAGCAGTTGCTCTGTGGCATTTAATTACACAAGTAAAGAACTGTGGAACAGTAATGTGCTGTTCAGATGTGAGGTGCTGTCTGCCCGTATTTTCTGCAGCAATTTTTCAAAATAGACATCTCTCCTCAAACTGGAGACATATTTCACTCTTTTAAAGAAAGTTTTACTCTTGTGTTCACAGAGATATGAAAGTTTGGCATTCTTTTTTATAATGTCTGAGCTAGCAGGGTTTCTGAGACAAATCTAAAAATCCTTTCTTGTTATTACATTACATGCCTGAATTCCCACTGCTATATACCACAAGAAGTCATTTACCCTCTGTGAGTTGGTGTAAAGTACTACTTCTGGTGCAGAATTCATATCTGGGCATGTTTTATTTTTGCCCAAGGTAAATGAGAATGTGGGTACAGGTTGGAAAGGACAACTTTCTTCCCTGTTTTTTTCATTAGCTTAAGCCTAACCTAGTGATTCTTCTGGCAGTCGCTTCAGAGCTGGTAGTTATGGGAGGTTACACAAGAATCTCTTTTTGCTTTGCAAAATTTTCTTTGTTTCCTGGGGTCATGGTTTCCCTCCTCTACTCTCCCTGCAGGTTTCCAGAGATCTCTGCTTCCCCAGGGGTGAGCTGGTTGCAGGACACCAGCCACGTGAAGTATTTAGTGTTCCCTTTACATATACACCCTCAAATAAGTCAAAATATTTTGGGACAGAAAGGTTATTTTTAGCATCCCTGTTCCTTTGCCACTGCCACTGAGAGGAGCACTGACCGCTGTGCCATGAGACAGTTTTGATTGACGAGTCCCACTAAAAGACATGACTCCTCAAAGATGATGCCAGGAAGTTATACATTTTAACAGACGCTCACCACCCCCTTCTTTTCTATAAACAGAGAAGATATCTCAAAGGGGCAGGCTGCAGATGGGATTGTTTGTCTCTTAGTGATACTCATATCCCAGGTTGAAGTTTCATGGGTAATTTTACCCAGGCCACTGGTAAGTCAATATCTCTGATGTGGCATCCATTTAAGGGGCTGCTTTCTAGCTGCACTCTTGGGCAGAGACCTAAGGTCTTGCGGCAGATCAGGGAAGACTCATATCTTGTGGTCTCATGTTCCCCAAAACTCTTCCGCTGGATTTCCCAGCCCATTACCCACACTTTCTGTCAAGGCTGTCCAGATTTCTAAGAGCTCTGCGCCAGATGATATTGGGATGATTTACTGAGGGTGTGAGATGACAAACAGACTGGCAAGCATTTCCTTGTGGCCTTGGCCACTCAGACAGCTTGAAAAGTGCTTGGGGATTGAGAGAGGCTACGAAGCATGCACAGCACAAACTTCCAGTGCTCCAGTCAATTCCATCTATATCTGCACAGAAATCCTCACAGAGCATACATACATTGAAGGGATAAGCAGATATTTTTTTTATATTAAATAAACTCTTAGATGTAACCTGGGACCAGAATCTCAGAGCTTGCCCACACATTGATCTATATACTGCATCTATGCAATACAGCTCTGTGTAGAAACCTTTATTTGAACCAACAGTTTTTTGTTTTTTTTCTTTGCTTTCCCTGGTTTTTGAGTACCAGAGATTTTTTGTGTTCAGCCAGTGCTCCCCCTAACCAGGAGATAAGCAAGGGTCTCTCCCACTTGAAAGAGTTTGTTGTGTTTGTAAAGATTTTGGAGAACTCAGGTCTCCAAGTGCCAGATCATCTCTTTCTTGCTCTCACTTCCAAGAGCTACAATTCTGTAGACCAAATACAAGTTACTTTTATACATACTGTCCAAGGGAGAGTAAAAGTACAGCTCAGATCTTCAAGCCCTTTTCTATACATACATGGTGCCTTCCTGGGCACTTCTGGGGCTCTTCTGCAGAAGGGACTCTTGTGGGTCAGACTATTGGGGCACTAAGGCTTTGGGGCCACCTGTCTCATGAAGGCACAGAGCAGCTGTAAAACAGCTACACTGAGCACTTTATCCAGCCTCCATCCAGGAGCAGCAGTTAATCACTGGATCTGCGGTTGCTGGCACCATCGAGAACCATCCCTTGAAATACAGAGTCCCCAGTGTCTCTTATGGCAGGGTGAAAGGGGACAGCTCAACCTTCCAGGACACAGGCAAATCCCCAAGTCCCCATGACTATGGCCAGACTATCCAAGTCCAGGAGAAATGGAACTGGAAAATTACCCTCTCTGCCCTTCCAACACTCTCCTTTCTCCCAGCTGCTGTATCTCAGCATCTCTCTACTTGCACCATGGCAAAGGCATGAAATGAAACCAAGAAGCCTCTTTCACTGGCTCATCCCAGATATGCAGATGAGTAAGTGGCAGAAGTAGAGGGATGTGCTGTGATGCCTGGCACTGGGGAGCTTGGAGTGGACACGGCCTTGCTGAAGCCAAGAGACGTTGGGAAGCAGGATCTGTCTCGGGAGGCTCCCACATTGCTTCCTAGATAGGGGTGAAAGACTGCAGAAAAGACAGGTGGAGTGCTGGGAGAGGGCCAGGCACGGTCCTGCAGTGGGACTGCAGCCTGAATCTCTTCAGCCGTGTTAGCTTGCATGCTTGACCCTGGCTGATCAAAGCCTCAATAGGACATTGCCCTCATCTTCCTGCCCTGTCACTGCCAGCAGGGGCACAAGTTATTTGTCTTTTGTGTGTGAGGACCTCCTCCCGGGGACCTCATCTTCCCTCTAATCAAATAATCAGATGTGTTTATTGTTGTGGAAATCATGCCCTCCCCTGAAATGCCTGACCAGCAACAGCTTCCTGGCTTTGTGTGCAGGCCTGCTGCCTGGATCCCGCCTCTGTCCTGGTGTGGCCTGGGGGGCTGCGTTGGGGCAGGCAGCCACTGGCTCAGCCAGTGCTGTGTGTGCTGTGTCTCTGAGAGAAGGCACCTCCGAGGGGACCCCCGCGGACAAAAGTAAAAATGCACCTACACCAGGGTTACTCTCTCCATGGCCAACCTCTGTCAGGGGGAGAATCAGCTACATCCCAAGAGGAGGTTTGCATTTGGAGCAGATGCTGTGTCACTGGAACCCTTGAGTAAGGGGAGAGGTGTGGAAGCTGGCTGAGGAGACTGGAGGCTGTCCTTGCCAGCCCACAGTGGCCATGGGGCATAACATGCCAGTCCATCCCGCCATGTCCCGGGGTCCCGGAGTGTGAGGGAAGCGGTCAGGAGCTGTTTGCTCACGGCCATCGCACCTCCTGCCACGGCTGGCACCGTGCCTGGGGGCAGCAGCTCTGCCTGGGGCCATCGCCCCGTCCCCACACCCCCTGGCTGTGGGTTTAACACTTAAAGACTGCACACACACTGGCTGTGGGGGACGGGTGGGTGCGGAGCCGGGCCCAGCCGTGCCTCGGCCGGCCCTGCGCGGCCTCCTCGCCCACCTGCAGCCGCGGCTTCCGGGACACTGCCGGGACCTGCTGCTGAGCTGCCTCGGCTCACGGGCTCTCCTGCTCAGCCGACAATGTGCTTGATTGGTCTACTGACCCCCTTGCCCCTCAACACATGTTTCATAATGCATATTTTTAAACTCTGATCCCATATCCTGTCAGGAAAAGAAATGTCCCGACTGCACAGCACCAGCCTGAATTTTTTGGTGTTTATTTTAGTCAAGTTATTTTCCTGTGTTTACACTCTTACAGAGCAGAATTTATTAATTTGAGGATAAGGACAACTTAAAACATCTTGGTTTATGAAGGCTGACAGCAGGGGTAAAAGTAAACTGAGCCCATGCCCCGCTTAATAATCTGCCAGTGCTGACACAAAGTGCCAGGGCAGCTCCCCAGGGCCTGGGACCCCAGCACGCTGCCCCTGGCAGCCCCACTGCACTCTCCTGCACACAGACCTGGCAGGAGTCTGCATGTTTGTCCGCCTGCCGCTGAATCACTGGCTCTGGAGCCTGCCTGCCTTGCTCAGGCACCCACTCGGTGTGCCTGTCTGTGCTTGGCAGCTGTTGGGCCTTTTTTATATTTGCACCCTGACTGGTGTTGTGGCTTGTGAGCCGAGGCTCCTGCTATAGGAAGTGTGGGAGAAGGGCAAGAAAGGAGCAGAGTGAACTAATTGGAAATGTGTGGTTTTTAAATAAATAAAAGATTTCTTAAAAATAAAAAGGCTTAGCAAATTAAAGCAGACAAGCAGGTTACTTGGCAGCTAGAGGATAAACCTGAACATCCTGGGCACACAAAGCATCAAAGCATTCCCCAATGCAGAGAGCCCCAAGAGCTGCCCTCTGGGTTCGGTACCCAGACCCACTCCAGTGATGCTGTTTGCAAACTGTGTTTTCATTCCTGTCCTAAGAGCACACTGACAGCAGGGTGTGCCCAGGCCAGTGTTGTCCCCAGGCTCTCTCCGAATGGGGCTGCTGATGGGGGTATTGTTGGCACTCTATACCAAAAGCACAAATCCAGCTGAACTCAACCTCATTGAAGTCGGTGAGAGAACAAGTGTCTTTTGTTCAGCATAAACATCCAAGAGGAGACATGTAACCAAACAATCAAAACAAAAGCTACACTCCTTGAAACACTGCCCCAAACAACTACCCGGGTGGGCCAAGGGTTTCTATTGTTCTCCCAGAGTTTGCAGGGCCAGGGAGAACCTGAAACTCAGCTGGCAGACAGGCTCCTCTCCCATCTCCGAGGTCCAGGAGCATTAGCCAAATGTCACTGCTGCTGGCCAAACCCATGACTGATACAAACCATGTTACAGGGTGACTTGAATCATTTGCTGGCATTGCCGAGCAGGCCCCTGCCAGCAGGACTATAAAGTCCTACAGAAAAGCCAACGTGATAGAGTTGTGGCTGTGAGCACCCTGACCATGCTTTGGGACCTGTTGGTTGCACCCTTGCTGACCCCTGTCCCCCTCTCACAGAAACCCTTGGGAGCAGCTGTCCTGAGCTGAGGAAGCCCAGATACATGGAAACCTCAGTGTGCCCTGTGTAACTGAGCCCATGACTGCACTGCTTCTCGGGAACCCCTATCCCAAACCATGGAGGTGAGCGATGTGTGTGTTACCTCCAATCTGAAAGGAGTCCTAGGGCTCCCTGCTGCCTCCATGTGTAAGTAATCCCCGGAGGGGGAAAACCCACAACCTATGTGAAGCCTCAAGATTTCCTATCTTTTCCTAATGCTAAACACAGGAAAAAATCCACAGGAGAGAGCCTAAAGAAATCAAACTTGGTGAATGCTGTCTCTGCTCTCAGGAAATTTGGCCAGATGTAAACGTGCAGAGGAATGTAACTGCTGCAGAAGACAGTGCTTGACTTTCCAAATCCAAGCCCCTATTACACTGTGCTTTGGCTGTGATTAAGCATTTTTCTTCTTCTTTTCTCTTTTCTTTTCTTTTCTTTTCTTTTCTTTTCTTTTCTTTTCTTTTCTTTTCTTTTCTTTTCTTTTCTTTTCTTTTCTTTTCTTTTCTTTTCTTTTCTTTTCTTTTCTTTCTCTTTTCAGTTTTGTACCAACAGCAGTCTAAGCACTCTCCAACCCATCTTCACCCCCAGCCTGGTTCCCCTCACTGCTCAATCCACTCTGTTGTGCCATCAAAGCAATCTGAGGAACTGAGCTGGGAAATTATCCATGCCAAAAACAGCCCAGCAAAGAAAAAACAGATCAGTCTTTTTTTTCAATAGCAGCTCAGTTTCCATTGTCCTTTCACAGCAATGAAAATTCCTACAATTGGGAAAGGAGAAAGGACATGGGAATGGGGTGGGACCAAGTACTAGGAGGAAGAGATGGGACAGGAGGGGGAGCCTGATGGCATGACTGCATTAAATGCACATTGGACTGAAGCCTTACTGTCTTCTTGATATATATAAAGAAAAATGACTGGCTTGGAGGGCTTATTTTCAATGGAGGGGAGAGAGGAACAAAGAAGGAGGGAAGGAAAGACATTCTCCATGGTGAGGAGAATGTGAAGAGATAAAGAAACACACTCCTTGAACTTAACACTCCACTAACTGAATTAGTTGTGATTAATTTGGCAAAATGTGAATACAGAGCTGGAAACTGAGCATGGTTAGAGTGCCTTTGCTTTCCTCTGCTTGCTGAATTAACCTACAGATTGTCAGGCAGCTTCAGTTTTAAGAGCAGCCCCATGACTTCTCTAACTTATACTCTGGTTTCCATCTCCCTGGAGGTGCCACACACCCTCCCCGTCCTGGCCGGGCCGTGAGCGCTGTGGCTGCTGCAGCATGGCCCCGGTGAGCACCAGGAGCCCTCATCCACTGCAGCAGCCTTGCTAGTCCTTTCCACAGCTGGGGCAGGGGCTGGCCTGCAAGCTCAGCCCACCTCTGCAAATTGTCATTTACAGGGATGCAGGCACTGGAGTGACACGCAGAATGTGGAAACGCGGCTCTGAGAGCTTCCTCCTTGTTTTGCTTGCAGGGCTCAGTGGCTCTGCACATACATCCACTCATGAATCAGGTGCTCACCATTTATACTGCTTTCCTCACATACATACATTGCTATAAATACTGACTCCTTCAGGAAGAGGCTAGAAATAAGCTGTTAAAGTAAACTTGCTTTTAGATCAAAAGCAGCAATACCTAAATATATATATATATATACACACCTAAGAGGAAGGGAGGGGTGGTTTATTTATTTTTATTTACTTATAAACTAATTTCTTCATATTTGTTCTATTTTTTCTTCTCTTTTCATTCCTAGAAAAAATATGGCAAATGAAACCTCTTAACATCATAGCTTGCTGGTTTGAAAATCCAGGCTGCAATTTTGAAGTTTTTTTTTTTCCTTTGTACTCTGGATTGAAATATGTGATGTATGAAAACTTTGGTTTAACAGAGCCTAGAGACTAAATCAGATTGTGTAGGTAAGGTTTTGGCAGAGAAGCAGACACTTCTTCCTAGTCAGTACTAAGAATTCAGAGAAGAATGGGGTAGGCTTTAATGTAAGTTTACTTTCCTTGCCATGAATTTTAATGATAGTTTTCACTACTGCTTCTGTGATTCTTATGAGAGAATTAAAAACCTACACCTTGAAACTTATACGACAAAGCTGCTAACATCTGGCAGCTTCTGGCATTATCTTGGAGAACCCTTCAGACTTTTTTCTATGCCACATTGTTTTCCACACAAATGTATTTTAAATATAAAACATTGAATGCTCATTGCTTCTTTATATCATTTTTATTCATTATCCGGAGGCAAAGGGCACAGTTTCATATAAAAGCCTTATTGAATGTCTCATTTTGCTATTTTACTGTACTGTGCATATTTCCCAATAAATTATTTCTTTCAGATGCAAGTACTCTTCTGGAAAAGTGAAGCAGGGCTGTTTCCTCTGCACAGAGGTTTCCTTTTACCATGAGCACAGCCAACTCGTCTGGCTTGGGTTAGTTTGTCAGGCATATTTTGGGAACGGTTTGAGAATTAATTCTGCTTTAAAGACTATAATCACCTTTTTGGCCCTTGAAACTGGTTCAGGATTTTTGTACCAGGCCAGCAATAAAACAGCTTTTGTACATGTCAAAGGTTTATTCTAGACAAGCAAAAAGGCAGATGAAATCTGTGTCTTTCTTCCAATCTATACCCACCAAGCACCAATTCAGAAATGACTTGTCCCTGTCTGTAATGAAGGCACAGCCCCACCCCATACCATGTGGGTGGTCCATACTTTGACTCTTTCAGGTGCCAGCAAAACTATTGGTGTTGGCTAGCTACGCTCACAGATGGCACATGGGGCTTCTCAGCAGTGAAGGCTAAAGTTGTATTGAAGGTCACTGTGGCTTTGGGGACATCAGTGATCGGGGGAACCACTGGATGAAAGAGGCAGTTAGGAAAGGAGACTGATGTTGGTGGTACCCAGGGAGGTGAAGGGAAATGTGTGTGGAACAGGCTGTGAGATCTGGGTGCCAGCATGTAATCTAGGGAGGGAACAGTGATGTGTGATGGGTGTCTCTCTCCCCATACTGGTTGATGGGTTTTCCTCACAATTCCTACTTGCCCTTCTGCTTTCTCGCTCAGGCACAGGTACCTTTGTGCTGCTTTGTCACTGGTCTTGGCTCAGGACACAGTGGAGGGATGTCACAAGTATGGGATGCAAAATGGAAATTGGGGGGCATTAGTCAGCATTATCACAAAATTCCACCTTCCTTGTTAGTTCACACTGGGGACAATCCCCTCTCCTTCGCACCTATTTTCTGTTCAGGTCAGACCCCTCCTGCCCCTCTTTTCCAACCTATTTTAATTTCTCATCCCTTTTCCTTTGCTCCATTTCCCACTTTCCACCCCCTCACCTCTCCTTACCCATTCCCAGAGCAATCCTATCTCTCTGGTTGCCTGTGTCAGATCATTCCCATCTAGCCCACTGAGAAAACCATCTGCCAAGATGTGCCCCCTGGAGCAGATCCCACAGTTGGGAATTAGGATCCCTTCTCAGTCTTGTTTCCATCCTTTCCCTAGGCATGCCTCAACACCTCCATACCTTCTCTGTAGGGATGAGCAGACCAAGTGAAGTGAGTCTGAGTACCCTCCTCAGGGAGACCTCCAGAGCCTCTGAGCCAGAATCCTCTGGGACTTACTAGAAGCCTTGGATGCCTTCTGAGAGGCTGCAGGAGCTGCTCAGCTCCACTTCAATCCTGAAAATGGCATTTTGCTTCCTGAGAGCCTCCCAAGCAGCACAGCTGCCATGTTGCTCATGCCTGAGAGGCTGTGATGCTCTGCCCTGGGTAGAGCAGATTGCAGCAGGTCACTGCTCTGCTGCTGGGGTAACGCAGCTCCGAGACCCTCCGTGCGGAAAGGCGCTGCATCCCACTCTGCCTACAGCAGGATACAGCTCTCAGGAGGGTGCAGTCTCGTTCACTAAAATTAATTAACAGTCAAATGGCTCCACATACTTCTTTACACAGACAAAGCAGCGACTGCAAAGTAGATTTTAACTTGAGCCCAGGTCCCAGGGAAGTGAGTGCTGCTCTGGGGAAACCACAGGAGACCGCCAAGGCAGAAAGGACTATCTCAAACTGGTCACTAAGTCTCCAGCTCTTAATACACTCCTACTTTGTCTTTTGCTACTCTTTGTACAGCTTCAGCAGGAGAAACTGAGGTATCGCTTTTATTTGTACAGTTTTTAGCTGTGAGTGCATGTTATGACCTGACTAGTTCTAAAATTGGCATCTATGTGGTTTATAATTTAATACATGCTAAAACTGACTGACAGTTGTCCATGAGCTGTCTTGGCCATAAACACCAAGACCTGCATTCAAAATATTTTGGCGTGCAGTACACATGTATTTTTATTGACCCATTCCTGCCATTTCTGTTAAGCTTTGTGTTGTAAACCTACACCTTTCTGTCTATTTTGTTCTTTGATTCTTTCCCTTTTCTTCATAGTAACCCATAATTTCCATCTTAGGCTTCATTATTCCTTCTCCCTGTACTAATGCTTTTCCACTAAAGTTTCTATTTTGAAAATTACTCCACCTAACATAACACTCTTGACTGAATCTCACTGCAGCCCCAGCCTCATCCTACAAAGATCTATGCTTGTGCATAATGTGTGAAAATAAGAGTTATCAGCTTCAGTTAAATGACCAATGTACCTCATGTGAAGAGCCTGTGCAGGACTTTCAGTGCATCCTAAATCTCTGGCAAGGGTCTCCAGTCCTCTCAGTTGGACGAGGCAGTTGCTACAGGCTGCAGAAATGCCTCGGCTGGTACCAACAGCAAGAGAAGAGCTTCATGTTGAGATGAAACTGCCTGGAGAACTTCAGCAGTGAACACCCAGCTGCCTAAGCTGAAATTCTGAGCTGGCAAGGGACTTCTTTCTTGCTTCTTCTTTCAATCCTGGGGTATGGAATGAGGATTCAGGTGATACAACTGAAGACAATGCAGATTTGATGGAATCAAGTTAAGCCCTGCGATGGTTATTTTTTCTTTCTACAAAGCAACACATGGCTGCTGTGTTTTTGTTTTTGTTAAAAAAGTCATCTTACCAGTTCTGATGCAGCTTGGTCATGTATCAAATCACATCCACGGATGAGGATGACTTTGTAGACACAAAGAAGGGAAAGACTCCACAACAAGTACACCATCATATATAGTCTTAAAGCCTTTATTTTAATGCAAAATAAACCAGGTAAAATTTATATAGCCATATGTAACAAAAGATCAAAATCTTAGATGTGGTACTAGAAAAAAACCTGTCAAATTACGTGTTGAATTTGTCCCCCAAAACAATCACACATGATTTTTGAATCAGTTTCACTTAAACACACAGGTATTGTCAAGATCACAAGTACCTCTCTCTCCCTCACAGTAACAGAATAGTGTCTTACAAAGTCTTCTTTCCTATGCAGAGATACTGAATAGCACTTCTGATTTTGCATGTAAGGCTTAAGGATCCTGCAGGACAACTGTGATGGGGAGCACAGGTGTGGGGCCTTTTGAAAGTGCAAAGCAGCCCCTGCTCAGAGCAGAGCGTCAGGATGCGGCCCTGGCAGAGCAGTCGCTAGGATTCACTCACAGCACTAACTCTCTGATAAACAAATCTGTGATGGCTGGGAGGAAGAGGTAGCACAATTCATCTGTAAAAAAATTAGGCAGCATGTGAAGCTATTTCTAGATCAGGAAGCTGGAGTGAATTGGAATTCAGGACTGTGTGCACTTTTTCAAGGCGAGAGCTTGCTTTTTTTTTTTTTTTCCTTCTTTTCTATGCTTAGTTTCCCCCACAAAGGGCAGTTGATATTTCTTTACGCATTCAAGGGGTGCCTAGAGACTTCTGCATCATAATATATCACAGTGGTAATGTCGGCTCACAGGCCAAGATCATGGCTCACTAGTGGGTGGTCACTCAGAAAATCCACAGGCTCTTTTTCTAGCTCTTAATCTTCCAACTGCTGGGCCTGGCTGGCCCTGTGCCAGAGCCAGAAATACAGGCTGCACGCCACCAGCTCAGGAAATCAAAGCTTCAGCTTCACGTGAGCGCGGGCCTCTCTCCCTTGGTCTTGATGCCTGTTCACACACACACTTAGGGCTGCTCCTGTGGCAAACCCAACTCTCCCTTCACACCCACTATGTCAGTAACTCTACGGCTGGACTGGCACATTTTGGATGAGGGAGTGCGAGGCAATTACGTGTCAAGAGCATTTCAGACTCATAATTTTCCCAAACATATGGACATATGGGAAAAGAACAACTTGTTACTTAACGGCTCTTTTGGATTTTGCAAGTGTGTATTTTCAACCGTCAGTTGTAGCACCTCGTGAATTCTGCACGGTACATATTTTTCCACAATATGGTGCTAAAATCATACATTTTATACTGCAGAAAAGCTGACTATATATACTGTAGTTACACATTATACTTTTGAAAATACTGTACCTCTACCAGATATTAAATCAGGAAATGGCAATTATCTCCTAGAACAATGGCACCAGAGATTGATGAGATGTTCTGTAATAATTTTTAGTCTTGCTCCCCCAGCTAGGTCACACTGCTCTTCCTCCTTAGCTTCTTACCTGTAGGATGCATCCATATATTATACTTACAGCACTTTTTTTAATTTTTTTTTTTTATTATTATTGGAAGAAGCTCTCTACTGATTTCTGCTTACTGAGCAGAAGCATCATTTAATAACCTGTTGGGTAAGGTAAGATTAACAGCTCAGAAGGTGTTTGTTTGATCTGTCTGCCTCAATTGAGTGGAGCGGATGCAGTCAAGGGGAGCTCTTACAGAAAGATTCAGGTTACGAGGAGACATTGGGCAGGTCCCTCAAAGGCTATAAATAACCTAGAAGCTGTTTCCATCCAGATTTTATTTGGCCCTGGCTCATGAAATACTGTAAATAAGTTCTGTTCACTGTGCTGTGATGCCATTTGAAGGGTTAGTTGAGAGTGATTTACAAAGGCAGTAGCTTATATTCAGAGCTGTTCTTAATTGTGGCCTGGCTTGATAAAGCCACTGTCACAAACATTAGTTTCTTTACAGCTGGATCAAATGTACCAGGGGTTATATTTCAAGGAGGGAAAGGAAAGTATTTTAATTTGTTTTTGCTTCACTTTCAACAGGCCTTTATAACACTAGCAGCTATCCTGTGGCTGCCAAGTCCTGGCTCAGTATCCTACAGCATCTAAAGCTTTCTGAGAGAAGTACAAGGCTGCGCAGAGCACGTACATGACAGGCACAGTTTCCTTGGGGAATGTGCCTTATTTATGGAGGGTGCTGAGAGACATCCAGCTTTACACCCGACACTCCCTCCAGAGGTTTTTCCCTCCTACATTACTAGGGAAGAGGGCAGAAAGAAATGGAACAAGAACCAAACACACTTGCTTCATAATCAGTTGCATTCCTCTTCCTCTCTCCCTCCCACCAATGCTTCCTCCTGACTGGATTTAGAGCTGTGTCTGCCCCTGCCCCAGGGAGTCCAGCCCTCTGTCTGAATCATGGAAGTGCTCCTCTGCCATGGAAAGCTGTCTCCTCTCCCCTGCTTCCCAGCCTGATGGTGGGTGGAGGCTGGTGGGAAAGCAAGCACTAGAGCCTGCCAGCCACTCAGGCAGCCACAAGTGCTCCAGCCACAAGGGCTCCCTGTGCCTGAGGGTTACACCAGGCTCTAGCCAGCACCATTGGCAGAGAAGAAAGTAGGCTGGGATTAAATGCTGCTTCTCATCAGGGCCATTACCTGCAGGCAGGACACACTCCTAGCAGGACAAATCTCCTGGTGGTGTTTAACACCTGAGAAGTGATCTACGTGATTTAATATGTTGCCTACCAAAGGTGTCAAAATGATATCAAAGAAATCCTTATGCTTAATCCTTGGCCAGGTCACAGTCCTTTCCTGATGAGGGGACGCCTAATGGTTTAGTGACACTCCCAAAAGGCAGAAGTTGAGGAATTAAGGACACTTGGATAACATATTTCTAGGTCACAATACTGCATGGTTTCCTCATGACAAAATCCTTGAGACAGATCTTTAAGCACTCAGAGCCCTCTCAGGTGAGGTCGCACAGGTCCCTCTGGCTGGGGACACACATTTCTGCCTTCAGAGCAAACTCAGGCTGTTTGGGGCAAAGAACTGGGCATGTACCCCACTGCCCTGTCCCCCCACCACGGCTCTGCTGCGCTGCTGACGCCCCCTCCCCACCCACACCTTCTCTCTTCCCATGCACTGCTGCAAATAACTTGCTACAAACAGCTATTCTCACACCTTCCTCCTGGGCCCCAGGATCTTGAAGCCCTTCCTGTTACTTTCCTTGTCTTTTCCCTCACCCCTTGCTGTGAAAAGCCCCTTTCCCCATGACCTGACAGCCTCTGGCTGCAAGAACTCGAGTAGTTTGGCACTTGGCGCGGTGGGGCCCGGTGCTGCCCAAGGCTGGGCTTCCCTCGTGGACTGAGGGTGGCCCCATGGACAGGCGCCTTCTGGCAGTGCGGGGCTCGCCAGGGCAGGCACGCTGCTGGCAGGCACTTGGCTCCAACACTGCCTGGAGAGGGCCAGGAACGAGTTGGCCCCATGGAGCCAAGGCAGCACCTGACACAGTAACTTAATATGAACCATGGAGTCCATGCCCGTAGTCACCTCCCTGGCCACTTCCTTATAGGCCAGCACCAGTGAAACCCCTCAAGTGACACTTCCTGACAGCAGCTGAGGATCTGGTCTCCAGGGTTTACATTTAAAGACTGCACACTGTATAACTAACACAAGCACACACTCCCCCCGCTACAGACACAGGTTCTCAGGTGGCTGCCTGTCCTCTGTGGGCCTGCCCAAGCATAGGGGATAAGGCTTTTTGCCCTACTCCAACTGCAGCAGGTGCAATAAGAGAAGCCTCTTGATACACAAACTGCAAAAAATGAAGGCTACAAGATAAATGCTGCCACCACCAAAAAGGCAGAAGAAGACAGAGGCCAGATCACAGATCTGGAACTGCAGCATCCTTAAAGCAGAGCTGTTGGTCAGGACGTGCCTGGAATGTGGCCGCTATCTCTGTGGCAGTCCCTTGTCATGATCACACACTAGATACACAAGATGCCCAGCTCTGCAAGAAGTCCGTACTGCTTGCTGTGTTCTCACTTAAAAGGCTCTACAAGCGCTCTGAAGTAAACTCTGGTGACTCCGCTGCCCCTGCACAGACAGCTATGTACTGCAAAGGTGTAACTGGATTCAGTAAATAGCCCTGAGGTGTATTAAGTGTTGTGTTTCATTTTCAGCAGCACTTTCTATTTTTTTAAAGGAATTAAAGAACACTCAACTGTCTGGTACCTCACATATTCAAAACACATCGTACCTGACGTGGCTTTAGCTCGCCTGTTAGAAAGCACCTACGCTGAGCCCAGCTCAGTAAGAACGACTCCAGGTCTCAGGTGCCATTCTTACAGGCAGCTACGCTTGGGAACAACTCTACAAGGATGATGTCCAATGGGGCTCCTCCCGGGCTGTGCCGGAAGTCCAGTGCACAGCTATACAGCTGCAGTCATGGGGTTCTTCTGCCTGGGATCCTGTTGCCTGTACTGGTACTGGTCTGGACTGGTCCCACGGTGTCGGATAATTTCATTGTAAGCTGGTGCTCGGTGGGACTGCGGAGGGGAAGGCGGCACGTCCTGCCGGAGGGGTCCTTTATGCTGGTTTGTGATGGGCTGGGCTGGGTAATACTGAGGGTACCTCAGTTCTGCCACTCTTGTGTCTGGCACACGGATGTAGTTCCCCTTGGATGGGTGGATAACAGGCTGCCCTCCGTGGTAGTAGGGAAGATCTCTCTCTTTGTACGTTACTCGTGGTCCTGTTAAATATTCTAATGGCTCTGCAGGTCCACGCCTGAGAAGGAAAAAACATAATAAAGCACATAAAAAGGCAGTCTACTAGCCCAGTGATACATTATTGTACATACAATCTATGTTTATTTTGGGAGAGGAAATGCCACCTCAAGCATGACAACTCCTGATGAATGAAAAGAACTTCTGAAGGATAACAAGCTTCCCACCTGCATGCTACAAAAGTCTGTAACATCCAGGACCCTGGAAGAAGGGTCCAGCGCACATCAGAGCCCTTTTACAATGGGGGAGCACTGGAGCCCTTCAGCTCCCAAAGTCTCCTGTGATCCATTTGCCATAATGGAAACAAAGCTCTGTCAAACAATGCATGTTTGACTGAATCTTATCTAGTCTGAGGATAAACAGATGAGTTGGGTCTGCAAGTCTGCAAATCCCAAAAGCTTTACATGCACAAATATTCACGCTTTCCAGGCCATTTCCCACTATTCTCTCCTAATATGTCAGCCTGTAAAACTTTCCAAACACCATAGCTGGAAAAACTGGGGAAGTAACACGAGGGATGTCAGGCTACAATACCTGTGTTTAATGGGCAAGTTGCCAATGAGGTTTCAAAAAATCTGTGATCTAAAATCTGTGATATTACAACAGCCCTGTAGCTTGTCTGCATCAGTATGGATCTCACAAGCCCTAGTTAAAGTGAAAAGCAACATGTGAATGTGTCATCCCTGAGGATGTGCCATGGAGCCCTCTCTGTAGCCTTCTGCATCTTAATTTTGTGATTTGCACGAATGAAGCATTGATATATTTTCCTAGTTCAACTTAACTTGTAATACTTTTGAAATGGCAAAAATAATTGTTCTCACAGACATGTCACCAGAGCATCCCCAAAAGTTCAATTTCATTAGGAGTTTTTGCCAGTCTGACTGCAAATGTCTTTGCACTTTGGAGAAAACCTCTCATTGACTGCACAGGAAGCTTCTCTCTAAATGAGAGCTTAAGTAAAAAGACAGAGTTTTGACCCAAAACAGGGGCTTGAAGTACAAATCAATTACACCTGATCTGTGTCTTTGGGACTGAACTCATCAACTGTTTAAATATTCTTTGCATAGATTATGAAAAAAGTCATCATTCTGGTACAGCAGATCAGGTGTTCAAAATTTGTCAGTGACTCTCTCGTTCATACAGTGATTTTACAAGCATGCTCCTTCTTTCTTAACCTGGGCTCCCAGACTCTGCTGGAACTTGTTTAACATGTAGTAAAACAAAACATGTGGTTTTCTGCAGCACTTGTTTAAGCCCATGGGGTAAATCACGGACACAGGCAATGAACAAACATTATCTGCCTTGAAATGAACCTACAATTCTCCTCCTGGAATAACTTAGTGCAAATGTTTCCTGTTTAAAATGGAAAGAGCAAAAGGAAGCATTCCAGGCCTTGGACTTTTAGGACCCTATGCTCCCCAGAGACTTTCTGCTTTAAAAACAGAACTTTATAAAAGACAGGCACTCCCAGCTTCCCCCCCACCTCCTGGTGAGACAGTCCAGACAAAGTGTTGAAGGGCCTGAAGCCACCCTCTGAGATACCAAACCATCTTAATCGTACGTACTGAGACAATTACTGTCGCTGCTCACACACCTACGCCTTGCAACAAAGCCTCATTTCCCGAGCAGGCCAAAGAGCTGCTCCACATATTTCTGCATGCAGGCTTGCTCACTACTCAGTCCTATCACACTCAGCTTTAATGCCTCTGTGCACAGAAACGTACTTCCAATCATAAAAGGCTCTGCAATGGTAGGAACTGCTTTGTGTCAAGCGGCACACCGACAGGAACAAATGTCAAACCTACACCCATCACCTTTTAATATAAGGATCATGCTCAAAATCCTGTACATTGGCTTTATAAGGTGTTCTTGTCGGCAGTTATAATCAATGAAATTCTTGTGGATCAGATTAAAAAAGGACTAAGCTTGGAACCTGATCCAGAATTCACTGAAAAGCCAGTGGAAGCTTTTGGACAAAGATCTAACTGCAAATTGAATTACTCTAAAAAAACAAATTCAAGATGAAATGGCACCAAAATGATGGCTGAGAATAGGACTGAGCCATCAGCATGACATACTGAGCTTTCAGTACACAACTCATTCTTCAAATGACACCAGGAGTCTGCAAGGTGCAGGAAAAAAGAGGGGTGTGTTTGGCCATCCAGCCAAAAGAGCTGTTTCCAGGAAAGCTCAGCCAGTCCAATTTTAGGAATCAGTGTTATACTGCTGCCACAGAAGCTATAACTGTGCACTCAGGCTGCTCTGGCCCAGGACTGTGCAGTGAAGATGGCCTGGGCAATCCAAGCGTGCCAGACCTGAGAAATGGTCCCAAGCTTCCTGAGCTAATGTCATCAGATCTCCACTGCTGTTACCTCTCCTAGCAAACTAAATCCACCATCGCTTCACTTGCAGCTAACACCATCTGTGGTTGTGTAGACAAGCTGCAGAAGAACATGTGGGAAGAGCAAAATGGTTCTTTAAAAGATAAAACTCCAAGTTGTTTACTGTCAGCACCAGTTCCCTTTCTCTGGGGGTGAAACACCCATAAGTGGTGTAATTCTTGAGTGTCTTGCCCAGAGTCATGACTTAGCAGCTGGGAGGACAGGTTGTACACAGAGACCTGACAGGAATCCACTTCACACAAACCTTTTAGGAAAGCCTCAGGAAGACAGAAGTTATGTGAGTTATTTTAGCAGCCTTGGGGATAATACAAGCAGTGATCTAGCCAACGGTTAGCAGAACTTTTGCCTAAGTAAAACCTTGGGAAACACTGGTAACTGTCCAAAAGGCTGACTCTGGGCAGCATGTCAGAGGGAAATTTCACAAAAGATATCCTTGTGGCTGCTCCACACTCTCCAGCTCACTTCCCCTAGCAATCCCAGTGGCAGATACACAAGCAACAATGACAATAGTTCTTTTCCCTTTTATTGACAAGCAAAGCATGTTGAAGCCAAATTATTTCCTGGAGATTCATTCTTCCCCACCTACCACCCATGTCTGGTGAAGTTCATTCTCAGGGAGCTGCTCACAGCGCAACCAAACAGCCTACACAATCTCCATGAACCTCTAACTGACCAGTCTGAAAAAAAGCTGCCCTTCCCTCCTCAAGTGTGACAAATTAACCATCAGAAAGTTCATCTTTCTAAGGTAGAAGAAACAACTGCAAATACCAAGCTCCGGCTGCAGAAATGCCGTCACCATTAGCAGTAAGTCTGGGACACTGAGAGCAGTTCCCAGCAGGAAGAGGACAGCTCCTCTGAACCAACACCCTTCTCACTCGATAGCCCATGCTGTAAAAGAATATGCTGCTTATCCATGAAGAAATTGCCAAAACAAAACAAACCAAACACTTTATACTTGGCAGTCCCTTGAAGATGCTGTGCTTATTTCTGCAAGAAGGAAAACAACTCCTACCTTTTCCCTCCGCAGACACTGCCACCTCTGAGGAGGTCCTAATGAAATTCTTCTCGTCTCTCACTGTTTTTGTTGGCTTCTGATGAGTTCAGAGTTCACAGGGCCATATCACACCTCCCAAGTGACCCATGGTGTGGGGGTCAAACCAATAACCTCAAGTGGAAAATCAGTGACCCAGGGGAGTGATCAAAAATGCACAAATTGGGTCAAGCAGGTCCAGCCACTCAAAAGGACCAAGCCAGGAGCGTGCCCTCTGAGAGGACATGCTGAGTAGGAGCTGCTCTGACCGTCAGCTGTTTTCCAGATTTTTGGCCAGTTGTTTGACCTGGGGATACACTGCAATTAATGGCAGGCAGAAGGCAGGGAAGCTGACATAACATCCTGGGAAGGAACTGATCTCAGAGCTCAAAAACTGGTTTTGCTGGTAGTTCAGCTCTGCTGGGTCCCACTGGAAAGTGCCTTATGGATGTGGGTCTAGCTAAAAACAGAGGCTGCTGCTGCAGGAAGCAATTGCACGAAGGAAGAGAGAAGCACCAGGTTCCACAAAGGAGTGAAACTGGTGGGGCAGTGTGAAAACACTCCTCAAAAATGTCATGAGCAATGTGCCCCTTAAAATGTCTGCTTTATTTTAAGGAAGCAAAGTCTCATCTTCCTTCCCCTGCAGAGAACTTAGAGATTACACACAGGCGGTTGTGAACATGTTTCACTTCATATGCTGGTTTGCAGCTCTACCAGTTTATCTTTTAAAATGACTCACCAGTTAACAACTGTGATCCATTTTGAGCATTAAGAGCACAAAGTAGCCTAGCCCAAATAAAGCAGGTAACTTGTGACTGATATTCAATTAACAAGTTGTTATTTTCTCCATGACAAGTAAAGCCTACAGCATGTTTGTTTTTCTATCTCTGCTTTATTTATCTTCCAAGCACAAAAATTAAAAGTATTTTCTGGCTTTGCTGCAGAATTTTTAAGAGCTTCTGGGTTTATTTAAAACTGAACCACAGGATTTGGAATACTTAGGAAAGACTTCTTTAGTCATAGGTGTCTGAAGATTTCAAAAGCCCTAACTAAACACTTTTTGCTTTCTGCAGTTCCCTTTTATTTATTTATTTTAAAATCCTTGTTTTAGCATTCTTCAGCTGTGGAAGTCTTACAGAGTAGACTGGCATAAATACCTAATGCTTCAAAAAAACAATCAGGAAAAAAAATAATTACATTTCAGGTTTACTGCATTTCATTGATAACCTCCATTTGCAGGTCACCTTTTACATCCTTGGAGATATGTGTTTGGGCTATCTGAAAGGAAAGGAAAGCAAAATGAAGGTCTAACTGCTCGTGCTGTGCCCCATCACGTTGGGGGTTTGGATTTCATTGTGACAAAGGGTTTTTCTTCCCTCTGTTCTATAGGGAGAGTCACAGGGGTCACCCTCTTAGTACCTGGTAAAAAGCAAGGAAGGGAATGCTCTCTTCTTACATCACTATCTCCTCCTAGCTGCTGAGGGAATATTTTGCAAGGGATATAATCTCACATGAAAACCTGCCTTCTTACTTTGTTAGAGAGTATTTCTTGAAATAAACTTCAAAGACAGCCACAGACTAAGTAGCAAATGGTAAGCCCACATTTGGCTGCAGTCTCTTTCATGTCTAAGCAAGACATATAGAGACTCTGGGTGATGCCATCAGACAGACCAGGCTGTCATTAAAGAACAGGAGAAAGCAACAAGATCCTATCTGTGTCCAAATTCTCACTGAAGAACTCCATTGTATGCAGTGTGATTGTGTGATGTTTGTTCTCAGCCAGGAGGATCTACTTTTAAAGAAGAAAAGAGAAGCTGATGTAAGAATTAAATTATGCAAACAAACAATCTTGAAGTATCAAATACATTACACTGTGTCTTCATAAAGCTCTCCTCAACAAACACTTAAAACAATTAACTGAAAAGACCATGTAGTGCCTATCTCTCCAGATAAAGTATTAAAGATTCTGCAGGGCTGTTTGTAGTCAGTAGCTCTAAGAACTCCTGTTGCTTAATATTCAACATGCATATAACATAGAATAAATAAATTAATGAAATTTCAAATCACTGCAAATTTCAAAGAAATCACTGAGATGCATTAAGGTGGGTCTGTGTATCTTAATAGGTGAGATAATCCTATAATAAATATTCTTTGCCCTTTCAGATCAATACTTCCCATTGCCAAAGAAAGGGTTTGCATTTAAAATTCACTGGGAATCAAATTTGGTATCTTAGTGCAGGGAAGAATCTGCAGCACAAGCAAGTGCTCAGTGGCTGCTGTCTGTGAGAGAGGCTTGTACCCCTCAGAAGAAGGCAGATGTCTAGCGATGTCATACTAACCTCAAACACACCATACACACTTTATTTATGGGCTGAGCTGGTGGAGGTGCTTCCTTCTCCCGTTCTTTTATCAACAATACAAGGCTGAAAAATCAGATAACGTAAACAAATACAATCCCTGGCTCTCATGTAGCACATGCCATGCAGAGAGAGCTGTTTTTAGTTTGAGGACTGTGTTTGGAATTCCTTCAGTGTCAGGTTTTCAGTTACCAGACCCTCTTCCCTGGGCCAGGCACGACTGTGGTTGGACTGGATTAGCAGAACATTCTGCAATGTATATTACACAGCTTTTACTTCTACAGGCTTTGCAGACCCATAAAAATAATGATCATTTCATGACCTGCATTTCAAGGTGGGGGAGGGGGTCTGTGTGTGTGTGTGTGTGTGTGTGAGTGGTGGGTGTAAGAGTAGAAGAATCTCTCTTCCCTTTTTAAAGAATTCCTATTTTGTTTGGAGGACGAGTCCGTATAAGTTTGTTTGAAATTCGAGCAATACATTTCAGATGCAATGCAGGCAGGCCTGATTCTCTTCCCTTGCATGCAGTTTTGCAAAGTCTAAAGTGGTGCTAACTGGCCTGAATATATGAGTTTACATGCACAGTTTATCTCTCTCTCCAGTATTACAGCTTAAAATATTTAGAAACAAGCAGTTAAAGCACCATAATCCCAGCAGGTAAGTGCAGAGACGTGTTTATATTTCTCTAGCTGAAGTCCAGCCTTAAAGCAGCTGGAGAACTGAGTCCTTTATTCTTTGCAGAGGGTTACATTTTGAGGTGTTTGGCCCCAGCTGCTCCCTGGGCCATTCTTAGCAATTGGAGACATTTAGGTGTCACACTTGCTTTTACTTCTAAGACCATGTGCACAGCGTAGTCACGTACTAGCTTTCCATGCAGGGGAGCAGACTGCAGAAACAACTGTAAAATAGCCATGTCTGACAGGTTTAAAACTTTACTATAAGATTAGGTAAGACTTCTTATGACAGCATGAACAACTTATTTTGTCTGCAAGAAAATAGATTGTTCTTAATCCCTAATGGAGCAAACTATGTCACGGATTGGTTAACATCAGAATTTAGAGTGCCATTTAATTAAAACTCCCTCCCATCAGCAACCAAACCATAAGGCAGTGTTGCTGCTTTGCTCCAGCATTAGTTTATTTTCCACAGCAAATCTCAGACCAGTTTCTGATAATCTCATCCTGCAGGCAAAGTTCCCCTTTCTTTCCTTCCCTAAATCCAACCTACAAATATAGGAACTGTGACAACCAGGATTAAAACTCTCGAAACAACAAAAACAAAACCCAAAATATGCTAGCTGGTGCTCTGTAAATGCCCAAAAAGCATTCAAAACAACTAGTGCAATAATCCTTCCTACTCAGTTCCTCACTTGCTTTGTTCATATGCTCTCAGGCATGGCACATCTCTTCTACCAGAAGGCATAAAATAAACTAGCACCTATTGAACAAGACATCGCTATTCTGTGATCTCTTCAAGCTTAAAGGGAGCTTAAGTAGATTGGTACTTTAAGTAGCGAGTCATTACAACATGTGTCATTGCAGATGTTACTCATTATTCACCACAACATAATGCCGTGTGAGTCATTAACCTCTGGGCACTGGTAACCTACTCTCAATGCTAAGCAGTCATGCTTGTTGCTCAGGAACCCCCATGCTCTGTTGGGGAGAGACCTGGCTGAGATTTTAAGGTCCCTTTGGTCTTTTGTTTTGCAGATCAGTGGGGACCAAAAGCTCTTCCTATAGACTAAAAGAGTTCTTGGCCTTTGGTCTTCTGAGTCACATTTCTGTGAAGATGCTGACCAAGTGATGTCTGAGGGGAGAAAACTTCTTTTCAAAGGACCTATGCCTCTTAAGCCAGCAAGAGAAGCAACTGGTTAGGCTTCTCAGTTGAATTTTGCATTTAAATGCAAATTCAAATTAATACAAAAAAGCATTGAACATGAGCAGAACTGCCACTACTGGAGCGAGATGCTGAAGTGAAAACTGTGCTATGAGAATACTTGCACTGTCTTACTGTGTAGCAACTCCCAAGAGACAGGGGGACCCTGCTGCCCCTGCCCTGAGAACAGCCAGCTGCTTCTCTCAAAAGCAGGCAATCTGTGAGAAGGGGGCAAGGTGCAGAGGCAAGACCCCAACACAGGCTTCAGTGCAGCAGCAGCAGCGCAAAAGCCAGAAATACTATCTGGATCCCTTTGCCTCATCCTAACCCCTGCTGGAGGTCTCCGCTTTTTTGAAGGCTATCAGAGCAGAAGTTAAGGAGCCTGTGGTGGTTTAGGAGCTTTTAATTTGATTTAAAAGCAATTCTGTTGCCATAGTAAAAATTGCTTTTCAGAAGGAATTGATCACACTGCAGAAGAGCTCCTCCCCAGCAGGGAAACCTCCGCCCTTTGCCTGCCCATTCACAGCACTACTGCTATCCACACTGGTTTTGTGAAGTGCTTTCAGAAATACATAAACCCAAATTCTATCCTGTTCTCATTTTTCATTCAAAATGAATTTAAAGCATGGTGACCATTCAGCTGTACTATTCAAATGATTTTCAACTAATAACAGAAATCATTAAAAGAATCTTCCTAAGTAATAATAACCTGGGCCCAGGTCTTTACTATTCAGCCACTGGGACCTTAACATGCTGTCTGATCTTTAGTGGGCTAGTAAAAACCTGTAAGAAGTGGTTATTAATGTTATTACCAAGCTTTTAAGCTTTTTTTTTTCCTCTTAGAGCATTTCTCATTTAAATTAAAGCATTCCTTGCAGCACTTTCTCCCACTGCCATGATGAAGCATGGCTGTCAATTCTGCCTCCAATGGCACAAACTGGGTAGTAAAACCATGCTTCAGTAGAAAAGGAATATGTAGCTGGTTATTTTTTCCCTCATTTTGTTTCTTTCTGGTCTAGACATTCTGTTAAACTTACTGTGACATATCATTCTTTTTTTTCCCCTTTACAACAAAGGCAAAGCTCAAGACCCAGAGAAGAAGGATGGCTGTTTTGGGGGGGCAAGAGGGACCTTGAAAACAAGCAGCTCTTATTTCTTTCTTCAGGCAGTATTTCAGTCCCCATTGTTTCCCTACTGCTCACATACTGATTTTCTCCTAAACAACACAAACAGCCTGTAAGTACATCCTCCCCCCCAATATTTTCTTTTGTTAGAACCTTTCATTTCTATACAGGCATTAGATTATACATTTCCTGGCTTGCCGCACTCCATTAACACTCTAGTAACCACCCATTTTCGAGCCAGCCATTAAACACCACCTTCCATAATTGAGATTTAAAGGCTCAGGGCATGATAAACAGCTGAAGTTATAACTTTACAGCTGCCTCTATAGAAGTGTGTAAATCTCCAGATTTGGATAGGCAAATCAGTTAATTAGACTTGCGTTAAGCCACAAACTTTGCGGGTGCTCTGCCAGCAGATGTCCTGAAGTTGTGCTTTAAATAACAAGGGTCAAACCCTCAATCCCACCGGGCTGGGAGAGACGGAAGCGTCCCACCCGGTGCCCAGGGAGCGGTAGCACAGAGCGCAGCTGCTGTGACTCGCAGCCGGCCGCCAGCGCCCATTCCAGCTGTGTTTATGCTGGCTCCTTCCTGCAGAGCTCCTTCAGTTACACGAACATCAGCGCAGCGGCTCCCGGCTGGACACGCTCTACCTGCTGCCTCTGCCGGAGACAACCCTGGGTTTAACACCCTGCATTTGCTGCCCGCTGGCTCACAGGCTGCTCTCCAAGCCAGACCCACAAGTTTTGGGACTGAGCACAGCTTCCCCCTGCCCCTACCTGCGGCTGAGGACACTACGTGCGTGACCCTGGGTCACTGCTGGCCAGTAAAAGTTCAGAACTGCTGACATTTGGAGCTGCAGCCACCAGTCTCTTTAGGTGCATGGGTAGTAAGAGGTTAACCTTTGGTCGTGAGGCCCAAAGGCCCGTGCTTCACCTCTGCACGAGTTATCTCCCTGTCGTGGCATTTAAAAATACTGGATGTAATTAACTGTTATCAGGTTGTTAAGCAGCATGCTGAAGTGTGAACTTATCTTTCAATTGTTTCCTTTATTTACAAAGCCTTGCCATTCTCTTAGGCAGCAGCCAGGGACAGGCTGTTGACTTGCTCATCTGAGGAGGGTTTGGCACACCAGATCCTGGGAGCAGAAGCAGATTCTGGAGAAGTGAGACACCGATGAGAATCTGCAAACACCCCCTTCAAGATGTCCTGTAGAACAGCTGTGCTTGAATGAGACACGCACACGTGGCACCACTACCAAATACATCACTGTGAGGTTGCTTTGAGACTTGAACCAGTGACCATGGAGAAAACACACAATACAGCTCCCAACTGCTTTATGGGCACAGGTGGAGTTTTTACTCATTATATATGGTACTAGCTTTAATGCCTATAGATGTACATAAATATGTTCCATTCACAGATGAAAACAACATAACTGCTGACTTTCATATGCATCTGAGCTCACTTCTTCCCTATTTAATTTGCTGGACATTGTTTCCTTAAGCAAATCTGGAAGTCAGAGGTCATCATGTTAGACCACAAGATGAAGATGGGTGGACAGGACAACAACACAAGATGGAACAAGATAGTGGACAAGCCACAGCCCCCACTGTCCACTCTTGTCTCCTTCAGCTTGGATTCCTAGAGCCCATCATGTTTTTTACAACTAGCCCCTCCTGTTCTGGTTACTATTCTCTTCTTTGCTATCTTCATCAGCAGCACCAGCCCTGGCAGTTCCAGCAAGGTGTCCCACCCAGATGACATGAGATACCATCAGATCTGTGTGGTTCTCTTCCATGCATTCCTGGCTTGGGGCAGCACCATGCACCCACAGCAGGATTTACTAGCATGGTCTCTGGGCATGCAGCATCCTTTGTTCTTTGGGAACTGGTGCAATCACCAATGTCCCTGATCTACATGCATCCCCCTAACTCTTGCAATAAATGAGATTTCTAGCTTCTAAACAAACTTCTGTGCCATCTGCACACTGTGCTGCATGACAGACAACAAGATAAAATTTGCAACAGTAAAGACCTTAGAGCAAAACAACCTTTTAGAGAGAGCAAGTACAGGCTGTTGTAACAGTTCTATCAGCTTACTCATGTATCTAGAACAGAAGACATCAGGATCCAGAAGCTGAAGGAGGAGCACACAGCTGAAGAAAGAAAAATATGCTTTAAAGACACACCAAAACACTGCATCCTTGGCAAAGCAATGCCAATAGCTGGGAATTAGTGACACCTGACAGAGGTGACAGCACAGCACTTGGAATATAGGGGCAAGCCAGTATTGAGACAGAGACAGGCTTTGGACAGCACTAGCTGGGGTACGCTTTAATTTCTTTTGAAAGCACACATACATTATGTATCAAAGATGTGCAACACAGTTACATGCAGGACATGATACTGTCAGCAGCTTCAGCTGACATTACAAGGAACAGAACCACAATCAAAGAGGCATCCCTACTCCACCCAGGAAGGCTGCTATGTGCCATCAGTGAGAAACAGAGAAGCAATAGTGCTTCCTGATACAAAGCTGGTAAGAACCTGGCCAAGATTCCAGACAGCATGTCTCAATTTGGCTGGGGGAAAAAATTAAATAAAACCACCCTCTAACTTGAAACAATCTTTTATATAATGAACCCATCAATTATCTTTGCTCTAGTATGTTCAAATCAAGGGAATCATCACTGAAAATAACAACCAATTTATATAGCTCACTTAAAGCCACAGTAAGCTAGGCTGCTGATTCACTAATGAACAATAAAGGTCACTACTATAATATTTCTCCAAGTATTTTCAGATTGTGTGGTGTGATAGACTTGAAGTGGCAAGTTCATAAAAAACCCATCAAGATACTTTGCAGGGGGAAGTAAAGATGGAAAAAACATCTGTGCTTTGCCTAGATACCAGACTGACAAGAGGGAATAACTTTGATGCAACAAAGAACTTTGTGCCCCAGACTCATCCAGCCCCAGCCAAAGCCTCTGGATGTCAATGGAAGCATTTCAATGATCTTTAGATTAGGCTTTTGTATAGAATGGTATCTGAAAGGGGAGGAGAGGGCAGGGAGAGAATGAAACATCTGTATCCTGGAATGAAATCAGGAAGTTAAGGCTTGACAGCCTTAGACAGCAAATAAATACCTTGGGTACTAAATGTATGTTGCTGAAATGCCTCACTTCAAGTGGAAACATTCTTTTTCAGTTGTGTCTTTCAGGTATTCAGAGAAAAGACTGACCAGAATGCTGCTAATTTATGTTTTATTTTTTTAGTGCCCATGATCTAGAAAATGGTACATACATGCAATTACAAAGAAACAAGACATTCTGCCAAGATGAACAACATGCCTCTGCTCTATGGATGTTAAATCCATGATTATTAACAGTGTGGCAACTGAGACAATGTAGCAGAATGTGCCCTAATCTACAGTATCACTGGGACTAATAGTCTGAGACTATTACCAGAACCAGATGTTTCAGAGGAAGCTGCAATTTGTGGACAATTAGTAGTTTGCAAAGGTCTTACAGCATAAAAGAACCTCTCCCTTCCTCCTCAGATGTTAACTCAAACAAAAGCAACTATTGGTCTAAGACTGGGTTTTCAGAAAGGTGATGATTTCAGAAATACAAAACACTTGATGACTTTTCTGTACTTGCAGATGTTGATACCAAAACACCCGAAACATGATAATATTTAACCCTGACAGACCTACCATTTGAAACCCCTAGGAAAAAAGCACAACAGAGGAGAGAGAGTGGTGAATTGCGAAAGATGTCTTTTCCAAATCTCAATGTTAAATCTTTAATGCTGACTTGGATTCTTCTTTAAAAAAAAAAAAAAAAAAAAAAAGAAAAAAAAGTGTAATTCTAGTGCCAGTAAAATAGGATTTCTTTAAAAGAACTTTGCAACATTTCAAAGGCTCCTCTTTTTAATGACCAAAAAGTAAAGGAGAGAAAGATCACATTATATCAAGCACCTACAATATAACCCACTACTCAAGAACATCATTACAGTTTCTAAATCAGAAAAGCACAAAGTAGCAATACCATTTTGAGGATGCAAAATTGTCTCTGTATACTAAAGTCCCTTGAAAAACTTATAAAACTTGTTGTATAAACTAGTACAACTGAAAATGAAATATCTAAGGAGGAAAAGACCAGGGTTAAGGGTTCTCTATTGATTTTTTTCCCCCTCACATTGGGATCAAAGTTATTTCAGCTGGGACCCAGAATTACAGATGTAATTATAATTTCCATTTATAGTTTTAGACTGTGTACAAAGAAGTGTAATAATGGACAGCTGAACATTTTCCATTGTCCATTAAAAATGAAATGTTTCTGATGAAATCTCTCTAAGACCAAGTACCACTGCAGCAATCTCTCAATAACAGAGCTTGCTTCAGATGTTTGGTGACTAGAGAGAAGGGAGAGTTGCCACCCCTTCATACAAAGAAATCGAAACCAAAATTACATTAAGGCTGTTATTCCCCTCATAATACTAAAGAGATTTCAGGTTAAGATTAGTAACAAGTCTTTCCAAAGAAAAAGTCAAATTATCATTAAATAACCTTTCTTGACATTATTTACAGGGTATGTAACACAAAGCATTGCATTAAGAAGGCATTATTTAAACCACACAAGGGCTAGGGAGTGAAAAAGAGAAATTTCTCCAAGTACCACTGCCTGTCTGCTATCCTTCCTTCATCCTTTGCAACATCCATTTAAGCCCAGGTTTCCTGGAGGTCTCTGATAGAGAGGCAAATAACTGCTATTGAAAAGCAAAATGTATTCAAGGTAAAACAGGTGCTTAAGTGCTCTGATGGATCTGGGCCTAAAAATTCAAGTTGTAAACCCCAACTCAATTTCAAATGACTAATTGAATTTGCCTGTTTTCTTTTTTTTTAAATTCCCTTTTGTTTTAAACCAATCTGCTCTGTGCTTTCTGCCACAAAGCGTGGTGCAGTCAGTACCGCAGCACAGCCCGTCCCACCGCGCTGCTCCTGCTCGCCATTCCAGAGGGGCAAAGAGATCCATACAGAAACGCTCAAAAATGCTCAAACCCAGCATGGGTATGTTCAGGCAGCCTAAATTCAGCCTAATTCCCGAGTCAGTGAGAAACCCAGATGCCTTCAGAGACCCCTACAAAGCTAATTAGAAGACTACCAGAAGTCTACGCACAGCGAAGTCACATGGGTTTTCTGAGCACGGCTACTGGGATCCTCAAAGCTTTTAACTGATTCTGGAAATCTTTAATCGCTGAATGTACAGTTGTAAAGTGTGTTTGCTGTTTGAGCATCTTTGGAGGAAGGACTGTTAGCATCATTTTTCCTACATGCTTTGTCCTACCTATTGTGTTGGCTGGTTGAGTTCAGTTCAAGAGCGTATCACTATTATCTCCTTAAAAAAGCAAAACAAGGGGAGAAACGCTGGCCATACCATGCTTCTAAAAATACATTCTTTCTGTATTGAAGACAATTCAGTTCTCAGTAAACAAACATGCCTTTTCTTTAAAGTGTAGGATCTCAGATTGAAGCAAAACTCATAGCAAAAATACTACATGAGGGTCCAAAACCTGGTAACACATGGGTATAGATACAGCAGTGCACTAGCACCTAGATCCAAGCAAAAAGCCAGCCACGTGGATTTTCACTGTGAAATCCTGAGACTGGTTTTTTTTGCCAGATTTTGCCATGATCTACAACAGACTGCTCTCAAAGCATCTCCTTTCACCTGTAAAACAAGAGCTATTTTTCTGCTTTAAATGAAGGAAAGTGCCAGCTACTCAATATCCAAGGACCCCTATTGGCTTGGGGTTTTGCTTGATAACCTGGGCTGGGTTTTGTTCACACATTTCCTGCCCTCTGGATGGAACTCTGACTGCCAATTTCCAAGGCACTGTCTCAGACTATCTAGTGCACAGATCCAATCTCCTTGCTGAATTACATCTGGGGTGGAACAAAAATGGCAGATAATTCACTTTCTATTAAAGTTAACACTCTCCTCCACTTGCTTCCCACGTATGTTATACAGTGGACGTGTTTGCATGTTCTGTTCTATTTTTTCAGCTGTTGCAAGCACATAAGCTATCAATTACACTCTATGCAGAGAGAAGATAGTGATTTGAGGAACGGCTTCCCGTTTATATAACTCCTCACCTCATCACTGCTCAAACATTTAAATGAATGCTTTTGGGCAAGAGGCCTGAAATAGAGAGATTCCTTAGGTGCTCTCTCCCCTGCCATTTCCCCCCTCATTGAATGGTTAATCAGAGCAGCATAATTCTTTAAAACTAATATTTATTCAAACAGCTGCAGGATCCCATCTGCTCACACAGAACAGAGGACAGAAGCAGCAGAGGCCACAGCAATACCAGGCATAAGCCAGCAGAAGTATGAGTTGTGTCAATATCTCTATATCCAGCCTAAGTACTGTTTGGCAAAGATTTTGAGGACAGCAAAGACATTGCCATTGCCCTAAAGATGTGGTTAAGTTTCTAGCTTATGCATAATAGTATTTAATATATTTTCAAAATAAAGCTTGATGAAAGTCTGACTAGTGGCCTATGTGCTATTTAAGACCAGCCATATGCCTACAAAGCTTTGCTGCCGTGTTTTTGGCATATCCACAATATCTTTACCTGTGGTAAAGATGCTCAATAGCTCATGCAGATTTTCCCAAATAAGCATCCACAAAAGAACAGTATCACTGTGCACCTTATGCTTTGTTTATGCCATATTTGAAAGAACTGTTCTAGTAGAAAATTTGGCGCAGGTGCTAAATGACAAAATCAGTGCTAATTTACATAACTGTTAAATGCTAGAACAATGCAATCTTTTCCAAGCCTGGAGGTGAGGGTAAAGATTCTTAAGAAAGCAGGAATTAATCTTCTCTAACAGGGTACAACAGGAGTGTTAGCTCTATGCTTGCTCTTAACAAAGTTACTGGTCCATAACCACTAGTGATCTGAATGTTTGCAATTCTTCAACAACCCTGAATCACATTCATTTTAAAGGACTACTTTTATTTTGCTTTTATCTGTGGTAAGATTGGATGGGCTGAGGAAGAACATATAGAGCAGGAAAAAGTATATTTCTTTCACTAGGATCTCCAAAATCTGGAGAGAAACTGCTAATATTGGTGAGCAGAATTCTGGGGAAAAACAACAAATAACCTAATCAGAGTCTGTCAAATTACTACCAGACTGACCCAGACAGCAAAGAAATCAAAGAATATGCTCCAACAGTGGTTGTATTTCAGTCTAAACTGACTGCAGTCATTAGGAACACATCCATGGATTGCAGTGACTCTGGACCAGGCTCATACTAGCTTCTATTAGTAAATTTCTGGCTGTTCTCAAAGCTGGATCAACACATCCAAAGTATGACTTTCTAAAGCATCATACTTGAAGAGCAACAAAAAAGCCTTCGGTGAATATGTGCAAAGGCATTTGGACAAAACCCTCTAAAACTGAACCTTTTCTCCTGATATGTTTAAGACTTCTGTGCAGAGAAATTAAATATGTCACCTACTTATGAAATGGAAGCAGTTTGGCTGCCAATTGTCTGAGCTGTGTTGAAACAGCTGCTCTAGCAACTGTTTTTACTATTAAATTCTTCAGTGATTCTCTTAATCCCAAATTAGATACCTCTTTCCTTTAATCACCAGTTTATATAAAAGCTCTTTCCTCCCAAGGCAGGGTTTCACCAAGGATAACAAACAACGGCAGGTCTGCTCAGCGCGCTGCCCTTGTGTTTCTCAAGTCCTCACATCTCCCCCACCCTGCTTCTCATTTCTCGGTGGGTGGCACACGGAGTGCTCACGACTCTGTCCCCTACATGTTTGTAAAAGAACACAGAACTAGATTTGAGGTCTTAGGATTTCACAGTTTGTCATTACTTTGCAGCATGCAATTAAGACTGTCCACATACAATTCACTTTCCTACTTCATCATCGCAATCTTTCCTCTTTCCTAAAGATGTACATGAGAATGAATACCTATAACTGACTCTGTTTAAATGGCTTGCTATTAGAAGCCTGAAACTTGCCATTGTGACAGCACGCCGTCCTGTAGGGCGGTGATTCTAGTGTGGGTTTTTTTCTGGTTGTTCTTTTTTATTTTTTTTTTTCTTTTTTCTGAGTCTGCTTTGCAAAGCAAAGATTGGATGGAGACAAAGGAATTGAGAACTAACATGGAGAACTAACTGCAGTCTGCCTCTGAGCAAAGGGTGATACTGCAAAGCTGCTGTTTGCTCACAGGAACATAGCTGAGCAATGACACAACATACAGGAGGTTCACACACAGAAATGAGAGCTGCAGGAAGCTTGCTCAAAAATTCCTGATCCAACATCCTCAAAAATAATATATATTTACACCTGATACTGTTGGCTTCCTACATATTTCCTTTGTTAGGTGTTTTTAAAGCATGTTTGCTGACAGCCATCTTTCAGCCGCACCTCCAGACGTGTTTATCAAGGGAAAGCCGAAGCCAAGAACTGCAGCAGAGTTGTCTTATTTTACAATGCTCTTTCTCACCTTTGCAGCCTACAGCCCACACTTTTTGATGAGGTCTGAATTACAACCCAGCATAAGCTGCAACATTTTTATTCGAAATATCCATACCTACAAAGCAGCCAGCTGAGCTTCCGAGTCTGCTGGTCTCCTGAGCCATTTCAATATCCATCTTAACAATGCAATGGATGTATTTGCATTTTGGAGCACACATCTTATTCCCCAGGTTTCACTCAGCACATCACGCTGTTGACGCATTCTATGGGATATATGCTTTTGGTTTTTAATTTAATCTTCTTCTTAATTTGCATTCACTTATCTTTTTTCCACAGATCCTTCATCTCAACCTAACCATTTTGTACTGACACTTTTTTCTTTCATTAATATTTTGTTCCCTAACAGTTGTTTTGTTCTTTTACTCACTGGAGGCATAGTTAATACAGCTTTCTTTTCTGAGGCAATGTCTCCAAGACTTCATTAAATTTTATAATATTAATTCAAGCCCTTTTGTTCATATGCAATATTTTCCTCCATCTCCCACATTTTTAAGCTGAATTTGGTGCCCTTAGTTTGAGTGGGAGGTCCTTATGCCTGATTATACACTAAAATTCATAGCAGATCCATGTTTTCTGTAAATGTGACACTTGAAAGTATTTTTATTTACTTGGGATAGTATCTCCTTGCAAAAAGGCTGGCTGTTTAGTTTCAAAATATTAATTGACTTTTAAACTATTCCATATTGCATTAACTGGCTTTTTGCTATGAGGAGTTGACTGACTTATTAGGAAAATTGACAAACCCCATCCCTGTCTGCCTCCTTCTACACTTCCAAAGTATTCTTCTGAGACATCTGGCTTTTAGTGTGGTTTTTTTTTTTCAAGCTATGTCCCAGTTGTTACAGACATTTTCTTTGGTCAATTTTCTTTAGTTATTCCCATGGAAATATAGAGGTGGCCTGCCAGCTGCAATCCATGATTTAATGTCACGAACCTTGACCTTTCTGACTTTCTAAAGTATACTTTTTCATTATTTAGACTTAATTTGGCTTGGATGGAGGCATCATGTTCATTTCAAGTGATATTTCTATTTTATTAGAAAGCTGGAGGTATGTTTTACAACTAAATCTCCTTCCTTTTGTATTCACCGCAGAGATTTCTGAAATTGTGATCCTGTTTACAAATTTCTTTCCTCCTTTCAGTCAAGTCTTGAGAGACACAAGACTATTTTTTGAAAGGTCTGTAGTACACTGACCCTTTTCCTACCTGCTCTGCTTTTAATGCCTGAGATTCTCCCTGCAGAAGGTATATGCAGCTCATTTATGAACTCTGCACATTTTTGGACAAACGTATTTTGACATCTTATATGAAATAAAGTCTTCAGACTTCACATATGGCACTGAGGTGATATTAGGTACCATGGCACACCTGAGCAGAGGGATTGAAACTGAGGTGGAACAGAAGTTGCAACAGAGCACTTCCAGCTCTCTGCTGCATTTATGTGTCACTAATATCTGCTGTCCTGTGATAGATTTGGGCTCTGGCCCTGAAATACAACGATTTCCCTGACATCTCCTAGAGCCTGGGTAGTTTCTACAGCAGTCAGTTTTAGTATCTTCCAGAGTTACGAAAAGTTAGTTAGCTATATCTTAAAACTATTTCAAATAGGATTTAAGCTAATCTTTCAATGAGCACATCAGCTTGGTTCCCAAGCTTGGGCTCTAGCATATAAGAATAATCTTTTTTCTTTGCCTGTATTTCATCTTGGCTGGTTTATTACAACATATCTTGGAGGTCCTTGACCAGTATTTCCATTAAAACTGATTCTAAATTCACCTGCCAGCACTTAAAATCCAACTAAAACCATACATATATTTAATTTATAATGAGATCACCACATTGGAAAATACAGACAGACAAGATTTTGCTGCATTTTCAATAAAAGCAGAGCTGTCAAGATAAAAAATCATATTAAAAGACTATCCCTGAATTACTGATATAATTTTAGATGATTAAAACAGAAGAAAAAGTTAATAATCAAGTATACTGGAGAATATACTGTTTGAATATTATTTATATTTCACATGACTAGGGTGATGAAGTTAGTTGGGCCATTCATTTTTAGTTGTAATCCTGTTTAAGACACCAAATTATCAAGTCTTAGTTTTGAAGTTAGGTCAGGGGAATATTAAAAGAAGTATGATTTATGCCAAAAAATTAATTACAATTAGTTCTCAAATATTCCTCTTGACCATCTCCTCTTACTTTACTCATGATAAGAAACAAAGGAGATATAGATTTTATTCAGCCACCTGGAACTACACAGGATTTTCCCATCAACCTGGTCTTCACCCCTTTGGAGAGAAAATCCTGGGCATTACTAAAAGTATTGGGTATTATATCCCACACCAGAAGTTAACAGGCTGCCCTTGTAGCTGTGTAACCTATGTCCAATAACATGGTTTCACTGACAGACTAAGATGTGGGTGATTCTGGACAGGGCTGATAAATGATTTCACTGCCATTACAGTTTTGGCACCCCTGGCCCCCTCCATGAGAGAGGATCTGCAGATGCTCTTCTTAACCAGGTGAACGATGCTCCAGTTTAAACAGTTCTTAAACAGGTATTTACCCCCTGCAGTCTGCATCAGCACTGTCACTCTCTGCCTGCCATAAAGCACCACGTTGGGCCAATAAAACATAGAGGAAATCGCAATTTCAGTAGAGCCATGTAATGAGGTCGACTGATGAGAGAGCAGTGAAAAACAGAGGCAAGCTGTTACCAAGGAGTGTCTGAGCACCAGGAAGGGGTCTGGAAGAAGCTTGGCAGAACAGCAGCCGTGTGATGGGACAGAGGCACACTCAGAGCCACTGAGAACCCGCGTGCCACCGCGTGGCACTTGTCACAGCAACACCAAGCAGGGCGTGCCTCAGCCGATGGCCAGAACCATGACTGCACTGCTGTATGCCAAGGAGGAGTGTAGATGAAGTGTACAAATAAGAAAGAGGACAGATTTTTTCCAACAAGTGATGGAATAGGCTAAATCTAAGTGATTCCAAGAAAAAAAAAAAAATAAAAAAAATTGTGATTTAAACCAGCATGCAGGGAATTTTGATTTAAGTAATTCATTTTAAACCTTGATTTTTCATCTGTGGTCCTTGGCTAGTCAATTCCCAGAGGCTGGGAATGCTCTGACAAGTTGATTTACAGCTAATTATAGTCTGCACTAAAACTGTGATTTCTTTTTTGTTAACCAAGAGAATACACTATATACATATTTAAGTAATGTCAGTATATTAATTTCAGATTCTGCTAGACAATGGTGAATGATGAGTCTTATTTAATAGACAATTAACTTTTTCTCATGATTTGTGTCAAGTCACTTTCTGATGATGTTTTCAGGATTCAATTAAATTACAGAAATCTTGCATTTTGAAATAAACTCAGTAAAATAAAGGCAAGAACACTCAAGTGCAAGAAGCAGCTAATGAAACATGCTAACTAATCCATTTCTTCTTTTGGAGGAACCTTATCTGCTCATGACACAGATATTACCAAAACTCTACTTTTGATTCGAAGGGCTCAAAATGTTTTTGACTCAACTCTGGTGGCCAGCTCCTAAATTGACTGCATGGGTACTCTGGCCCCTTGAGTCAATGCTGTTCTCATGCTCTACAGTGTAAGACCTAAGTGCTCAATCTATTTAATTTATTGAAAGGGAGGTGAAAACATAACATAAATGATCTCTGCATAGAAATACTCAAGGGAAGAAATTTTGCAGGCTTGGCTCTTAAAATCCAGCAGAAAAAAATGTTTACTGTAGTATCTAGAAACTGAAATTGGATAATGGCAGACTTTGAGAGGAAAAAAAAAAAGGCATAATCTCTTTAAGCAGTAAAATAATTAACCTCCAAAGAATGTAATGAATTCTTCACAACGTGACATTCTAATTCCAGGTTAGATGCTTCTGTAAACACATTTACAAAAGTAATGGGATGGATCAAAATTGAAATTTAGTTTAATGCAGAAATGTAGAAAGTCTTGGAGGGCTCAGGCAAGGTGATCAGAAGTGTCCTTCCTGGCATCATACCTAGAAATGGAGAGTGTGCTGCTTTCAGCTACTGCTTTAAGAATTGCAAGTTGCATGGTCAACCTGAAGAGAAGCTTCCAGCATGGAAAGACTGCCCACTGTCACTGTAGGGAAAGGCTGGTTCCTTAATCCATTTCCAAGTTTCCCAGTTTCAGGATGCATGCTACATTTAAGACAGATTCCCTCGTGAGCAAATTACCAGTTTGCTCAGCAGTCTTGTCCCAGCCACAGCAACACAGCGGAACCCATCTACACAGCCTGAACTCATTTTTTCCATGCTAGCAGTTATTTTCTAATGCTCTCACAGCCTTTCTGGCCCTCCCCCTTTTCTTGACATAAATGTGTTCTTCAATAATATGAGAATTCCAGAGAAAGTCTCAAGTACTACTTTTCCATCGGAATCAGCATTTGTTATTGGAAAGATGGCTGAGCTTTCTAATCCACACTCATCATGTCAACCAGCGTGCTGTCTCAGTGTCTGTCAGTCTGCTTTTGGTCACAGCCAGCTTTTCCACCACCACAGAAAAGAATGTGTCCTTGAACACGAGGCTTCTCCAAACAAGGCTGCCATTAGCGAGACTGTGATTTACATTAAGACCGACTTCCATAAAAGCAAGCTCAAAAACAGAACTACGAACAAATAGAACAGCTACAGCTTCATATCTGTTCCACAGCTCCATCAGGAAAATCTTCTGAATTACACCAAGAAAGTAGGCATTAAACATAGTTTAAAAGATTCAAATATTTTTCTGACTCCCACAACCTTGCCCTGCTCTTCTTCCCAAAAGAAGAGGCTAAGAGGTGCAAGAATCAAGCCATTCTCCTCCTAAGCAGGAGGATTTAACATTGCTTAATACTACTACTCAGCACTACTTAGCAATAGCCTCAGGGCAACACACAAGTATTGAGTGCAAAGAACTGTATCTCTCTTGCAAAGCCTCCCATTCTGTCTCTCCCACTTTGCTGCTTTTCTGCAGACAGAACAGCACAATGCAGTGAGAGATGAAGACCTGCCACTCTCCTGCCACAGCCACTTATTTAATTCAGATGTTTGCCTCTGAAGACATTTCCAAAGCAAGCCTACAGGCTGGCATTATTTTACCTAGAAGCTTAACTATGTAGCTCAGCTCACCACTCCTTAGACCAGTCAGACAGAAAGCCTTTCTCCAAAGGCTGCTGCCTCCTGTTTCCCCTTTTAATTAAACATGTAACCTTACACAGGTACTGATTCCCCCATTCAAAGGAAAAAAGGACATCACTGACTTCAGTGAGACCAGGACAGTAATTTGCTGCTGCACCTAGTGAAAAGACAAGTACACTTGACAGCTGAATTCCTCAAATAGAGTTAATACAGACTTGTATCACCTGAATTTGGCCCATAATACCTAGACTTCAATTAACAGCTTCAGAGAAAAAAAACCCCAAAAAACCCCAACAAACAAAAACCAACCAAAAACCCAAACCAAAACAAAACCAACCAACCAAAAAAAAAACCCCCAAAAACCAAAAAAACAAAAAACAAAAACCAAAGCACACAAATAAAGGCAAAGCCACAATGATGCTTCAAAGCTTAGAATTTTACAAGTGAGCAGCAGGTATGTTCAGATCTGACTTTATGCAGGACGCATGCCTTTGCAAAGGAATGGGACAGTGTCTTAGAGGCATCAAACACTGATAAAGATATTTGCTAGGTGAACATTGCTCCTTCTTGTCTGGTGGGGAGGAAGACCAAAGCTCTCTTACTTAATTTGTCCATGCCTACACACACTGGCATGAGTCCTGGTGGCTTTCAGGTGAGCAGAACAGTTTCACTGTGTAGTTCCCAGCTACTCTTGACACAACACAGATCCCCTCCTCCCTCCTCATCCTGTGAAACTGGCTGCAGTCCAAGCATTTTCCTCTCCTTCCTCATGTGTGCCACACCAGAGCGGCAGGCAAAGGTCATATCCTCCTGGACTCAACACAATATTGCAACAGGAATTTGTTTCTCAGCATCTACAACCCTCATCTGAAGCCCCTCTAAGTATCTCTTATTAAACTGGGCTTAAATGGCTAAGTATGCAGACAGTTCCAATCTGTACCAATGTGACTCAGTGGCCTCACCACAGTGAGAACAGCAAAAAAGAAGGGGAATAAACCCAAGGGTAGGAAACTGTGAACTAATACTAAAATGCTGGAGAGAAGAAAGATACTCTTTTGAGGAAATACTACCTCTTCATTTCTTTCTACATTCCCATTTCTTTCTTTTTTTTTTTTTTTTTTTTTTTTAAATAATGTTGCTCATTTCAATAGTTTTCATGGCTCCTCCACTGAGAATTGGTTGGCAAATGTGTGGTTTTTACCTGGATTCCTCTATACTCCTGGGCAGTCAGCCATGAGAACAAAAGAAATCACTCATTTCCATTAGTGGCTGGCAATGAGACTGCATCCCCTTCGTCTGGATTTAGACTTCACTGTACAATCTAGTCATTTGTGACTGCCAGGGCTTAATTACTGCAGTAACATGAAACTGCAAAACTTACAAAACTGAAGTATAAAAAGCAGCAGCCGATTGCTGAATTGTAGGCACACCCAAGGGTGTGTGATATCCCAAAGCTCTGCTCCTGCCAGGGTGGAAACCCTCTGGAGACACAGCTTGGCTTGCATGCAGCAGTGTAAGTGGGCTGGGAAGCACAAACAGCCCTGCTCAAGCGCAGGTCTTCTCACTCCCCAGCATAATCTCCTTAGGCACAGAGAAAAAGGACACTTTCACAGTGATCTTCAAAAGCTTAGGGAATATTTGGATGACTTTCTATCTAAATGGACAGTTCCCACCAGTTAAATACTCAAACGTGTTCTGAGAGCTGGAGAGTTGTGTCTCCAGCAACTTCAATGGAGGTTTGGGGAGCAATGCTGTAAAATTCCTGATCTTATTCAGGTAAATCTACTTTAAAAAAAAACAAAAAGAAAACCAAAACCAAAGCCCAAAACCCAACCAAACAAACCCCACAAAAACACAGGTTGTGGAGATGAACAGTATATACATCTGGGGAACATGCTGAGGATGCAGCAGTTGGGAAAGGAACAGAAGGGATACAGGGAACGCTTACTACATAAAGCAAGGGCATGTCTACATCTGCATTGTAGTGCTCACTTCTGGTCATTCTCCCTTGAAAGGAATACTGGGGAAATCCAAACAATTTTGGTTTATGGAAGTTCATGGGGAAATTTTCAGTTTACAGCACTTGAAAAAATATGATTAATTTTCTTAAAGGGAAAATGAATAAAAGAAGGCATGATACACAAATATGAGAATTGCTATAGTGAGTTACCCTGGGCGCCAGTTATGAATTTCCTCTTGTAATCCACAGGGAAGTACCCAACAAAATGGAAGTTGGGTAAAAAAAGGAGTGTGCAAAATTAAAGTACACCTAACTAACATACAAAAATCACTGCTAAAAAGGAAACATGAGTGTTGCAGAACCGTAGGAAAAAATGGCTATTTACCCATAAGAGTAAATACCCACAGTCAGCCAGAAAATACATGCAAGACACGCTGTTGGAAAGCAAGACTCTGTCAGAAAAGCCAGTTACTGCACACAATGAATCTCCAAGAAAAAATGGCTGACAAATACTATTTTAAGGTAGGAAGTAAACTGCAGACACATCCTTTGGTTTAGAAACCACATACATTAAAAATGCCTACAGACATCCAACAGTGTCTTGTGAGACAGCCTTTATATTCTGGTTAGCAAAAATAAAATATTCTTTGTATTTTCATCTGGAATTAGACAGAACATTACATATTTATCAATCAATCTTTCAGTGTACACCTTCAAATGTAAATAGCTGAGTGGAAAAAGAAGTAGCAAAAAGAAACAATTCACTGATTTCCTAAATTTTCCTAAATTCACAACAAAAAATCTCTTCTTGCTTATATAGACCCATTTTTGCTTTTCTTTTATGAATCACCCTGCCTGTAGGTCCAAGAAGTGGATTGGACCACAACTCTTGAGGACTTGCCCAGCCCTTTCATTCTAAAGGGGGAATATTTTTCTGTTTTTGTTTTCCTCTGCCTGCTTCCCACTGTCTCTTCTAGCATCCTCTAACTCCTCTTTCTGGCTTGATTTGTTACACTCTGCTATTAAAACTCCCATAGAAACGGGGCTGAAATCCCTGAAATGCTTCCTTTTTGTTATGCCCCACTGGTTTCAGATGAGAATTACTCTTCATTCAGTTGATAAGGATTAAAAATTAAAAAAAGCCCTCAGAGAATTCACTCACATTTCCAGAGCATTCAGTTAAAGCACAGAGATGCTGTCATGGAATGGGACTACAGTCAGACAGCCCTTGCAGCAACAGTGGGACTTTGGTAGCTGTGGCTGCTGTAGTGAAAGCTTTCCACAGCAATGTTCTGTCAGTGCCAGCTAGGATTATATCACTACAAACTCTGTCATTTATGCCCTGCTATGACCTGTTATAACTCTCTTGCAGAGCCAGCCCCCTCAATGTCATGTTCTCTACCTGTGGATCATGACTCTTGCTGACATGTTCAATGAGACACATGTTTTTTAAAAATTTTAAAAAAATCCACATTAATAGTAGAGGTACAAAATGGCAGTAAATCAGCAGCAAAAGGTGACAGAAGTGCAGAATAATCTCTCATGTTAGAGCTGGACATCAGCTGTGGGCTGCTTTCCCTCCCCGCTGCACTGAGGGTGAGGCTGTGTGCGCACGAGGCTCGGTGCCGTACCTGGGTAAGGATGCATACTGCCTTTCCACCCCCTCGAAGTGAAGATTGTAGGAGCTCCCATCTGGACCTTTTCCAGGCACCTGTGGAGAGGAGAGTAATTAGAGATGAAGATCAATTATGCAGCCCAGCTACTAACAATGCATCTCAAAATGATAAGCAGAGAACACATGATGCTGCAACATGCCAAAATCAACAAAAGAAAGGCAGGGGCTCAAAGAAGCTTCAAATTCCATACATAATCTTATCACTGCTAACAAGAAGGTATCTGATCAAAGAAGTGTTTGGAGCAGGTACTAATCTTCAGAGCCTTTCCCTCATCTGGCTGGGATACTCTTCTTCCCTGTCCAGCCTTCCTCTTGCAATTCAGTAACATGAGGACATCATCTAACTCAGCACACCCCTTCTGATTACAGTGGCATAACTACCTGAAACAAAGCTAACACCTTAGTACCAAGTCTGCTTTTTTTCCCCTCCATCAGCTTGTTTTGCTTAAGTATAAAATATGACACAAACAGGTTTTCTTTCATTCTTAACACGAATCCAGAAACTTTCCCTAACGCCACTGCAAAGCTAAGTATCCAGCTGGGAGTTAAGTGCATTTATGATGCTCTGGTGCCATTTCAAAAGTGCAGCATTAGTGCACTCAGTCAAAATGCCAGCGCGACTTGGTTTGTGTTCAAGATGGCAACCGGCATTGGCTGGGGAGCACAATTCTATCAGGAAGGCTCCAACCGGGTACCAAACGGTGAACTTCAATGCTTTTAGCACACAGGAGCTCTCCCAATTTCACTCGCTCAATGCCTGCTGATGGCCCAAAGTGTTAAGAGCCTTGTTAAAATGGGGCTATTAGTCTTTTCTTCCATAAATGGAGGAGGTGCTGACTGCCTTCAGTGTTTCCTACATTAGTATGTATTCCTATTCCGGTGCTGCTAGAATCAGCAGTTTTATAAAGCAATATACTAAGAGGCCATTTAAAATCCCCTTCCCCTTTTACAGATTAATAGCAGAAAGGAAGATTTAATGCCTTTTCAAACATTTTTAACAATTCATTAAAAAGAAAGTAATAAATCACACCGAGCTTTCGGCAAATACCCGATTAGAAAAAAAAAGAGAAAACAAAAATTAACATGTTTTTTGCATTCTACAGGTTAAAGTACATTTCTGTCTGTCCTGTAATTTATGCACAATACACACTTTTCACTGAACAGATGTATAAACCCCTGCAATGAGAAAAGTTGTGCATTTAGTGTATTAAGTGTCTCTACCTTTACAAAGCATTTCTGTGTACATTACATAAACCAAGTCCAATGCAAAGAGAGGCAGTATCATTTGGAGCTACGAGGCAGGCTTAGGAATTATTCCGGACAAATTTTGTTATGCACCTTGGCACTCATCAAACATCAAAGATACTTGTAAATGAAAAAAATTATTTAGTACAGGCCTCTTGCAAGCTTCCTTTATCTCATTCAAAACAGAAAGGCGTCCTCACAGAACTGCTGGTCACAGAAAAGAAACACCTCTGATTTGAAATGACCCATGCTTTAGCAGTGCCTGACTTTGGATGAACAAAAAATAACAATAATTGCCCTATATTTCAAAAAGAGGGCAGTAGGCTAAAGTGATCATTCATTCATTTTTTCCACCAGAAAAAGTAACACGCAGAGAGATTTTACAGAGTCACTTAGGTGAAGAGTAACAGCCACTTTGGCTGTTCTTATACTACTAATTTCATTTAGTAATATTTCCCTTAAGTTCCCAGGTACACTAGTGAGAGAAGACCCTCCACATTTCTCCTGTTTTATGAAGAAGAATGAGGGGAAAAGAAACAAATGTATAATCTGGTCTCTCACCTTAAAAAAACATATAGTACATGGTCTACCTGTGCAGCTGTAGATAGGTTATTAATTACGTGCCTGGTAACGTGGCTCATAATTAATATGAGCCTGGTAACGGTGCATTCACAGCCCCGTGTGAGTTTCCTGCACTCTCACACCTATAGGGAGTAACAGCAGCCAGGCAATGTGAAAAAACACACTCAGAATTGTGCCAGCATCAAGCAGTAATCCCAAAACTTATACCAGTCATCAAAAGTAAAAAATATTTACATTACAAGGCCTTTTTTCAGCCTGAAAACACCCCTTTTTTGATGATTTCCTACAGACCAAATAGAAGGCAATAGCCCCTGCCAGATCTGTTTGTATATATGATTTGAGAGACAGTTACCATAGAAACACCCTGGTGGCGGATACACAATTTTGCTAATTTGGATCCATCGAGCGGCTGAGTCTCCACACCCTATATAAAACCCCCAATGCACTGGAAAAGCATGCTCTGGCTCTGCACAGCTAATTAAAGGCTCAGCCATTTCTTCTGATTTCCCTTCTCCATCTGTCCATGCGACAGTAAAAGTGTATCATCACTCAGCCTGGAGTGCCAAAATGGTGCCTGGAATAAAATACTACCCTGATGAAAAGAGAAATTGTGAAAATAGAAACACCTCCTTAGTAGAAGTTATTTATGTTTCAGGAAGAGTCAAAGAAAAGGGTTCCTTTGCTGCCTTCTACAACAAACTAAGCTAAGAATCAGTGTGAAATGTACTAATTAGTAAGATCAAAATATTGCAGCTTCTCCTCCTCTCCTAAAACAGGACATATGCAGCTGGTCATCAGACCAGGTGTGGAAGCTTTAACACAGTTAATAATCACAACACATTTAGGTGAAGAAACAGTAATCTTAATAAAACAGGATTAAAACCTGGAAGTCCTGTCAAAGGGGTGGTGACCACGGGGTGACCAGCAAGGGAGCTGACAGAAGGTGCAGTGCTCCTCTGAGTCCCTACAGATGCAGGTGGAAGGGCTTAGGAGATCAACACCCCAATCAACAGAGAGCATGACAGCAGGTGAAACACACACTTCACAAATGTATGGAAACGCACAACAGAAAAAATGATCCAAAATATGCTCCTATATTTTTAGGGTTTAAATTAACAACATCAACTTAAATAAGTGCCATCATTATAAACAGTTCATCTCTTAAGAGCGGCCTCAACTAACAAGCAAAACATGAATATGCAAAAATAATGGGCAGAGATAAACACAGAAACAGGCATCATCCTATCAGCGCAATTAAAAGAGCAGCACGCTTAAATCGAGGAAAGAAGGTAGTATCTTTATCAAAAAACAACAACAAGCAATTCATGAAATGTAACTGTTGCAAAGTACTGATATGGCCAAGGCCTTTGTGGAATGTAAAACGAATAAACCGGATACAAATATGGATCAAACCGACTAACATCCGGTTAGCAGAAGACAGTCAAGTCTTCGGCAGGTGGAAGAGGAGCAAGTCCTCAAGAGAGATGAATGGGAGAGCAGAACCTCTGTACCAGCAGGTTGTTCTCCTAATTGCCCCTCTGGGAATCCCAGTCACAGCAGTGGCCACACTTGGAGGCAGAAAACCTGGCAGGACACTGTGTCCATATAACTCAATGCCCTCATGGTCAGGATTTTCTGTGTGCCAGAGAGGTGTGTTTTATACATGGCTAGTGAATATTTTTGTTGTTTAAGCCTCTCTTTTTAGAAACAATAATTTTCACTAGCTAACAAGATTTCTGTGATAGAAAGGTATCACTTCAGAAAATATCCTATGACACCTCTGCATCCCTAATTAAACTCCTGCCAGTTCCCAGCAGAAGAACCAGGCTGGTGGAAGTGCAAACTGAAGGACAGAGTAGCTAGAGCGAGAAACAAATATCTTAGAGTGTTCAAACATCTGCAAATAAATTTTAAGATATAAATAGAGTATACCTGTGAGCAGATGTCTTGACTAAGTCTGGAATTTGCCTACAGGAGAATTCAGGGGTTGCAGAATAAGAATTCTTGAAGGGAAGAGAAAGGATTTATTTAATCCTGAAGCTCCTGACTATCTTGAAAACCATACAGAAAAGTGCACAAGACTGTGTTTTTTCCCTGGGAGACCCTGCATTTCATTCCCCCTCACCTGTCTTATACTGCCTTCCTCTTGGAGCATTTGTTAAAGGCTACAATTCTAGCTGCTAGCAGAAAGCCTCCCTTGCCCCTTCCTTATGGATCAAGGACAGATGCTGTGGTACAAAAAATAACAACCAGAGTGATCTTTTTTGAAGTTTAACCTTCATGAAACCAGAATTGACTTTTTCTTGTGCATCCACACACAGCTCAAGGTGAGAGCTACCACACTGCAAATAGAAATCAGCAACATCTCCTTGCCTCTACCAGCAGAATTCAGCAGGACAGTGTGTTTTTGCCTGGGGCTCTGCTTCTTACAGATTCCCACCTGACTCCCTGCTCACGGTCCATCCTGAGTGAGGTCAGCACACTGAAAACTCAAGACCATGGATACTGCTTGTAAGGAAAATAAATGATGCAGAGACATTATCAGGTTGGCTGTCTCATAAAGTTGCAGTTACTGTTCACTCTCCTGCAGGTATTTAGACTTACATATAGAAAACTTCATCACTAGTGTAGAAGTCAGTTGGTTAAAAAAATAAAACTTCTTAACCAGCTGCCCTGCTCAGACTAAAAAGTTTCCCACTGATAAAAAAGAATAATATACAGTGGGTGTTGCATTCAGGATCATTAATTCTTCACTTACATGCTAAGCATCGCTATCCTTTTACTTTTTAGCCCTTTTTCCCCCTGACTTCTGAACAATAAGCCTCCTCCAAACATTTCAATTATGATTAAGATAAAGAAAATTTGGACAGTGTGCTGCCCACTAAGTAAGTAGCAATAATATAACTTCCTCAAGGCTGATGGGATTTTAGCTACATGTTTGTGAATCCAGGGCAAAACACTGCTGACTTCACTTAAGCCACACCTGACTTATTTAAAATTATGGGTGATCAGGAAAAGCTTAGGAAGACAGAAGTCCTGGGACTCCCAAGTTTTTCACTTATCCATTGTGTACGCTCAGGGAAGTCACTTCAGCTTGTGCACTGTGGTTTTCTACCCATAAAACATGGCAGGATACTACCATTGTATTTTATATGACTGACAAGCACTGTAAGACAGGAGCCACCCCAGGAAGGCTGCAGAGTGAAGCTTCTGCCCTGCCATCAATCCAAGTGCTTTGAAAATGCCACCCAGTTCTGCTTTTTGCCTGAAAGCCTGTAAACTTTAAACATAAACATGACACATAGAACTGCTGCATTGCTTAGTGCATTTTTCAATAGTCTTGTGATCATCTGCTAAAGGACTTGATTCAGATGCTGGTTTGACCTCTGTTCTCAAAGCTCTTCTTTTGTCTGTGAGTGTTTCTAATCACATGGGTTGAGATTCAGCATGCCAAAAAGAGCCGTGGTATAACGGAATTTGCCCTTTAACCTTCAGGTCTCCCCTCTGCTGAGACACAGTTGGTTTTTGTTTTCAATTAAGTGAAAGCTGAAGAAAAATGGAGAGGTAAAAGTGGATTTTTTCCCCACCCTGGTCTCAATGTTTCATACACAGGTGAAGCATCAATATTAACCCACTTATTTTTCGCATTTCAACTCTGCCTGGTTCTGGGAACTGCAAGTGAAATTTAAGAGCACAATTTGACTTGCTAACACTTTCTTTAGCTGCTGAAACAGAGGCAGGTGATGTAAGGCAGTGAACTGGATGGTCCATGTGAAATGGAGGAAGTTGATTGATGGGGTCTTCTTAATTCCTTACTGCTGTGATATCCTCATTATCCCACCCTCGAAGACCTCCAGCATTCCCACAGAAAGCAAGGTTTCTTCCATCCAGTTTTTTTATGTTTTGCATCAAAAGGTAAAGATTAAAAATTCTACCAGTGTCTACCATTCAAAAGAATTTTCCTGATGTTTTCCATACATACACAAAGAGGCATATATTTTGCTTTCCTGGTTTTGCAATGAAAGTTGAAACAGTGATTTTGCGTTATTATAACACTCATCATTTCTCCCTCTAATTTGGATGGTTTTTAATAAAGCTCCATTGATTCCTCTGAAAGAAATCCCTCCTGGCAAAAGCAGAACACACACGCTGATTGCTAAATATGCAGCAATTATCATATTCAACGGCGCACTTTAATATCTTATTTATAGATGTATCTATCTATAATTTGCTTTAATTAAGTTGCATTGATTTTAATGGCAGAAGTAGTCCTTGAAGAGGAGTCTAATGTTCTATGAGCCCATTGGTACTGCTTTACCATTGTTTGGATATAATACAGCACCTTTAATATTTCTTTTTGATATTCTTAGTTGTGCTCTTCTTCACTAAGAGGCTGCAATGGCAAACCAAGATGATGTTCCACAGGAACTCTTAAAACCACCTCCATCACTGAAGAGACAGAGCACTTTCAACTCCTGCTACAAACTTGTCTATTAAAACAAACTTACTCCCAAGAATAAGGAAGCAGTATCTTATCAGCAGATCCTGAGACACCTTGTTTTTCTGTCCCTGACAGGTATCTCAGGACTGTACATGGTCCAATGTCTTCAAGTTTGTTTTGGGTAGTGTGGCAAATTAACTTTTTTTTTTGTTTGTGTCAACAGAAAATACAGGTTGAAATAATTTGGAAAGGTCAATCAATGGATGGCTATAGATGCCTGTTCACAGCCCAGTCACCAAATCATGACCTTGCAGTCTCCTAAAGTTCTGCTTTCTGGGCTCAGTCCCAGGGAATGTTGTGCTTTCTATTTGTTAAGCACTCACTCATTTTAAGCATTTTAAACTAATCTGGTTTTGAGATTATTCCAAAGAACACTTGATGCTATCGGAACTGTGACTGAATTTGTAAAAAAATGTCTTGAAGAACAAAAGCAAGGTATTGCTCACTAGGAGGGTCACACAGCCTTGGTTTCTGCTGGGTGACACCACAAACCCTGGCCCTGATTCAGGAGAGAATGCTAAATACTGAGGGGGGTTTTTGTTTTAATTTCAATAGCATCTGATTCCTCTTGGAGGCATTCCCAAAGCTAACATACACCTGCATCTCTCAGTGCCTTTATCTCCTTTTTGAGCAAAAATACACAGGAAAAACATTTATATCACTGTATCCTGAACATGTCTTCACACATTTGAATACAGCATTCCAATGATGATGATTTTGGCATCTTCATCTCTTAAGTAAATCTGTAAGATATTACTGGTTCATATCAACTGAGACTATCTCAGAGACTACCAAGGTAGCTTTATAACTTTACTTATGCAGATCTTAACGTATCATTCCCTATTAGTATTTTTTCTTTCAAGTAAAAAAAAAAAGTGCTGGCTTTTTAAATCACCACCTTTTGGAATATATCAGCACTAATTTTATAAGAACTGTTCATGTTAAAATGCAAGGGCATGATCTCAAAGAAAAAGCACCAAAGTAGCTAGGCAAGTACATTTTCAGTTTCTGGTCATCATTTTTCATTCACTGATTATTGCTTAAGTGTTGATTAATAGTTATGTTCATGCTGCTAGAATGCATTTCCCTTGGATGAGAAAAACACCCTTGTCCAAAGAAAAAAAAGATAATAATCAAACCATCCTTCCTCTTCCCTGTAAGAAACACAGACACACACTCCAGATTCACTGATGATCTTGGTTTTGCTGTTGAATAGGTTTGAAGATTTTCACTTAGAAAATCAGCTGTATGCAATCAGAACATACTTGGTTGGTCCGATTGCGAGGCAATTAAATGCTCCCCTTCTGGCTGTCTCTCTCTCCAGATATATACATATACATACGCATGCTCACACACAAATGTACATACTCAGAGTCACTTGTCCCTTCTCCCTGTGCAATGAACACCAGGAACACTGAAAACAGCAGTGTTCCATGGTGGAATTAAGCAGGGCTGATTATCTTAGGATTTACTTTTCCTCCTCGGTAATGCCCTACCTCTTGTTCAAGTAGGTGAAACTAATGGCTTAGATTTAGAGGGAGCAGAAAATTTTCTATAAGGCAATAGACTGAAGGAAATACAAACACAGATGGGAACTTTAAAAGGGAAGCAGGCTGTTCCCATAACAGTTTAAAAACATGGCAACTGCCTTAGTTTTGTAGAAAACAAGCTCTCAGCATTTGCTGTATCTTGCAACACTACAGAGAGAGAAAACAGCAAAGATGGAGGTGAAGGCAGAACTGCAAAGTGTTTTTGCACAGTCCCACAAAGAAAATACTCTGCTTTCTGAACCCTCACTCTACAATCCCCTGATCCCTGGTGCTGGAGAACTATGGTTTCCTTTGACCAAGCAAAATGAGATCATTTCCTGGCCTGTGTCTGTCTCTGTGGGTGGCTTCCTTTTCCATTAGTTGTATAATATGTTTTGGTTAATTCTATCTCTTAATTGTCTTTAATGAGCACCAGATTTGCAACACCCTCACTCACAAACCTATTCTCAAATTAGAGGCAAACAGAAGTTTCCCTTGAGTTGAGAGAAAATCTTAAAAGCAGCAAAACGAAAAATAAAAAAACCCCACAGCACCCATCAGCATTGACTCTTTCCTACTACAAGGAGGCATTTCAATTGCTCTTCCCCTGGACCAGGCCAAAGTAATTAATCTCATCCCAGCCACTAAAGAGAATAACTTAACCTGTCACACAGATACACTTGTGATGCAATATTCAGCATACTAATCCATATGTGTGGATACATTTATAAAGCCGGTCCCCTTTCGTTGTTCTGCAATAATTTCTGTGCGTAATTCCTCTCCCTCCATGAAACCAATCCTTTGCTTTAGCCTGTTTGAAACTAAGCTGTTTCTTGTTCCTCCCAGTCTTGCATTCTTTGCTTCTCACTGTAATTAGTTTACAAGACTACTTATCCAGATGATTACTGCTTTTAAATGACAGTCGTCTTTTCTTTTACTCCAGTTCATTGTTGTGTATCATTTTGTCTTGCTATCTGAATACCCAGTTCTCTAAAGCATTTTCTCATTATGTTATCTCCTGATATAAAGCATTTTGAAATACTTCATGAGAGACATTGTATGAAGTGAATTGAATTGAATTTTCTCTCAAAGTCAGGCTTTCAGCATCTTCCTCTAAGCTAAGTCAGCAGAGTTCTTGGCACCAGTGCCAGGGTGTAATGGCCATGCTTTACAGCTCAGCTATGAGCCTGTGTTCTTTTTAGGGAAAATGAAATGACAGTGTCAGTACCTGGAAAGCAAACAGAGGACAGATCAATATTTCCATTTATGATGAGGATGGCAAAATGAAAATGTTTGGTGTATTTTTGAGTGTTTTAATGCACACATTGAGATAACACTATTTTGCTGTGTCTACCTACATCTGGTTGGTGTTGGTGCTGAATGTGCATGCAGGGGGTATATACATGTGTATGTCAGGGAAGAAAAGAGGGAGGGAAGGAGGAAATAGCAGGGCATGGAACTAAATTGCAGAGCAAGTAGTGGAAATAGACAGTGAAAAGCTTCCTGCAGGCAGGCAGCTTCACAGGGGAGAGCAAGCCTTTCATTGTCTATAAAATCATGCCTTGCTGGAGGTCCTCAAGAGTAGAAGGGGTAGCACCTAGAGGCACTAAATCTCTCACTGTTGTATTATTGCATTCTATGCACTTAGCTACTGTACAAACCAGCACACTGCTTCAAGAAAAGAAAAGTAGGAAGAAGGGGGAAAATGACCAAAGGGAAGAAGAGGAAGACGGCAGTAAAACTGGAAAACAACCCCCCGCCACAGCTCTCCCCTAGAATACTTCACATCAAAGAAAAGCTGCAGAGTAAATCGTCACGGAGTTAAAAGTTAACTTCAACTCCTTCCATTGTGATTTGACACCACTATGGAACAGTACTCCTAGAATTTGAATGGTTAGACTGTAGCACAGGGTATTAAATCCACCTTAATCCTGTTAAACATAGATGCCAATAAAGAGAGGCGCACTCAATGGCATCGTGACAAAGGCTCTCCACACTGCAAATTCAATATGGTTAACAAAAAAAAACCCAAACCAAACCAACAAACCCACCCCCCCCAAACCTGGATTAATACTGAGCAAACAACATCAGCATAAGCAGGCTTAGAGACAGGAATTGCCTTCCATATGCTATGGCATCAGGTTCCTCCGGATCTTCAGATACCAGTCTGTAAATGTTACAGACATTGTTTCTCCTGCTTGCAACTGCTGTTGGGTGGTGACCTTCTTTGCTTGCTGATACCAATTTAGCAGTTGGTACAGTTTTTCTGTGATTTGGTACTGTCTGTTGTTTGCTGGTACCAGATGGATACCAGATGGGTAACTGTGGGCAATGGTTCCTCTGTGTTCCAGTCCCAAAAATCACTGCCTATAGGGTCAGTCTTGTCAGATGACTCCTAAGTGGCACTTCAAAGCAGCATTCTGAAAAACCTCAACATCTGTTCCTTACTCCTAATGACCTTAAAAAAATGTTGCAGACATACTTTCCTTTAGCCAGGAGTTACTGTGCATCTGCAGGAAAAATACAACCTTACAGATGCTCACAGCCATCAAACTTGCTCTCACTAATGGCAGCTCCAGGAGCCACCACCTCAACTCCGAAAGTCAGCACTGAATGTGAAATATAATCAATATATTCTTTTCTGTGTTAGCTCCAAAATGTAGGAGTTCAGAGATATTTCAAGACATTTTTTCAAAAAAGTACTTTCAGCAGTGAAGTGAAAGAACAAGAAAAAGTGGCTTTGAAGGGCAGCAGAGATACCTGAGGGCTAAGTTTAAAGCATGGAGGGAAAGCAAGAAAAGATAAAGTGATGGAAGAGTTCTGTTAACTATTAATTTCTAATTGGTCTTTCAAAACATTGAAAGTTGTCAAACGATAGGAGCTGAAAGGTCAGTTAATGGAGTTGAATACTGTCTATTGCAGTTACCTCCTGTGTTATTCCATACAACTGCTTTTGTTTCTAAGAACAGAAAAAAAGTTCATTTAGGACAGCAGGCAAGTATTTTGGTAAATTCTCTATATGTGCTAGAGCAGAATGCTGTCTACAGAAAAATATAGCTGACATGAAAGCATGTTCCCCACCCCCTATCTTGCTTCATGGAGAAGTTATGATAAACAGGTTATGTGTTCCCTAAGGTTACCATGGAAACTCATTCTTTTCAGGCCATCATTTGCAAAGGTAAAATTTGCATTAAAATGTGATGGAATTTGATTTTGTGCATGTGTGTGTGAAACTCAAGTGGGGTCATGCTACCACGCAGTATAGCTGTTATTTCAAACCCAGGAGCATACACTTAAGAGAGAGATCTATTAATCCGTGTAAACACCTCAGTGACCAAATTACAGTTTAATTGCTAACTTGACAGGTATCTTCCTAGCAAATTAAGAGAAATACATTAAAAATTAGCTTCAAATGCAAATGTAAATGTTCATACTGATCCACTGGTGGGTATCACTAGATACCATTTTGCTAAATTCCCCTATAATCATTCCACAGGAAAGATTGAATTTAGATTGTCAGAATGACTTTGTTTTGATGGTGGCAAACCAGGGATGGAAGGCACAGGCAAGTATTTCAAATTATAAATTTTTATCTTATCTTGAAGAAGTTATCATCAAATTATGACCTGTAGAATATAATTTAATATAACCATGCTTACTGCATTACAAGAAACTCTTGAATCCAAGTGACTCCCTTCGTTTTGAGCCACACAGTAACTTCAAAGTCAAATTTTCACTCTAGGTATCTGCTACTCTGACTTTTCTTGGAATAGCTGATGGTGGAAAGCATAACCTGATCCAGGCTTCCCTAGGGTCCAGGTTCCTTCAGAGCTACTGCCATTGTTTGCTGTCATGTGCAGCATTGGCATTCCTAACACAGAGGGGCATTATTTGCCATAGTAATTTTAACAATCATTATTCCAGCCTAGCAATAAAACAGATTAATGGAATAAATCTAGAAAGATCTTACAATAGTGACCAGACTGCACTGTAGAGGAGATACCAGTATTTGTTCTACTGCTCAGTTGTACACATTCACAACTTACATGCTAAATCTGATATACTACTTTATGAAATCTATGCTACTCTGGGTTATTCACATATCATCTGTCCTGAACAGCAGGACACCCTTGAGGCAGCAGGGTCAGAACTCATATTTCTGCTTGCAAGGCAGACATTCCAGTATCACCTGGATTACAGAAGACTCAGTGTCTCCTATCATACAGGACTTATGACACACCCTTCAGCTGCAATGACTCTGCTTAATATTGGGCATCATGACATTTCACACAACAGTCAGACCATTTGATGAGGAAAAAGCAGCAAAAACACAGGCAGGAGGATGTGTTGCACTTGCTTTCTTAGCGCTTAGTGTCAAAACCATTTGTTTAACATAAAAACCCCCTTGATTAGTGTCTCAGAAACACACCAAAAATCAAATCAAAATTGGCCCTTCAGATTAGGCTGCATGGTACCATTCTTCATTGGGAAATTTCTGCTTGCAAATTCAATTTACTAAACCAAGCAGAAACACTAAAGAAATTTTAAGAAACCAAATACACACAAAGATTAAATTGATTACTAACTTTTGCAGAACTTCTCAAAAGTGGAAAAAAAACCTGGAACACATTCCTTCTATCAAATGTGCTGATAGAATGTGTTCCAGTCAGATTCTGTATGGAGCAAGAAGGGAGATACCTAGTGCTCCCTTTTCCAGTGTGTTTTAAGAACCAGACTTAGAGCTGAACATTGAAGAGAGCTGGCTTTGAGCAGGACAGTCAAAGTTACATACAGCACCAGCCTTATGGGGTAAATTCAGTTCTCTTTTTCCATATTTTTGTACTTTCTTTTAATGCAGTCTTGATATTAGATTAGCATCTGCACTACAGACCTTAGACTGGGAACTAATAAAGTTATCCACCCAATCTCTCCATGTCTGAGTCACTGACTTTCTTTTTCATTTTAAATAATTATAGCAATGTCGCCTGTTTGTTGAGTAAAATAGGACCTTTATATATTCACAGATAATTGCTTATACCCAGCACCCACTGATACATTCTAATTACTTTTCACACCTTGGCTGTGAAAAAAATCTTGAACTTTTTAGTGCTTTTCTAACTGCAAGACAACAAGGTAGCCAGAGCACTGACACCCTGACTGCTGAAGCTGCACCGAGGATGGAATTTAACAAGCAGTTCTGCCAATGCATTTTGCAGTGAGGAACTTCAGCAAAACTCAGGAAGACCCAAGGCCTCTACCTCAGATCTTGCTCTGCAGTAATGAGAAGTGCTGCACAACAGAAGAACTCAATCCAGAAATCAGAAGTAATGAAAAGTCCATTATTTCAGTTGGCTTCAGTCACATACTTAACAAATACAAGATCTGGGCTCTCTAACAGCCTCAATGACATAGCTGTATTACTTGACCCAGCTTCTTTCAAGCTCAACCCTTGACCCCCAAGTTCTGCACTCACTGGGTAATCATTGCTGTTTGCCTCACTGAGGTCATTCTGCTTTCCCTGATGTTAAATGGACAAATTTTGCAGTCCTTTGTCCAAACCACTCTCTGTTTTAGTGGGATATTATCCCTAGCAGGCAGAGCTGGACACTGACCAGCATCTTCAGGAAAGGGGATGCTGCCTGGGACAATGGTAGCTAGGCAACTTTTGGATTATAGTTGTGTTTTAGGGAGGAGATTTCTTTTTAATCAGCAACACTGAACATGAACACGACCCAGGGAAATTAAGTTGTAGGACCTGAAAAAGAAGTCAACCATGTCAGCATCTATTTGACAAATGCACCGGATACCTGGTAGTAAAGGCCAAAGATTGTGCCTAAAGGGGGTCAGGTTTGAGGCCTGATTTCAGACCTGATCCAATAAATACCTAAGTTCATGCTTAGCTTCAGACATGAATTTCAGTGGCATAACAGACTTGTCTTGTGATTAAAAAATGAGTGTTGTAACTGGGGCCCCCTTCCAGAAGTTGAAGCAGGCCTCTTACTAATGGCCTGAGGAAGAGGAGGTCAATTTTAAAAGGAAGTCTACTTTCCCCCCTCCCCTGTAGCCAGAGCCAGGAGCAGCTGTATTTGATCCTACTGGTGAGTGGGGCACTGAGCTGCTGGGGGTCAGGACCAAGCTGTCACAGAGAAGCATCACCGAGGCTAAGCAAGGCAGGGAAAGCTCAGGGTGCAGAGTACTGGCTTTGGCAGCCTCATGTGCTTGGTGTTAAAATCTCAGTGCTCTTCCAGCTTCCCCATGTGACGCTGGGCTGAGATTTGGCACAGTGTGCACACATGCTCAGGGAAAGTGGCCACACAGTCCCCTGTCTACAGAGTGACCAGCAAGGAGACAGAAACATGTTGAAGCCTGTACTGGCAGGAGCTTGCCAAACCCAAAGTAAACTGCAAATACTCAGCCACTATTGAGAGCTGCAGTCAAGCTAGATAGATTACAGCTACCTCCAAAATGGCTATTTGTGCCCATTTTCTGTGCCTCACAGAATAAAAAGCCCACAGATAAAAGCTGCAGAGCTGTGGGCTATGTGCTCAAACACAGTAACTGTTGAGCATAGTAAACAGCATGGATTACCTGCTCACAAACTCCTCTCATTAATATAATTATTGGTTAGAGATTTGTTTCTTGCCTCCCTTAACATATTGGCAAATTAGGCAAAATATATACAATAGAAAACCTCTAGGACCTTTCATATCATATCAAGTTGATCCATGACAGCTGTCATGATCTCTGCAATGTCCCACTCAAATTCTCCATTTGGGCAATATCAGAAGAACCTGTCCTAACTGCAAGGGACATGACTGTTGGCACATTTGGAATCTCTTAGTACTGTGAGCCTGCAAGGACGGCCACAGCCTGGCAGCACCACATGTTTTTGTCTGATTTCTTTCAGCAACTTGTATGAAATAAGAGAAATGCTTAGTGTTTGTCTTACTCAGAATCACCCCCCTGCACTGAGAAACAACAAAACCCAGCTGTATGCAGAGGCACCTTGTGGAATAGATGGCATGATGAATTTCTGGAATTCACATAATATTGTAGGGTAAAAACAATACCAATGAGCTCTGATAAGACAACATATGGCACCAGAACTGTTTCCCCTGGTAAATGAGAGCATGTACAAAGTGTATGCATGAAGACATGAGCATTTCAGACTCCCCTCTGGTTCAGATAATCTGTGCCAAATCTAACCTTTGTATAAGTAGGAATGATTCCAAACAAGTTATAGAAGTCACTCTTTATTACTAGTATTAATGGAATTGAATTTGGCTCTCCTTACATGTGACATTTGGAATAGTTTATTTTTCACATGAGGTTTGGCAGGGATTTGTCCCAAATAATTTTCCCCTAAACTACCCCCAAAAGCTGGCCTGTAAATTTCAAAACTGCTCTGCTTAGTTAGAACAGCTCTATACAATACCTCTCAATCAGAAACCTTCATTAAGCAGAGATAAGTTGGGACTATAAGAAGTTCTTGATCAGTAAGTTAATCATACATTTTAATAAAATGATTTGTATACTCTTTTAATTAGTATACGAACAACAAATACTTTGGACCTGGATTTTTAAAAGCAGCTATATGTTAAATACATTATTGTATTTTTCTTCTTTTTTTTCTTAATTTTTTTTTATTTAATGTTTTCTACTAATAGTCTGTGGACTCAGAAAATCTGGAATTTGCATCAGTTTCTGCTATATGTTTCGCATAAAATTGTCAGTTTCTCCCATTGCGCTAGAAGACAGGAATGTTACTATTCTAGAAGCTGGAATTCTGGTTTCTAACCATAGTCCAACACAAACGTTTGTGTGTTTTAGGAGCCTAACCTATTTGAAATGCAACATCCTGAACCTGGAATTAATTGATCATGAAAAGTACAAACAGCTCCTTATTCATCCTGAAGGAAGCGCAGAACCCTTTGACACATTATGGAAAAATAATGCAGTTATTAATGCTCCTTTCTTTGTTCTCGTTGATTTTTAGGCTTGGAATCCTGCCAGGCACACAATAAAGTACGTGGCCTTTAACACACACAGGCATGATTCTTTTTTCCTACTCTCAACTGGGAGCTGACAAAACTCAATACATTACAGGTTTGTTTCAATTGAAAGGTTCGCAACCAGTATCCAGGGACAGGTTTTCTTGTATCTTCAGGTTATTTACAAGCTTGCAAATCTGATCTGCAAATAAGGAAATGGCTTTTAGAAGCAGTTAACCCAAGGTTCTGTATGGTGAAGCTGATGTGGTCCCTAACAGGTGAAGAACTATTTGCAATGTGGCCTGTGTTACATGCAGTCCTTGAATGTGCATTAAAAAGATAAAGTTTCAAGGATTTACTGCCATCCTGAAGGAAAGAATTGATGTTTTAAGTAACTGGATTTGTACAAAGTCTGTAAGACAATCCAAGTAAATCCTCAAATAGATGATTAATTCCTCATTATTTAAATGCACTTAAATACAAGTGCAGATGCTAACTGCATGGCTTTCTCTTGACAGCTCCTTAGCTATTTCTCATGATCTGCTATTAAGCTGTGACTCTGAAGCCCTGAAAAAGACTGCCTGTGAGAAAGCCTTCCAGCTCCTAGAGAGACTAAGTTCTTGCAGCTTACTCTTACACAGTTCTTTCAGGGTCTGATATTGCAGCCATGATAACAGTACATAAACATCTGCCTCATTTGGGAGTCCTGGATTAGGTTTTTATTGGGTATCTTTGTGAGTGCTTTGAATATCTGATGTCCCACTAAGACATGAGCATGTATGCACATGCCTAAACCCTTTTCAGAGCTGATACATTCCAATATTCCCTAGCAGTCAGAAAATTTTAGGGTAATCTCATTTTACACTGACAACAAAAAGCATTAATTTTCCTAGACAATATTTATACTTATTATCAGCCTGTCCTTTGGCTAACTAGCTGAGGTTTACTTTTAAGCCTTGTGATCCACCATACAGAATTTGGTTTATCATTTATCCTAGTTATAAACCTGAAAAGAGGGGGTGGGTGATGGGGGGGCAGAAAGTCCAAAGGATGTAAAACTTGAGAACAAACCAAAGCACAATGGAATAGGAAAATAATTTTAAAGGGTCTGGCTCAAGTGCCATACACATTTATCTGTTTATGGAAACACACTAAACTGAATTATTCAGTTCCTTACAAAAAGAAAAGGAATAGACTGTGGGGACGAGAAAGCAGAATGAAGGCGCAAGAGAGCAAAAAATTAATCCAGCAACAGATGAGAAGAACAGAGGAGAATTGGAAAATGGATGCAGGGGGGAGGAATGGATGATGAGAGAATAGCAAGCCTATTTAAAATGAATTTTTGACCTTATTTTTAAAACATTTATGGATCCCAATTGCCTGTCATGAGATCATTTTCCCTTACAATGCTAGCTTTTCAGCCGGCTCGGCACTTTAACTTGATTTATCCCACTTAAAAAAAGTAGATTGTTAGAAATACCCCCTTCTATTAGAAATTCTGTCCCATTACAGTGTCAGCTAAAGGCCACTTGTCAATGTCAGCTTTATCAGATGCAAATTTGCCTCATGAGTTCTCAGATACTATTTTGGAGGACAAGACCCAGGGTCCATTTTTGAGGCTGCTGATTTGCGATGGTGTAGTGTCTTCTTGAATTATCCTCTGCTTTTTCCAACTTATCTGCGTATTTCATGAGATGGTGGAAAGTGATTACAGCAGCTGCTGTACATTAGAAAGACATCTTACAGGGAAGTTGGCTTAGGTAAAACAGTTGACTGAGGAAAGTAAGGAAAGGACTAATTGAGTCTTAAAAATACAGAGACCCAGCATCTCTTTCCCAGCTGCAGCTTCCCTGGTGCCATAACCTCCTGTGGGAAGAAAGAAAACTTCTACCAGAAGGTTTTCCTCCTCCTCAGCTGTCTGTTGTCTCTTTAAAGAAAGACTTGACATCCTGAAGATTAGAGTAAGTTTTTATTTATTCGCAATTATGCAATTAGTCATCAGCATGTCTCTTCACTGATAAGTAAGGTGGAAAAAAATCAGCTGTTGTTCAATCTGTGTTACCACAGCACTGCTGAGGGTCAGCTGCCCGAGGTGGGAATGATGGCATTGCTTAAAAGCTATCTTGAGGACTCTCCTGGCAAGATGCTTTGAGACATTTATTTTCTTTTAAATATTTTGATTCTATTTTTGTTCCTCCTTTTCCGTCTCTGTGGATTGTAACATAGGTATTTCAAGGGTAAAACTACACCCAGGAGTAGAACTTTCAGCCTTGAATTGGAAGAGAGCAAGCTGTGGCTGCAGTATTTTCCAGACTAAAAGACAGTGCCTATGAAAGCAGGGCTGGATGGATCAATGGGTGATATTGTTGCAATGAAGAGACCAGAAGCCTTTGAAGTTTATAAACTACTTCAACAAGAAGAACTGTTGCAGCAACAAACTTCAGAGTACTAAAGACTTCAAGGTAAACTCTGATTTTTGAGCAGACTGCCATTCCTCACCACAAAACTGTTTACAAATATTATGCACTGGAAGGACAAAAAGCAACAATCCTGGTGAAATCATTTCAAGATTGAGATACTTTAAGCACACTTTCAGGTGCTTTGATTAAGGACAACATGTCTCACGGGAAAAGCAAAGCTTTGGAAATCAGTAATCTCTGGGCATTACACCCAACAGGAAAGGCTTATAGAGGATTACCTAGAAGAAACCTTTGTGAATCTTGTGAAACTACACTGGATCATAAATCTCAGCCTCATCTGAACATTAATAAAGCTTTATCAGTTTCAGATAAGAAGTAGAAATCCCCAGGCTGCTGAAGAGGTTGCACTGACTCAGTCTGAGGCCTGTCAGGACACTTATCACAACACAGAATTTCAATGGGAAGACACATTTGATGCATATTCTTATTTTAGTTTACAGAAGCAACTCAGAAGAAGAATGGCAGGTGGCATTGACTCATGCATTTAGGTCACAAAATTTAAGGCAGTGGATTAAAGTTAACTGCTTTAAGGAAAGAATTATTTTGCTGAAGATGACACTTTTGATAATTGAATCAGAACAGTATATACAACAACAATTTTGGAGTTAATGAACAAATATATATGATAATTTCTGTAAAAACACCCCTTTGAACTCTGCATCTCTCTGTGATTTCAATAAATTCTACTCTTGCATAGGATTTTTTGTACTATAGCTACAGTCATTGCAGATTTCACTTCAGCATTCACATCGATAGTTTGGGGACACTAAAACTAATGTTAGTTCAAACTTCAGACATATATAGATTCTTAAGTTTTTTACATATTCTGTCTTTTTTTAAACAAAAATTTTGAATTTAGCATAAATTGCATTTTATCAAAGCTACATTTTTGAATGCTGGTTGATTATAATTACTTCAAAAGAGACAGAGTCCAAGTTCAAAACTTGCTCAGGAAGAGCACTTGAGTATGCATAGACTATGGCTGTCGCAATTATTTAACACATTTAAAAATCTGGCACTGTTAATTCAATCTCTGGTTCTTCTACAGGTTATAGGTTTCTTTTCAGTAGTGGGGTAGATAGTATGTCTCTGTGTAGTGTAAGTCCTAGATGTAAAACAGGGAATACACCATGCCTGTAACAGTTCTTTTGTGTTTGCAGAATATTTTAAGAAATTTGATGCAGGGAAGAAAATGATTTCTACTTTCTCAGATTGCTACTGTCACATGTGCAGAAGGAAGGGTAGGACAGACATGCCTCTATTTCCTCCCTCTCACTTTACAGCTAAGCACAATGAGAGTCTGCTTTTCTAATGCTCTTCTTAACCCAGAGAATCACTGGATGAACAGCCAGAGTACCATAAATCCATCTGAAAAGCCTTGATGCTACCACACATGACAATGTTTGGCACTGTCTCTCTGTCTTCGGTTTAATGGAGGAAACCTGGGTCTAAATCAAATACAGTGAACAGACAAGTTAATTTTAGCCAAGTTCTCATCATTAATATTTTCTTTTGTGGGCTGGCTTTAGAGATTTCTCCATTTCTATGAATTCCCTAAATTTATGTTCCACTGATACAGGATTTCTGGAAAACACAAACAGCACCTTCTGCTAACTCTGAATGTTGCAGAAGCACTTTGGATCCCACCCTGGACCTACCCAGCGCTGGTCGTAGTCAGACAGCTGCATCCTTCCCTCGTCGTCCTCATAGAAAGGCAAGCCCTCCCGCCGGGCCTGGTGGTACTCCTTCCGCAGCCTCTGGATGCGATCAGCATTCCCACCACCTGTGCAGCCACTGAGGGGAAAAAAAAAGCTAAATAAGACTCCTATGAACACACATATCTGACACCAGGTACACAGAGAATTGCCAGACCTGAGACAAAGGGATTGTGTTTGATTTTCCTGATTTGCATAGTTCCCACTGGCCCATATCAGCCTTATTTTTGCTTTATTGTTTTGACAAAGCTGCTAATTGTAAACTTGATCTCTGTTTTTATAAAAGGCCATCCCTGTCCAAAGAACTTAGTAATTCCAGTACAAGACAAGAGACAACAGATGGATGCAGACAGATGGGGGAGCACAAGAAAACTTTTAACATTCCTGTGAGCAGCTATAAATGACCATCATATTTTACTAATAATGATGATGATGATGATAAGCTGCCAAAAAAAAGTTTTCCTTTGTTCCCATGCTAAATGTGGAATTTCCCTAAAATTACATATGTTCTAGATAAAGAATAAACTATTATTCACATAGAAACACGGAAAAGTTTTTCCTCATAAAAAAACCCAAATTACCTCCCAAGTATACAAAGAACTCAAACATCAACCATGAAAATCCAGGGCAGGCAAGAGAGATGGGAAAGCACACTATTAAATCTTGACACCATCTTTTTAAAATGGTAATTAAACAGTAATTCACTTAGTAATCCACAAAGACTCACTTGTATGCAGAACTGCATACGCTGCAAACTGCTCTGGTAAATCCAGTGGAGTTGCTTAGTTTACCAAGTTAAACACATACCTTTCTGTGGGTTTTGACTTTAGTGAGCTTTCTAAAACCTTACAGCTTGTACAACTGTGGAAGCTCAAGCTATAACCAGGAAGTATTAAATAAAATCCTGAAAATGACTAAGAATTCAAAAAACTGGTAATATTTAAAATTAATAAATTAAAAGCTTCCTGCAGCTATTTCCAGCCCTGCTGTAGTCAGCACTGGGGTGAGTAGTGACTGTATGGCTAAGTAGCATTTACTGGCACTCACAGGGAATTATTAATTATACAATTAATTTGTGGCTGCTCCTAAACTCAGACCATTGTTATTGCAGCACATCACCATATATTTTCTTAATCTACAACTTTAACTCTGCCTCAGAGACAGAGATTTGTTCACATGAGCACAGACTTGGTGGAGCATCTTGCTACATCATGCTCCACTATGAGTATGCCAGAATCTAGGGAAGCCCTTTACAGGACTTGCATAGCAAACGGAATTTGGGCACCACAGACAAAATATTGGACATAAACCCATCAGTTCAATAATACTTAGTTTCTAGTATGTATCAGCAATCTAGACTGGTTGGAAATTAACTACCAATTAGAAATTCCATGTAGGTTGCAAATGCAACTGAATATGCAGTTAGGATTGGAAATGGTTACTTGCAGCATCAATATGTTTCCACGAAAAATCAAATTACTTCCTTTCCTGAAGCCAAACTTATCCATCCACTCTAAAAAGTCCCAGAGGTTTCAGGCTTCTCTGGCTGACTTACTGAAATCTTCCAGAGCGCATGAATTTTTTCTCATGATCTGCCAAGACAGCAGAAAGCTTGCACAAACTCTGTGGACTACTGAGGAGGAAGAAAGTATATTCCCTCTTCACCTTTATTCCTTCCACAGATAAATGCCTCTGTTCCTTGCACGAAATCTTGTCAAATAGTGGAGAACCATTTCCAGTTTCAAAACACTGAAATTGAGGTCTAGCTAATGGGGACTATCACTTAGAACAGCGAAGCTTGGTCCATAGCTCATGAGCAGTACAATACCTATGAAATCCCCTGACATTACTTGTGAGTACAGATAAAGTGTTTAATGAGGGCTGCTAACACACAGATAAGGCCCAAAGTATTGTCCCTGTTGCTTTGCCAGCAACATTGCCCAAAGCAGCTAAGAAGAAAACACACTAAGAGGGAAACAGGCAATAGGTCTAGTTTGATTCCAGTCAATCTGGCTCACTGCAGCTCTCCACAAACTGTGTAGCACCCATAGTGGTCTAACCCACTTTTTACCAGCAGGTGCTTTGGCTGAAGGGGCAATCTGAAAATACCACACACATTGGGGATGCCTCCCCCCATTTAAAATTAAATATGAGATTGATATATTGTGCTCCACTGACTGTAGATCTCTTGTAGGTGAACTTCTTCTACTCAAACCCTTTGAGCCAGCAAGTGGAAGTGCTGCTGCAGAGTTCAAGCTGATTATACATATTACAAGACAGGGCCTGACAGATTTTGCTTTGGCAAACCTCTGCCACGCGATATTAAACCCTAACCATGAGAATGAGTAGGAATATTTGAATGAAAGATAGCAGCACATGGAAAGTTATCCATCTGGATTAGTGTGAAAACACAAGCGTAATCTCTGTGGAAGCAAGCAGCTCCGTGAAGTCTGATTTCCTGTGCTTCTCTCCTGTGGGTTCTCTCGTGTCTGAAAATGGTTCTCACTGCAGTGTTTCTCCCCAGCAAGAGCATTTATCCTCTCTAGCAGGCTGCTTATTTGCACTTAGTGCAACTTTGTGTTCCAGTATCTCTTGAACATCAAGTGACCAGTCAAGTCTGGTCAAAAATGGCCAGTACATTCAGAATTTGTTAGAAAAGTGAAGGGAACAGGTAGGAAGAGGGCTGGTCAGTACATCCACTTAATATTTTCAGAATACAGTTAAAGCTCCAGAATTTTTTTTTTCTCCACCAGTTTATAATGTAAAAGACATTGGCTTTTGAAAGAGCTGCATTCTAACTTACCATGGAAGTTTTACCCACTCCTGAGTAAAGTGAGATAAATATGATGCCCTGTGCAATGCTCATGAAACAGTTCTGAATTTCAACTTGGCTCCTGACAATTATGTGAATATATGAACCACATTCAAACTCACCAGATGAATTCAATCAGCACTGTGCAAATATCGCATACATAATCTATTAGTTTACCCCAAAGAAACTGAAGCATTGAATTCAAACAGAATGAAGTCATCAGTAATAAAAAAAAGAAACTGATAAGGCAATATTAAAAAAAACCCCAACACAATATTCCAAGATTTGCAGAGAAGATCATACATTGACTGTAAACTATTCTCCCATCTGCCTATAAATACATAATTAAAAAATATTGGTTTGATCAGATAGCGGTTCTCAGACAGGGAAACAGCAGATGAATACCAGTTCAAATGTTTCAGATGCATGACTATTTATACTGAAAAAGAACCTGAGCTTACAGAAGAAATAGAAAAACATCACTCCAATCAAAGTCAGCTTATATTAAGGACACTTACTGAAGCTTTTCAGCAAGGCTGGTAAGTACAGCAGACAGATTCTTTTACAGTAGCTTTACATTTAATGCAGTGCTCTCTCCTTGAGGAGATATAAATATTAAAGTCCTCATCATATGTACAATTTTGTGCACACTTGGCTTCCCTGACATGGCTCTGGAGCCATGTTACACGTTCTTCAGAGAACCATGCAACCACACTTTTACCACTCCCTCCACCAACACATGATCCCAGATCTGAAATTTAATGTACTCACTGACTTCTCTGTGTCACAAGACTGTGAGAGAACCGTTCACTCAGCATTTCCCAGTTGTTTTCAGTACGATTTCCTGAAATTGTGCTACATGTAAGGAGACTGATTCAGAAGCAGCTGACACTGGGAAGTTCAAAATAATGTCTGTGTGTAGGAATAAATCTCTGAGAAACTCCAAAAAGAGTTGTGAAGACTCAGGTGCTGATTTTAATAATTTCAACAATAGTAACAAACGTGTTCAAAATCGTAAGCCATAAGCAAACTCAAGAGAAGTTCAACAGTTCTTCCAATAAACTGCACACACTGCAAGGCTGGGTTTTTTTTGTAATAGAAAAAAACCCCAACAAATGTATGTGAACACTCAAAGGAGGAAAAAGCACATTCCTGTCAGTCATTCTGTAGTTTTGTTAAATACAGTCCTTATTGGGAGGATAAGGACTTCTTCTGGCTTGGGAGAAGGAGAAAAACAAATCTGTGCTGTCCTTGGAACCAACACAATCGTTCTAGTCCAATTGCTGGGGCTGTACCACCAACTGGATAAACAGTGGCCAGAAATCACCCTCCCTTCCCTGTGCTGCACCTGTCAGAAGCAGCACACAGAGCCCACCTTGCCCACTGTGAGTGCAAAGGGACCGCCTTTGAAACAGCCTCTCAACCAACACAGCTGGAACAGACAGCCCAAGACAAAATGGGAACCACAACATAGCAGAGACTGAGCTTCAAGCTCTCTGACATTATGTAAAATACAACTGTGAAATTTCACCCCATCATCTCTGAAGAGAGAGATGAACAAGCACCATAGCAATAATATTATATATTCAATATGATAGACTAGGGTTTTTTTCCAAAGAATTGAAACACCATAATCAGTATTTAATACGTATGGCTCAGGTTTTGCACAGTGAAATCTCCACTGTGTTCTTCCTCTGCGTTGCCAATCTGGATTTCCATCATTCAAGTTCAAATGACATTTTTTAAATTAGTGACTTCTTACTGCAGCTTTCTTGATAACACAAAATTAAAAACAAGTGTTGCACATACAAAGTAAGATGAACCACTTAAAGCTATATATAAATATACATTTAAAGAGGCAAAACCCATTTTGTTTCCAGTGGTTTTCCTAAACACATTAATATTGCACAGGGCTTTTTTGCCAGCCACTTCTTTCAAACACTGGTTTCACCCAACTGACTGTCAGTCCCCTAAGCAAACAACTGGTGCTTCCAAGTTAAAATAAAACAAAACAAGCAAATGAAGAAGACAAAAAAGAAAAAGGAAAACTATTCTTTTAGAGAATTTTCCATTAACAAACAAATCCAAGACAAAATGTGATTCACAGACTCTAGAGAATGGACAATCTTCTATTCACGAACTGCTAAAAACAAAACTAATTTTACATACTGAAAGGAACACAGTGGTCTACAAAGCTACTCAGTATAAGGGTGTCCAACAGAGCATGTAAGAGTATCTTTCACTTAGGATAAAACTTCCATTTTGAAGTTATAACAAACAGATATTTCAATAACTTTCTCTTTCAGTTCCAGCCCCTGCATTTCTACCCTGAAGTACTACATTTCTTATGAAGATATTTTTGCAACCTCAATAGTAAGAAGGAATAAAAAGAATGGTGAGAAGTGATAAAAATAAAATCAATGGTAAGAATATATTTCTATTGTAATTCAGGTTTCATCTTTGTAATCACCAAGAGAAAGAGATTTTAGAAAGAAATGAACATTTGCTGTTTTCATATGCACTTGAGTAAGGAAATGGTATTCCAAGGGAAGACTTGTCAGAAATGCCTTGCTGACATCACTGATGTTGCCTTGCAGGTTCAGGAATAACCTTTGATTCTCCGCCAAAGCCAGCCTGGGTTTTGGCTACACATACCCCACACTGAGGAGCCAAGCTAAGAATGACATCTTTCTAGGAACTGGAACCATGCATAAGGCTTTATTGGTCTCCACAACACCTGCTTTCTTGCTCTGGGCAGGAACATAATTGATGTATACACAACTACTGTTTTTCTCAATGGAGAGGGGCTCTACAAGGACACTTGATTTGGACTCTTGTGCAAAGTGACTGGTTAGGTAGACTTTGAGCCCTGTTCCATTTAGGCAGGACTGTCTGAGAAGGTCTGCATAGATGGACTGAAGTGAGAAGCATTAGATGGATGTGTTTCTCTCTAGATGCATAAATTCATATAAAGAATCATAAACAAACCACAGAGAAACAAATTACACTGAAGAAGCCATTTACACTTAGTTGAACTTGTATATTAAAGTCCCCAAATCTTAATCCGTTTTATAATACTTTAAAAACTCCTAACTGTGCTTCAGCGGGGCATAAGCTGTCACCTTTCAGTTCTTTAGGCAAACAAAAGCAGTACAACCACGTCTGTCCGAAAGGTCAAAGCCTCCTAGGGCAGCACATGACTACCATTTGTCTGGACGTAAATTGAGTCCTATTGACCCTGTAACATCACTACTGACCTCTTGACATTAGGAGCTTAGTGGAAAGAGAGAAGATGATATTCTCAGGTTCCTACAGACTAATTAGGAAGAAAGAAGGAAAGAGAACCTTGCATGATATGAATTAGCAATGTCATTAACCTTTTCTTTCCCCAAATAGCTCACAATATGTTTACAGAAGCCTCAAAAGAACCATTTGAAGATTGAGACCAACAGATTTGTATCACTTTCAGTTTTTCCAAACTGTTTATAAAATATCTCTCAGTGGCTTGACACAAGGCAACCTTTTATGTTTCCCTCCCTTCACATGACATACAACACCTTTTCCTGTTTGTCATGGCAGACGGCCTAGACATTCAAATGAGCATCATCTTTTCAAACCAGCCACTTCTCATCTCCATTACTTTCCTTTATAACTTATAGTTGACTACAGCTGGCCAGGAATAATGGGAGGTATAGCCTAATTTGTTGTTTTATGGAAACAAAATTGGCACACTGAGGTTTAACTTCGCTGTAAGCAGATATGGTATATGCTACTCTAACAGAAACACATTATTTGCAATCAAGTAGAAAGGAAAGAGAAAAAGGCAGACATTTTCTTGTTTGTAGCCTGATTGTCATCTTTATTTCAAAGAAAGGTCATTTTTTTTCTTTTCTCTGTTCAATGTATTGTGCCTCATCAAAGAAGGCAATCACCAGATCTTAACTAATAATAAAAAAAGATGCCTTTCCAGTTCGGGCTGGTTAATGGCAATGTCTGTTTCTGGCATGGGACCAGTTTACTGCTGTCTTGTTGATGTGAGATGTGCACTTGTCTCTGAAGGGCTAGGAAAGCAGGGAGATTAGGGACTCGGCTGCTGACAACAACCAAACTCTCTATAAACAATACACAATGAAAATAATGAAAAACAGATTTTCCTGGTATTTTCAGTAGCCTCTAGACAATGCAACAGTTTCTGGTTTCTTCACTAAAGATGATATCAATTATGCCTTTTATCCATCATGCAGAAGTCACGTGTGAGGCATAATTGAAGGCCTTCTCTCCAAGGTAATTTCATCTGGATTTACGCGGCAAAGTACTTAAATTGCCTTTTTTGGCACTTTGTATTGCAACACAGCTTGGGAGGGGGTATTTTACTTTACTGATGTAAAGCAGCTGGCATATTTACAATAGATAGGTCACATCAACACAGAGCAGATTTTCAGCCCTCCAAACTCCATTTACAGCAGCTTTAACAATCCAACAAAGCAAATGCTGAATGCTGAACTCCAGGGTAGAAATGTAACTCTGTTTCTTAAAGACTATGACACCTGCCTGGAACTGGCAGCTAGGTTTTTTTCACTTACAGGCTATTGCTTTTTGCACTACCGTTTATTAAACTTATCACTAAAGAGAAATAATAACTACTTTACAAACTTCCAATAAATTAGCCATTCAGGAGTCCCTCAGGAATTCTCTTTACCACACACAAAGCAAAAGCAAGAGGGAGAGAAGGTGACTATTCAGTGAAGTCTTCATTTCTGCACTCCCTTGTGAGAGAAGAATTGAGGATCTAAGAATTACCTCACAGTAGATGCCGCTGCCCTTGTTCTAAAACATATTTTGTAGAAAATTTCAAAGCCCAGAGTAACTATCCATGTCTCTCAGAAATTACTTCTCCAGGTTTCACACTAGAGACTGTATCATCTGCTCTTTGTTACATACGTGCCAATCTATGCCACTGGCAGAGTGGCAGCAACTAATCCTCTATGTGGTTTGCTTTTTTAATACCTGGCCTAGCTAGAGAGGAGGTAGACAATGCAGCATTAACTAAAAAAAAAAGTTCTCTGTGTCTGTAATTCTGTGACAGATCTAGCTTACATTTTAAAAATGAAAAAGAATTCACATCATGTGCAAAGCACCAGGGAAAAGCGCAGCTCTTAGAACCAAAATGCATCCTTACTATAAAGTTGGCTTTTTGGGGGTGTTTTTATAAATGGTCACTACAAGGATAACATTAATTCAGTGTTAGGACTTTTACAGGAAAAAAAATGCAAATGTAATTTATCTTTTTTAACTGTCAGCCGCATTTCTAACGCTTTCAAATCTGTAGTTTCCAGCGGCCTTTTGTCTTTCTGCCATGGCAGGAATATCTTGGACAGCTGTAAGAGCTTTGTAAGCTATCTTTCTCAAAATCCATTAGCTAATTCAAGGAACCTAATTAGAGCTGCCATTTTGATGGAGCATATTGAATGCTCTGTATAAACCAGTAACACCATCAATGTTTATTAAAAATTGCAAGAACCAAAGCTCTCCGTTCCATATAAATATTAATGGACAGATACACGATACTTATTGAAATATAGACGGCATTATGACCACAGAAATACACACAGGTATACTTACAACCCTGTGTGATGCATTTATGCACAAAGGCTGAAGTACAGAAGCAAAACCTAGGGACAATTTTACACAAACTGTTGAAAATTGACCAGCTTCCATTTACACTATCCTTATGTGCATTAAGGGAAGTAAAGCACACTAAAGATGATTTGTTTCTTGTGTTTTTTCTGAGTAGTGTGCTGACAATTTGGAGTGCATTTTGAGCTTACCTCAAGAATGCACTCCAGCTGGAACCATTTTATAGCTCCTCTTAAACCAGCCACTCCAATCACTGCACTTTGTAGACATTTACACATACTCCAGTACTATACTGTTTAAGGGTATCCAAAGATTCAAAGGGAATTTGCTCTGTAGAGTTAAAACTCAAATTTTGCTGTAGACAGCAACAAAGTCGGTGAAAGGAGCCAGACATCTGGAGCAGTGCTTTCCTACTTTCTGCTGCGTGAAAGCCCAACCATAATGAAAACACAGCTCACAGACAACGATACAACACATGGAATACTGACCATTCTAAGAACATACCGGAGACCTAATCAGGTTAGGCTGTACAAGCATATGCCTTTGGCTGCAGAAATAAAAAGTTTTCTGGCTACTTCACAGCTTTGTTTTTAGCTTGATACTTCATAAATGGAGCTGCAGAAAACCTCATATGTTACCACTTCAATCTGACGTTCACTTTCGTATGCATCGAACAGCGCCTGGATTCTATTTATATGTACAACCAAATATACGTGCATAGAAAAATCATCAGATTTGCTACAGAAAGACAGCAGATGCTCTTATTAAGCCACTGGCACATGCAAGGTGAAGCGTGTAAGCCTTACACAGAAAGCATTTAATGTTCCAACTACAAGCTAAAGAAAAGCAGAGACAACCAGTGAAATTTTTCCTAGCTGATTTTGCTAGCTGTGAGTGCAAGGCACAGCAAAATGAAAGCACTGCTGAGCGTGCTTGAGTGACTCTTATAACACACGGGGCTTCTTGCAGAGGGGTATAATCCACACACACTGTTCAGAGCATCCTAACTCCAGTGCCATGATCTTAAGTTCACTTACTCAGAATAGCTACTAAAATGACACATGAAATGTTTAACAGATGTGCAAAAGGAACAGGCCTAGTTATATTTTCTACGCTGTAATAGTGCATGGGGCTAAAAATTTTATGACAATCTTACCATGGGGACAACCCTGAAGGTAAATCCATTTTGGTTCTCTGATAGGGAAGTATTTCCAAACTACAACTGAGACTGGAGCAGTTTCACAGGAACACACTAGAAAATCAAAACATCAGTTACTGGCTTCTCTCAGGAATTATATATGGCAAATTTAGCTTGTGGTTATTGCTCAACAAAAACCCTGACAGATGCTGAAGTAGTAGATGGATTTTTGCAAAGTTCTGCTGCCTCCATGGCCACCCTATCTACCTTTCCAGCAGCCTCCCCCCTTGGGCACTTCCCTCAGTGCAGCTGGGTCCTGGGACCACTGTTTTTTAGTTTGTATTCACAGACTGGGGAGCACACATTCCTTCAACCCACTTTCATCACAAGCTCTATATAAACAAAGTGAACTCTTTATAAGCCAAACTGCATTTTGGAGAAATTCTTCTGAACTCAGAAGCCTCAAGTTAGCAGTGTAACTTAATTGCTTTGCATTATGCAGGCAGTGGAAGCTCCTGGACATACAGTTGTACGTTGTTTTTCTAGCTCCTTCTTACAGTGGCAACTCCACTGCACTTCTGATAGGAAATTACTTCTGCTTTTCCACTTGGAGAACAGAGTTGTTTAAGACTGAAGGTAAGCCCTACTCCTTTCTAGTAACTGCTTTGAAAAATGTTAAATTAAAATGGAAAAAATGAAGTAATGGAATCTTTAAACTATACAGAACCATTTTTTGGCATACCTTGCCTGGGAAAGGAAGATCAAACCTATCTCTCTGTTTGGCTGGGAGTCCCAGAAATGCTGCAGCAAGTGTTCTGGTTCAGGCTCCCCTCTGCCTCTACAGAATGATTCTCATATGCTTTCAACTGCCATGTTTAGAGACACACCTTACCAATCCTTTCCCATCTGGTTTTGTCTTGCTGCCTCAATTCTCTGTTCTCATCCTGATGCTTAGAAGTCTTTCCCTTCCTTATCTTTCAGCCAAGGATGCCAATTTCCTCCACCCATTATTGGCTTTCCATAAAAGCAGATCTCTGTAGCACAGGCAGCTGTAGTACAGAAACACCTTCCCTGATGCACCTAGGTCAGCACGTTTCCTTCCAGCACTCCTTGAGACCCATCTCCCAGAAGCACTTCCCAAAGCAGCTGCCAGTGAGGACGGTGCTGCAGGTGGCACGGGACATCCAACAGCACCTCTTCCTTTTGGCACTGGTTGAAATGAGATGCTCATGTCTGACACACTAACAGAGCATCAAACCTGCAGTACTGGTACACTTCTCTCTGCTTTGAAGCATCCACAAATTGTCCACAAGTATGGCCTGGCCCAGCACTCCCTTTTATTCTCCCCACCCTAGCTGCTCCAGCCTCTCCTCAGCTCTGATTCTTGTCCTGCCTCTCCATGGCATTTTTTAGGGCATACAAAGCAGCTCACCCTTTTCCTCCTTAGAAGGTGGGGTGTTAGGGCTTGGGAACGCTGATCATCACTGAACACCCTGTTTACCTCATCATTCCTGCAACAGGAGTCTATCTGGTCCCTGCAGCCAGAACCTGCTACTGGAAAAACATGTATTGGCTCTGGCAGCTCAGGACAAGTACTTTTGGTGAAGTTAGCAGCCAAGTTTCTATCATGTGTGTGGGAAGGACTCTAAATCTTATAACTTAGTCAAACTGTCACTGTTCAAGGGGTGGCAAAAGCCACAGTCTGGTATAAGACTAGGCTGTGTTCCCTTCCAAAATATAAAGACCCCATTCCAGCATATGGAAAGACTATAGATTCTTGTTGGAAGAATATATGCTGCCGCTTTTTACTTTTTGCACAGACAAAACAACCCCTTGTCATCTTCTCCTTCCAGCTACACCCCCTACCCCCCCAGAAAACCCAGCTGTTATCTGATTCCATAAAAATCCAGCTTCAGCACACCTCCTACAGAGGCAGTTTGAACCCAAATGGTTGAAGATTGGTTATCAACATGCGGAAATACAGTTTTCCAATGGAAGTCGGGCCAGCAGCTCCCCAGGCACAAGTGGCACAGCCTGTTTCCATGGCTGTCCCCCTCCCTCCCCTATAGGACTGCATTCTCCCTGGTCCAGCAGGTTGATCCTGGCATCTGCAGGATGAGCACTCCTTAACAACAGCCACAACACCTTTGAGGGTACAGCCTGGTACGAATGTAGCTCTCCTGCATGTGCTCCAGATTAAGCTGTAGTCAGTTTAATGAGAGACTTAATTGATGAGTGCTACTTCCTTCACTTGTCCATTAAGATAAGTACAGCACATGGACATTTCAACCCATCAAAGAAGAGAAAATGCATTAATTTTGGTTTTCTTAGAGCTGTTAATAAATCTGACACTGTCTGGCAGTTTTCTTCATTTCCTACCATTTGACAGATACTGTGATCACAAGTTACAGAAGATGTTTTTCCTCTGAAATTATCACTCTGGTAATACAAGCCAGAAGGAAACTTTATCAAGATACCAAGAAGCTGGGTATCAGTTTTATTTTTAACTTTATGTGGCTGGTTTGTGAATATCTCAATGTGATAAAAAAATAAATTCCATCCGGTACTATTAAAAATCATACACATACACACACAAGACACATTACAAATGACTGTATTACAGCAAATAATCACATGGTATATTTATCAGTAAAAGCCAGTATTCCTCTCATATAATCAGCCTGGCTCTACTTAGACCCCTTTACTGTAAGAGCTCCTGCAACTGTTTTCTTCCTCTTTCTCTCTCACAAATTGACATTTGTATGGAATCAAGAAAAATCTTCCTTAATAATTTTTCATTACTAATGGCTTTTTTTGGTATGTGTATTTGAGAGGAGGGAAGGCAAAGGGCAGGAAAAAGGAGCTTTAAGTGCTCTGCAAATTATCCTCCTGAATCTGGGCCTCATAAATCCTATCAAATGTTATATTTCATCAATAGGCTGGAAAAGCTTTTTTCTCTGCAATGATGAAGCCTGGGTTTAAAATTTATGGTTTCATTTTAGAAATGGACTATAAAAAGAGTCTGACTTGGCTGTCCATCAACTGTAGCTGACATTAGCAAGTTAGGTGTGGACTTTCAAAGTGTGATATGTATTTTTTATTTATTATACAGGTACATACATACATATATGAGTACACGAATATCACTGTGGGTTTGTGCATGCATAAATACACAGCTGGATTAAGAAAAAAAAATAATCTTAAAACCACTTTTTCTTTCAATGCAAGAGGATCTGAGATATTCAGCAGATTAGATTGCAAAGTGATAAAAGTGTCCAGAACAGAGTTGGCTCAAGGACCTGCAGCAACACAAGCAAATTGCATTTTGCTGCACAAATGATCGAGATAAAGTAGTTTAATTTGTTCTCATTCAGGGGGTGGCAAAATGCAATTCAGCAACGGCAATTCAGCAAAGTTCACAAGTGAGACGGAAGATTCCAACAGGCTGTGAGGAGAAAAGGGGAGGAGGGCAGGCAAGGACCAAAATGTTTTAGGCAGGGGAATACAATTAGCAAAGGACTGATAGGTTGGGGAAGACCAGTTGTGCATGCAAAGGGCGGAAGGAGACAGCCTTCAGTCCATGCTACTCTCTACTTCTACTACCTTTCTCCTCTTTTTCCAAGCTCTGGAAACAATTCTGACTCCCCAAAGAGCTGCTCCTACTTGCTCTCCTGCATTGCCAGAGGTAGGAGAGCACTGAGATTATGGCTCCTATTCCTGTTGCTGCCACTACTGATGAGAGCCATGTGGGTGCCACAGCTGTCCTCTACAAGCCCAAAAGCTTCCTCTGGCAGCCAAAACAGCATCTTCCTCAGATGGAGGAGGAGGCAATCTGTGCATGCTGCCGAAACACCCACTCCTCTCCTCCCTTACAATCAGAGCTGGAGGTCTGTGGCCAGTGATTACTACTTAGTTCCATCTATGCTAAAAGGCAGCCTTAAAGACAACACCTCTAATAGAAGCATTACTGCTCCCCAAAACCCTCATACTTGTAAAAGGAAAACACATTTAAAACAAAAGTCAGATAAATAAAGAGACATAACTGCAGTTGGAGAAAGTGAAGCTCCCTTCTGAATGTAGGGGAGCCCGTTTCCCTCCATCTGCTACTAAAAAATGTCATTTTGTAACTCAAAGAATTAATGATGGATTATGTGAAAACAGCAAATCAGATCATGCTGTTGAGGCATTATATGAACTAAACAGAAGAGCAGTTAATCTAAATCGCATGTGGGATGGTTATTATTGTGTGCTGCCATCATTGCTGCTGAGTCTGGCTGTAATATTGGTTTTGGTGGCAACACATGGAAAAACCTGAACGTCCTGTTCCTCATTATAAATTGAGGAGAAATCTCACTCTGGGGAGCATGGTCAAAGCTGACAAGTGAGCGCTGCAGAAAAGGCTGGGCAGGGGCTGTGGTTAATGGCAAAGGTACTCTGAGTCAACACTAAGAAAACAAATACCAACTTCCACCACCTCTATTTTGTAACATGAACAAGACAAACAAAAGAACCCATCATCCATGCTAGGACACTTGTATACTTCTGATGGCTTCAGATCACTGTTGAAACTCCCTGTTGAGAGGATGTTTGTCAGGGCTCCTGTCAGCAGCACAGCCAGGGCCAGCGGATGGAGGCACTGCAGGGCATGGCCCCGGCTCAGCTCCTGCTGCAGGGCTGCTGACTGTGCAGGGGAGCTGGCTCTGCTCACCTTGCACAGCGGTGGCACAAGCCAGGAATAAACACTGACGTGGTGTTACCCAGCAGGGAAGCAGGCAGGGGAAGTATCACCCATCTGCATTTTGCTAATCAGAATGTGTTCTGTTTCTAGCGCTGAGTTTCCACTGTAAATACATAAAATACTCTGTTCTTTCACCAACTTATGGAAATGAGAGGACATGAAATTGCCTGTATTTCCAAAAAAAGGTATTTGTGTTAAGGAAGGGTAACTTTATCGAACCTTGGTCTACAGATAGCCTGTCTCTGGAATTGCACATTTTCTACTGGAAGGTGGTATACAGCAGTGTCACATCCCATCTGCAGAAGTTACTTAGAAAGAAAAACATCTTGAACTCTTTCAGATACCAAACCAATATGACATGGTAGCATTTTCAAACACAAATGCACTCATCTCACCAGATTCATAGATCTAGAATATTTCTAGCAGTATATTATTTCCATAGTTTCCCTGCATGTTTCTCCTTGAAGGTTTCAAAATAACCAAGAAATTCAACTTTCCCTGAAACTCCTGAAATTTTTCCAACCTGAGTTAACTCTTCTACACAGATACATATTTCTGCCATTCTGAAAGAGAATGCACTGTCACTATTCAAATCCTTAATTTTTTCTCTTCTAAAATCTTTTAATCTGCTTTTCCCCTCCCCCCAAAGGATGTTTTGTTTAGTTTTGCTATTCCTTCTTTCTTTATCTCCTTATTTCCTCACTTCTTCCCTGAGACTCCAGCAGTTTAAAATTTTTTGAATTTTTTTTTTTTTTCCCTTGAGCTCTTGTGAAATGCTGACCTGCTTACAGAGTGCAACTGGAGCTTAAGGGCTAATGTTTTACCCCCTACTCACCATTGTGGACCTGGCTGCAGTCATCAGTAACTAGAATTCATCATCATCAATGGATTTTCAGTGACAGGCACTGTATTTGCTCAGATAATGGCCCCATATATTGCCTTTGAAACGAGGGTGTGACCACTACTTAGGATATTCTCAGGAGTCAGTAAATGGCACTGCAGGACACATTTGCTTCATGTTTTGAAAGCAGAGCTGCAGAAAAGCAAGCTTCTAAGTTTTGGGGTGCTTTGGATGGTACGGTGGTCTCAGGACACACCACCCTTGGTCTGGAGCAAGCTGTTCACCAGCTGGTTTGGACCACAGGGGAAGAACCCACAGAGGCAGCCTCTGAAACTCTCCTTGCAATAGGCTCTGAACCAATGTGTAATCAATAGACAGTCCTGTTCCCACACACAGCAGAGCAATGGAACCAGTAAAAGCAGGTGGGGGAGCACAAGATAATATGAAAACAACACTGGTCCACAGGACTCATGACAACGACACTTGATGTTTTAGGAAGAAGGCAAATGTAACACGCCCACACAGGCAGCAAAGACAAATTCAGAGTTTGTGAGCCCCAATGCTGCTTAAAGTCACTGTGGACAGAGTACACACTTTTTTATTAAGAAGAGCTTAACAACCTGATAGAGCTACTGGACAACAGGACCAAGATGCCTTGGTGTCAGGTAACTAACTGTAAAGAGTATGCGCTGAACATCTGTGAGAATGCAGCCTGAAAAATTACTGTTTCCAATACAGGATAAACATCCCTTCGCTTCTCTAGCCCTCAACTTTATAAGGTTGCCAACCATCATAAATGTGGATCACAGACTCCATTCCTGGAGCAGCAGATAGTTGGGTATGCTGAGTCCAGTCCAGGTACGCTCATTTGTCCCACCAGAAGACAGGAAAGCAAGCTAGCCCAGTGAGATGTGGGAGAAAGAAAGAGCGCTTCCATCTGCTGCATTTTTTCTGCAATGACCAAAGTTAAACTCCATGGATATGCCCTATTGCTAACTTAAGCACATTGACTGTAAGATTTTTCCTTCCCTCATTTTTCTGCATTCAAGTATATCCTCCACTAATGCACCAAACTACCCTTTTTCCTCCCCATCTAATTCACTGCTCCCCATGGGATAACCACTAAATTTGATTCATTAATACAGTACATTTACAGGCAAAACTGGGAACAGAGAAACCCCCTCCCCATCACATCACTCTCCAAGAGGGAGCTTGAGACACATTGAACAAAGAAGCCTCTAATCTTCTAGCATACAGCTTAGAAATCAGAATGTGATTTCCATTCTGTTCCATTCCATCTCTTGCTTCATTACAGAAGATATGGTCCTTAAAACAGGCAATTTGCTTTGGCCAGTAATGTTTAAGGCGCTAGCTTTTAGTTTTGGTTTTCTGTATATTCCACACCACAGCAGGCAACTTCCCTCCCTCCAGTCTTGCCCCCCCAACCCCAGCTGCAGAGTGAAGATATCTAAAGGATTCAGGCAGCTGCAGAAAATGCAGGACTCTGGCTCTTGGGCCTCATCTGTGTTTCACTCCTTTCACATCCATCTGGATTTGACAGTCATGCTTATCAGTTAGATCAGCAGATAGCCTCCTATCTGTGTTGTGGTGCAGAATTAGGTCAGAAGAGCACTCTGCCAGCTTGTGTTTTGCCATTTAATCCGGCATAAGTAGTTGTGGACACAGCAATAAAGGACATCTCATCACACTAACCAAATTCTTCACTCCCTAATCCTGGTGAATTTTTCAACCTTATGAGGAAAATGGAATAAAAATCACACATTACTACTATTTAACTGCCTATTCCAAGAGCATAAATTTTTGAGAATACAAGTGAGGCCAGGAGGCAAGTTTATTTAATGAAAATATATCACATTCAAAGGCAAATGGAATGTTAATAAAATAAAGTCTGAAGAATAGTAGTTCCCAAGTTTTAAGCCGTCTTCTTCTGTGATGCCATAGCTGGGTCTTCCAGCCGGCCTCACCAGATGGCTACATTGGCCACCATCAGAATAGCAGTCTGGAAACAAGTGCCCTACAGCCTTGCCTAAGCATCTTGGCTGGAATACACTCTGAGGGAGCACTTCTGTACTCACGACTCAGAGATATTCCCAGTGCGCTTGCTTAAGAATTCTTGAAATTTGTGAAGAGATTAAAGCCAAAGTTTTGGTCCAGGAGAGGTCAGGGAAAATAACAGAATGTTGGCTACTAGTTTTTAAATGGTAATTGTCACTATTCACACTAAAAACAACCCCTCCCCACACCAGCACACAGCATGAAAATCTGCTCAAAAATAGTAATCATAAGGAAGAAAAAGGAATTTTCTCTTAAACAGTAGGTAAGTTCAGCTGCAGAGTATTTCAGCAGCTACATACAATTTTTTGTTTCATGGAAGCTGTACAACCATTCCTCCTCTTACATACAACTGTGCAAATCAGTGTGTTAGTGATGCTTTTGCAAAGAGGGTTTGACAACAATAGAGAGTCCCCAGCCTGCTAAATAAGAAGTGACAACTCCATTTGAAAGCTGTCTCTGGATGTGTTTTATGTGCAGAAATTATCTGTGACAGTTCAGATCAAAATAGAGTTTTCATTTCATGTGGGAGGTAAATGGACGATAGAATAGGTTACTTTAAATGCTGCAGTCTAGTCCAATTAATGTTTCAGACTTTTCTGTATTCCATGCTCTAAACTTCGGGGTAAAAAAAAACCTTAAAAATAATTTTGTCAGTAGCACGATGCAAAGAACAGGCCAAAAGGTAATAAAAATGGTTAACAAAAGCAGTCATACAGACGTATGGCAGAAATGCTCAAGTTACAGTAACCTGGCTGTGAAACTAATAAGTATAAAACAGAAAAGAAAATATCACTTCATTCTTCCAGGGAGAACCAGGCAGGGGAATCAATTCTGATTTCCCATCTCAATCAGTGGAGATTTTGCCATTTACTTTGATGGAAACAGGACTTGCATATCAGTTTTCTCTCTGAGCAGCAGACACAAATCCACATGCTATCATTTGCTTTTCAGATTGTGCAACATAAATTTACAATTTATGGCTTATGTAACTATACAAATGACATAATTTGTATTTAAAAAAAATTCAAATCCAAGGTGTTCACATTTGTTACTTGTAAATCAATCAGTTGCTCTCTGACCCATTTTAAAGAAACATGTCTTCTTAAAGGTTTGGACCTTCTGCTGTATTACTCAGGCACACCAGTGGCCATGGTGGGAACTGTGCTGATGAAGTGCCTGTAGCTTTCTAACTATCTTTTTCAAAGTTGGTGGGGAAAGAGGTAGCTCATGCATGGCTTTTTAGATGCAAGCATAAGATACTGTTAGTAGAAAAGGTATGGACCCAAAAGTGAGTGATCTCATCCCAAACAAGGCCCACGAATCTTACATAATCTATTTTGTTTATGCCATGCTTTAAACAATGCATATTTTGATCTTTTCTGAGAAACAGCATTTTTCTTGGCACGATTTTCAATTTCCATGCACATGGAAAAGCAGGTGTCTTTGTGTATCATTGCTCAACCCTGTGAATAAAGAAAACATTTTAAAAACATGTTTAAATCGTTTTCTTAAAGTCAAGGGACATTAATTTAAGGTTCCATGGGCATTAAAGAACAGACCACTCACTTTAAATGCACTGAGCTGGTAGAAACACGAACTGAGACAAAGCATTCAAAAGATATGAGACCTCAGTATCTAGCGGCCAAAGACTGAACACTGGTAATCTTATTCTTTGGAGGCGAGTTTTAACACAAAAGAGAAATTAACATCTATCTATGCACTAGAGTCTGGAAAAGAAAAACAACAGAACAATGAAGCTGCTCAGACATCTGGTATATTTGCCACAGCTAATAGTAATGAGATGGTGGGCAGGGTGCAGACTAAAGGCAAAAAGGTATGAAAGAACACTTATTTCAGAAGCCACACAGACATGGAAAAAATACCAGTAGTCAGACTAACGAGTCTAAATTTTGGGAGGAATTCTCAAGCCCTTATCACTTTCAGATTGATAATATGTTTGTCACAGCATTCAAAGAAAGAGAATGAGACTTCTGCCTATTCACTTTTGGAGCCAGAACATGTCACTAAGAGCACAAGACTTTTCAAGGTCTGTAGTAAGGAGGTCAAAGCATCACCACCCATGCAGACAGTGGTATTTACAGAGAAAAGGAGGAAAAGATCAATCCCTTCCCCCCTGGTCCCCTTTACTCTCCCTTTCTGAAGCAGCTGCTTCTTAAACACTGCCATTGTATACAGAGGCACAAAACAACTGCCTCTTGGTTTGTTTTTTTGTTTCCTTTTTTTTTAAATCAGGAACGGCAGAAGATGTTAAAGGAAGAAAACAACACCTTATTCAGGTGAAGGACTACAGATTGCTTGTCATTTGTGTACTAACAGTCAATAACAATTAGGAACATGTTTATTGCTCTGATGCTGTTCCCCAACCCTCCTCCACAACTTCACACCCTTTTGCCACATGATGGAAGTTTCTGCTGACATGTAAAGCAGGGACTGCAGCCAGAGGAAGCCTCCTCTGACATTACTGAGAGCAGAGCAGAAGCAGCCCAGGTCCCCTGGTCTGCAGCACACTTCCAGCATACAAGTGCTCAGTTAAAGCAATCCTTTCAGACAGTTATTGAGCACTATGGTGACTCAGGCAGAGAAAACAGCTGCCCTCTTCCTGCCTCTTCACAAGACCAACCATATTTTATTTTGTTTCCATACCTCTGAAGATGCCTTGCTGCTTACTTTTCAATTGCCAGGCCGTGTACAACACTTGCATTAGAAACATGTTCCATGCTTAAACTTACATGCTAGTCTCAAAATAATTGTTTTATATGCATTTATGTAAATACCATAATGATCATTTACAGTTTATTCCCATTTACAAGGTAATAACCATATGCAGGACTAAGTAGGCATCTAAGCCTAAGGGCAGAAGTGTTTATAGCAGATAAACTCCATGGCTGAAGGATATGTTCCAGCTAATATTGGTTTGAGAAGAAATGCCCCTAAGATACAATTATGTTGAAAAATTTTATTTAAGATTAAAATTAAATGATTGAAGGCATTAAACCATAAATATGGGTCAAAGACTGAATGATAAGATGCTGTTTGAAATTTTAAAACATTACTTGTCACTTTTTCATTCCTCCTTACTGCTACCAAGTCACTGGAGGGATGGGGCTAACAACCTCCCAGAGTGCATGTTCAACAGAGTACTGTGACACTGCAAAACTGCCACACTGACCTGCTGGTACACAGGTAGGAAACTGGAGAGAAACGAGGAGTGGAAAAATAAATTAAGAGAACTACAAGCACATTGTATTTGTTGCAATTTTAGCACTTTTTAGAGGTATCTCACACTCCTCTTGCATCTCTTTTATCGTGGGCTAGTTTTTTTGTTTTTCTCCACTTCAGTTTAGTGGAAAGGAAAAATGAAGGCAGCTACCTGTTTTGCAGGCAGCTGAAGTGTCTAAAATCTTTCATGCAATCACCCTTCACTGCTTTCTAAAAATGGCCTCCAGACATCAAGGACAAGTTAGTGATAAAAAGAGATAACCAGTGTGGCTACCTGAAACAACATGATCTTCTCATGTCCCTCTGTCCTAATGAAAGACCTCTCAGGTGCAGACCACGATGTAGATGAAGACAAGTTGTTTCTTTCATTTTCTATGAGAGTCTAACATGACTCTCCACAAAGCAGTCACAATTCTCTTAGACCATCCCAAGATCAATACTGATACCTTGATCAATGTCAACAAATGCCCTGCTGCTGCATGACCTGCCAGAGAAACAGCTCCTTAGCCACAGTACACGTGGACTCCAGATGGTGCCAGGTCCCCTCGTGGGAATGCAAGGGCAGTCACAGAGGTTCAGAGTATACACCAACTTAACTACATCAGAAGACTCGAGCTGATGAAACAATAAACTATTTCTTGGCTTACTATGACCCCTTGGATTACTGTCTGTGCCAGTGGATTTGTGATCATGGATTGAAAAACAGCACGTTTTAGAGTTTGTCATCGACTGTACACTCTGCACAGCTGTCAGACAATAATCCCAATTATTGTCTTTTTATTCAGCATCCTGGTGCCTATTAAGCCATTTCCATCACATCTCATCATTCTTCCCAATATTTCTGCTAGCACAATATTGAGTGATTTTCAGCTTTTCAAACGACATCAGTTTTTACAGTTTTCTGCTAATCAAAAGATCTGGTTCATGCTTTTGCCTATACTTTCTGGCAACAATGCTGCCAACTAAGCGCTTGGGTAACTATTTGCCCCTGGCATCTTGACACAAACAGGGAACAAGGTCACGGATAATTTTTCGGAGCAGTCATTTTATCCTGCTATTAGGTGCTTGAAACTTCCATGAGAAGATTCCCACTGATTCATTCTGAAGTCAGATCTGTGGCCCCCTTAGACCTTTTATATCTTATTATGTTGCAATTAGCAGTAAAATCATAAAGATCTGCCGGTGTAAACTCCAGGTGAACTGTGACTCCAGAAAAATCAGTGTACAGTAAGAATTCCCTGCATCTTATGGATACATAGAGATGATAACAATTTCTGCTGTGAGGCTTCCACTACACAGTTAATCTGTGTGAGTACTCCACAGTGCTGAGCACTTTGCCTGGACGTAAGCAGCCATGCTGGAAAACCTTGCCAGAGTTCCTGCATTGTTCCTGGTGACAGCAGAAGTTGGCAGTGCTGGTGGGTCTGAGGAGCACCCCACGGCTCCCTGTGCTGCAGCTTTCTCACCTGGTATAAGCAGCTTTCCTGGGAATCTAGGAAAGCCAACTGAGTATTTATTGGAGAATGTTACCTCTACAATGTAAGAAAGAATCCCTTTCTCCCATGACCTAGCAGCAGCTAGGAAAAAACTGTAGGAGAGGATTTTTCTGAAAGTCATGGTTTTGGATAGAGTGTGAGGTCCCTGAGGTCAGCAACCTAGATTCATCTTACAGTGGGCTACACAGCAAAGCTAACACAAGGCCAAGTCACCAGGGTTTTCTCTGAACTACTTGCACATCCAGAAGCTAGGAGATCGTATGGCAAAATGAGTATGTCAAGAAGCTGGGGGAGAAAACGGGAGATGGTTAATAAAAAGATTGGGAACTGGGCTGAGAGAAAGGAGAAACAAAAGAAAAACAAACAGTTTCTTGGCAAAGGACTTGCTGGAAGGACAAGCCTCACAACTGTGAGCAGCATAATGACCTTCTGCTTGTTTCTCTTCAATCAGGGAAATGGGACTAGGCTCATATTCATCATTTAACCAGAACTGCAGTACAGAATAAACCTGACTGAAACATTCTTCCTTTTTTTTTTGCTTAGCTACAGAAACTCTGCAAGGCTAACGATGGGGCCAAAGAGACTCATTCTGACAGAAGACAACCTGGAGCAATGAAAAGCTGGGTATTTTGAAAACCCTAAAGTGTATGAATGCAACAGACTGCTGGAAAGTAATGGGAAAACAGAACCACATCAGACTTAATCATGTCCTCTACACTTTAATTAAAGTAAGACTTTACAATTTTATTTAAGATTACCAAATTCTCAGAGGAAATGCATTTCCCTCTCTTTACTGCTACCAGACAACTGATAACTTGGAAGAAGAAGACACAGTACACAATGTGACATCCATCCATATTGCGTATCCACTAAGGTAGAGCTCTCTGTTCAAAGAAAATATCTAGTTACATTGCTTGTCTGCTAAATGGAAATACCAAATACTATTAGGGTTTGCACTTTCAGTATGAAAGTGACTGGCCTATAAACAAGATTTTAACAGCTTCTCTATTAAACAACTCAGTTTAATTAATCGTCAGCCATTAACCATTCATTTAAAAGGACACTTACAAAATCTTAATTTTGCACATTATCAGCTGGTTCACAAATAGCTATCTATGAGCAGAAGTGTAACGATCTTCCTCTCTCTTGGAGCTTACCAACCTTACAGTCAATTCTGGCTTCTTAATTAACCACACACACACATTAGCATTTAAAATCAAATGGTGTTTTGTTAAAAAAAATTGCACAGAGAATAGTTAATGTACACATCATTCTGCTGCTGGTTAAAGAGGCAAGTATGAGGTTCTGGTCAAATTACATCCTGCATAAAACAGAATTTAGTGTCTCTTGCTCACACTATGGCAGGAACACATGCAAGAGCATATGATTTCATTCCAGCTGCATGGACGATCTCACTTTGTCTTTATTTGTACATTAAGAAGCTGACAACACCATCTGCATTTCACTGTGTACTCTTGCTATGGTCTCATCTTCCCAGTAACAGACCTGGCTTTCTCTTCAGGGACCTATCTTTTGAGTTTGCTTCCAAACGGCTGAAAGAATGGGACATTACCAGTAAATATGCAGAATTAACGTAAAATAATTCCATAGAATAATATATCACATAAGAAAAGACAGGGCTGGACGGAAAAACCCAACCTAAACCTGAATGCTTAACACAGCTGCCAAAACTCAGGCTCCCCAGCATCTGCAGCAGGACAGTCACAAGGGAGTTGTGGGAGTGCAGTATATAAAATTTTACACATCTGTCAATAAGTGAGGTGATCCAAATGCAAAGCCTAACAGGCAGGATGCACGCAGGCAGATTTGTGACTATTCCTGACAGAATTTATTTCTGCTGAAGAATGCATGGCCTCGAACAAGCATGCACACATTACATGGCAGCAGCAGCAGTTTGACAACTTCCTCCTCCTTAGACACGCTCCAAAGTGCTCAGGGTCACCTGAGTTCCATGAAATCTGGGTTTTTGTGAGAAGTGAATGATAGGGCTTAGGTGCCAAAGTTGGAAGATTTGGATGAGGGGTTCCTGGGAAAAAGCAGAGCAAACTCTAAACATTAAGTAATTTTGCTTGCATGCTACCCAGAGATTTTTTTTAACCCCATATAGGTGGGAAATAAACCCAAGGCTTGTTTAAACATGTCTCCTCAGGCAGTCCAACAATGCTCAACATTTCCCCTGATTGGCACAGTGAGTATGCAGCACCCACACACCCTTTCTGCATAAGAAGACTGCCAGGAGCATTAGAAGCAAAATACACAATGCACTAACTCCAGTGGCACAGTTACACTGGAACTGGTGGCCAAAGTGCTTTCTGGACTACCCAGCTTCCACGAGCAGGACAGCTCTACTGAGAGCCTCCAGAAACCACGGAACCTCTGCTGTACTGCCAAGGCCAGTCTGAATTTAACTGTTGTTAAATCAGGACAGACAGTAAGTTGCTGAACTCTAAGATTTCAGTTTTAACATAATGGGAAGCAGTGACCAGATGGCAGCCAAAGGTTCAGAAGGCCCTGTGGTATGTGTAGAAAGAATAAATTCCAGAGGAATCAGAGGAGAGGTCTTGGGATGTACAGTAGTACAGGACAAAGAAAAAACACAGATGATTTTAGGAAACCAAGCAGAAGAGGTTTTGTGGTAAGAGAGACTACCTTGTTTGTATTTGTCACACTTTGTAAATCAAAATATTCCAGTGCATGACCATATTTCTCTTTCCACAGCAATGCAAGGCACAGTGGAAAAGGGCATGTAGACATTACATAGCCTCATTCAATTTCCACCTTGCCTCCATGATATCCATCTCAAAGAATAATCTTCCCTGAGTGAAGGACCATCCATTCCTAGGGCAATGGATTGCTTTTATGCTAGTCAGTGATGAAAGGTGTTGTAAATGGATGCATGATGAGCAATGCCCACGGTGCTCTAAACTGAGAACAAGAAAATTTCAGCTTCTGGCATATGAGACACACAGGGCCAAGTGCAACACCTGTGCAACCCCAGCTCACTCTTTTTCAACAAATCCTTTTCTGTGCAGCTCAGGACTTCTGTGGTCTTGGACTGAGCAGAATGGGAGTGGCCCATACCTGCCCAAAAGAAAACCATTTAGCCTTTTAGTAAAAAATGCTCTTTTTGCTAAATTTCAAAGCTCTGAACCCTTTTATACCCTCCTCTCAGGCTTACACATTGCTTACATTTAGCATTTAGATATGCACAGCAATTTCCTCCTTTGATCCTTTAGAGGGAGAGGCAGACTGCTCAGCATCTCTCTCCTCTCTCTCTCTCTTGACTCAGGCCAGCTCTGAGAGTGACATATGAGGGACATAGAGGTACGGGTTTCATTTTCCCATTTTCAGCTTTGCATGTTGCTAGACTGAGCATTCCCAAAGACTGCAAGTTGCCATAAGGAAACTTTCACCCTGGAACAAGGAAGATCTATTTTTCAATTAATTAGTTAACATTATAGAAATTAAGATCTTGCATAGTGGGCCCCCAAACAGCATTTCCGAAAATAAAAAAAAATAATAAAAAAAACCCCCAAAAAGCTGGATCAGACTTTGGGGCTTTGGTTTTACTCCTATGTAATAAAACAGTGCTGGTATTTTTATTGGTGTTTTTTTAAAACTGCAACAAGATCCAGCTCTGAATCTATTCTTGCTAAACAAAGGAAAACTGTATTCATTTTTGTCAGACCAGCACTTTGAAATTCCCCAAGATAAGCCACATAAATAAGTGAAGAATTATACTTGGCAGTGAGTTTGGCATCAGACTTTAAGTGTTTCATAGTTCTGGGCTGAGAAAATAAGTTGAGCAAAGTCTCTAGAACCTTTCCAGAGATGTACTTGGGGTGTTTGGATATACTTGACAGCACCATCTTCACGGGAAGAAAAAAGACGAAATTGTTTATTCAAAATGTGAGAAAGGGTTTCACCGTGTGACATGCCTGACATTTAAGTGATAATAGTGTTGTGCATCTGCTCTTTTGGCTTTGGTCTGACACCTAGGCTCTGCCACGGTGCAGCTTAGCACTGTCATGGCACAGCCTTGATGACTAAACCCAGAGATGTGACTTACCACCCATTTCAGGAACATATGGGCCACAGATCACTCAGCCTCTGCCGCAGGCTCGGAAATGCGCAGCGTCTCAGGCAAAGACCCTGTGAGTTCCCCAGCTGCACAAGGTGGCTGTGCAGGCTGCACCATCCTTAGGGATGCCATTTGCATTACAGAAAATTGTGACTAATTAGAAATAAACAGAAAAATGCTTGATTTACAAAGAACTGTGTGATTTTGCCAGCTATTTTTTTTTCCACTCTAACTTAACATTCACAGAATACACTGATCATGCTAATGCTTTTGCTATATTCATTAATAAGGACAATTTACATTTATATAGCACCTCTCTTAGTTAAGAATTCCAAAGCTTTCAGCAAAATATACACAAAAAATTACTTCTATTTCACTGAATATAGTCATCGTTGGAATGAAAATCAACAATTGTGAAGCAGTGCAGAAGAACGTTACACAACAGTTGTAAATAAGACACAAAGCAAAGCCCCCAAAAACCCAAAGCAAAAAGCCCCTGAGATGCCAGATGCAAGTGGAGGTAAATGGGACGTTAGTGCACAAACAGCAATGTGAAGCAGGTCTGTGTGTGCCCTGAGGAGCAGTTTTGGAGGCAGCAAACATACTTCATAATGATTAAAGCAACAGAGCCTATACATGTGCAGCCTGTTGCTTTCCTGCACGCTGAGGGACATTCTCAGCTTAAACTGTGAATCTACGGAGAAGAACGAACCAGGAATACGTGATGGATCCTGGTGAGGAGAGAAGGGAAAGTAAGTGTATGCAAAATGTGAACAGCTCTTTTCTGACCACTAAGTTTCATACTTTACAAATGGCCTCCTGTTTTTAAAAGGCATTATTAATTAGGCTAATACATTATTCTGCAAAAATAACATAAAATAAAAATTAACTTGTTTCAAATGATGAGTTTTAATTCTCAGTCATAATAATACATAACTGGAGTTTATCCCCCTTCTATTCCTAACCCCATTTACTTTAGTCATTGATCAAGTTTCCATGCACTATATTACAACTCAAGAGTCATGTGTGGGAGAAAAAAATATCCATCTAAAGTAAAATTAATAGCAAAACTTTGAGAGAAAGCATGCATGTGCTAGCAAGAGCAAAGTATAAGTGTTTACATGACCAATGTGTTGATAAATGTTCAGCCCCACAAACACAAATTAACTGTGGCTTGGCATACAAGCATCCATTATATAACCCTTTCCCATCATTTTGAGGCAGATAAGGTAGTTTTCATACTTGACCCTTGGAAGCAGATTGTTTTCTTAATTAGTGCCTTATCCAGGGATTTTTCTTTCCACATCTCTTTCTCCTTTCAATCCTCTCCCTCTAGCACAGAAAGATTTCCTTGCCTGAAGTTGCCACTTTATTCAACAACTGTTGGCTGAGACCTCACGACCCACTGCATAAATTCGCATAGAATTATTCATGTTTGGCACATTTCTGCTGGTGAATAACAACACCATTTTGTCTCTCAGACAAAGAAAAGAAAGATTTGAAAAAAGAACAAAGGCAGCCTAATAAGAGTCTCACATTTCCTATTTTTTTCCTAATCTGGTTAAACAGCCTCTACAAGCCTGAGAAATTCAACAAAGCAAAGTTGTGGACTGTTGGTCTCTCAGTACAGACAGAACTGCCTCTCAGTGTGACTTCTGATCATGGGCTCAGCTACGAGGTAACTTGTCCTACCTGCTCAATGTTTTTGTTTTAGTTTTTCCAGCTGAGTTATCCTGTTATCATGCAGCTACAGCTAAATAGCTAAATCCACACTGAAATTCAGGATCCCAATACCAAATCCAAATTTGGTTGGGACTTCAATCTTGTCCGCATAGCAGGTCAAGAGTTCATTCAGTGCAGTCAAAACCACAGTACAATCAATCCACTAGAGGAAGGCAGAATGAAAGACTTGAGCATTTATTTTTTCTGCATGGAAAGACAATCTATAGGCCTCACTTCAAAACTGATGATATTTAAAATGTAAAGCTATAAAGTCCTGTTAAAATTACGAAGCAACTTTTATAACAGTGTCTTAGTCCAGCTGAGTTACACATGTATATGCTCATTTTTGGAGGATACCTGCACTTAAACACCTTCCACCAGGAATTCTCAGATCTTGGTTTACTGAGTTAGCACAAATCTGTTTCTGATCCCTTTACTACATGCAACTTTCATGTGACTTCAGTGACAATTGCCTTGAAACCCACTAGCTGGCAAAAAGTTGGAATCACTACCTCTTATTTTATGCAGGAGGGGATGAGTTAATAATATGTAAGATAAAACAAAGCTCTGTCATTTTGTTTGAAAAGAACTCTACCATACTGTAGGTGAGAGGGAGATACTTGGCCCATTCCCTGCTATGAACTTAGATTTATGCCAGAAGTGTTTTATTCTATTTATAGTATTTATAACAATGACTCAGTAAATGATTTTAAGGACTATGATGCCACAAACTGGAAACACTCCTATATCTGTGCTGACATATTTCTCCAAAATTAACGAGTGTGGTATTACATGGCACAGACTGAGGCTATGAGAAGACACTACAGACTGTAATATGAACTCAAAGCATGTGCAGCTCCTAAAGTTCCCCACGTCTGTCCTCTGTCAACTCTTCCTTCCACACAGACTTGCCCACATACTTGTATTTTGGTTTGAAAAAGGCAACATTGATATAGTAATGCCACAAATGAAGTCTCATGTTGTTTTAGCCCCAAATTCCAGAAGCAACAAGTTTTAAAATCATGGTAATGGTTGGTACATCATCAACTCAAAGGATTTTTCGTTTCCCCCTTAACCCAGGAAAAAACTTGACCATCTTTCTTTAATGCTGGAAGCTTGACAGTAAGGATTAAAAATTGTTCTTTCCTCCCCACTTAGTTATTGGAAAGGCTGTGAAAGGCAATCAGTCTTGTGAAGCCACACTTCATAGTCTGCATAAAAATGCCATGATTCTCAGTCTTCTCCCCAAACTAATTGAAAGTGTGTAATATCACACAGCTGGGAAAATTTAAACCATAAACCATACAATATATCATGCTATCACACAAAACCCGTTACTAATAGGCACTTGATGATCTACAGGATCGAAAGGGATCTGAAAACTGATATTATTTTTGCTGCAGGGTAAGAACTTTTCCTGATTGAAAGAGGAAAAAACACTCTTTCAGCAGTGCAGGAATTGGACTGCAGTCAGTTCATTCATTCTGTTTGTGAAATATGGACTTTTCTTTAATGATTTCTGTTTGAATGCTGTCTTGCTCAGATGCTCTGGGGTTACTGCTGCAGCAAATCTTGCTTTTGGGTAAGAGGAAATTCATGGCTTTCTAGTCAGTAAATTCAGAACAGTCCCATATCTGACTCCCTGCCTAGGCCCCAGGCTCCCTGCCCACCAAGTTATCATTTTCTGTAATGCCAGGTGGCAATATTACCTGTCACCAGAAGTCTGTGGGTAGTGCTGCTTGTTTATTTTTGCATACAGCCCTTCCAAGTGCTCCCTCTCCATTGGTGCTGAGGAAGAGTCCCGCAGATAAACAAAGGTTTCTCCTACTGCTGGTGATGAGGGTCTGTAGATGCTTGCTGGTGGATAAGCCTCTCGGAAGTGGTTCACTCTGGCATAGTTTGGATCCACCTCATCATCATCAATGTCAGGTCCTCCAGGACCTGTAGAATAATCACTAAGGCCCCTCAGCTGCTTTTGCCGTAACTCCAGATGCTTTGCACCAATCCTAACAATAAAAAACAAAGAACAAATATACAGTGGGATCTGCTTCAATGGTAACCATCACACAAATTTGAAACACCAACCCTGAACCAAACCATTTAGAGCTTTCAGTACACTGTGAAACTGGTGCCAGATAAAACAGAGTGGTGCATGCAGCAATTTTGTTCTTTATCTCTGGCAATCACCTGTGTAATCAGTCCTGGTTGCCATTCTGATGAAAAAAAAGAAATGCTGAATATAGTGTGGCTTTTCACAAGTGTGGATGCATGAACACATACAGGTTTAATTCTATACCTACCTTCCACACTGCAGTTGTATATACCTAACCCAATCCCAAACCTTTTAATCTAAATTAGCCAGTAAAATTGTTACCGATCCTTGGTTACTCGACCCACCTAGACTCATAAATACATTAACTTGTGAAAAGTGGATTAATTGTGAACGTAAATGGAGAGATGGCACATTTGTCTCAAATCAAAGGACCACAATTAATTTGCTGAAAATTTAATTTTAAAAAAAAAATATTTTGGCTACATAACTGTGAAAAACACAGCTTATTATATAGGGTATAGGGATAAAGTAAAACAGCAAAGAAATTGATCGAAATTTGACAGAAATGAATTGGTACATATAAGTGAATTAATGACTGTTACTGGCAGTATTCCACTGTGATAAAGCCTTAAGTGGTATTACAAAATGCTGCTGCTAATCAGGGCCATTGTGAAACCTCTCTGGAATAGTAAAACATATTCAGGTAAATGTCAAGCTAAGATGATATTCAATGATTCAACATTCCTGCTGGAGAAAAAAAATGTACAGCAAGACTGTGAGCTCTTCCGTTAACTGCTCAGCTACTCTTCAACAGAGTGTAATTAAGTGCAGTGAGATGGATCTGGCAGAATGCTGACCATGGTATGTAATAAATATAATTTACAGAAAATAGAGGAGTGTGGAAGAAGAAACAAGGAACAGAAGAAAGATACAGAGATGCAATGTTGGACAGAAGTCAACATTTGCTTTTGACTGTAACTGGAAGCACAACAGCAATGTAGAAAAACAGGACCACAGGAGTAAAAGTGAAAAGGGTCTGGCAGACTTAGTTATCCCAGTAAAACTTAATGGTCTCAGGACTCTGCATATTGAAAAATTAAGGTGTTCCGGAGAAAGTCTTTTAAAAGGCATGGATAAAAATGTTCCCTAGAAAAACAGATGAGCACACTGGCAGCTTCCCTCTGATAGACAGGAATTACTAAGTGCAGAATGGGATTCATACTACTTACTTTGTTTTACTAGATTTGTATCATCAAAACAAATGCTAATAATTTGAAAATAAATTGTAGATAAAAAGGTTCACAAATAATTCTAACGAGAACAACATGCATTTCTACATATATACTAGATGTGTACCACTCATGCCATCCAGTTCCACATCTCCATTAAGTGTGCTAGGACATACCTAGAGGTGATGCTGGTTTTCAACACTTGAAATATAATCACACCTTACAGCAGGATGTGTGATACAGCTGTCAAGGGGATGGGTGCTCGCTACTCACTCTGCCTTCCCTCATTGAAGCAGATGAACTTTCTCCTCTGTGGTACTCAAATCCTGTGTGCCCCACTTTGGAGACTGCATGCTTTGATTGAGCTTTGGGCGCCTCAACATGAAAAGGACATCAAAGTGTTGAGTGTGTCCAGAGGAGGGAAACCAAGATGATGAAAGGCCTCGAGGGCAAGACTTAGGAGGGCAGCTGAGGTCACTTGGTTTGTTTAACCTGGTAAACTGTGGAGTGCTTCACCCTCAATTAGTGACCAGAAACACCCAAACACAGAATTCAGTGCAGGAATATATCAAGTGAGATATGAATCCTATGGCACACACGGGTACATGTACACACAGTACACAGGCAGAAAAATGGGAGGACACTGCATTTCAAGGAACAGTCATATCACATGTCAGTGCAGAAGGCACAGCACAGACCCGAGATGAGTCACAGTAATTTCTCAGAAAATGATGAGCCTTCATGTTCTCTGGACCAGTAGATCACTGGTCCCCCAGGTATTTGAGACTGCTTTGAAAGCAAGAGTAGTGCAGCCAGCAGCACCACGCTAATCTTGCTTTCATGTCTGACAGAACGAGTAATTTGTCCTGCTATCAATACTGGTATATTCTGTACAACAAAAGCTGGAATTAGGTCACCACAATTTTCTTTTGTTCCTGTGAATAAGCCTAGCTTCTTCAGCTTCTCCTTCTGAGCGCAATCTTCAATTGCTGCCAGTATTATAAGTCAAATCCTCTCAAAAACAATTATTTCCATTCTATATTATATGGACCAGTATTGACTACCCAGCTATGTGAAATTCTTTATGTTCAATGTTTCAGCCTTTAAATACATCTATTACAATTGCATTAATATTTCTTGTTTTCTTTTTACTCTTCCACATAAATCTATAAAATTTGCTTAGTGATCTCTTTTTCATTTCAATCCAAATGTTCAAATATAGGGGAACAGACTATCAGATGGCTGTTTTTTCTTTCTGTTTATCTGTCCTTTTATGTCTTCTCACACGTTTTTCACCTTTGAAATTTCTCACAATTTTGTGAAGTTTTAAATTTCTACACTGTATCTTGGCATTGTGTTTTCACATAGTTTTAAAACAATCTTATCCATAGCACACACCAGTAGGTGCCCAGAATTTTTTTACTGAAGGAAAAGAAAAAGAAAAAAAAGAAAAAAAACCCACCAACCCCAAACTGCTGTTCCTTCCATAATGCTGCTCCTTCTTTAATGCTCTGCCAACTCTACTAAGCAGGCTACTTCTCTGTCTCCCACTCATTCACCATTTCTGCACTTACCTTTGAAATTCTCCCTGTTTGAAACAGCAAAATCTTTATTCTCCATCCCAAAACCTCCCCCAAACCAACCAACCAACCTAAAAAAACAAAAGACTTTCAAATTAATACAAGTGTAACTTCAAACAGCTCATTGAGCAATTACTACAAGGCAGCCCCCACTTGCAGCACTGGATGGGTCTGGTTAAACAACTGGTGCAAATTTGTGAAGAAAGATAAAATGTCCCTCAGCACTATGATGCTGGCAGTGAAACCAGAGCTGAAGACAGGTACAGATCACCATCTCAACAATTTAGTGAGGCACTACAGTTTCTACAAACTTCTTAATGAGGGAAAGGGAAAAGAAAAACTCATACAGAATAAAGGGAAATTACACATATTTCCTTTTGAGGGTCTCATATTAATTCTGCTTTCTCTCTTCCATCTCCTGAACTCTGTGCTTTCCAGTTAAACCACTGCACAACTGCATCAACTCCCCTTAGTGTGTTTCTGTAAAAACAGAGCCTTGGCACACGAGCAGCCAGGACGCCGGGAAATGTCCTTTTTTTTCTTGTGACCCACCTTTTTCTTAATAGCATATAAACATATATCCTGCTCTAGACTTTCTCTACAACAAATATGTTGGACTTGATGATCTCAAAGGTTTTTGCCAATCTAGTTCATTCTGTGATTCTGTGAAATAATTTCAGAAAATATATAGTTTGATAAAAATATATATAACCTTAATATAACTCCAGGCAATTTTATGAAAACATGTTGCATTTGTAGAAGTCAAATGAAGACAGAATCCATATACATATTGTGCTTCTGGAAGTGGGACACAGTATTTTGAAAACACTTCTGTACACCTCATGTACTGTCCAGTAGCACACCCCCAGAGCTACAAATCAAGGACTGCTCTCATTTATCCTTCAAATAATCTTCCCATCTGACATATCTGCACAAATCATGCACGGTCAGTTCTCATCTAGTAACACATGAAAAGACGCACACACGTCAAGTGCAGCAGCCATGAAAGGGTTAACAGCCCAAACAGCTCCTTCCAGCTGCAGCTCAGACACACGATTGAGTTACTGTGGCTTAACAAGTTATTGTGTTTCTGTGAGCTACTGTCAATGACCACATATGTATTCACCGCCTGTGACAAACACAATGTAAAATGCTTTAGCCTGACATCAGTGACAGAGACACTGACAGGCAAACGCTGGATTAAAAGACTGCAGAATACACAGAGTGAAGCAGCTGCAGGAAGAGATGTGAACTACCTCAAGAAAACTACAGAAGAGCTGAGCAGAAGTGACTTTTGGAGAAGACCCAGAAATGCTTTTGGGAATGGAATGTGAGGGCTAGGAAAATCCGTAAGAGATACTTCTCATATCTTGGCCTAGCAGTTGGAAGCTGGGTGGGTGGGTTGTGAGTGGGTAACAAGAAAATGCTGAAGCTTCTAAGACTCTGTGAAAATTAAAATACAGGACTTAATGCTGCATCCCAAAGAATGCCAGGGTCATTAAAAGCTGTGGTCTTCAAAAGATGGGGTCTTCAATGGGGAATGAACAGCAAGACATTGGCTGCAGCCCATCCTGGCACTTCTGGGGGCCCAGCAGCAGCCCCAGCTCAAAATGAGCTTTGTACACTGAGGCACAGGCAAACGAGGGGCACTGGATCAGAACGAGACTTGGACACTCATGTCCTCCTGACTGGTGTCTCCCAGGCTGCAGACAGGGTGCCTGCTGCCCAACAGGAGACACGAGAAACAACTCAGTGGCACTGACAGCTGCTACATCTGACCAGAGTGAAACACCTGCATGTGGCAAGCTTGGCCCAGGAGAGACCATGGGCTCTCTTACTCGGAGACCTGCAAGGCTGCATTTCACATCACAACAGCTTAATGTAGGGACAACCAGCCAAAACAAGCTCACAACAAAAAGCATCACACCTTCGGAAGTGTTTGAACCCTTGCACTCCCTGTGAGCTCTGAGAAAATCCTGCTTCTTTCTGACTTTCCAGTGAAAATAAGGGCAATGTAACTTTTTTTTTTTTTTTTACCTTGAACTGACCACATACTTAGTACTGAGCAGAGCACAAAGAATGACATGTTTCGAACCTCAAGGCGCATATCTAAGTAGTCAAATACAGGACTCAAAAACTATTTTCTAACCAAAATAACCAAGGTATTTCACCAAGGGACTTTGTACTTCAGATGAATACAGCAAAATTTCTTATGTGGTGGTGTAAAAGTAACAGTCTTTGTGGAAGTGTGACCGAGTACATAAATGAGCAAGATGCTGGCAAAGTGAATGAAAGAAGTTCCTGCGGGAGAAGAATGAATACAAAGCAGAGACAAAACATGTAACAGAAACCGGGTCATAGGTCTTTTAGGATAATTTCTATTCCATTTGCAATAAGAGAAGCAGAATAAAAGTAGCAAATGTGCATACCATCACTTTAATGTATACCTAAACTTAAGAAGATCTAATCCTTAAAGTCTTTTGAGATGATTGAGATGCTAAACATTCTTCTACTCAGTTGTTCCTTGAGAACAGCAGAATAAAAGCCACTCCATTGCTTTTTTCTCCACTCATGTGACTCTCCCTGAGATCTACATACTGTAATGATTACTCAATTTACATCTGATTGAATATCTGCTTTTGCGTCTCATTTACCTAATTCATACATATATTGAGTAATGGGTTGTCTAGAGGCAAGCAGCCTATTTCTGCAGGAGGTCACTTAGATTTCCAGGGGGTTTAATGTTTTAATTCCTTTTTAGCTGCTAGCAAAATATATTTTGGTAACTAAAATCTTGTTTTTTCATTCATTTACATAACAGTGAAATGAATACATCCTTCCTTTAGACATTCATAAGCCATAATCACTGATGGGAATGGGTATATTTCAGTTGAGCATCTGAGGAGATTATTTCAGTACAGTGCTTTTCATTTTTTTAAAATTTCATAATTGTTTTTCAGACAGACATGGCCTATAATGACATTAACAATCCTATTCAAACCTCTTATCTGAAGACTCATTTTTATTTTTTCAAACATCATCACCTAACAAAACTCTAGAGGCAGGCAAGTCCCATAGCTTAAAAAAAAAAAAAAAATAATAAAAACAAAATACACCTCTTGCCAGCAAATTGAGGACATCTAATTTGGACTCACAAATAATCAAATATCTAATTTAGGGTTATTATATTGAAATAATCAATATCTTTCAGGGTATTCTACTGGTGTCGTATTTGTCAGAAACATCCTCTCTATAAGCTATGCAAGTGTTTCTTCATTCCAGCTCATCCTATCCTGCTGGATTTGAACATCTCCTCCATAACTAGTATCTGTAACTGTAAACAAGAATAGAAACAGTGTCAGAAATCAAGACAGAAAAGCCACAAATTCAAGGGAGTTAGAGACTAACTCAGGGTAACAAGATATAGCTTATGTAGCCCCACTGAATGTCCCAATGATAAAAACCCACCAATTCATAAAATATTGCCTGTTCCATAAAACTACCTGTAAAATATGGAACTCACCAAAGAAGCTGCCTTGGGAGGACAGAAAAACCTAAGGAGACAGAGCTATGCCAATCTTAAAATTTAAGATTATGAGAAACTAAAGATTAAACATAGCCTTTTCATACCATGAAATGAGAAATGGGAGCTTTGGATAGACAAGACTGAGGTCTCAATGTTCTTCCATTTATTTCAGATGTAACAAGGAGTGATTACCAGCTTACACAGGATCCTGCCCTCTAAAGAAAATGCTGGCTATAATGAGGTCAGTGTGTTTTCTCCTGTCCTATTAACTTCAATGAGAACATGATTTTTACCCTTGCTGTTAAATCAGAGAAAGTTTTTCTGCCTGTCTACATTAGTTGCACATTGGGTGAAATGCAGCAGATTACAGAAAGCAAACTATCAGAAAAGCCAAGTATTTTATGGCCTGTAGTTTATTGCATTATGTAATTTTCTTTACTCACAACTACCCTGGAGTTATCATTTTCAAATGACAGTATCAGTAAAATTTAGATTGTAAGGAACTGTCTGAAGGTCACCCTTCTCGATCTCTTGCTGAAAACAAGGCAGACTGCACAGATCAGTTTTCTCAGTCTTCTGTCAACAGGATGTTCCTTGTTTTGTAACAATGGGGATTAGGGAGTGGAAACATTCCAGGTTTTTCAGAATTACTTTGACATCTTTCACCTGAGATGTTCTGATGCCTTTAAAAGCACCCCCCTGCAAAATGGCCTTGAGTCTGCAGGGCCTTTGCACCCCTTAGCTGCAGTTGCAAGGCCCAGCTCCTGGTGCTGATTTACAGGAACTCTCAGGTTGCTGTCATTTGCACTTTGCCGTTTAAAAAGACATGTAAGTAGCTGTGCATACCATACCTGAGTCCCTTTTGTGAACAGAATGAGTTAATACTCATTCTGGAGCAAACAGTCATGAAAAGAGGATTAAAATAACAATACTCTTGGAAAGTAAGACTTTGCTTACAATTTAGACATTGGGAACTTAATGTTAGGAGTGCACACAATACCAATTGCAGTCAAAGCCACATAATCATCCCTCCAACTTCTCCAACTAACACATCAAACAAACTGTTTCAGAGAAGTTCATCAGATTAACAGAGAACCAGTATAAAGTAACCACAGTATACCTGCGGGAAAGCTATGGGGGGACAGAGATAACCACCTATGAACTGAATCACTGCTACTGACTTACTAGGCTCCAGCAATTATTGTAGCAGGTTATCAAGCAAAACCACTGAGGATTGGTAGCACTGTTCTAGGAAAAAATACCAGAAACTTTGTAATGACCACGGGAAGGCACAACATTGATCTGACACCTCATGAAAACCCAGCATTCACAACCACATGCAGTAACACAACTCAGGACAAACGCAGGAAAACTGGCACCTACTGAGTCTCCAGGCCACCTCTGTCACTAAGGGGGTATTCTTGGAACATCTCCTGCATAGGTACTTGCAGCTCTACTTCCTAGTGACGCCTCATGAGTTCACACAACCATCTCTGCAACTGCATGAACATTATGCCTTCATTTGAACGAAATCCTAGTAGTGGAAGGAACAAGCCTAGCCTATCATGTGATATGATACTCCAGGCACATTTATTCTACACATGACATTGAACCTGGAACCTATTTCTAGATTAGGATTTCCTAGAATTTCTCTGTACAAGAACAGGAACAGTCTCCATCTGTTAGTCTGGGATTCACAGGTTGCTTCTAATTAACAATCCTTGATTTGAAAGCAAAACTCAGCTTTGCCTGAGCAGTCAAAGCTTTAAGACTTTCAGGTATTTTGGTTTAAGATCACTATGGAGATTTACACATGCAAACAGATTTCCTGCCTGTCTATCCCCATGAGTTGCATTCTCATTTTTATGCTGTAGTAGCTAAGGGAGTCTGAAAACAGGAATTCTGTGCTGTGGCACTACTTCAAAGTGCATGCCAGCGATTTATGATAGACTGTCATATATCACAAATGGAAGGGCAAGGAATGAAATGCTGCTTCCAAGTAATTCTTATGCCCTTATTGATTCTGGAGCGGGCAAGAGCTGACCTACATTCAATACTGCATCAAAGAAATCCCTAGGCCAGGATAGTCCATTTCCTAGAAAGCACTCTTTTAGATGGGTTGGCTAGTACCTGGGCCAGGTTCACTTTATTAGTTTGGCCTGTAAGTTTCTAGCAACATTTCAGGTTTACAGAACCAAAACAACCATCAAGTAATAAAACTTTGATACATACAGAAGAGAGCCATGCATTAGCCCACTTAAGCCAAGAAAAAGCCAGGCCATTGCCCCTGAGCTGCTCTGATCTCTTAGGTGGACAGGCAGCACAACTTGTGAAAAAGTGTCTCCAGATGATACTGGTGCCTCAATGACGAGCAAAACAAGGATGCTAAATGGCTTGGATGAGAATTCTGTGCTTACATTTTGAGAGCACAGCTATGACACCTAGAACTGCTATTTCCATCAGTGTGCAACACCTGGAATAGCACTGTGATAGTTAGAGAAAAAGGCCAATCCCATGTGCCACTCTTGTTACCATCAGTTCTCAATGTTCTTAACATTGGGACAATCTGGGACCAACTGTAGACCCAATACTGTCTTAAGAATGTCCTCCAGCAGTAAAAAAGCCACGTGAAGCAGCTCAGAAATTGCTGTCTGGTTCTAAATGTTACAACAAAACCTGTGAAAGGTAGGTGAGATCCATCTACCTCAGCTACTCGTAACCAAACATCGATCTCCCAGTGTTCCATGGTAGGCTTTTATTACATGTTCTGGTATGCAGAGCAGCAGCAGATCTAAATTGAGAATCATTCAGAATCAATGGGTTGGGATTACTCTGTCCTCCTGTCCAGTGCAAGTGCTTCCACAGTAATAAACAGAAATCTGATAGCTTCATACTGTCAGCACAAAATGAAACTATGACCTTGACCTGTGCAACAGCATCCAGTAATTTTTTCATAACTTCAACATACCATACTGCACAGCTATGATCTAATAAGAATCTAAAAGTAATTAACTGGAATTTTTGAAAACTGAAGCCTTAATCAAATATGTATTCTTATCAGGGTTGCAAGCCAGCAATAAATTGGGACATTTAAAAAACTGGGATCCAATCCAATCCGTGATCTGATCAGGGTTCAATGGTTATAATAAATTGGGAGTATTAAAACTGGGATCACATCCAACACTTTATTTTGTCTAAACCACAGGACCTAGCAGTGCTGTAAAGTCAGGAATACTCAATGAACAGATATACCATGTTGGATTAACCCTTAATAAATAATGATACACAAGCTCAGGTGGCCCAAAAACATGTGGTTTAGCACAGAGCTTAATGGCGAGAATAGCAATTATGGACATTTTATCAGAGATCAATATGAACTCTAAACAGCTATAATAATGCTTTTAGACTTGGCAGGTGGAATACACAGGAACAAAAGCTACATGGGGTCACCAACAATGCGTGTGTGAATGAATGTGTGCTAAGATGCACTAGGCACTCAAAAAAACTGCTTTGATTTTTGCAACAGTCTGAATTCCAAATTTTTATTCAAAGCCATTTCCCTTTTCTACCATTCTGCCATGTATTCTCATTTTCATTCTGGTTTTCAGTAACATACAAACTGTTTGTAATTAAATATAATAAAACAAATGCTGACAAAAAGGGAATGAAGTTTCACTCCCAAGTACTCTCTCCTCTCTAAGTGGACTCTATATATTTTTATTTCTGTAAGATGCATCCCTTCGTGCAGAGATCTTGCAGCTGCAAAATTAAACCTCTGTTTGCCAAATATGAAAAACATATGTATTGATTTTTTAACTATGGGAACAGGCAACAAGCATTAGGGCTGATAAGACAAGAGAGAAATGCTCTTCAGTTGCTGGAAGGTTTCTGAAAAGTAAAGGAAGTCAGTCTTTAATATAAAAACTGAAACCATTTAGTTCTGCCCATATTTCAAATACAGTACAACTTAAGCATTCAGTTCAGACGGTGATAAAGCAGGGACCAGATATTCCTTCTGCTTCTCTAACACTCGACTCAAACTGTAATGCTATTAAAATTTTTCCTCAATTAATTTCCAATAAGGGCTACAAAACCAAGACTGTTTTAACAAAACTACTCCCACAAAAATGCGCAGAGGATTATTTTTCACATGGAGTGCCTCCTTATTAACTAACTCTCATGCTACTTCAAAAAATCTTCCCATTTTCAACAAGGTGCTTAATTTTGTAAATTTTATTCTAATGTCAAGTAAGTGTTCAATTCTGTTGGAAGACTTAGGTCTCAGTAGGAAAATCCCAATAAAATAGTATTAAACAAACAGGAAAAATATTTTTCTTTCAGTTGATAGTCACTTTATTTGCATTTAAAAGGCAAACAAATTATGATGTGTAAAACTCATGCTTCTAATATATTTTTCCTGTTCATTTTACAACTACTTCCAAATGTTAGAAAATGAAAAGAACCTCAAATGAGTGGGAAAGAAATGGAGGGAGGGATTAAATCTTTTTTGAGGGAAGGAAAAGAAAAGGCCTCTTCCAGTATTTAATAATGTAGCAAACATCTTGTCATTAAAATGATAAATTCTGAGTAATTTACACTGAACACACTAAAAATACGGATTTGAGTCAGCTTGATCAAAATAACCCTCAGATACAGCATTTCTTTATTCCTTTTATGGGCAGATTCTCGACCTTTAAAGCACATGCTTTATTACAGCCAAACTCTTTGAAGCATGAACAAAATGATGAGTTTATTTAAAATAAGGCCTCAGTCCAATGAAGCATGTGACTTGTGTCAGGAAGGACAAACCACCACCTCAAAGAGCTGTACCACCAGTTAAGTCAATACTCCTGAACTATCATGAGCTCCTGTCTTTTTCCACTCAAGTTTCACTGACATTGCATCACCTTGGCATAATAAAACTTAAGGAGGTAGGGAGAGAAGAAGAAAATAATTTAAAGAAGGCGCTAAATTCATATTCAATTGGACACAGATAAGGCTATTACTAAAGAAGGAATGCCTAACATCCAAAGTTCCTGTTCACTACTTGGAGCTTGCAGAAGTAGTAGTCATGTAATAAAGTATTGGCTTTGAAAAGAAAGGAAGCCTGGGGCTGAGGTCTGGAATCAATTCTTAGCCTGACAGGGACTTTTTAGGAACCTGGACAAGCAGCTGCACTGCCTGAATGTCACATTCCCACCCAGAGGACATGTTTTTTTTCCTGGCAGATTTTCTCTCTTCCACCTCAACTGTAGTGCTTGGGGTCAGGCCCAAGCTTTCCTGACAGCAACGGACACAATGAGACCTTGATCTCAGCGGGGATTGCTAGGGAATACAAGCAGTAAAAAAAAATAATGATGTCAGCATTTCAGTGCAGGATGTGGAGCTGCTTCAGAGAACTGCAGCTACAAGGCAGCACAGAGAGTTGTACCGAAAACAGACTGGGACAATGTGGAATCGAAATAGAAATTACTAGGCTAGCAAAATCCTACATTTATTTTCACTTTCTGAGGTTCAAATCTGAAACTTGGCAGCCCATAAGAGGAGTTTCCAGGCAAATTTATACTGAAGACCAATGTGCAAGCAAATCCTGTCCCTTTGGGAATCATCTGCACTCACATAGAGTGAGCACTGAATACTCTGTCTGCATACGCCCACTAGCTCTAACACATTCTGGATGTGCCAGACTTGTTGCACATGCACTGTTCAATTCCTTCACTGTGCAAGCAGGAAATCCAACCTGTTCCAGGCATGATGGGCTTACACTCATGCAGCACACCTACGTAAGAGCTGATGTTTCCTGTCAGAGCCAGATTCACTGAGCTTGTACTGCACAGCCAGCCCATAATTGTGCAGTGAACACATCTGACATTTTTGCACGTTGAAAGCTCGTCAAAATTTCTGCAATAAGGCTGCAGTCTTTGCAGAAAGCCTATCCCTGGGATTTTGGAAAATATTGTTGAGCCTATCCAATACCAATCAAAAAACTCTGCAAAACTATGAGAGACAGCCCAGTCCTGTAAACTGAAAATGTACTTCATACAAAAAAAAAATTTTCTCAGCTGAGATCTTGGAACAGTATTCTGCTTTTTGGAGAGCTGCCAAGCATATATTGCATGCAAAACCAATATCCAAAACCAGGCGAGTTCCACAGCTGCTAAGATGCTGAAAAGCACTTGATCATTAATCCTGTCACACCCAGCCCAAAAATCAACTATTCCAGCCTCTATCACTAGTGTCCAAAATGGACAACATGGCCTCTGAAAAACAAAACAAAACAACAGAAAAAAACCCAGTCAGATGAAAGATCATAATATCAGTTACTATGGTAGGCAGTCAGCATTTAAGAAAACTGTTTAAGCAAAAAATCGGACTTTAGGATTTTAATAATTGAATTGAGGGTCTGAACAAGAATTAATTATACAGCTAATCTTGGAAAAGTAGAATTAGATGTGCATTTAAGCTATTCTAGAAAGGCTAAAATGTTAGAAAAACAATTTTAGTTTGTTCAAGCTGTTAAATATAGGATAAATATAGGATCACAGGTATCAGGGGACAAAACTTGCAAAATTTCTGTAGTCTGTTCTACTATTACATCCCCAGTAGTTTTAACATACGCTCATTTCACTAAACAAGAACAGATCTGAAAATATGAATGTGTTCTACTAAGCTTCAGTTTTATAAATACAAGACCAAGTATGCAGGATTGCAACTAGTGAAGTCATAGGAGCAGGTGATCTATGGTGTGAATGTTCCACAAGGTTTTCTTTGCCAATGTGTGCATTAAAATCTTGGACTTGAATTACATTATAGAATTATTATATCTTGGGACAGAGCTATAAAACTTGTCTTTACTGTCTTACTGGGAGTCATCATTAGGTGAACAGTCAACAACTAAGCAAAAGGACTGATCTACCTTCAAGTCAGGTAACGTTTCCTTAGTGATTTTAATCAATTTCCTAAACAGTTTTTACCCATACAGGAAAAGTAGCTTCTTTATATAATTTTTTTCTAACAAAAACAAAGCTTCTTCTATTTTATAACCAGCTCAAGAAGGGTTCAACAGTAAGCCTGTAGGTAGTCTTAAGTGGAGTAAGAACCATGATCTTATAGAAAGTTGAAGCAAATTGCTTGCTTTTACAGCACATGTTGCATTCCGTTGAGGATAACATAGGGAAAATTTCTTCACTGTTTTTCTGGGATTTAATTTAAATCCCCCAGAGATAGAAGATATACTACCTGATACTAAAGTGTGATATTCCTATTCTCGTGCCTTACAGAAGAAGAATCAAATAAGTGAGTTAAAAATATCATCATGGTTCATCCACTTCTCAACACACCTGCTGTTCTCCATTTCAGTCACAAACTCTTCCAGGTCACAACTGAAATCATTACTAGAGAAACTAGAATGATGAAGACATTGAGCTGCCAGTTTCTAATGCAGCCGTACCAAGTTACTGTCAATCAGTGACTGTAATTAAAAAAAAAGCACACAACGCTAAAGAAATATTAAGAACAATTATCTTGTGTCCAATTGGAACGTTAGACCTCTAGACAGAAGGGTTCATTCCTTCCAGCCTGCCAACATTTTAGTAAATGACACTGGCCCTTTAACAGATGGGATACATGCTTCTTAGCTTGCCAGGATCCTAATAAAAGACACTGGCTTCTTTAAAATGAAGGACACATACCTCTCAAATTGCCAGTATCCAAATTGGGAGTCAGCAGTTTAATATAAAGGCACTCATCAATCTGGCAAAATCAAGGACACAGCACAGAAATTTTAAAACAAATGGTACAAAGTTTCTCCTGACACTACTTAACTTAGATGAACTGAATACTTAAGCACTGGCTAAGCATATCCAGTAGCAGTGCTCTAGTAACTAGACACCTTGCCAGCTTTTAAAATAGTAAAAATTAGCAGCAGACTTCAAGGGTTTGGACTGACTTTTTCCCCCAATCAAACCCATTAGCTCCCACTTGTAGTGCTGACCATGCACTGCATGACTCTAATGAAAGCAGGGTGTCTTTTCCCTGGGCACTAACCAGTACCACAAAGTACCAGTACCACATTGATCCGTGTGGAAATACTGTCTGCCCCAAAGGAACCACGTCTGCTTCCATTCCCTCTCCCAGGAGAGGATGCACTAGTGAAAGAGAGAGACCTCTGAAAGTTTTCTGTTTGCACTGACAAAATGTATTACCACAAACTGTAAAGTTTTACAGCATCTGCAGACACTTCTAGAGAGCCACAAACTATAGGCTCGTCAACTTCTCTGATAGCAGTAATCACAGGGAAACAAAGACCTTTTTCAGCATACCAAATACTTCTGGATGAGTTGGGGAAAGGGAAAATGGAGTTTTCTGGACCTTGTTGATACTGACAAACTGTTTCTGGTTTCTGAAGGATAGATGTGGGGAAAAGCACAAAACTATAAAATCTCTTAATCTGGAAAGATAAAGAATTCACTAAGACTGGGCATAGGAAAGTATATTTTATGAACAGGACAGACTCCCAGGGTCTTACCTCAGAAATACAACTCCAACACACCCAGCTTCTTGCCATGCACTTCTCGCCCATCCCACTGCTGGCAGACTCCTGCCTCTGCCAGCAGTGATTTTAACCATCTGAACCTGACTTCTTCCAGGTATTTCCTCGGCATAGTCAACATTTGTTGCATACATATTATTGCAACATATGGTTTACCAGCAAACACTGTGCAGGAAAGAACATACCAAAGTACAAAAACTACTATTTGATGGCACAGCCAGCTGAAGACAAAGAGGTCTGAAGTGCTGGAAAACAACAGCAGAAGCTTTCAGGAGAGAAGGGAGTAGGTTCTTGCTGCAGAGAGGTAGAGAAGAAAATTACTAATTCAGCTGGCCTTGGGAATGAGCAGAGGTGAAACAGGTTTTGAAGGAACTGATCTTCAGCAGCTAAGGCAGAAACTGGGAGTTGAATGTGCCAGTGAAGGTCCCAGAAACTGCAGGAGAACAAGAGGCTCCTGTCACAGAGCAGCTCTGACTCAGCCAGGACTAGCCTAATGCTCTGGCTAGCCTGGACCTGACTGCAGTGGGCATTGTCTGGGACAGGCTGGCTGGCTGCTCCTTCAGGAAACCCCTTGCTCTGAAGTTTTTCACTTGATGAACAAAGATGCTGCTGCCATTTACTCACCTTTCACGCTCATCTTTCATTTTCTCCAGCTCCTCCTCTTTAAGCACACCTTGCTTTGGAGTCCCCTTCTGATCTGCCTTCCCACTTTTATCTTCTTTCTTCTTTCCAAATCTGTTAAAGATATCAAAGGAGTCATGAGGAAATAATTACAGAAGAAAAAACAGTACTTTTCTGTCATAAACCACAGAAATTTTAGGCAATCAAAACACTGAGTTTTTATCTTAGTGACTCATAAATTTCCCACATTGCAAGATACGTTACCAGTATTACCTGGGCCGTATGCAAGAGGAAGGACTGCTTAGAAATTGATTTGGACCCTGTACTTTTGAAAGCTATTGCTTGAAACTCAGTAGAAAAACCCCATCAAACCTGAAATTCAGGGCATTGCAGAGCTGGAATATTAATATAGCACATTTAAAAGTGGATGAAGGTTCCTCTAGCCACACGACAGGTCTCTGAAAGTCATCTGCAGTGGCTGTGGTGTCAGCACCCAGACTGGGCCATTGTTCTACTCTTACCACTAACTATTGTCTTTCATTCATGACACCCTCATTTTAGGATTTGTTCTTTGTTCAAATGAGGATGCAATCAGAAAGAATAAAATCTTGCTTTGTTCCAAGAGTACAAACTATGGCAGTTCATAAGAGCTGTTTTTAAAACTTCTGGGGTTTTCTTTCTGCCTAGTAGTACACTATAATGTAATATTTATGCTGTGAAAGTCCTCCAGAGGCCCCAATGGGTTTGGGGCTTACACTGTTGTTTTATACACTGTACAAATGTGCATAACAAGTCTGCTTTACCCAGCCTATAAAAGGTGGCTGAAGTGGAGGGCTACATTTAATTTCTCGTGGAGTTAGACAGAATACAGGGCTCAAATACGCTCATGAATTATGGACCAAACAAAAAGTTTAAAAACCTCCCCTCCTCTTCACGAATTTACAATTCTCAGTTCCACAGGTAAATGATCAACCTGTGTCTTCCCCTCCAAATTAATGTGTCCTTATATGCATGACAACAATGTAAAGAAAAGTAATTACTTCTTGATTAAATATACTCCATTGCAAACTAATTAATCTGACTCAAAACTGCAAACTCTTCTGTGAAAGTCTGCAGCATTGCCTCCGTGATCTTTCTTTTACCCTTTTTATTTTTCATTTATTTTCATGTCAGCCCAAACTGCCTCAAGTGGAACAGCTGAACTACTGTGACTATACATCAGCTGTAAATCATTGACTTTATGTTTCTCCACAGACAAAAGTAGGAATTTTGCAAGTAGTCAGGCTCATAAGATCATGATCCAAATATTTTGTGAATTTAATTAATAATTCTGAGCTTGTAGGCAAATGAAGTTACTGGGAACTCTGCAGCAATTTTTCCAGAGTAAGAACTTGGTTAGAAAGGGAATGATGGATGTGAGAGACAGTCACATAGCATGTGGTACTAATAAAAAGGGCAAATACTACAGGTAGTAACATGAGATGCTTTATTGCGTCTGTCAGGGACTGTGCTGGGGAGCAGGGAGTCCTATCAATGCATGGTTTTCTCTCTTTTCCTATGTGTCACAATAGAGATAGATGGTCTCTTGCCTTCTTTGAGGGATCCTTTGCTCAAAATACACATACACCTTGTCTACAAACAATCTTCAGTTCTTTTTTCATGGTCTGTACTCATTTCAGCACTTCCAGAAATACAGTATATAATTTCCACACTTTTCCTTTTTCTGAGTGTAGAGCAGCACTCTGATTTCACTGCTTCTTTCTGAGTTCCAGCAGTTCCAAGAAACTAGAGTCACACACCCCATCAGAAGGTGGTGGTGGCAGTGAGGGCAGCAGTCAGGAAACACGAGAGAGAGAGACAGAGGTTGTACATAGGGTGAGGAGAAACAGAGTAAGGTGGGTGCACAGGTATGAAATGACCCAGGTGAAAAAGAAAAGCCAAATGAAACTCTGTATATATTACTCTCTACAGAGATGCCAGGCAGCCAAACAAAAAATCACCTGGGTATAAGCACCAGCTCCTGAAACACCCCTGCTTTCTGACACTTGCTCATGCTGGGAAGGTCTCATGGCAGTTTTCTCAAGAGGCCATATTAGCACTTGCATCTTGGTCATAATCCAGCTCTGGTGCTTTGTTTATATTCAGTCTGCCTGCTTTCTCTCACAGTTTCAATTTAGGTTTGTGGAGTTTCATATTCAACTGTAGCATATATTGATTTTGAAAACATTATTCTTGGGCATTTTGTATTGCTGCAGGGAGTTGAAGCTGGATATGTTGCACGCTCAAGAGAAATGTAAAAAAAACAAAAGAAAAAATAGTCTTTAACATGCATCCCTTTCAAGTCTAGATATTATTTCTTGCTTACTGGAGAAATACATTTTAAATAAAATAAAGTGACAATTTTGATTGCGATAACTGCCAACATGACAAACCTTACAAAAACAGTACTGTTTGCTGGTAGAGCTGCTCTTGCCATAAATTTGGCAAGTTTCAGTGTAATTATAAACTGGGAATGAGTTGGTCTTGACGAAAACAAGTTTTGTTGTTGTGCTGCATTAAAGGCAGTGTGGCCAGCAGGTTGAGGGAGGTGATTCTGTGTCTCTTGTGGGACCCCACCCCGAGTGCTGCATCCAGCTATGGGGGCCTCCAACATACAAAAGGATGTGGAGCTGCTGGAGTGAGTCCAGAGGAAGCCACAAAGATGGTCACAGGGCTGAAGCAACTATCCTGTCCAGAAAGGCTGAGAGAGATGGGGCTGTTCAGCCTGGAGAAGAGATGGTTCCAGGGAGACCTTATAGCACCTTTCAGTTCCTAAAGGAGGCTACAAAAGAGAAGGAAATGGACTTTTCCCGAGGACAAGGAGTGACAGGACACGGGGAATGGCTTTAAAGTGAAAAGGGGTAGGTTTAGAAATTGCTCACTGAGGATGATGAGGCACTGGGACAGGTTGCCCAGGGAAACCGTGGAGGTGCTGGAGGTGCTCAAGGCCAGGTTTACTCAGAGGTGACCTTATCACTCTCTACAACTTCCTGAAAGGTGGGCGTAGGCAGGAGGGGGTTGGTCTCTTTCACCAGGCAGCAATGAGACAGAACGAGAGGACACAGCCTCAAGCTGCGTCAAGGGCAATACAGGTTGGATGTCAGGAAAAAGTTTTTCATGGAAATAATAATAAGGTACTGGAATGGTTTGCCCAGGGAGGTGGTGGAGCCACCATCCCTGGATGTGTTTAAAAAAAGACTGGATGTGGCACTCAGTGCCATGGTGTAGTGATGGTGTTAGGGCTGGGTTGGACTCGATGATCTTGAAAGTCTCTTTCAACCTGGTCATTCTGCTGAATTCTATTGGATGGGGCTTTGAGTAACCCAGGACAGTGGAAAGTGCCCCTGCTTACAGCAGGGTGGAACTGGGTGATCTTTAAGGTCCCTTCCAACCCAAACCATTACATGATTCTGTGACTATTTTTTTCAATTTTTTGCTTCAGATAGGATTTGTGCAGGCTTACAATTTTGACTTGTTATACTAAGTATGCAGCATATAGCTTAAGGCTAGGGAAATATTCAGATGTAGGGTTTGTTTTGTGTTTTTTTTTTTTGGCCTGTTCTGCACATTGCTATACCATAAAAATCCATTCTCTTATTATTACTGTTTTTCATTCTGTTCTCTTATTATTATGTTTTTCAGCTCAACAAAAAACTTGCACAAATATTAGAAAATAAAAGCAGCACAAAATTTAACACTGTTAAGAAAAGCAATATACACAGACAGCATTAAACCACAAAGAACTCAGTATCATCTCTACCTGAATTTATACACCCTGTCCTAAAAGTTATGATCTGCTCACTGATGTGTTATAATTGTCATGGGCTTCTGATGATAAAATTAACTTCCAGCCATTGTAATTTTGCATGGGTTTGTGCACTACAGGCTTAATAGTCTTTACCGCTTCTTGGAACAACAACAAAAAAAGGTAGTAAGAGTACTTGCTGCATGATCAAATTAGGTTTGCTCATATTATCATTGACATCAGTATGAGGGCCTCCAATGATTTCAACAAGAACAGGATAAAATCTGTTATCAAATTATACTATGGAATTAATCAAATCCATATTAAAATTCTATGGAAACTGAATGGCTTTAGGATTTGAAAATGTCAATTCTCCAGGCATTGAATAATTGTACTGTGGTAAAATCTGCCTTCCATATTAATACTATTGTCAGCAGAATAAAAACATTAATGAAAAACTGTATGGTACACAAATTTTTAAAATGTCTGTTTTGCTATACTGTGCACAGTCAAATTCACTTCAGCTTAATATCTGATGGATTTATCACTCTGAAAACCTTTTATAACAAATGGAGAAATATAACTAGAAGAAAACAAATGGATCAGCTGTATCTTCTCATTCTACAGCCATCTATAATCAATTTATGTCAAATGAAGCCACTGGTCATTGCAATGACAGTCAGGAAATAAATCCATGCCTTCCCAGGTTGAGTGAGTGCCTCAGTTCTTTGATTATCCACTGTAAATGCCTGGGAAGCACTGTTAAAGATGTTACAGCCCTGTTAACCTTAGTATACTTTTCAGCTGGGAAAGTTAATATTCCAACTACTCAGAGCACAGCTCTCCTGGAAATAAAAACGTAAAGGGATTTTCTTTATGTGAAGGGATCTTTGAGCGCTTTGTGCTTTTGGGAAAAGCCCATATGCGACTGTTCAAAATATGCTGCACAAGAGTGAGGCATTATCCTATTTCTATTAATTTCAAAGGGTGCCCTGCAAACAACTGAAATTGTTCCCCTCAGAAACATTAAGGAAATAAAGTCTCTGAATACCAAATGTATGTTGTCTTGCAGGATTTATTGCCATTCTATTGGCTATAGCATTAAAGTGTACGTATGCTTCTTTCCAAGGATTCTAAGGGATAAAAATGAAAACAAACCTACTACAGACCCTCTCTGTTATTACTTGGGATAAATGTCTTGCATGCAAGACCTAAAGCTGTGGTCATGGCAACACTTCGTTTCCGTGTGGAGCCGTGGGCTTCCAGATCTCAAATGTGTTGATATTTGCTTCAAGGATTAAAAAGCAGGCAGGTCTGTAAAGTCCCAGACTTCTAAGCAGCAGAAACATCTGGTGGGTGGAACCTTGAAGCAGCTCCCTGACTAAATTCAGCAATTTGGATTTCTTAGCTAACTCAGTTGCCCAAGATCAAGAGGTTCCACTGCAGCTAACAAGGTACACAATGAAAGTACAAACATCTGTGGGAAAATAATTCAAGAGAGCCTATGACACAGTCAAACAAGACACAAAGCCTAACACTGTCAGAAAATCTTGACATCTCCAGAAATGACATGTAAAAATCAAGAGTGATTTGTAAAGTACATATAACAAAAGCTCTGACTCTTAGTCATTTCACAGCAAAATGGGGAAAAACGCTGAGATTATTAAAGCAGGTCCCTTATGAAAGGCTAGAAATAACTCTTAAAATTAAATTTAAATGTGAGTAAGAATGAATAAGTGAGAAAGAAAGATAAAGATACTAATAAGGTATGATTTTCAGGTCCACACAGGGACTATAAAAAGCTTATTAACTGCCACTACTGTGCTGTGTTTTAAGTTATTTTATCACTCAGCTTTTATGGTAGAAGAAATACTCTAGAAGCAGTGCTGTGCTTTGATTAATTGCTTTCATACATACACTTTTACAGAGTATTAAACATTGCTGTAAAGATCCTTAGTGAATCAGACTTGATGGTGATTACAGGCCAGGCTCATTTTACATTTATGTTAATAGCAGCATTAATGAAATACATCTTTCACATTTTTAGTGGCTCTCTAAATACCTAAAACATTTGTTACTAAATGTTTACTTACTGGGCAGAAGTGTGCCATTGAGCATTACACCAGTGGGATCAAGAGCTCTGCAACAGCTAAAACAACTACAGAAAGAAAAGAACATGTTTTGGCAAAACATGTTTGATAATTTGAGAATGGAGCACACATAGCAAGGGCTGGGCAACAGCGTTCAAATCTTCATCAGTATCCCAGAAGATGGAAAGTGCACAAGTTAAACATATGGTAAAAGGGCAGCTCTGTGCTGGGGACCGTGCACAGGAGGGGTTTAAGCATCTCTTTTCCTGGTCCTCTGCCAGCCCCTTGCTTCCAGAGAGTGGATCCCATTCCCTCTGTGGAGGATTTAGCCCCAGCAACATTGAGATGCCCTTCCCAGTGTACAACACGCATTACAGCAGAACCTCCTCATGACAAAGCCTTGCCCAGGAGCAGGTTTTGAGCCAGTCTCCTTGCTCTGGCAGGGTGAAAGGAAGGCACCAATAAGATGATGAACACAGGAGAGGGCTGTTTCAGCCCCTGCAGCTGCTGCTCCCTGCTCCTGGGTGGGGAGTGCCTCCAATTCTGGGGCAGTCTCTGTACAACTACAATACTGTTGGGTAAATTGGAAAGAGATCTGGGAAATAAAGAGGGAAAAAAGGATTTTTAGTTAGATTTGGTGAGGTTTGCTTGCAGGAAAGACTTTTGCAGCTGGGCTGCTGCCTCTCTGTTCTTCCACTTCTAGGGCTCACTCCCAGGGCAGCAACAACAGGAGGGCAGCAAAAATAGCTTTCCACAGCCATCAACAGGGAAGCTTAGGCAACCAAAACCAGCTCCCCTGAAAAGGGAAAAAATAACCTCACCTCTGATTTATTACATCAGTGGAGGCATGGAACAAATTGTGCTATTCTACAATTATTACTTGTGTTTCACAAATGCAGCTGAACTTCATGAATGTGAGTATCCTCACATTTAGCCATCTTCAAATTATTTGGGGAGATAATCCACTTTATACTACTGCTGTGATCAGAGTTAAAATCATTATGATCAGCAGGAATGAAGAAGTTGCAAATATAAAAAAATCCACCTTATGATGCTCCTGTTTCATCAAAATTAAGCAAACAAGTGCCATTTTTGTATTTTTTAATTTATTTTTTATTTACTGTATCAGACTGCTGGAGCTAGACTAAAATGTCTGAACTTCCAGAACCAGTCAAATGGGAGTAAAACTTATCTTTTAAAAACTCTGATTAAACACAACCTCCCCCCATCCGTTTATTTCTTTGATGCCCAAATTAGCATCTTTTCTGCAGCTTGCTGAATTAATTAGTACAGTGACAAAGAATTAGTCCAGATAAGATCAAAGCTCAAAACATATTTATCTGGAATTTGAAATTAAGAGCAGAGAGTGTTAACCCTCAATACTTCAAGAAGCTTTCCACACAGCATACTTAGTAAGCCTTCTGTGAGTTCATTCAAAATAAATCAACAGTGCAATTCTTTTCCCCACTGAAGTTTTGCTAAAAGGAAAATAAATTTGCCATGAATTCTCCTACAATGCAAAACTGCCTTTAATGCAGACCCTGTACATGCTACTCATTATGTAACTTGTAGGCATCAGTAGAACAAAGCAAACAAAGCTGAGAAAAGATACTTAATCACATTTGTATTAATGCTTGGATTGTCACATTGTTCCCAGACTTAAGGGCTACTGAAAGAATTCCCAGCACTGAATCTGAGAAGCTGCCTGCTGTAACACCTCACAGGTAAATAATCTATAATCTTCAGTGCAGAGGGTCACACACAGAAACGAAATGTCAAACAGAAGCCCTAAATTACACAGTGAAGTTTGAAGTTTACTCTGAGAGTATCAACCATGTGGACAGCAATAAAGGAAAATCTTCATTCCCGGTATCTCTGCCTTGGATATTATGTGTGTTTCAGTACCAGATAAAAGACTGGAGGCTGTTTCCCATGTGACATGCAGGAGGCTGATCGTTTGCCTAGAAATTGTAGAACGGATACAATTTAAATAGTGACCCCAAAATCTTTTCACCCATCTTCCCAAAGCCTTTGAGACCCCCATAACCTTATTTTTTAAATGCTGAACTTGCTCTTGAAAAGACAGAGGTGAGTTACTGTAACTCATTCTGATAATTAGGTACTAGGAAATCCTTACCAGTAGAGCACTCCTGTTCATCAGTACCATATGCAAAATCTCACTTCTGCCGCATAAAAAATGGCCAAAGAAAAAACCCAATGAGTGTGATGGCACCCTAAGACTTGGACCATCTGAATTGAAGTGTAAACCTACAAAGTCCATCTACTGAACCAATGCAATGGAATAACTCTTATCAACTACAATGTAAACATAGACAACAGAAGGCAGCTGTGAAGAGTCATCCTTTATATTTCAAGGAACTTATTTTTAGAAAACATGCTGAGGTGGTCTGAGTTCTGGAGGTAGCATTTATGAAAAGGGGTCACTACTAGTACTATTATCTGACCACGGAAATTGCAATGTTCAATGGCAGCTATGCACCTGTTCCCATTAAATGATGTTTTAATCACCCACTGACCACACTGCTAGTCTTTTTGGTCACCAGGACAAGAATTCTGCATCCTGAATTACATATATCACAAAAGAAAAATCTGCACTAAACAAGGACAGCTGTGATTTACAATTCAATCAGAAGGAGGAAAAAAAATTGATTTATTGTCTGTCCAATGCAACAAGCACTGCCTGTTTGTCCATCAGACTGTGGAATTGCCCTCTACCCAAGTAAGAAAATATTCCCATATATTCTTATTTATCCCTTCTTCCATAGAGCAGCAGTTATTTTCCCCTCTTGGTTTCCTTTTACAAGCATGTAATTTCTTCAGAAGCGAATACTAATTCTGTTCCAAACTGTGCAGAGAAACACTGCTGTAGCTTCCCTGAAAGGGGTTTGTAAATGGCAACCTGCCAGCCCAGGGGAACACCATAATCCCAGCCATGTCTTGGGCATGGTAACTTCATATTCAAAGCAAAAGGAAAGAACCAGCCCTTGACTTCGCTTTCCTAATTTCCATTTCATAGTCTCAGGAAGGGGAAAGGGGAAAAGGAAGAGAAGCAGGCAGTTAGGATTGCTATTAATTTTTCTGGATGTTTGTTATTTTCTGTCATGCAGCAAAAAATAAAGGCAGTTTCTGATTGAACCTACTCCTCTAAGGTGCAGTCAGAAAGGCAAAGTGGGAGACACAGAGAGGTTGTGCAGTCTGCTCATGTCGCCAGCTGCACCTCCTGAACCATTTGCTGACTTTGTGGCTTTCAAAATCCTTCAGTCAAGTGAGAGCCAGCACACTCCTATCCCAGCAGCACCTCCAGCCCTCTGCAGGTAGCTGAGAACCACTTAAAGGTGGGACAGGGAAAAGACCAACTGAAGGGAGCTAAAGGGCAGCTGTCTGTATGTCAGACTTGACAAAAACAGGCTGCTGAATTTTTTCTTTTGTTTCAGGTTTTCTCCTGTGTTGGGTATCTCTTTCCCTTATTACCAGCCACATGACCCTGGAATTCACTGAAGTATCAATTACGTGTACATGTACAATATATTATATGTATAATGCATATTTGTCAGGGGAAGGACTTTTCATTTTTCTCATATCATAACTCTCATGGTATTCAGTGCTTGTCTTAGCATTTTAGCTACTCACTTTGAGACTCTCCAGTTGCACTATGAAACTTTTTGCTCAGCCCTCTTGGCTATGGAAAAACAACATAGAACTGTGACATTATCAGAACTGCAGATACAAAACTCATGAGGCAAATTAAATATACGACATTTGCAAAACAAAACTGAAAAGCTGCTACATTTGCACTCAGAGCCATGATATTTTGAGGTGTCAGACTTCCTAATCATCTCACCACTGCAGGGCTCACCTTCTCAACCAAATCACGTGCCTTCCTCCCCTTACATGTCACAGTGGGGACTTGTTGGGGCTTATCTGACTTTCATGAAGCAAACCTGCACATTGCAGGTTCCAACAAGACCTCTAAGGAAAAAGCAAACACCCTTGAAAAACAGCATGAATGCAGAGGACTCCCCTCCCTGTTTCAATTGAGACAACATGCCAATCTCCATGAAGGCTCCATTCTGTGGAATGTAGTGACTTTAACGAGTAGTCAATGTTGAACATATATTATCACATCCACTCCTATATGAAGAAACTGAGTCACAAAGGGTAAAAATTATGTGCTCAGTTTAAAAGGCCCTATTCTCTCTCTCTACTGATCAGCTCAGAGCTATGATTCCATTATCACTGCATATCCACCTGCCTCACTGTCCAACTAGTTTGCTATGATGCCTTTTCCCCTCGACTATTTCCCCTATCTCCCTTAAGCTCTCTCCTCATTCATTTCCTTCTTCCCCCCAACACACTCGCTCTCCTCCTCTTTGCTCCACACTCCTTTCATACGCTCTACTGCTGCACTGCTACAGAAATACCTCTTCCTGGGGATTTCTGCTGGAGATTGCACAAAGGGAACGTGTCCTGGGCACCAGCACTCCTGCTTCTCAGACACTGAGCAGCAATATGCAGTGAAGACATGAGATCTCTCATGTGGCTGAGCTACCACTCTTTCTCAGCAGGATGCATTAGCTTTATTTGAGCCCAGGCTCAGAGTACTTGTGAAACTCTGAACTAAGAGAATTCACTGTAAAGAGATGCTTTCGAAAGGAGATATAAGAGGGAGAGAGATGGCTCTTGAATAGGCAAGGGAGGTTGTAAAGGCAAAAAAAAACCCTACTTGATGACTTGCTTTTAGGTTTCATAATGGACTTCTAAAGCTAAAGCAACACAAATTCTTCCTCTGTGCCTTTACTATAGCTGGCATTTTTACAAAGCAGGAACATTGAAAACAATGCCAAAGTAAGAGAGAAGTTATGTATATACTGTATTTTGAAAGATGTGTTTTGGCATAACAAATAGATGTTTTTGAATTTTTAAACTGTCAAAATTGGTTCTTCTGATAAATAATACCTTCCCTCCCTGGCCTTGGCTATTGTACATTACTAATTAGACATAGTAGTTTGTGGTTAATATCCTTCCCTACAGATTTATTATTAGCTTGTATATTCTTTTCAGTAGAATTGTGCTAATGGTAAGGTCTGCTGGAGGCCAACTGCATGAAGCCACTGGGAGGAGAAATCTGTCTGCCTGTCAAAACAGTGGCTATCAATTAGAACTGTAAATGTGATTCCTTTAAGTGTCTTGGATGGTTGCAGAGACTTCCAGTGATGGATTAGGGGGCTGAATCACTTTCATATTGTACTAAAGGAAGCTTTCAAGCAAACAGCTATCTGAATGAAACACATTCACCATTTTTTTTGAGCAAGTCTAGAAGAACCTGTGTGACCTGCCAAAATTCCCCTCTGCTATTTTCCGAGAAATCCCCAGAAATATAGCACTTAATGTGGCACACTGACAAAACTGATACTAGATTATTCTGTGGTTTTCTTAGGAAAGCTTGGCTTAGGATAGCTACAGCAACAGAAGAAAAAAAAAACAATGAAGCTGCTGAAAGACACGAAGCAAGGCAATTCCACCGTTCAGTGATTTGGGATGCAGTCCTGGCACACAGATAGCAATTTCCCCACTGACACAAGCACCCAGCTCTCATTAGCATCACTAAGAATTGTGTGGACATACTGATGGGAATATGTTCCCCTTTACTTTGCAGGAAATTAACACCACTCGGGGACTGAAGGAGGCACTGTCTGTCACTCTCAGACATACCCTCTGCCAGTTAATTAAGCAAAAACCTCTGCCACAACTCTCAAGAGGAAGCTCCTCCTTATTCTCCTCGGTACAGCAAACCTGACACAAAGCAAAATGTCAGGAGCAGGACCTAGAAAATGGGGATATTCAGGGAAGGTGAACTTCAGCCTGCGCTTGCCAAGCTCTTCTGCCACCAAGTTTTGGTGAATTTTGTAAATTGTTATTAGGAATCAGATTGATTTGTTATAAATGAATTTAAGCTTTAAGAAAATATCTTTAGCTCTCATCCCTTGTGGCTTTTGGTTACTGGTTATTTTCAGCAAGAGTAATCCTACATGGCACGTATGAAAACCAGCCAGCCAGCCTGCTAACCAACCCTCCAGGACTCCACTGCTACTTTTGTGCCAAGAGAGAGTGACTAACCAATACAGGAAAAAGCAAAGGACTCAAACATATTCACAAAAATGTGTCTCTGGCAGCTGAAGGACAATGGTTGAGGATGAGGAAGGTTTCATCCTGTCATTAAACAACAGGCTTTCTCATCAGGCTGATAAGCTAAGCTGAATGTACTAAAAAATTTCCTTGGTACCACTTTGTAAATAAAAAATAAATATCAGAACTAAGTGACTGAAAGTTTAGTCAATTATATGAACTACACAGCTCTGTCATATCTGTTGGCAATACTATTGGTCATGAACTGTGAGCCAGAAAATTTCTTTGGAAGGTTTCAATGAAAACCTGGCAATCACTCCTCTTTCTTGAATCTTAGAAGTAATTCTGGTGCAATCAGATAAAGAAATACGTTTTTCTGGACAGAGTCAGAGAAAATTGCTAGAATAGTGTTTAAAACAATGAAGGACCTTACTTTGCTGGCTACTACAACCATGTGCCTTGAAATTGTACAAACACCATTAACAGCCTAGAGTCCCAAAACGTTTTCCTTCTTGCTTATTTCTTCCCTTCCAGACATTGACTCCCAAACACAAATGTTCATACACTATTTTAAAAACAATTATTTATTATTGCTGTTTATATTGCCAGACAAGTAATTTTTGTGTGACAGTGTAGGGAAAATCTCTGCTTGTTCAGGTACAGGAACACTTCACTCACCAAAGGCTTTGACTTCTTTTCTAACTACCTCCACAGCTTTTTTTTTTTTTTTAATAATAACACAAGGTTATATTCATTCATTCAACTCTCTGCAATACCAAATCACTGGTGCTAATATTACCAAGAGCCCAAAATGAGAACAGATGCCTTAAAAATTCTGCGTGTTACCATCTTGGCTTCAAGAAGTTATTCTAAAAAAGATCTTCATTATGAGGGTGATTAAAAAACACCTGTTAAATTCAAATCCCATAGTGGCATAGAAGGCTGAACAACATAGATGAAGTCTGTATGTCTGTCTATCTCTAAAACTTCTGCCACAGGAGTTGCCAGTATCACTGCATGAATAAAAACTAATGGTGTTGATAAAAACCTATTCTAGCCTGTGTAGTCAGTCAATGAACCTCAGTCTCTTTTGTTTCCAAACTGTGCTTGATACAATCACAGTTTCTCCTGAATGTATTAGACATTAGCTGTTGTCCATCAAACAGTTCATAGGGAAAAATTCTGGCTTACAAGCTACCCATGAATTACTGCACACAATCAGTATTCAGTACCATGAACATTCTGCTTATTCATCATGAACTGCAACTGATCACATGTACTGTTTCTATTTCTTAACTTGATAAATTGTTGTTTAAAAACTACCTTCACAAACACAGAGGAGAAGAAGCCACTCTGCACTTGAAAAACATGTTTTGGCAATGTGCCCAAAAATTTACTGCATTAAAAACCCCCACAACCATATGAACACAAATTGCACCACATGAGCGATCACAATTGATGAATTACATTTAGCTGAAAGTATTTAAGCTGTAAAACAAACTAGAGACCTGACTGTGAAACAACTTAAGCATCTGCATTTCCATTTCTTTGCTGTATGCTTGGTCTCCTAACATAGGAAAGAGTGAAAAGAGGGCCTAATTTATCAGCTCTATATACCACTCATTATTTGATCTCTCTATACCACCATTTATTTTGATTTATTAGTTACAAGATTTAAAACATTTTTGTTGTCATGATAATTGAGTTGTCCTTGTAGTCTTATTGTTGTGTATCTAGACAACTGCATTAAAGATGTACAGAATTTCAGAAGAAGTTGGATTATTGATTTAGAGTGCCATGATGATGTTATTTTGTTGTGATCTTATAACTAAAAAGCCCGGTTGTCTGGCTTCAGTTTTTCTTCTCATGTGGGGAAAATGAAATCCTTTTACCCCTCTCCCAGCAGTCATACATCTTCCTGCCACCTCCTGTCTCACTTGTACCACTGTCTCTTTTCTAGTTGCAGCTGAAAAGACAAGTATCACTACAATTACAGTCCAGTGATTCCTGGAAAAGAAAAGCAACAGGATACAGGAATATAAAGCAGAAATCACGGTCAAATTCAAGGTCCTGAATTTCAATAACTTAATAAAAAACATAGCTGTACGTGTGGAAAAAACATTCCCCCCATGTCCACTCACAATAGCTGGAATTAACTATATCTTTTGTACTGTTAGATATACTTCCTCTAGCAATTAGTTGGCATTGTCTCTAAATAAGCAGAGTTGTAAAGCCAGCTAATGCCTTACTGCTTCTATTGGAAATCTTTAACAAAAATCACTAGTATTTAACAGATTAGTTGAAAACTGGTTCCAAATAAGGTACTTTCCTGTTATGCAGAGGACAGTGAGAATTTCATCTTAGCTAATGTGACTAGTGGTGTTTGAAACAAATGAAAAAGTAAACAAATAAAGGTGCTCAAAGATTCTTATCTTGCTCTAGACATATCCAGAAGGTGAAATGGACAGTTTGAAAAGCAAAAAGCTGTGCATTAAATATTTTGACCCGTGAGTTGATTTTATGTTTGTTACCAGTGTTTTCTAAAAATGTATTTAGCTGACACCACATTCCAATTTTTCTTACTAGCACAACTAGTCAAAACCAAATATGAACAGAGGTATGAACAACACTCCCCCAGGCAGTCCCTCTTTTTCTAGTAGTTGCTCCCTGAATTTGAGCATAGCCTAGGAGACAAGCTCAAGACAAGCTTTCCATGTCATTGTGATTCCAATCACAGTGCATCCTAAGGAATGTTCATTTTCCTGAAGCAAGGCCAAAGGAGAATGGTCTATTTCATTCCAGCCCATCTTTTTAATTCCCACAGTAGATGCAGAGTTTACCATCTCACAGAACAGCAGTTCAGAACAAAACTCAGGAGCTGGTAGTTGAAACTTCTTTATCTGGCTGGATCCTCACAGCTCTGCCTTTCCTACTGTTTCTACCTGTCATCTAGAACAAATTAAATGCAAAGAAAGAAAACAGCACTGTTGTGCACAAGGTCAGTCAGCAAGCCTCTTGATCATCAGGAGAATGGGATATCCCATGGGCTTCAGGCAGTGACAAAGCCTAGAACTCCAGCCGGAATGTGGCAGCAAAGGGCTGCCAAGGAAGCAGTAGGATGCAAACAGTCTTTCCCACAGTTTTTCTTCTAGGTAAAAGCTGGAGGCCTTGAGGTAATGCTAAGGTTGAGGTAACAAACTACATTAGCCAGATTAACCAGTTTTCATCTACGTTGCCATTCTGATCCACCATTACCCACACCCCTCACCTCACCTCAGTATTGACAGAAGTTAGTCAGTATTGGAACAAGTGGAACTGAAATCAGAATACACAAGATTGTTCTGATCTGACATTAACTGTAGAGTAGAACTTGTTTTGTTCAATGAGAAAATCAGGCATACCAAAGTTGAAAAAAAGTGAACATAGTAAATTTATTCAGAACTTTTTTGATCCAATCTACTTCTCCTTCAAGAGATCTTTGGAACTTCTCATCTGAACTCTTAAAAAAAAATCCCCACTCATTCAAGACCATGTCTTGTACAACGGCACATTGAAAAAAGATGTTGCAAGACTGCTATCCAATTTTCTTTTTCAACATCCTTCTCCTAGGAAGAATGTGCTCAGAGCAGAAATGTCATCACTCCAATTTTATTCAATGCCAGAAATGTACCTATACAAATCTAGAAGTCCACAATGCTCTGTTTGATAATGCCTGCAGAGCAGGTGGACTTGACTGCATTCCATAATGTAGCCTAGCCAGTATTTTTTCCTGTTAGCAACTCATTGATGGTGTAGATTGCTCAAGAGCTGCAGAGAATCAGCTGCAGCTGGATAGAGGGATCAGCACCAGCCACTGTCAGGGATGTCTCTCCCAAGACTGTCCTATGAACACATTCCTCCCAGCTACGTCAGATATCACTTGCTTTCTCACTTGTATAGTTGCAAAAAAATCCCATCCAAATCCTTCCCATGCCATAATCCCAGCATCTTCCCCTTTACATCTTGGATCTGCAACCAGTAACTCTTATGAGTGATTATTATCCTCTTATTGAAGCCTGCATTAAGTACTTGACCTCCCCTTCAAAGGATTCAAATGACCACCTGCCCAACACATCTCCCAAGCCATCCTGCACAGCCCCAACCAAGAGATGGCTTAGCACTGCAGAAATGAGGGCTGGCACAGCAGCACTTACATCAGCAAGCAGAGGAGAGCAGAGCTGCAGCCAAGCGCACGGCAGGCTGTGGCCAGGGACTGGCACCATCGGCTCCAGCCAACAGCAGGGCACACACAGGCACCTTCAACACCCAGCTCTGCACACACAGCCAGCTGCAAACGTGTCCTTTCTCAACTCCCCTCGGAATTAAAAACAGAACAACTAGCCCAAAGCAGGTTCTGGGGAGAATACATCTAGAAACTTATCACTTCCAAGTGTCAGGAAGAAGCAAAACATCTATCTTTCAAAACATCATTATTTTCTCTCAGGTAGTCAGCCCTGCCTAGTAATAGAAAAGGATGGTGGACTGGCTTAGAAATTTAAAGAGGTACTTCTAATTAAGAGACAATTAGTGATCACTGAAATGATGATCTCTCCTTACCCTGACAAATGCCTAGGTCAGGAGGCATGGGAAGTGAGCCACGGTGTTCCTCATGGCTGGGAGCTGCCTGGAGGTGCTGTAGGAGGTCCTGCATGGCTGGAGGTGCAGTAGCAAGCATCCATGACCAGAGCAACAGGGTCCTGGTGCAGATGTGGTGTGAATGTATGCCCACTTAAGTATAAATGTATTTAAATATGCACATAATCATACCTATATGTAAACATGCCACATTTTGCAGTACACACTTATTTAAATAAGTACATACTTAAATCATAGAAATATTAGTGGGAGTCTAACTTCCCACTTTCTGTCATCACTGTGGGCCCAGTCCAATTCCTGATGAAACAAACAGCAATTTATAAGTAGTCTTCACTGAACATTAGGCCTCACCCACGATTCTCTCCTGTATATATACTACCAAAATTCTTTAACAGCTTAATATTTCCTTTGGCCACATATTACAGTGATCAGTTCAGACAAGAGAATATCAGGACACAGAAGCCTTGTGAGAAGAGAGGCCTGGGAGCTTCAGGCTAGTGAGAGGAGAGATTTCCGCCTGTGCTCCTTTCAGCACGTACTTTTTCATCAGATAAATATAAATAAGTAGTACAGCAGTTGTTTAGTGAGCAGCTTAGGGACATATTGTTCCCAGTGTCCTAATTTTCCTGACACAATTGGTAAATTTAGACATCTAATTAACAGTCTGTGCCATTTATCAGGTTACTTGTTGCTGTTTGTTTTTTTTTAAGGCCGTCAATTAAGCTTTCCATACCTTTGACATATTCTTCATTTCCAGACGGAGTCCTAGGCCTCTCAGAATGATTATGAATGCTTCTAACACATCCCTATTCTGTTTATGTGGGTTTTACACAGTCCCAGGGAGATGAACCAGGGTCATCTATACAGCTAGTTTCAAAGTAATACTGTAACACCTGCATGTGTGGGATGGAGCAGCCCAAGCAGAAGAAAAAAAGGAAAGGATTTACATTACATCTCTAAAAAGTCAGCTGGGGTACAAGTTCATTCAGTAAGAGCCATTATGAAACGTCTGCATATTTGTTGACATTTTCATAATTACATTTGCAACTCTCACATTTTAGGCCTTGCTACTCTGCATTTTAAAATGCACATTTTTACCTTTGCTTATTTACCCTCCTTTGTCTTAGTAGCTCTTGCTTCTAGCATGTAAGATTTTCCATAGTGAAATATTTAACCCAAGTGGTGACATTATTGAAACAGGAGGAAAAAAGGAAAGTAAGAGAATTCAAATAAAAAGGAAGATGTACTACAGATTCACTGCCGCACACATACACAAAAGCAGCTTGGAATGCTATGACAGATACATGTTTTATTTGCAAAGTAGAAGTCTTTGACCAGACCAATGCTGCAGACCTGCCTTAATGTGAATCCTCTTTACAAACAGTGTGTTTATTGTCTTTACCAAAGAGTAACTAACATTCATGTAGCATATAAAGGATATCCCCACACAGGCAAGGTAAAATGGGTCTTTAATTTTATGCTTAGCTAAAAAACACAGCTAAATGTGCATAGGCATCAAGCTTCTATAATGATATTCCAGTCTGAGAAAGGTAGATACAGCATGAAAAAGAGAAGGCCTGAGAGAAAATGAAGCTTTCTTCACCCCAGATATTTTGCTCCTGGACCATCCTGATAATTGTCAGAAAACCACTACCAGATGCAGGCACAGGAAGAAAAACTCTGCAGAATTATCTATTTGTACCTGCTCAAATGAGACATGTGCTACTTTATTCTGTCAGTAGTAACAACCCAATTAAAACTGGAAGGTAAAGTACCCTCAGGATCATGTGTTGACCACATGAACCCTGTTCACAGAAATGCAGGACACTAAAAATCAAAAATGCCTGCACTGAATGTTTAGAAGGTACAGACTGCACCATTATGCAGTCCCAAAGAAAGGTTTGCTACACCTTTCTTTTTTGCACATGCTTTAAATGTTCACTTTTTAGGGTGGAGTTGCTGTTTGCTTTGGCAAGTTCTATGAAGCCCCCCACAGACCCCTACAGAACTGGAAGAAAAAAAATCTGACAAAGATTTGTACGAGAGTTTTCTTGTCCAACACCAATACAACATCGAATAAAAACTCTTAGCAGATCACCTGACCTCCTGCAATGAAGACTGACCTTACAGCCTGCAGCTCCAGGGCAGACCAGCACTTCTGCTCCCTGGCATCGCAGAGCCTTGGAAGCAGCCATCCAGAGCAGCCCCTGAGTAGTCTGCTGGGATGGTGCCCAAGGAGTTGGGAGAAAACCCAACCACCCCGTCTCCCCCCACTCCCCTGCTGGCAGCTTTGCTGCTACCCTGTGGCAGCTGCAACCTGCCGGGAGAAGCCAGGGCTTCCAGGGTCCTTAACTCTACAACTGACCATTTTTGAGTACTCCAGGCTCCCTAGAAAATAGTCTCAGTGTTAAGGTTGGGTATTTGTGAGTTTTCAAGAACATCACTAATGCTTTTCACTGCTTTCCTCATCCCTCCTTGAAATAACCAGTTTAGCTGGGTTCAAATTTCTGCATTGTACCTGGAAATTAGGGCTCTTGAGCATAATTCAGTAATAATAATAAACGGGGCAGTGTATGAGTTCTAAGGCTTTTTCTTCAATTTTTTTGGTAGCTCCTTTGTGCTATGGACAGATTTCTACAGGAAAAGCAGTAAACCAAGTTTGCTGGAATTGTGTCACACACATGCTGGGAATACAGTCTGGCAGATATAAAGAAATCTGTAGCATTTCCGATCAAGATATTCACATCGGAGACCATCACAGAACTCCAGAAATTCAGGTCACAGGGAATTTATTTTTCTGAAAGGGATCAGACATTAGGACTAAAGTAGAAAAAGCATCTTACAAATTTAAGCACAAGGTTGTGACCAGTGGCTAGTGAAAATCTACACAATGTCTGTGAAGAAAATAATTATTACTGGTTGCCAAGGTGAAAGCTAGCACCTTTGACTGAAGAGTAACAACTAACTTGGGTTAGCAGAAACCTTGATTGAAACCATTGTGTTTTACTCACTCTCTGTGGTTGATCATGCCTAGGGAGACTTCCTTCATTATATAAAGCGTGTAGGAGATAAATGGAACAAAAATCTCTAGGATAGTTAGGTCAGACGACATGCACCACAGTGACACATTTTCCTCTATGAAGCCAGAAATTTCCAGTCCTCAGACGTGACAGATATGTCAAGTTTACTTTTCAAGGAATAAAAAAAGGGTGCCTGTTATAGTTCTGGCTAACCTTTGTAAAAACCCTTAATTCACAGAACAAGTGTGGAATCTTGTTTGGGAAAAGCTGATCTCCCACTTTATGCCTTGAAGCTACTACATGCCTTAAGTACCCTGACAAGATTTTGAATCAGACAATAAGGATGAAACAGAGAGAGAGAGTCTGCCGGGGCACCGAGAGGGAAGGGGGGGCAGGATGAGAACAGCAGATGGTAACATTTGTTACATTTCACTTTTATGGTCCAAATAAGTCAAAAACCCAAAGCAAGTATGCTGCTCCCATGTAATTAAGTACTTCACTAAAGTGAAAAACCTTTCTTTATGACACACATCAGAGTACAGAAGTTGCCTCTGAATGGCCACTCCAAAAAAACCCACCCTAATCAAAGACATTTGTCAGCCTTATCAAATACAGATGCACAAAGTTAGGGGCTGGAGAACATCTCTGTTAGCAACAAAAACTGGCAGCAAGTCTTGGGTAGAGTCAAGTACCTTAAAACAGAATTTAACTCTTCATCATACAAAGTTCTAAATAGAATTGGAGGTTCTTCAAAGTCCATACACACAGAATAATGTTGAACATATGTCTGTTTTCAGTGTACTTTTAACGCAAACTCGAGCATTTAATCCAGACTAGCACTCTCTAGTACATGAGGAATGAGTATGGAGTACTGAATTTAGTGGTGTGGAGGGGGAAATGCAAAAGCTGCAGAGGATCCAGCTATGTTTGTCCCAAAAAGAAGTGTCCAGCTTCCACAGCTGGCTGTTAGGAGGTCAAGAACACTGGTTTTGTAGAGTTACAAGCACATTCCATAAATTTACAAGGCGCTACGCTTACCTCCACAGTAAGAGAAATTGCTCTTTTCTTTGGAAAAGAAAACAAACTCAATTTTCTAAAACACGTCACAGGCAAGACTTCATTCTATATTATCTGTGAAGAATTAAGTACAGATACCCAGAGCACAAAATATAGCTCAAAAGTAATGGGCTCTGTGATAAATTAAGACGTTCCTTTCATAGATTATAGTGCATTCCTGTCACATTAAGGCATTTTGAACTAAAAAGCCAACCTAGAGATTGATTGGACTATTTTTTCAATAACGGAAGGGATTATATACCAACATTTATATTCCAAACAGTTCCCTTAAACCTCATTGAGGATGTTTTTTCTGAATGTTAAAATGAAATAAAATCAGATTTATGATTAAGCATGGAGTTACCAAGTTAAACTTTGGAGCAATGCTACCAAGCATGAGGAACAGTGTGTGTAAATGACTCATACATTTGAAAAAAAATAGAAGTCCCACCACTATAAATGGTAATATTAAAAAACTCCTCTGAATCCCTCTACCTCCCAGCAGTGTTTATTAATCTATAATCCATATTATGTACCTATGCAGAAGTTGAAATAAATAAATGGTATTTAAAAATTGACATACAGATTTTTTTTACTAAATTATTACAACACTCCATTCAGAGCAGACTAGCTAGACCTTAGATGCAATTGAAAAAACTCACAATAAAAAACTTACTAAATATCTGCTTGCTCTTCAGCCCAGTTCCTAATATCCACTAAGAAATTCAGCTGCCTGAACTCTGCTGCCCAAGTTCCCCAAACGAATACTTGGGAGAGGCAAATAAACAACATAAAACAGCAAAGCTAAAGAAATTACCAATTTCTCTCTTATTTCCTGCTGATCACTGCCAGACTATGTTTCTGCCCCAAAGTGCAGGCTTCATTATTAAAGATGGACAGAATACAAGCATATTCAGCGGAGGCCGGCTGTTCAGGAAATAGCTATAATTTGGTAAATAGCATAATAAACACTTGAGCATCCTTGATGCAATGGGTAATGAGCCAGTGTAGTCCTAAGTATGTACATAATAATGTTAAGAATATACTGCATTTCACATTATATATCTACACACATACACGTAGATGTCCATATAATATTTCAACTACTATGTATGTTTCCCTTCTCACATACATTTATTACTTTTTCCTCTGTACTCAACCAGTCATTTGTAAAAGAAAGCAACATTTACTTGGATTCTTTGCTCTTTCTCTTTCATTTCTCTCCTAGTATACCTACATAAACCATCAGAAGCTTTTGTTCATCGTGGCAAGCAAATGCATTACAGTCTGAAGCACCAGAGATCCTGGAACTAAATGTAATCTCACAGCAAGTCATCAGCATGTCTATAGCCCATGCAGTGGAAGGTGATTTAAATCCCCAGTCTGTTCTCCTTGCCACCACAGAGAATAATGACAAACCATAACATATCCCATTCATCTAACAGCTGAAAGGGTAATGAATTACAGAGATAGTTCAGCCACTCATTATTAAAAGATTACAACATTAAAAATGAAGTGGTTTTTTTGGTTTTTTTTTAAAGGCAAATGATCATGTTTTCATACAATGCAAGTAACACAGTATTATGGATTCCCAGCTATATTGTAAGAGGCACCTTGTAACAAAGGCTTCAAATTGAATTAAATTTAAAGTTAGCATTTCTCTAGCCTGAAACTCAATCTCAGTTCATACTGTTTTACTCTAATACTGAAAATATCAGTATTTTTAATTGTAGTTTTTCGAATTTCTTGCTATTTTTCTCTGATAGCATTACCCATTTTTCATAAAACATAGCCAGTTTTGGTTAATACCGTTCGTGGTCAGGATTTAAAAAAAAACCCCACAAAACCAAAAGCCCATCAAAAAAAACCCAAACCACCACCACCAAAAATAAAAAGAAAAGCACCAAATCCCTCCACCCCAACAACAACAACCCCACCACAAAAAGAAAAATAACCCTGCCCCAAACCCGTCTACATTACACGGTGCCAGCGATGAAACATGTAACTGAATTACATGACATGCTGGGCTTTTAAGCCATACAGCCTATGGTTCCAAGAGAAATATCAGTGGCTTCATTTTAGAACAAACCTGCTAAGTTTTAGCATCAAAAAAAAGTTCTTTATCAAATAAGCATCAAGCGAGCCCTTGCATCCCGGGAATCTGGTTACCCATAGACTTTTCATGTTAATTCAGAGACAGATGAAATATGTACATAACTGAAACTGCTCAGAATGTACTATGTGCAAATGCATGCTTCCACAGGAGACTACTCAATCATTTGATGCAGGACACAGCATCATCTAATATAAAGAGACTTTTTAATATAGAACATCTGCAACCTTTCTATCAGCTCCATCTAAATGTCTACCCAGGGTCAATTAAAAAATACCTCTGAAGTTTGATTCATAACTTTTTCATTGTCCCAAATACATTTCTTCTGTTTGCAGGGTAGGAATTGGGAGGTGGTGAGAGGTGGGAGGAGAGCAGAAAGGTCTACAAGAAAAATTAGGTTGTCAGAAAATGTCAATAGTCACAGCAAATCTTCTGTAAATGATTTCTGAAAGTCTGTTTCACTTTATGTACAGCTGAACAATAACAAGCATAATGCCAACTTTCATTTTGGAAACAAGCTGCAAAGGGCATCTGTATATGGACACAAACTGTAATCAGTTACAACATAGGAAAACCCTGCACTGGGACTTCTTTGGGGGATAGTCTTTGAAGAAAATATACCCTTGGTTGGCACAGGCAGGGGAAACCTGGAAAGCTACTGCTGCAGGGCTCAAAGTAAGGGAACGAAAAGGGGTTGTTTTATCCCTAACTGTACATCCTTTATTCATTCATTCACATTATATGGTAGACTTCCTTCCAATGACAGGAAAAGGCTGTTGGTGGGTGGATGCACTCCTCTTGCTGCTCCTTACCCAGCAGGACAGGGCACTGTGTCACTGTAAACATGGGGTGGGGCTCAGAGGATCCAGAGAGAAGAGCACTACTGAGGGAGCCCTTAAATCAGTATTATTCTCTTTAAAGAAGACACACAGTGTCAGCCTTGCTTCTAACAAAATAAGAAGCATAAAAGAGGGCAATGATATGTCTTGATTTTTGCATTTAGTACTCCCTCTTCAAGCCTGGAGGGTTGTCATCATTCTTTAATACTTATTTTCATCTTATAACTTTTCAGCTGAATCTGCTGAGTGGCCTTCCTATGAGTATGTCTATTAGCCCATGATATTTGGTTTGACTTTGAGCAGGTTTCTTACTTTCCTCAGAGCATTCTGAAAGCCACAGTAAATCCTACCAGATCCTCTTGGGCTGCAGTAGGGCCTTAACTGACCATCACCATCTGTTCCTCACAGCCATGAGTCAGTGCCTTATCAGAAGCTTATTATTACTACTAGAGATGTTTTTGGAATCAGGAACTGATTCCACATAAAAGTTCTTTTTAGCTCTGCTCCATGTTCTAGAAGTGTCACTGGCCAGACTTTTAAAATTATTAGTAGCAATGTCTATGCAAAAGAAGTTACACTTTTCAGTCCTATCGTGCACACTTTTTTATGATGTTAAACCTTGGGTACAATAATCGCTCTATGGACCTTTTCCTGAAGTACTATAAATAGCATTTCTTTCCTAGGATGGTACACTTTAGTAAGCAAGCAGACTGTGAAGGTTACTGGGTACTTGTTTGGTAAGCAATTTCTCTTTGTTCTCCACTAACATCACAAATGGATGTTTTAAATTGTCAAGTTTTCTTGTATTTTCACAGTAAGGGATTTTAAACAAAGTGGCTCTTCACATTAATATCTATCTCAGTCCTTATTAAAAGGGTCTAAAAATGAGAAGTGAGAACGAAAATGCATATTTTTAACTGACCCAACCCTTTTCTTTTTCAGAATTAACCCAATAGGAATGTTTGAGTTTTGAAACTGTCTGAACACAGGCGAAATATTATAGGAACATCTAAAAATTCCCAGGGACAAAAAGCCTGTTTCGTCTCCGACCCAACACTGAGTACTACACAGTGCAAATAGGGCTTTCACAGATCTGCTGCTTCTGGGAATTCTGCCATATATTAAATAAGTAAAATTAGTTTCTCCCATTTTTTTTCCTCATTTGAACCCTAAACCCCAGCAAAGATAATATTCAAAAACCTGCATTTTGTTATTTTTTTTTATGAACTGCAAAGGCTAAATTCCATCTGTAATTATTCTTGTGAAACACAAGTAGAAACAATGGGATTGTAGAGATGCAGCTACAAGATTAATTTGGTCTTGGACATCTTTGTATCTTAGTGAGAATAAATGAGTAGCAGAAATGTCTCTTAAGTTTAGACTGCAGTTTTCAGGACGATCAATTAAAATATAGTTCTGAAGGAAAAGAAATCTGGTCTTGAGTTAATGAAAGAAACAGAGAACCTCAATATACTGGTTTTAGGTTCCCTATTCAGGGAAGAAGTGGACTGTACAAGTTCTCATAGTCTCAAAGTAGGATTTCCCCAACAAGTCTGAAAAAATATTCATCACTCCAAAGTCCACAAAGAACTGAGACTAGAGTTAATTCTCCTACACCCTTATAAGCCAAAGGAAAAAAAGCCTTAATCACAACGTCATGCTGGCTCATTTCAACCTCACTCCTGCTTGTATCCAGGAACACACTGTGGTTCTCATCCAATACAAGAGTTCTATGAAGTTCAGCAAGTTTCCACTGGAGAATTTGGCCACAAAGCCACTACATGTTTGTATTTCTATGGCTTAAGTCCAATCCATATATCTTTGGAACATCTGTTGTTATTTATTTTACTAAGACTGACAGGCTCCAGGGTGCTCTTCACTACTTGGAAATGACTGTTGCTTATTTAGGTTCCCCAACCCTTCCTTCTGATCACTCTGCTCTGCTTCACTTGGTATTTCTGCTGCACTTTGTGCAATCAGATCTTTGTGATCTGATTCTGCAGTTGATCCCTAGTCCTGCTGCTTTTGCCATGAAACAGTAAACATTTTTACCCTAAACCTCACTGCTGGCAATGCAAAATGCAGTCTGACCACCTGGACTTTTTGTGTTGTCATTTAAATGCGCAAATGGTATCTCTGCTAAAGTAAGAGGTTATAAAACCTGAGTGCTGCTGTACTTCATCATCTTTCTTTGTTCTGTGTTTGAGAACTGCTACTGTATATTGACTTTATCAAAGTTTTGTTTTTTCAAGAGACCAGCACAATTATTACAAGTCCAAGTTCCAAAATGGACAGATACGGAACTGAAACTGCTGTATTAAAGGTCTGTAACGATCTTTCTTTGCTCAGCCAAATGGATTGTCATCTGTGTTGATTCAATGCAACTCCTCTGTGCCATTCAATACAATTGATCACAAGATGCTTTTATAGAGCATTTGGTTATCCTTGAAATTTGGTACCCAGGGGTCCTGGAAAATGCCCACAGCTTGAGCTGTTTTTCACTGAATACCTTTCTCTATAGCCGACAGTAAAACTGTTCTTTTCCTCATCTTGCTACTAAAATTCCCCATACACATTCAGAGAAATTCTGTTTAAGTCTCACTGCCTCATTCTTGATAGCAACATCCACTTGGTATTTTAATTAAATCTCATGGCTTCAATTATCTGTGTACAGACACTGTATCAATTTAAGTTGCTTTCCAGCCTGGCTTTTTTTTCCTCCTCCCTGATGTTTTATTTTGGTCTCACTCTTCTGTTTGGTCAGCCTGTGAAACAGGGTCCTTGGAAAAGCTACCAAACACAATTCCTAATTTTTAATTGTTTTTAAAATCTCATTTTCAGTAAATATTTACAAACAGAATGAAAACCTCATACTTTGGTGCTTAATTAACAATATATTCCTTTTTGCCTATAAATTAGTGCAACATTTTATGCAACTAATTTAATTTTATATTTTTTCCTCTTCTCTGATCAATGCAAAATATGAAATTTCCTCTGATTTATACTACTGTTTTCCATATCAACCTTCATATTGTAGGCTTGGTTTAGGTGTGTAGCTGCTCCGTGTGGTGGATATTAAACAGAAACCTAGACGTTCCACATAATTTTCCATTTACTTATGGGCACATGTAAGGATAGAACTGGTCTAAACATGGCTGGACAACATAAAATGTTAGCCCCTGTAGACAAGAACTTCTCTCCACAGAAATCATTCTCTTGCTTTCAGTCTGACCTGCATTTTCTAAATACAACACATAAGACTCCCCACAAAGAAATCTGCTTGAGTAAGGGGAGCCCAAATTGACCAAGGAATTTGTTGTTTTCTACCTGGAACACTGGAACTTTCTATTGAGCTTTAATGATTGTGCAAAGTCATTACAATATTACTGCAGTAACTACGGTATCAAAGCCAACAGACACCAGTGCTATCACAGGCAAACAGCCTCCTGAGAGTGACTTAACCTTTGACCAGCAAATTTGATCTGTTATAGGCAATTTGTGTCCCAAGGTACACAGTGAATGGCTGACGTACACAAAATAAACAAAGACTGAGAAAGACAATAAACTAGCAGCCAAGATCAACAAATGGTTTTGGTGTCCCATGAAGCCATTAATAACAATACTCTGTCAAACATGCTTTTTTTCCAGGCGTGGGCTGGTTCAACATCTTTGATGTGACCTTGAGAAGAAGAGGCAGATGTAGTGATGTGACAAGAATACTCTACTGAAAAGAAGCTCCTTTTAGCCTATGCAGTGCCTAAGCATCTCCTTGCTCCCCTCCCCTAGAGTATTTATAAAATGCAAAAAAGTAAATCCATCACCTCCTCTCCTAATCTTTTGCTGTTCTTTATAATAGAGACAGAAATAGTTTGTCAAAAAAAGAGACACGGCCTTTTATTTGATATTCTAGAAACTAACATACAATAGTCTTAAATTATGTGCTAACACATGAGTTCCATAAAAATAAAATAATAAGCTAACAGGTTAAAATAGCAAAGGTAGAAAATGTTGAGTTTCTACAGGTGATGACTGAATTCTACTCACACACAATCTTTACAGACAACAAATGCACTTCCCAAAAGAGTTACTTATGTATTTTAACTTTAGCTCTCCACTGTAGCCTTTTAGCATTGTGTGAACGTATTGTTTTAATAAAGATCTAGAAAAATGAAGCCAAAGCACTTTTAATACACCTGTAGTCTATTGCTTTATTCTGCTGGATTGAGGCCTTAACACTCAGGTAAATCTTAACTACTCACTTATTCTGAACCTGAATCCTCACTTTTTTCCCCCCTACTCTAGAGGAATTGGTTACTTTTATTTTTTTTCTTCTTTTTAATCTTCTCTAGTGAAAGATCATTTTGTCTGTCTCCACTTTCAATTCCATACAAGTGCATGGACAGCAGTTTACGGCATAATGTAAGTTTTCCAGAGGAGATCTAGGGCCAGCAGTGATCCTTCTTCCCACTATGACAGCAACATCATCTTTCAATTTCTTTAAACTCTAGCCTAAAACAAAAAAAGATTAAACTCATTCTCTCCAATCTGAATATCCCCACAAGACAGAGAAAGCTGGTATTTAAACCAGAATAAATGCTAAGAATGAACGAAATAAATATACTGTTATTGGAATAAGTTTGTTAGCATATTTTAGACTGTCCAAAAATTTGGTGTGTTTCCAATTAGACCACTAGAACATATATTTTGCATGAGTGTGGCTTCCTTCCTTCCTTCCAAGCATGCCAGAAACATATAAGTCTTTGTAAAATACTCAAGTATCATTAAGACACAGATTTTTAATAGTATTTTCCATGCAGGAGATGCAATAACCCATAATTCGCTTCATTTCAGCACTGGGGACTAAAGCCAGTTATCCACTCGGAATTAGCAAGCTCGCATTGCCAAATCAGTTTTCCCTGCTCATGGGGTGCATCAGACATCACAGGCAAGTCAACAAACTGTGCTGTTTAGAGGAGCAGCACCACAGGATTGAGAGGTTCTCACAGGGGCCTTACAGAACAGTGTCAGCATTCACGCCACACGTACGTAAATACAACTTGCACTGTGCAGTTACTGAAATTAGCAAACATCTGACATGTAGGGAGAGAGCAGCTGACACCACTGCTATAGGCAGAGAGGATTCAAAGCAAATCTATACCAAGAAACTTCTCTTCCGATCTTCCCAAGCCATTTCAGCCCAGAGCTCCTGGAGCTCTGCCTGATCCTGCCTACAGCACCCTCCACTGCTGCAGATGACTGATGGTTGGGGAAGCGATAAATGACAACCAAGCTAAAATAGCCTAAACAGGAATTAATTACAGAAGAGATGAGCTGGAGGTCTTCAGAATGAAGATGTACATTAACCTATTGCAGCACTTACAATCATCATAATCTGCTGTTTTAAAGGAAAGAAATATTTGCTAATTTCTTTTCAAATAACTAACTCTCTGGTGTAGCTATACACACATATAGTCACTAAAATTAACCTGCAGCTGTATTGTGAAGTTTTTTCTCAGAAGCAGTGCAGTTTGGTTTTGTTAAGTCTTAATTTTGAAAAAGATTTATTTAAAAACTTGTATTTCACACTGCAGCCTGTATCAAACCAAACAGACAAAAAAAAAATCAATAATTTAAAAACATGTATTGCTAAGATGACTAAATAAATAAAAGTAAGCTTCCTTGAGTGTCCTTCCTTGCTGTCAGGGAAGCTGTCTGTGTGGGAGACTGAGCAATCCAAGAACATGTGAGTGAAAACAAACACTTCCGAACACAGAAGAGGATATGGAAAGCGTATTTGCGGGGGGTGGGGGTGGCTTAAAAAGGAAAGCTAACTTCTTTGAATTGTTTATTTCCTCAATCTAATCTTAATTAAAACCAGAACATTAGGATGTCTGTTATACTGAGCTACTGTAATACAGATTTCCACATTAGAGGATATAAAGCTAAACACAAGGATGACTGAGGTAGAATGAACAGTGCCTGACTCATTACTCACTAGGTTTCTTTGGCTAGAAGGAGAATAGCAAACAATAACAGTGGCCTTCTGTCACCAGAAGATAGCTTTAGAATTCTATTTACACATTACTACCAACCAACCTGATGATAATCTCGGGTTAGTGTGGGGCCAGGTATTCACTGCTTTCAAATAAGGGACAATGAATGGCGCAGGCACACAGTTCATTACTTCAAACCCAATATTGGAGTTAAATGCTAAAGAGCTGATACTTAGTGGCTCATGTATCTTGTACTAAATATACACAGAGAATTTTTAACACACATGGGGGACAGGTTTTTTCCTGTCAGCGTTTGGCTAACATTTTATATTTACCCTGGTTACTTTTAATTAATTCTTTACTCTTTCTTCTCAACAACAACAAATTAGAGCAAAACTGGAAAGCTGCAAGAAAGGAGAAGACCTCTTCATTCTCACTCCTAAGAATTATGCTAAGACCTCTTAAAGAGGAAGATCAAATTCTCTCACATGCACCAGGGCCAAGCCAAGATCCTGGAGATGTCATTTTCACTGAATAAAGGAAGCAAGCAGGAGAAGATTCTTTGAACATGAATATTTTTGTGAGGGGAGCACTTGATAGCATAATTAACTTGTATGGTAAATGCCAAACAGCATTGTGACCACTGAGAAATCAGAGCAGTTGCTGCTCATGGTGCAGAGTAGAAGCAACTCGCTCTGAGGGCAGAGCCCAGACTAAGGAATTCTGCTGGGCTTATTACTCGAGGCTCTGCATAAACTGGGTGTCAACCAGGAGACAAAAGATCCCGGGCTGCAGAACAGGGCAGAGAGGAGGAGAAAATAACAAAGGGAGAAACCTGGTGATAAACAAGCATTGTCCAGGATGAAGGGTTACAGCTGACAGAAACACCAGTTACCTGCTGAGTTAACAGCTGAATGAGCTGGAACTGCAGGGTAAGGATCAATCCTGCACCTTTGCATTCACAGCCAAACAAATGAGGAGAGGTGGAGGAGAATGGGACACGGCCAAATGTGGTGCAGTGCAGGACGCTGTAAAGAGCTTTTCTCACTGCTGTTGGACAGAGATGGAAAGCAGAAGCTGGGGTAGAAAGGATATAAAGCCTTTCTTCACCATTCACTTAGCTGTGCCAGTGCTCATGCACATGGTGGATAGTTTGCAGCAGAGGCAACTCTCAGGGAAGTTGAAAGCTGTGTAAAACACTTTCTGCCCAGACTCACTGCAAATGTTCCAGTAGAAGGCAAAGTGCTGCTGAGACAGGCTGGCTGTGAGTGCTCGTGGCTGCTCACAGCAGGTGAGCACACTGGACAGGTAACACAGACCAGAGTGGGAAGGGGACAGAGCTGGACCTGAGAGCACTCAGAACCAGGACCTAGCAGCGTGAGCCACAAGAGAGACTCATATAATCTGGAAGCAACACGAATCCAAGCACAAAGGGAAGAAATTTCTGTGTGGTCATGTGTTCAGTGTCCTGTGTAGGAAGTCAGCAAATTTTAGACCCTGGCCCACTGAATAGATTTAAGGTTCACCAAAAGATAACACCCCACAGAGGGGTTTTGTGAAAGGGAGAAGATGCTGCCAGTCTTCATGATGACAGAGCAAGGCTAACAAGAGGACTAATCTGCAAAAACAGTTTTCCCATGGTAAATTTGAAACGACAATTTGTTTTTTTTCTAACAAGACAACATAAAATTGGGTAAAAGACAGAAAGTAAGCTTTAATTCTGAGGTATTATATTCCAAAATGCATTTCTGAAGGTGAGAGCATCTGTAGCGAGGAGGTAGTACAGAGGGAAGAAAACCTCAGCTCACTGCCACATGCAGTAGCAGCAGCAAGAATTGGTATGGAGAGGAAAATTAGTTTGAGAAAGTCATATGAAAGCTTACTACTTTTTCATTTTCTTAAGAATAAAACTATTTTCCTGGTACACTGTTACAGGAGTAATCAGTCTGGTTTTTAAATGTATTTGATTTTTAAACTGTTTATAAATAAAATGTTGTATAAAGAAGTGTTTAGGAGAACAATAATATAAAGCAGGGAAATGTTGCTATTTTCATTTTTTACAAGCGAAGAAGATAATTTTTGTGTAAAAACTAGGGCTCAGAGCAGTGGAGTTAACCAGTGATTCCCAAGAAATCCAAAGTAGCAGAGCGGGCATTTGAAACAAAGCCTCTCACACAGTATCTCCTAAACATTTTCCTACCTAACCCCAAACCTTAAACTTTTGCTATCTCCTAAACCATCTCTTCTTCATTTTCTTTCAAAAATCCTGTGTGGAAAAAAAAAAGGGAAGAAAGAGACAGAGTAGTTCAAGGGGTCAGGATTTTCTGAAGCTAGCATGCTTCATATGCTCTGAAATTGTGACTACCCCAAAAGGAGCTTTCTTTTATATGTCAGCAAAACAAAAGGTCAGCCTATTGAAATATTGGTCAGGTCTGACTTTCTTCTATTAATAACAAGTAGAGACACATTTTTTAAAGTAATAGTTAAATAAATGACCACATGTCTGCAATCATTTCGATTTAAAATGTCAACTGGATTTGAGATGCCATGTGCATTTAATCAATGACTCTGCACTATAATATAAATATTACTTTGGTTTGACTGCATTGTGTGGCATAAATCATAATTCAGTGAGATAAGTATATTTAATTTTCTCTACAGATGGCTGTTAATGGCAATACCTATTAAACCAGCACCCAGCAGCACTCTGCAGTTAAGGAATCTGTCAGGAGTCCCCTTCTGTATCATTTCTCTGTTAATTGTTGTCTCTCCTCCTAACCCCTCAATTTAACACAGTCATATTACAAGAACTACTGATTCAGAAAATCAGCAAAAACCTTTTGTTATCAAGATAGAACTTATACTCTGCACTGTATTCCTGAGCAAAACTTTGTATTCATTGGTTAAAATGCAGCACAGGAAGCCTTAATTCAAAATTTTGTGGGCAAGACTAAACCTTCTAGGACCTTTAACCATAATGTATCTGTACCACCTACAGAAATACCCAATGTACTACAATTTATACAGAAAACAAGGAATTCAAGCTTTATACTCAGCTAGATTTTAGGAGGATTTTAGAGCAAGTAACAGCCAATTCTAGTGAATGATGGATGAACACAGTGCTGCAGTGTTCAGTATTCCCCAAGAATACACTTTGCTTTCTAGGACTCTTCTTGCAGAACACATTTCTTGGGAGATTAGAGACAGACACTTAGAAGAAATATCCCACCTCCAGAAAATACCTGGAGTTTACTTTTAGCAGCTGTGGCATGCACAGAGGTCAATATTAAATAGGCGAGTGTCCATTAAAGTAGAATTTGAAGTTAAGCCTCAAAGGCAAAGCATGCTGTCTTTTTTTTTTTTTTTTGCTTAGTAATGACTTGAATAATGATATTTCAACTTGAAGTGAACATGCAAGTTTTTCACAAAAAGCATGCTCCTTGCAAACAGTTTGTAATTTTGAGTCCTTTTAAATAGTCAGAGGGAACTTTCTGCTCTGATCTGTTAAGTAAATATAAATCTTGTTATCCAAGTTCAGTAATGAGAGTGAGGGGTCTATTCTTCACTGCACTTGCATACATCTAACGTTAATGAGATTTATGCATGCATATTAAGGGGAGAACAGATGCTTAATTAAACAAATCAGCCTTTAGTAGGCAGTCTGCATGATCATTTTTAGTACAAAACCCCCTTATTTTCTCTGCTTTAGTCTGACTATGAATGCAGCCAAGGAGGAATTAATATAATGGAGGAAAAGAAAAAGTCATACATGTAAAATGAAATGTTTGTTTAGTTTTTTCAGTTTAAAATACTTGACAAATTTGAGGTAGATTAAATTGACTAGATACATGCTCTCTCTCATGTTCTTACGCTCTTCAAAGGTAAGTGGAGCTTTATTTACCAATTTACCTAAATGAAAAGTGGGATTTTTATTATCAAAATGAAATCAAGGCCCCTAAATAACTCATCTGCCTCATGAACTGATGCTGCCTTTCAAATACACATGATCCACCTCAGGTACTTTTGCAATTGAGGACAAAAAACCCCTAAAATTTCTTTTAGGCTAAAAAAACTTTAGCCTAATTAAAACATAATTTATATTAGTTGTGGGGTTTTCTTATCTATCAATGTCCATACTGATTTCCAGAATCATATACAGATAAATACATTAAAAAATTATATACTCCATCTGTCTCCAAGTCACATCTTTATTATTTGCTCCTTCTACATATACTGCTACCTTTTCTTCGACAACACTCAACTTCTAAGGGCAACAGAGTAGAAAAAAAAGTAAAATTTCTCCATAAGTTTCCATAGTGCCATACCTAATGGAAGTCAATATCTGTATATTATGCTATCTACTCTGCAATACCATTACAGGCTCAACAGTGCTGGTTGTAAAAAGTATCATTCTGAGCACAAGGCCTATAATAGTAGTAATGAAAAAAGGGTCATTTCTGTCTTCCAACTAGAATGAAAAATTAAAATCACTAAGGCACTTAGCTCAAAGGAAAATTGGCAAATTAAAGGGACAAAAAATAAAATATTCATGGCTCATATTGTGAAATGGAAGGTAAATAATTTAAGATGAACTATTATGTGGGAAATTGCACTCTTTCTGAAGAGCAAAAAGCAAATCTAACTAATACACACATATATATTCCTACTTCCTGGGCTTGTAGTTATACCTATATGTGCAAAAATATGCAAGTCATGGTTGAAGTGCAATACTGCTGGGGGACAGACATTTTCTCACCTATACTAATTTTTTAAATATTTTCTAGTGAAACAGTCAAGTTGACAAGCACTGCTTTATATGAAGAAGGTTGATTGTTTTTTCTTCTTGAGTCCAGCCTAGACGTGAAGACTGAATGAGAGAGTGCTCTCCCACTGCACTCCAGTTCAGCACAACTCTTCACTCTGAGTCACCAATTACATACCTGCTCTTAGATTTTTATGCCACACAAAAAAATTATGACTTCAGCCTCCTGGTCTCTGCCTGGGGGAGCTACCTATTAAAATGCCATTGGTGTGGCTGCAGTCCATTAGCTATCTTACTTTCATATCCATAAAACTGAAAGGGCTGCCCAGAATTTTTACAATCACTATTTGGAAAAGGTAGAGAGAGCCATAGACTTATGTTTATTATACTCTAGCACTGTAACAACTGCTATGGGATTAGGATACAGAACTGCACTGCATGGCAGAGGTCACATTTCCCTGGTGATTTAAAGGTTCAATCTTCTGCCAACTTAATTTAGAAACACAAAGCCCAGCTTTGTTAGAAGAGAATATTTTGATAGTTTTTCAAAGCATGGCAATTCAATAACTATTTACCACAAATTTAAAATCTGGAGTTCATCACCTAGCAAATTGAGGAATAATTTTTAAATTTATTTTATTAGCCTCTTGGCTAGATCAGTTTTGTGTCCTCAGTCCTAAGAATGTCACAATACATTCTGCATTAATGTTCAGCATCAGGGATTTCTAACACCCTCTGCCAATGGGTTAATTAACCCTTCCAAACAGCCTTCAGAGGTCTCCTCATAAAGCTTTTGACAGTTCTAAACAATGACACTAGACACTACCTTTTTTCAAAAGCAAGAATATGCTGTTTCACTACAGTGTTTCTCCTGAAAATACTGAACACCTTAAAAAAGAAGTACAGGGAAGCTCATTTGATGTCTAGCAGTCTTCTAAGACTCACGGTGCCTGGAAAGAATCAGTCAGCTCAATGTGAGAAAAGGGATGAGCCAAGAATCAAATGTGGCATTGTGCAATCTTGCTGCTCTTATGTATCTGCACAGAACTCAGTATTATTTCTGTTCTGAAAAAGATTCAGTGTAGATGCTTGACACTAGCCTTTCCCTGAGACTGAAGTATACATTTAGTCACAGCTCCAGTAATGAAAGTATTTAATGTACTTGTTTTCTTGATACACAGTATCCATTTACTGTTCTGTCTGTTGTCTAGTGGTGGGTTATTAGTGAACAATGACAGTATGATGTGCCAGAAAACATCAAAAAGTAAAATATAATGTTCCTTGGCCAATGTTAGACAAAACCAGTTAAGGCTCAACTTCTGTTCTTTTGGACAGCACATATACACCTTCAGAACTAAGGCAGGCAATATATGCATCAGAACCAACAAAGAAACAAAACACTGTGCAGTAAGCACCACAGTGAAACAGTACTTTGGATTATAGAGATTTTAACCAGTGTCATCTGCATTTCAAACCTCCAGTACATTAATCTACTTTGCCCAAATGCCACAGTCATTAATATGCTGCAGCTAAGAGTTTCAGTTAATACAGAGTGAAAAAACAGGTCTTTTAAAAAAACAATGATTACAAAAATAAAAGCATGATTTCTTGATGGTCTCCCTGAATCACAGTCACCTAAATAAAGCTTCAATCAAGGAAAAGCTTAGCAGGAAAGCAATCATTCTTCTTTTTGTATGTGTAAAAAAAGACCAGGAACTACAAGTAAATAGCAGCTGAGCAACAGATGAGGCACTAAGTGAAATCTGTTAGCAACTGCTAACAGCTTTGCTATTTTCTGTTGTTAAATTAAAAAAAAAAAAAGGCAAAAAACCAATGCAGTAGCAATTCCAATATGTTCAAAAATCTCAGATGCAAAAGACTAAAGCTCAACAATTCTTGTACTACAGCTGAGTACTTGGATTTGGTTTTAATATCTTGAAATGCTTTGTTATTGATTATAAAGCAGAAGCCAGCCAATTCACATGGCCCCTATCAAGGTAAAACTTCTTACAGCTGTATGTATGACCCAGCAAGCACAGCACAAAAATCCCACCATAGACAAGTAGGACATTTCCAGCAGCTGTTTTAGCCTCAAATTCTACTTTCTTTTGTCCTTTACATCTGACCCTATGTCATTCACCAGAAAATGCATGTGTCTTAATTAGCACTGAGCTTTCTGGCAAGATCTCTCTTTTTCATTGTCCTTCTGGTCCTGGAGCTTTCACCACAGATGCTCAATTCCTACTTATCTCAAGCCAATTTTGACATGGGTTCAGCAAGTCTGTTTTTCTGTTTGGATGCATCCCACAGCACAGCAGAACCATGCCTGCACAGCTGAAATAGCTCTGAACAAAGCTGCCCATGAGCTACAGGCAGTATAAACATACCAGAGTGGAGCTTCCAGCTCCCGGTGGATTTGTCACATGGCTGCAGTCACTGGACTAGTTGAAAAAATTCATGACATCACCTAGTCCCAGGAATATATTTCCTCTTCTCACCCCTGCCACTTGCTTTCATAACTTTTTTCCCTTGGCTTTATCTCTCCTGTCAGTCTAACAAGGGCTCTGTTTCTCCTTTTGGTGGTTGCACATGTGGTGGATCACAGCGCAACCACCACTGTACATACAAAATGCACACTACAGATTTCCTTCTTCACCAAGATTTCTGCTCCACTACAGTGTTTACATGTGTAATGCCCCCTGTGTGTCAGGTTCCCTTTCTGATTTAAATTCATCATGTCAAAAACTGGGCCCATCTCAGTTTCTAAATACTTCTCTCTACTTCTTTCTCTTAAGATACCAAGAATTAGTAGCCTGCTGCAGAAGCTCACAACTTTTGTAGTCTTAAACTTCTCTTTCCTTCCACAGATGTTCTACCAATAAAACATGCCAGTTTCATTCCCACAACATCATAAAAAAATCTGGGTGTTTCTTTCTATCCATTTTGCTAAAATACTTATCATTCAATCCTCCTTCCCATCCCTCCTGACACTCCTTGCCCTTCACATTAGTACAAGACTCCAGTTTGAAAAAATACCTCTTGAATCTAGTATTTAGTTGGTATTTGACCTGCTCTGAATGCCACTATTAGTTCCCTATTATTTCTTTTAACAACATTCAGATCAGTTGGTTTTGCTTTTCATGTCATACACACCGGTTTCTGTCTGAAAAAATACCAGTCTGGATTTGCTCATCTTTTAGCAACTGGGGACATATGGTCCCCAATTCTTTTGTAAACTCACACTGGCTACTCTTGTTCAAGCTCTGTTTTACAGGTCTGTACCCTTCTTTCATGTCTATCATGTCTAGGATTCCCTAATACTCTCACCTGTTCAGGAAGGAATTTATTTTCAAGTTTTATAAATTCTGGAAAGAAATACCAACAAGGACACAGAACCTCTAAAAACCTCCCAGCTGAACTGTTAGTTCTTACCTACTTCTCCTTCTTTGTTTATTTTAACATGTTGCTTCCATCTTTGTTGTTTTGTAGAGATTTTCAGTGGTGTGGGATAGAAATTCCCAATCTATTCTGCCATACAGATAAATATTATTAACACTGTCAGCTGGGAAGACTATCAATCTAAACAAAAGGCAAGTTGATGTAAAGAGCAGATGTGTAAACCTTGTGTACTACTAAATTGTGGAATACATTCTTAAAGAGGGAATCACTGCAAATAGTAGCAACCTGTTGTTCCTAGCTTTGCATATTGACCATTATCAGAGTTTCTGTCAACTACAATAGCTTGTTTTGGATTCTGGTATCATCCCACATTCTTTTTGGCTCAGATATAATACCCCTGTAAGACTTTACAATTCAAACTCTGAACCTTCTATGTATCTTCGATACATGAAACAGTACTTATCCTTTTGTCAAACCTCTGTGCCACTCCCCTCTTCTCTCCTACTCATGCCAAAGAGGTAAAAAGAAGAATGAAAAGAGATATAAAGCTTAAGATACACAAGAGAGTTTTTGAAGTCACCCTCCTAATTCACTTTTTGACGACCCTTCCACGTTAAGTCCTATTTATTTAAGCAGTATGAAGACAAATGCACACGCAATGCACAGGTGGGTATACCTGCCTCCTCGGTTCCTCAAGAGCCCATTTGAAAGCAGACTGGTACAGCCAGGTACATCTTATGAACACTAACAACTGTTGACATGAAAATCTGGCACACAGGCATGCCTGTATATTTTTGACAGTGTCTCCACAGTGTTCAAAAGTTGATAGGGCAGTTGCTGATACATGGAAGAAAGTCAGCTAAAACACAAATAATTTTACTCTAGAGAACATAGTGACAGAAAGTTGTAAGGCAGTTCATACATTATATGTCCTAATGAACACCATGATCAGTGAATGATCTTGCATTTGAATTTCTTAGATTACAAGTTAAATGTATCCTTGCCTAAACAATGATTGTGGTTTTTGTATATATGTGTTCTGTCTACAATTCAGCATGGCAAGAAACACCAATAGCTTCCTAAAGCCAATGTTAAGTGTTCAGTGCCATGAGTAACTGCACTGTCCTTTAGTTTTATCTCCTCCACGTGACCAAAAAATTTCATCACACACCCTGTATCAAATGCAAAGAGCTACTTAAACACTTAAATCCTCCACAGAGTCAACAGGTACCAGAGGGAAGGGTGTTAGCAACCAGTGCCTACAGCACCAAAGGTTCCAGCAAAACCAAGGAAATGAGAACTCTGATTACTCTAGAGTATGCAGAGCCACAGAACAAAGAGCCATAGCAAAAATCCAAACACTTGCATGCTGGGCAGGGAGGACAGTGAACTTTTGTTCACTGCAGGCAATGGCTGAAGCCATAAAGCAAAGGTTTTTTCATAGGTAGTGGCTCTCAGCAATTGCAAATGTTAGTAGAACTTTTGCAGTAACACAAGGAATTCTGCTTTCCCAGCAGCTTGTGAAGGAAGCAGATAAGCAAGGGAAGAGAAGGCAAAGGTCTGAGTGGGAGCAGGATTTGTATTACTCAGAAATACTCCCCACAAATCCTTCCCCACCGATACATGCTTGTTTTAAGCCTAAAACCTTGAATCTTTTCTGACATATGGGAATGCATTTCAAAGGCACAAAAAGACATTTTGTCTGCCAAATGTCTTCTGCCGCAGTTACAAGTTTGGTGTAAAAGTATAAACTGCTTTCTTTTTCAATAACATAAACATTATTTGAGTCCAAGTGAAATAATTTTTCCACTACTTTACGAGAGCATTGGTTGTTTCCTATCTTACAGAGAGAATGGGTGGCTGTTTATCTTTGTAAAATGCCATACCTCAACATGACACCAAAGCCTTTCTTCTTTTTCTTTTCTGGATCTTCATTTTCTTCCTTCTTTTTCTTCTCTTTGATTTTAGATTTGCCCTTTTTCTTCTCTTTCTCCCTAGTTTTTTTGTCTTTTTTTGCTTTGATTTCTGCATCTTCTATCTCAGGGCTCCCTGAAGGGCCAGATTCCACATTTTGAGCTTCTTGACCACAGTGAGAGCTCTTATCAGAGCCACCATCTGCACAGAATGAAAAAGAAGCAATGAGGATGGCTATGGGCCACTGAAATGCAAACATGTGAAATACAGCAAGAGTGTCTTCAAAGAGCTCAAATGACTCACAACACTTACTCATTTAATTGAATAATTTAAAAAGCAGACTAAACAGATCTAGTGGATTTAAATAGATTTATATTGTAAATTAAACACAGAATTATTTTAATGAATTGTTTTCTAGTTATTGTTCCTGATATAAAGATCCTGATACAGTAGAGCACTGTTCTATTTGAAATCTAGCTTGTTAACCTCCATCAGCTCAAGAAAACCATGTGCTGGGTTTCAAAGAGAGAGCTTACTTCAGCAAGAGATTCCGGTGTGTGCATAACCAACCTGTATAACAAAATTACTTCATTCACTCCATGGAATCCTTCTATTCTAGTGGCTGAACAAGAAATGGATAAAATGTTCTGTCTGGCTGGAAAAGAGCCATGTTCTTTCTATTGGGGGGCTCAGGATCCAAGCACAGTTTTATGCTCCATACTAAAGGAGATGTATTTCCAGACTGGGGTCTATAAAACCCATAGTGACAGAATGAGCAGCAGGGTGCTATCAATACACTCTGCCTTATCTACAACATGAAACAAATTTCCTGGCTGGAAAAGGGGGAATTGTAAAACAAGAGAGATAATTTTTAATGTAATCTGAAGAAAGCAGCTGCTTCTTGAAGTTGAAAAACATAATTATTTAAGGATTGAGTTCTAAATCCTCCAACCCACCCCTGCCCCAAAGGAGATCAGTGAAAGACTTTACACTAAACCCAGTCAAGGTTGGATGGGGTACTGCAGAGACAGCTCTATTCAGTGGAAGATGTGAATAGCTTTTAAAATGTGATCAGCTTAAATTGGACTAAATCACTTGCTCATGGTGCTCTATCTAGCTGGCCCTCAGCAGTGCTAAGTGAAGGTGGCTCTCTCAGTGAGTGCCATCAGCAACATACCCTCCTCTCCATCCTCAGGTCCATCGTAAGACTTGTCAATGGCAGCTCGGAAGCTCTCATTGCATCCCCGACCCCGCACCACGTGAGGCCTGGGTCTGTGAAAAGGGAGTTCATTCTTCCTTACTTCAGCCACAGCAGTCTGAAGACTCTCAAGAGAACTGGACTTCTTTAATCCCAGAGTAGGACCAAAATCTTTGCCAGAAGGGTCTGGAACACAAATGGTTAAGTTTTTATAACAAAAACCACATAGAGAAATTAAACTAGTCAGAAACATTTAATTGTGTACTTTATTACTTGGGGCCTTTGAAATAGTATGCAATCAATGTAATTTGTTCTAAAAATAACATCAAGTTAAACCTAGTTCAGCAGATATTCCCATTCAGACTTGGAGGGAATGGCACATAATTTACAGACCTGACAAAGTGTTGGGCGAAAGCTGGCTCGCTGTGTGCCACTGTAAAGCTCACACCAGTGATGAGAATGGGGCTGCTTCCCCCACCTTTGCCAGTGATGTCCAACTGGACACTGCTAACAGTCTCAAGGAGCGCATTATCTTTAGACTCACAAAAACAAACACTGCTACACAACAAGTGTTTTGCTTTTTAGGAGATGGGTTGTATGAATGGTTGATATTTTCAAACACATTTCTCCTGAGAGAAGATACATTATTAGTTCTAAGTTTTACCCAACCTTTTTCTTCAAGCTGAAACTGCTGCTATGATACTAAGATGCACAGCAGCTTTTCCAAGAAACAAGCAAAGCACAGGTTAACATAAATGATGTTGCTGTCACAGCTTCGTTCCCTGATTACAGGCTTAAGGAAGCACTTCACAGAAAAACAGAGGAAATACTGAGTGTCCCAAACATTCTCTCTCTTTAAATGCTTGACTATATGACCTTAGAAAGGCTTTATTTTGTGGCAGCATTTGTGTTAATTAGTATTAATAAAATGATAGTGGAATAGGTAAAGAACAAAATTCAATGAATAGATGCACTCCAATCAATGAAGAAATTCACAGTTTAATTTAAAAGCCTTTGCAGTGCCTACTTAGTTTTTATATGACAGAACGGTAAATGTGTCATAGAAACACTGAGTGAGAGTTTGCCTTGCAATATGCCTTCTGTCTTTGAAAACTCAAGTGCTTTTGCTTTCAACTTTTAAGTAGTCCTAACAAAAGCAACAGAAGAACATAACAGAAGCCCTTCACCTACCTGTCCATACTGCCATGCCTGAAGGGATTCAAGGGTCACATAAAAGACAGGAATGTTAGCATGATTTGCTGTGATTTTAGCAATCCTAGAGTGCAAGTAATTCTGAACAGCATGTACAGTGAATTCTTAAAAGTAAAAAAGCTGAGAATTGGCACCAAATAGAGACTTGTCAGTAGTGTCTACATAAAGTAATTTACACTTCCCTTACCTGCAGCCTGATACGTAGCTGAAAACAAGTCGGGGGTTGGGGGTGTGTGTGGAGACAAACAGGTTTAAGGGAAGCCTGGCTGCTCTACCACACAGTGTAACAGTTTTTCTGTTCACTAATTGCAATTCTGGAGACTACCATTATTGACACATTAGCAAGTGCTAAAGCAGAGTTAGAGGAATGACCTCTGTAGAACATAAAGGCACTAAAAATCACTAAAAACCTGTGCATCAGTAGGAGGCACTGCGGTGCCTATCACAGGAGAAAAAAAAAGGGAAAAATAACTGGGCAAAAAGGCCAAGTGGAAGGCACTGATGAGCAGAGAGGAAGCTCTCTCAAGGTGCAGTCACCAGCCAGCCTTGGTGGGCTGCTTGGCCCAGGGCCCAGCAGCCACCGGCAGGGCTGCACACCGAGGGACACGCTGCGGGCTGAGCCTCCCGGGACGAGCATCCACCAGGAACAGCTTCACAGTGACTGCAGAGTCTGCAAGGAAGGGCTGGACACATCCCTGCCTCCAGCTCGGCCATGTGGGCCCATGGCATCGGGAGGTCCAGCAGCCAGTGTTGACTCCAGCCAGCAGCTACAGCTGCCTGGCCGGCCAGAAAAGCACACAAGTGTTCACACACACATCCCAGTGCAGGCTGTACTGCACTCAGTCAACGCTCCGTTACCTGAAAATAAGGCCTCAAGTTAAATGCTGGTTACAGCCTGTTTTATATAAAGGCTGAGCCAGTTCCTCAGACTGGAAAACTGCAGTGTATGAAGGCGTGTGAAATCCTATGAATTCCTAAGAAAATCCAAGCAACACCTGAAGTTTGGAGTGACGCACTCACATGGCACATGGAACAGACTGAGCCGTGTGCTCAGCCTCCCCCCACACGCCATGACTCAGACACCCGAGCACACTGAGGTGTCCTCATTTATTCAAAAACTTACTGAGAACCCTTACTCTCAGATTGGTATTGAGCATTCAGCTGACCCATTCTAAGACTGTAATAATTTAGTATGAAATTTCACTAACAACAGTAAGAATTTTTTACAAATTAATTGTATTTTTTTACAATTCAGCTTTTATTCCTTTTTTTCCTGTCCCCTTTCCTTATAGAGCTACAGTAATCACATATTAGAGCACAGCTGAAGATACAGGAGCTAAAAAGCTTCCCTAAGCAGGGAGGCCTGTCCCCTCACTTTCTGAGCCAGCACCTATTACTGGATGCTTTCCAGAAAAATGCACAAGACTCCATAATGGACAAGGACTGCATCCCAAATGAGGAAATTTCCTTCCCCTGCCTATGCCAGTACCTTTTTCATTTTTGCAAACCTTTAGAACTGCTGTAAGCCTGAAAATGTGATTATTTATCTCATGGGTAAAAAAAAAAAACAAACCAACAAATAAACAACAGAAACCCTCTCTTATGGTTTACAAGTTATTAACAAGCATTTCTGGGGATACATGGTGTGTGTTTATATCTAGCCTTACCTGGATTTCTAATACAAAAACATTGTTTGGCAATAAGAAATTCAATTTCTCACTGTGTTAAAATGTTTCTTTTTATGGATTTTAAAATCTTGAGCTCTCCTTTTACTGCTTCTTGTAGTACAATGATAAAAATCCAACTGAAGCATCCACTTTATTGTTTTTATAAATGGTGAATTACTTTATACATCTCTCCTGAATTTATAAGAGAAAACAACAACTGACATCACTACCTGCCTAGACTGGCTGAAATCAAATTGCTGGTTCTTTGATGTTATCTGTAACTGATCATCCTTTAACTGAAAGATGGTGTTACACATACTTTAATTTTCTGCCTAATGCCAACATGGCTAACACAGATTTTTTAATTCTAAATGTACTGGTAAAAGTAAACCTGCTTTCTGCTCTTTTGTTATTACTATTAGTCAGGTCTTTCCAAGATTATATTTTTCCCACATCTGCATGTTGCTTTCTTTTGTTTTGTAGCCCAGCTGAAGGAAATATGGCAAAAGCAAGATGCTGGCCATGAAAATAAAAGGGAAGCAAATGACACGGCATTGTGGGCAATGCAAGCCATCCCAAAGGCACGTACAAAGGGAAGAGAAGCCATGAATCACTGTCACTCTATATGAAATACAATCCCTAGACACTCTAAAGGGTAAACATTTTATATATTTATCATTAACTTTATTTTCTAGATAATGTTTCTTCTTGAAAACCAAAACTATGGGAATATGCCTAAAGGAGACTATTTAGAGGGACATAAATATGTGATCTAGACTGACTTACTATTTACATTTTGAAAGACACAGGTAAAAAAAAAAGCTATAAAGGAAAAAAGAAGGGAAAGCATCACTGAGACTGAGAAAATACAATAAACACAAAGTTGTAACAAATTATAAATAATTTGATTCTGTTTTTACCAGTGACCTAAACATACGGTCCTGGTTCCTGCTGTGTCGCTAAAGGACATGGAATGATTCACGTAAATATGTCTCAGTGATATGACAAGAAAGGAAGTAGCTTTATTTTCTGACTCCAGTATCTATAGATTCTTGACAATGACCAGGGATTGGATAACCAAGTTACCACCTTCCCAATCACACTGGTCGTGTGAAATGTCCATCAAAGGATGTTTCTTAGAAGGAATGTATAAACACTTACGTTTACATTACTTTCCTGGGAAAGTAACTAAAACTATGAAAACAAGATCAGAAGGTTTAGTTTTCAGGGTGACACTACTGCATTGCACATAGTGGAGGTTCATGTGGTAAAGAGAAAACAGCTATGAAAACAATGAGTGTTCTACCCTGTGGAGACTGGGAACCTGGGGAGAACATGGGACTACTTTCAGCAGGCAAACAACTGTTTGAGCACGCAGCATCGATGGTGGCTTCTTTAGTGGTAGGACTCAGAGTGAGATATGCCAACAGCTACGAAGGAAGCAGGTACAGCTCAGTGCCTGCTCTCCTTTGGAAACACACCTCGAGTAACATTCATGATGTCCCGCTTAACCCAGGCCTATCCCAACCTAACGGACCAGCAAGACTGCAACATCATATGGCAACGTAAAGTACTTCACGTTCCATTCTTTCTTAACCACTTGTTTAATGTAATTTCATTTATTCTGGTAGGATTCATAGTATGCACAATTACAAAGGATTTTTTCCTCTCACCAATATTTTTATATTCAGCTAGTCCTTCAATCACCCACCAATTCAATGCGAGAATTATTTAGGAAGGAGGAATCTGAAAGTCATTACATCTTTTAGATTGTGATTTTTAAATCAAGAGCTTTAATATAACATTTCTGTAGAAAAGTCTCAGATCACACAGTAGCTTTTTCTTCAACACTGATTTATACAGGTGACATTGAAAAGATTAAGGGCTTGATGAAAAGCAAGAGAAGAATCACTATATTGCACTTACATATGAAAGACAAGATATTTAGTTTTGCTCATTTAATACCTCAATCTAAGCATTCCAAATAATTATCAGAAATACTGAACACAGAACAACCCCACAACTGACAGAAAAACAAAATCTAATAAAGAGAAATCAAAGCATAGGAGAATTTAACATGTTCTCTGATTGTAAGAGACAGCTACATCTTCAGATTTAAAGATATTTCAATCTATTTTACTACATGTAATGATTGCAATTTAGCCCACATTTGCACAAACTGCAGTTTCAGCTATGAATAATGACAGATCACAATTTGGGGCCCAGAAGGTATGCTGAGCCTTAGCCAGCTGAAAAGGAAATGCTTGGAATAAGGTAGCCATTAGGCAAGAAGTGAAAATGCACTATTGTCATCTTAGAAACATATGCTGGTGTTGCTGTTTTCTACAGTGTTATCACTAACCAACAACAATGCTGCAATGAAACGTGCTACTATTTCAAAAAGAATATGTAAGGCATTTAACATCTCAAAAATGCTAACAAGTTTTCTAGTGCAACAATATTAAAGCTAAGAATTAGAAGCAAAGGGAGAGGTTCAAGCAAAAGCCTCAGTGAAGGGGCACCTGCACTTCCCAGGTTAGTGCTGAATGTCAGACAAAATGCAGCCAAGTCTGTCTTTGCATAGAAACCCTGTGATCTTATCTGCTGAAATAATTATTTTTCTTAATCTGGTTACAGAAGTCTACCCTCTCACATAACCTTCCATTTCACAGTATAGCCCTGCATCCAGTGCAGTTTTAGACATCTGAATCCCTCTTTCTCCAGCAGATTAGTGTCCTCCCTCTAGCTGGTGCAAACTGGAGCACTTGCCCTTCAAACAGGTCCCAATATAAATCAAACTACTTATCTTGTATGAAGCAGGAGCTTTCTCCTCAAGGATTTTTATGTATAAACTGACTTTAGATATAGCTGTTACAACCTGCTAGAGGAAAATTGCAATAGGAGAAGCAATGCAGACAGGAAAAAGTCCAGTTTTTAGAAAACAGGATTCCCCAGTGGGACCTCGTAAATTGATCAGTCTGGAACTGAGTAGTAGCAAAAAAATTCCAGTACCCTGTGATTGCTTTATTTCTACTTCCACACCCGCCCTCTGAAAAGGTCAAACATTTAAATCCAGCTTTAAAAGATTGGGAAATGTGACACTTTCTGAGACTAATTGATATAAATGATGCTTCTCAAACTAAACCAACATTTTTGTTCCCAGGCCAAAGTTTAACATGAAGTAAAGAGTCCCTGCACTAATATTTAAACAAAGTCACTTCTGATGGTATGAGGTTAACATCTAGAGCATTACCATTAGCATCTGTGGGAGAGATGAGAAAACTTCTTCAGTACCAGAACAGCAGAAAGCAAGACAAAACTTACATTAAAATCATGGTTATGATCTATTTTGTTAAGTCTTAGGCCTACTTTGAAATAAGCTGCTGAATTATTACTCAGTCTTAATCATCAAGCCTGAAATAATATTTTTAAACATTACTAATTTAAATCAGAAGTAACAAATTAGAAGGATTCAAGAAGTTCATATTAAGCTTTGTGTTTACGTCACTAATTTAAAACCTTTTTTGAGTTCTTTACATGTGAATGCAGAAAGAAATTTGAAACAATCATATTACTTATAATTCAAAGAGTGGTATGCATCAATTTTTGGCCTGGGCACATTTTTATAAATACTTACATAAGCTGCATGTTAAGATTGCTTTAAGTGTTGTTTGGCAATTAATTTAGGCTAATGAAACAAGGAAGATGATTATTGTAAAAAAAGAAAGCCAAGGCAGCAAAGGAAAATACATTTCAATATCAGCAATTTAACTTGCAAGTAAAAAAAAAACCACAATCTTCCTTATCTGTGAACATTAAGAGAGATTTTTAACAAAATAATCAGGAAAAGAATACCTTTTGCTAATCATGGCATTGCTTTTGTACACCTGCCCACACTTTGATCAGTGAATCCTACATGCCTGAGATATTTATGAGCTCTTTTTATTGCTAACCCCACCACCACCAAGCTGCCCAACAGCCGCTCTAATTTAAGATGCACTAAATATTGTTGCCATGGGTGACACATGAACATGGAATAAGGCAAAGCTCTGCTAATAAAAAGGCTTTCACAGCATTTCAGTCCTTGCTCATAAGTAAAGTTAAAATTTATGGCTTTTAAAATACTGGATCTGAGAGAGGTCAGGTTAAATGGCTGCTAGTAATAAAAGGAATCAATATGCCACAGCATCTGAAGCAGCCAGCAAACTAAATAAACACTTCATCCAAATCCACTTGGCCCTGAATTAAAAGAACATAAAATACTGTATTTATTTTGTTTGCCCTCCACCAGCCTGTAGTTCGCATCACTACATCCGCTAGAATTCTACACAGAGCAAGCAACAAGCATATGTTGGCCAAATAGCAATTAAACTGTGTGTCAAGGCTAGGAGCAATTAACTGGGCATTAACCTTATCAGGGAACCACTTCTGGATTAGCCAGCTACAAACAGGCAAACATCTCAGTCTGGGAAGATTCTGCAACGTGTATTTACAAAAGCTTCAGAGGACTCAGACTTTCTGTCTCAGACCCATACAGAGTAAATGAGCCATTTCCAGTAATAACCCTTAATTCATAAACCCTGAACAAAACCAGAATCACCTTTTCCAGTGATTAGTGTGTCCTATTAGCATAGGAATGCAAAAGAGTTTGTTCCTTACAGCACTTTAAAATAAAGGAGACTAAAAGAAGCAGTGAACTTGCATCTTTCACTCCTCATCTACATTTCGTTTGGTTTATAGATTGACTTCCAGGAGAATTTATGAAAATCTATTTTCTTCTGTTGATCTATTTGTATTTCAAAGGAAAGTACATAGGTTACTTTTCAGTTTAAGAAATTAATGCACGTTTTGCTTGAAGTTGCCAGCAGATAACCTATAAATGAGGTAGACATACACCTGTAATCAATCTATTTCTATTAAAACACAAACACAAAGGCCATTCACAAAGTCATGCATATTTTTGGAATTGCTTTGTTTATGAAAATAGTGTTTGTCTTGAAACAGTTTTTAAAAGTTCATTTCAAAAATCCAGCTCTTAAATGGGAATATGCAGAATTTTGTCAAACCTACTATTAAATGAGAGAGAGTTATCTGACACTGCTGAGACTCAAAATCCCTGCAGAATCTGAAAGGATTATGAAGGTTTTCAGGAAAAGTCCTCAGCAAAGGTTCCTTCTTATTTCCTACTGAGATTTTTAAGATCATCTGAATGCTTATAAAGTTGATAGCACTATTTTATTACAGATTCTTCAAAGCTGAATCCATAGTTGTAGTGATACTGGGAGTTTAACCAAGCTTCATTTTACATGCTTCAACTTTTTGCTTTTTTTCCCCCCCAAACTGTCCTCTGTACTGAAACTTCTTCACTTGCTTTCATTGTGGAGATGAAAATTGTTTTTAGAAAAACAAAAAGCCTCAAAGAATACAGCTCCCTCTTGCTACTAATTAAAGTGGGAAAAAATTCTTCCATTTGGGTAATAATTTTCCCCCCTCTATTCACCAATAACTCAAAATGGACTGAAAGGAAACCTTTAAAGCTTTGCATGCAAGTACGCTGTGAACCAGATCCTTCACTGCAACTTTTAGGAAAGGAAAGCTCGATTTTCACATCTACATTTCACATTCTTCTACCATTAGCTGGATCTGGGTAAATTTGTATTTTCAAGGCTTTCTTCTACAAAACCAAATCCTTAGGAAAAACAAGACCAATTCATGGACCTAATGGCAAGGGAGTCTTCCTCTAAAGAGCCCAAGCAAAGGATTTTGCTAAACTGTTCTGTAGTGTGCAGGCACAGATTCACACCCAATAACATCTGGCTGTCTTCTGAGTTTTAACAGACATGAGTCACAACTGGATTACATTATTACACTCCCAGACTTGCTAAAAAAACAACTCCAAACCCTACAAAATACTACTTTAGCTATAATGGTTAACTTTAAGGCCTAGTCTGTACAATTTACAGCATTACACTCTATGTTTCAGCATCTGTAAGAAGTTTGCAGCCCCCTTGCTAGGTATGTCATGATGTGTCATTTTAATGGAAAGGCTGTGTTAAAAAAAAAACCAAAAAAAAACGCTGGAAAGGATAAAAGATAACCCAAATAAAGACCATTTCATAAATCGGTGAATTTTGAAAACGTTATAATCTTAGATGTTGAACAAATGTGCACCTAGCCTGTAATATCCCCCAGGGAAAAGGGAACCTTCCCATATCTCTAAGCTTAGTTTTTCCTGCTGCAATTTTCAGTATTCTCAAGATAGTATGCTATTAATTACCAAGTTATGTATTAAGGATCTTTCAATATTCAGTTCTGCATTGGTACAATGTGTTTAAATAGCAAATTATAAAAGCTAATAGAATTGCTGCATGGAACGACTTAGAATATGATTTAAACAGCAAATCAATACAAACTTTTCTTACCCATTTGTCTCACCTGTGTATAAATGTCATTCCTCTGTTCTCTTTCACTAGCCCAATAAATGGAGAGTAGTAAATGCACACACATATAACATGGCACCAGACTGCAGAAATGTGGTGTCAAAACAGAAGAAAGGGTGTCTCCAATTCTTCTTGGTTATGTCCTTTATCAACCAATGTGGACATTTCTGGAGAAATTACTCAACTTCCTATCCTAAATTATGATCAAAAGTTCCAAATTACTTCAGGATGGTAAGCAGCAGCCACAGTGATACTGCAACCAGGACAGTTTGGTTAAGCACAGTCAAATGACATTTTAATACAGACTGATCCAAGACAGCATATCTTAGAAAAATAAAAATTTCCTCTAAGCTAATATTAGCAGAAAACACATCATTCTGTTCAGTGATCCCATACGCTCTCTAAGAACAAACCAGAGTCTAGCTATGAGTAGCTCAGGATGATCCAGTCCTTGCAGAATCAGATGCTTGATCAACTCTGTCAGAAAACTGATACAGTGCCATGGATCAGGTGCAAAACTCAGTGCCCAATTTCATCTACTTCAGCTATTTGGTGGTTGGATCTTTGGATGAAATTTCAAAATTTGGTATTACAGAGGCAACTTTTCTACAGAAACAGGCAGGTTTTTCAAATAGACAGCAATGCAATCAAAATACATCAGTACAGTGAAATATCCTAAATTAACACTGAACTGTAGTCTTTGTGTGGAACAGTTGACAGTAACTGCAATTTTCAAATGCCTTAATCCAAGATCGATGCCTAGACATGCTCAAGGGACTCCAGATGTAGGACAGGTAGGTCAATTTTCAGTCTGATTCAAGCCTGGTGACCAAATCCTCAGCTGGATTAAATGAACACTTTTCCACTGTCTGCCATCTTATACCAGCTGTATCTGTCTTTTGATCACTGTACTCTGCAAGTGCCACATTTTGGCATTACTGCCCACAGAGTGGCTGGCAACAATAACTCATTTTAAACAAGTTACAGCATGAGCGTCAGATGTTAGTGAGTTCAGCCTGTATGGATTCAAAGTAGTGAGCTGTAGATTAAAAAAAGCTTTTTGTTCTTTTAACAATCCAGAAAGCCATCTTCAACTACACCCTGGACTTGCTAAAAGAGTAAGAAGAAACAAATGGGTTCATGTGCCTTTCAAGGGGAACCTGTTCACTCATTGAAAGCGCTGTTTTCACTTAGTTCAAGAAATCAAATGCCTGGAAAGAAGTTAATAGCTTCAGAAGTATAAAGAGCACAAAGATGCATCATCGTAGATTATCAGCAGTTTTGAAACATTACTTCATGCTTTAAACACATCATCATGAGTGCATTATGAGGCAAGAGCATCTCTGCCAACTGTAGTTCACAAGAATAGTTTGTTGCAGTATTTCCCCTGGGTTAGTTTTTATCTTGTGTGTCCATCTGGTGAGTACAGTCCAGTTAAAAAAAAAAAAAAGTTAAAATAATTTGGAAGACATTTATCCACATTGCAGTAAATTTTTACTGTGCTCTTTTTCTAGGTATACAGCATTAAAAAATTAAGAAGTATTAACATATTAAAAAAAACCAAAAACCCCCACTTTCCAAGCAATGTGCTTTGACTTGTTCTTTTTCTTATAGTAAGTAATGCTTTCTTCCTTTGCTGATGTTTTACTGGGTCTTTGGTCAAAACTGATGGAATCCATCAAATAATGCTAACTTCTGAAATAGGAATCGGCAAATCCTTAATCACAGCTTTGGTTTTCTTTGAGCCTGACAGTTTACTTTAGCAGGGCCTGACCTCTAGGCAGAGCACCTTCATGGAGTCAAAGTAATGATATTAATATGCCAAGCAGGAGTCACTCTTGATCATCACCCAACCAAGACATAAATGTGTGTTCAAGAAAATGCTGTCAGATATACAGAACAAATAAATAGAAAAAGCTGATATTTTTATTAACCTTTTTCTGTTAGGCTAATTTGATATTTAGCTGGTGAAAGGTTTTCAAATTCTAATATGATATTGCAGATGACATATTGCCATTTATTACCCAGAATCATTTGCAACTATATCTTCCTTTCTATAGTAATCTCATTTTGAATTTTATATTTTCCTTTTTTAATACTAGAAAGATAGCACATAGATATCTCTTTGTCCCCAAAACACAGATATTGTCTACAGACACAGTTTACTTGCAAATGAGGGCTAATATATTTGGGTGCATAGAGTCATACAACATAAAGCTATAAAACTTCATTCTTTGCAAACACATCACTTCTCTGCTCATGCTATGACCATCTAAAAGTTAGAATCCACTGCTTATGTTATTAGTCCAGTAGCTTTTTAAAACTAAATAACAAATATCAGTTATAGTCTTGAGATCATAAGCTTTTGCTCCAACTACAGTAAGTCAGTCTCATAAACATTAAGAACAAACATTTTGAACAATGTCACAGAAATTAAGCAGCTCTGCCAGATTTCTCTAGCAATATCAGAACATTCTATTTTGCCTTTTTTACGTTGGCTAATGCTGCAGTTAACTTTTTCAAGTTGACCAAGTGAGTAGGAAAAGCGCTCTCATATTCATTGAGTCCTGTACATAAAAAGCTATTATCATCCATATGATTATGCTAATTTTCTCTTGTGTATCAAGAACGAACATTTGCATCTGTATTCTGCCTTGTATCCTATTTTTCATCCAATATTTTCACCTTCTTTAGTCTTTCACTGTGAGCCAGTATATTCTCCACATTCAGAGGGAAAACTGGCTAATCTGTATAATGCATGCCATTCCAAATCCTCAAAAAGATAATGCAGAACAAGCCATACTGTGGCTGAGTACAGACTTATGGCAATCGATCACTAAAATATTAACACAATTCTTAAAACTTCACGCATATTAGCACATGGTTAATCACAGCTGTTGGGACAGCCTCTTCTTTAGAGCTGCTTCTACAGCTCCACAGCATTTCAACTCTCATATTGGAGAGTGAAACATACTATGGAATCTACTTCAGAGCAAAAAGTTAAAATCAGATTTTGAAATACTGAGGCTAATGTTATTAGAATAAAAAAATGTAATGGCTGTTCTACCATATGCTTAATTGGCCCCCCTGCAAAAAAGCAGCCCCTCAGGAAGGAGCTGAAAGCTACTGCTTGGGTTCAGATCTTGCTGAAAGAGTAAAAGAAAGAAACGGGTAATCACTTATAATTTCTCTTCACAGCAACAACCCTGATACACATTTATGTGAATAATTTTTTTCTGTTGTTGTGGATACTAAGAGTTTACATATGCTAAAAGGGAAGTAAGAAAACTCAAGAGAAACAAGATCTGTTGAAGATTATCAGCTAAAAAGAAGCTATTCTTGTCTTCGGTCTTTAAGTCCCTGAATATCCGAAGGCAAGGAGTGCTTTTGGAGGAAAGTAAGACTAACCTGTCATATCTCTGTATTTCTCAATTGGCATTACCATTTGATACTATCAGAAAGAGGACTTTTTTCCTGATCCAGTGTGACTGTTAACTTCCTGGGATGTGTTACAGATGAAACATGTCCAGAACAACATCATCCCCACCACCACCACCAAAAATGATGCTGCTGCTTCCTGTTTCTTATCAATTCCTCATTACCTGCATTATGAAAACACACAGAACCATGGGCCAAAATCCCACTGCACCTGGTGTTATACCAACTCAAAAGAATTAATATTTAGTACCTCTGATAATTTCTGATCAATACTACCCTTATTACTGGCTCACTTTTGAGTGGCAAGACTATAGTTCTCTGCACAGAATTTCACTATGTTCTCCTAAACTGTTTTTGCTATTTCTGTATTTCAAGTCAGCTCTGAGAGAATGGTCCCTTTTTGCATAGATGCTCTTCTCAGAATGGGTTCATTTTTTTCAACATAGATAATAAACCCAACAACCCTCAAAGCTGTTCTAGCACAGAAGCTCTCTGATTTGGAGTTGGTGTTTTGTGGCAGCTTTAATGCAGTCGTATCGCTATGACACCCTTCAGTGTCTACTCTTAACTCTAGAGAAGACTAAGATGACATTCCTGCATGCTAAATCATATTGCAAACATGCCTTCTATTACATTCAGTTTGATCTAAACCAGCTACCCCGAGTAAGAACTAATATTGATATTGCCTGATACCACATGACTGTTAAATTTTAATCACTAGGTTCTTCGTCTGATTAAGCAATTAAGTTGCTTAACTGAAAACTACAGGGCAATTGATTTATATGAAGGTACTAAGAAATTCTGTTTGAAGTTTAAGAACAATTCCTCACCAAAGGTTACAAACACATGAAAGCTCTAATTGCAAAAGTATATTTCAGTATTAGTCATTCTAGTATTGTTTTCCTTCTGATTGTTAATAGTTGCTATTTACTACAGGAGTTATTCCTGGCTTCCCTTTTCTAAAAATCACTACTAAAACGAGCACTCTGTTCTGCTAATACAAATTACAGTGCAAGTGAAGACTCTCCATATGCTGTAAATGTCACTCATCATCAAACTTGGAGAAGAATTATTGTTTCTGCTTCTTTAGCTATAAAAACTTCCTTAAAATGTTTAATTTTCCTTCTTTCAATTTGAATTATAAAGTATTTGCTGTAACAAGATCAAAGATAGAAAGGAAGAGGTGGAGCTTTTAATGCCCAGTCATACAGGTCTGAAAGGAGCTATCATTGCAGACAGGTGTTGCCACTGAGGTCTGAGGAACTCTGAAATGAGCAGGGCTACCTGTGAGGTGAGAAACTGCTCAAATAAACAAGGAAAGAGTTTGCTCTACATTTTGATCATTTTACCATTTTTTACTCTAGGTGAGAAGATTCCTCTATTTAGAGTTAATATGAAGTACAACACACACAGAAGAATGTCAGAATTTCCCCAAAACTTCCCTAAAAAAAACCCCAAACCACCATGAAAACAAGGTTGTGTTGATCTGCACAAGCGGTGCTAGGAAGTTTTCTCCTACAACCCTGGGGTTTTCTCGTCAAACAGAAGTTAAATGAACACATGACTTTGGCTTGAACAAATCAGGTATATACCCAAATCTCTTAACACTGGTAACATTCACTACTACAATACACTTGCTCTGTTGCTTTGGCATCTTGCAGGGTGAAGGAGCAGTAAAAAGATGGGTAAGCTAATCACTGACACATAGCACTGGTGACTGCTCAGGTCACAATTAATTTTAAAAGATTACTGGTGAGCTCTGCCAGGAGGGGAAGAAGGGTAGAAAAAGCAAAACTAAGCAAGCAGAGAGTCTGTGGGATTTTATAAAATATTAAGTACTTGCTCTCAGAAAATGAATGTTTTAAGGTTTTTAGCTTCAATCTTGTGCCTCATAATTCATGACACTCCCATCCCCCTTTTATAGTTAAGATAATTAATCTTTTTATACTATCACTCTATATTGTTCCAAATCCAGAAGTTTGGTCCAGCACTAGCTGCTTAAACTCAAAGTGATTCTTTATAGCCTATGTGGTTTATGGACTACAGCAGAATCTTTCAGCATAGTGTTTGTTATATTAATAAACTTTTTTATTTGTTTACACATACAGTAATACTGTATCTACTACATACTAAATAAAATGCATAATTTATTTGCATTTTCCCATCTGATTTTCTGAAAAGGCTCATAAATTTTTAATGAACGTAGTTAAAGCAACAGACTATGTATTGAAATTATATATAAAAAATGATTTTAAAAGAGTACTATTAAAACTGCAAAGTAAAGCGCTTAGGCTTGAAAAATGCTATAACAGAGGTGTCCAATTCCTCTCTTTCTCTCTCTGTGTGCACATTCTAATAGACTTTCATTTTAGCTCCCAAATATATCATGATGATTTTATTTACAAATGTCCAGTTTCTCTCTTTCAGGAAAGGTCTAGTATTTTCTTCCACATGTAGAGCAATTCCCCTTCCCCCTCTGTACTGAGCACAGACTTGGATATCTGACATCAGTAAACAGCCTTCATGCCTTTCTCTAAGCCTTAGAAGCAAGGGTTTTTCAATAAACACTAATGACATCATTTTAAGACAAACACACACAAACTGCCTCAGTGACAAGGAACTGAAACAGGATGATGAAGATTCAGCTTCTCAAACCTTCAAACTTATATTCTTCTAATTAAAGTGTTTTTATAGAAATTTTTCTACATGTGGGGTGTTGGTGAGGATTTATCGGTTGTCACTTTTTTTTTTGGTTGTTTTGTTTTTGTGGGGTTTTGTTGTTTGGCTGGTTTTGTTTGTACTTAAAAAACCAGTTTCATTACTGCACAGCTGGTTGCCACCTTTTTCTTCCCCACTATCCTAGATCAACACAAGCTGGTATCCCCTTCTCTCTCAGTCCCTTTCCCACATTGCATCTTCTCTGACATACCCAATCTCCCATTTCCCCCGTTCCCAGCACCCTTTTCTAGCTCCCCTCCAACTCTTCTAGTAGCTTCCTATCTTCCCAGCCTCTAGCTACATATTCCTACCTTTTCCTCTCCTAAACAAAAACAAATATCAGAGTTATTTTAAGAGACAGTAAAAGAACAATCTCTGTCAAAAAAAAAGCAAATAAAGCCCACGCTTCAATTGACACTTGAATGGAAAGTTTTACTTCAAACGGCTCCGGTTTCACAGAATCAGTAATGGGATGTGTCACGCATGACACTTAACAGGTGATAACATTACTGCACACTACACCCATACTCTGTACACAAAAAGAGAATAGGAAACCAAACCTGAGTAAAGGAGAGCAAAGGGGTTTTTCTTCTGAGATTTAATGAATTATCCATATTTCCTACAGAATGGCAGAAAAAGAATGACTGCAAGAAATCGTTTTCTCCTGTATGTTTTTTCTTTAATGTGTTTGCTCTTTTAGTCTAAATTCAGAATGAGAATTATTCTTTGCAGCTATTTTGTGATGGACATTTCAGTCATAAGCAGTGAGTTATTCCATGCAACTACTGACAAAATTTAGTCTTTCATGTAATGTTCATTTTTTTGGTAACTTTAAAATTAAACTACTGTGCTATTTTTTAAAAAGGAATTAAAATCCAGAAGCTTCGATCAAACAATTTTGTCATTTTGCTTTCAGAATTAGGCATCTGAGAAGATTATAAAGCAATAAAAAAAGAGGCATCTGATTAACTACACTATATTGAATTTCTCTTTTATAACATCTCTGTTTGTCAACAGCAGCATTACAACTGGCAACCAAAAATACAACTCCTTTTTTGAACACAGGAATTTATGCCAACTGCAGATAGCAACAAAAACTGTAATTACGTGCAAGACCCAGACAAATCAATGCCAGATCCTCTGGTCTGGTCCTCCTGCACAGAAACACTTGAAAAGTGCCATAGAAAGGTAACAGAGAATTTATTTGCAAACTCTGTAAGTGCAATTGCCTTTCAGTAATACATGCAAATTTCTGGTGCTGAGTTCTAGTTTTGTTCTTCCCTGTTTGCCAGGTCCTGACCCCACTGTGGCACTAGAAATGCCACAACCCCTGTTTAAGATGCCAGTGCAGCAGTCAGTGTCTTGCTCCCATTATGACTCTAAGGAAACCAGCATTTTGAAATTGGGCAAACTGTAGAACTAGATTCTGACTGTCTCCATGGAATTCTCTACTTTTCCCTGAGGCCAAAATTCACACTGGATTAATGTCTCCTTCCTATCCCCTTCAGTCTGTGAACTGAGCAGCTCTAGAACAGGAGAAGGTCTACTGAAAAATGCTCTGCAGCAACAGTTAATGGGACTTGATTATGCCCTGCATGCTCCCCTGGTCCTTGAGAACCTGCAGGTGAACCTTGCAGGTCACAGATGTGCTCTCCTCACAGATGGACATTCAGCCCACAAAAGTTGCTTTTAGATAAGAGAACCACTTTGAAGATGGGGGAAGGATTAAGGAAAGAGTTTTCACAACCAAAGGTGAACAGTCAGAAAGGGCAGGAATCAGTTATAGATCAGCCTCAGTATAGATGTCACTCTACTTTGGGGAAGGAGGTGTGGAGGGGAGGAACTGGCATTTTAATTTCTTTATAAAACGCCAAGCAAACATAAATAAGTTTGATCTCATGTCAAGAGGGACCTTCCGTGCATTCATAGAGTTAAGGTACCAATGATTATCTTTATTATCTGTAGGCCAAATCAGAACCATCAGAAACCATATCACCCCATGCAAGACTAAATAAAAACAAATGAAAAATTTCATCTCTTAAGAGATCAGGCAGAAAAATGGGTAAACACAAAAGGAGAAAGCTTTTGAAAGGGCAGCATAGTGCTGTTGCCTGAGGTAAAGGGAAAGTACCTGCTGATAGTCAGTGGTACCTCAAGGAAGCACCTTCTACTTTTCTACAAAATGGTTTCCATTTGGGTTGTCACTGCTGCCCACAGAAAAGCTCTCCTGCTCTTAGGCTTAGTAGGACACTTAATTAGGGATGATATTCTTGGTACTTTTGGAGTGCTCTGTAGGTAAGTGCTAAGTAGCATTGCTGTATTGAAAGACCCACTAAAAATAATGTTGTTTTATGAGATGTACAAATAGCAGTGTAATTCTTTTCTTCAAAGTTAATTTCTGAAGCATATTGCACTGCACAGCTTTTATTACACAAAAATGTGTATTAATAAATAGCACCAGCAACCCATTTTATATAATAAAGGCTTATTTCAAATGTTATAGGAAGCAAACAATGTACAAGGTACTACTCCAGAAGTGAGCTGGACTAGAAATATCAATTACCTTCAAAATCCTTTTTATTGACATGGCAACATGATGGGATTTCAAAATAAAAAATGAAGGCCAAGAATCATTCAAAGTGGAGAGTTAAAAATGCTTCTCTATCAATACTCGAGTCTCAGAAGATAATGCAACTGGGAAATACACAGTATAACAAAATTAAAAAAAACCCATAAACAATCAAATTAACCACAAAACCAAAATCCCAAACAAACCCACAAAAGTTAGGTCTTCTTGGGGACTATGGAAGTTTTAACTTTCAGTCAACTAATTTAAAATAAGAAAAGTGTACCCTTCCTCTCTTCAGGCAGGAGCTCATTTAGTTCAGTGCTCTTCTTTCTACATCTCATACTTCATGCTCCAAAATGTAAGTTAGAGGGCCAGATGTATTATCTGGGAAGTTTTCCAAATTCATTAACTCCTTGGCATCAGTGACTTCAGGATACCCACTGCCAGCACTGAATATTATGCCCAGCAAAAAAACAGCTCCTGGAGGGAAAGGATTAATAAAATGAGGCATTCAGCAATGGCTGCTGGTCTCTTCGGTCGCTACAAGCAACTGAAAGAATCACAGTAGCTGCCAACACTGATCACAGCCAGTTTTCAGCACCTAATACTCTGAAGGTCTTTCCTGAATATCTGCATATCATTCACCACAAATCTTGAAAAAAACACAGGTATTGCTTGAAGGAACATGAAACCAATAGTCAGAGAAAAGACTGACAGGAAGGCTGTGACTGCAGCTCTAGCTGCAGAGGGTGGTAAATGTTACGCAGGGGTGTTAGAATCACATCATCACTTTCTCCTCAATTACAGAAGACACAGACTGAGGGAATTTGTTTTGCTTTCTGAAATGGATGCAGTCTGGCTGTCAACAGCTAAAGGACTGATGACTGAAGAGCCTTACAGAGCCCTAAAAAGGCAGGAGACACGATGGATTCACTTGTTGTTCTCAGCTTTCTTCTTAGGGTCAAGGAAGGAGTTCCATGATGGAAACCAGCTTACTATCAGTCATGTAGGCACTTTCATGAGCCATCTGCTCAGGCACCATCACCAGAGAAGCTCTCTGCTTTAAAGATCAACATACACCAAGAGGCCCCTATGATTTTAAACATTAAACTTGCTTTGCTGGCTGCTCTGCCTTCCTTTGATTCTTCAGTTTTAATAAAAAGCATTGATTTATTTACATTCTTCAAATTTCAAATATACTGTTGCTTAACCTTTGCTTAGGCCTAATGCCAGTTTTCTTGGGTTTCTGCCATCTCCAGACACTTAAAATTCAGTAACAATTCTTTCTGCATGTGATATTCCAGGATCCTGAGATACCAAGATGTCAGGTCCTAACAACCACTTCTGTAGAACTGCAGTATCTATTACCCTGTGTGAAATTCTGCACTAACACAGTTATACTGCTTTTTCTCTCAGAGATAGTTTTATTCCGGCACTCCTCCTCTAGATACATCCACCATATTTACAAGCTGTCCTACGCTCGTATGAGTCAGAAACAACCTGGAACACAAGGCAGCAGGAAGCTCCAACTCATAGCAGAAACTTTCAGCAAAGACAAGAAATGTGGCAGGCTCAGCACAGACAGTCACAGTGGAAAGTGTTGCCAGGTCTCAGGAAGAGAATGCATGTCCCAAACAGCCCACAGCTGGTAACTCCTGCCAGCACCACACTGGCTCCTAGAGAGAGGATTTCAGTGCACAACAGCCGGAGCTCTGCAGGCACAGCTCCTCCAGCCCACTGCAGGCCGGCACACAATGGACTTACCACAGACAGACACGCTTACTTCAAATACCAGCAGTTCTTACGTTGAGTGGATGCATTCATCACAACTGTTAAAAGTCTACACTTCATTTCATTTTATACTACTTCAACATTCTGGGGATTTTAATGCTCTTTCAATCTGCTTTGTTGAATTCTGCACAGAGCAATATTCGGCAATACCGACCTGGGGAGAAGTGGCAACTATGGAATGTGAACATCAAAACCCACCTCCAAGCCTCAGTTAATACAATATGCCCAGAATCACTTCAGGAAATGAAAGGGAAAAAAAAAAGAAAAAAAAATAGAAAAAATAAAACAAACAAACAAACAAAAAAAAGGTAGTATTAGTATTAATGCATGTCTGGAAAAAATACCTGTGTGTCTGATATTTCTTCCTAATCACTTTTTTCACTTCTGTGTCATAATGGAGCTGTAACACTGAGGAACTGCTGAGCTTGAAATTTCCCAAGTCACACTAAACAAAGTTCCTATCCTTTTCTCTGCTCCTAGAGCGAAGAATATTCCCCAAGGAAAAAAGGCTGTTGGTTTGCAATCCCTGGATGCAAACGATTCATACTGAGTAATACATAATTCCCATATTACTGAGCTGTGATTGAAAATAAGCAAATCTTTCACCGCTATTGTTTATTTTAGAGGACCGTAGTTTGGATATCTGCCAGATCAGGCCTTCTCCTCTGGCAAAAGGCTGTACTTTCTGTTATGCACTTGAAATTTATCCACATTAAAAATAAGGCATTCCTCACACACAGAATCTCTCTTTGGCATCTTGCTCTAATAAACTCATATCACAGCTTTAGCAGGCAGTTCCCTAGCTACGCATTCACAGGAGAAGTCTCTAAAGCTCCTACCTGCAGGAACTTTTAAGTTTTAATTCATGGTTCTCAAACGGAAGTATCTTATCTTGGTCCCCTTTCAGGGCACAAGGTTCCTTCACAGAGAAGTCCAAATTGTTTAAGACTTCCTTGGTAGATGTACGTGCACTTTTGCTCTTAAAGTGAGAACATGGAAAGGAAGGATTTTGCTGTTGAAGGCAGGGTTGGTTTACTACCCTTTCACAGTACAGAAAATGATCATTTTTTTGGTGAGATGGAGTGAAATAAATGCTTTTGTTTAACTTACGCTTTTACAGGGTCATTTACTCTCTAGTTCAGCAGCTTTCTGTGATCAGCTGGACTGAAAGAAACCCTGCGTAGGGTAGGGTAGGGAACCTAGTCCCTGTGGTTCTTAAGGAAAATTCTTCTTTCTGTCTGAGCTGCCTGTTCATTCCACCTGGCCCTTACCTTATGAAAGCTTCTCCCTGCTCATCAGACCCAGCTGCTTTCAAGGACTGCTCAATCTTCTCCCACTCCTTAGGACAGGACCAGACCCAGAGCACAGTAGCTCAAACAAAACCAGTCATAGTACACCAATAGCAAATAAAATCACACAGTCAAAAATACACAATACCAACTTTCACTAAGTGAAAGTGGCCATTAAGCAAAGCTCTCAGAAACTCACTTTCAGTTTAGTCCTCAGGACAATAAAGGAGACTCAAACTTGCTCCCCCACTTCTTTTCTTTCAGCACAAAGACATCTCTGAAGATCTGCAAATCTTCTTTCATCTGTACCTTCTCCCTCAGATGTGTCTGCCTACCCCCTCCACCCCAGCACCCCAGTCAACTTCTTCAGCTTAGGCTGATCCCAGGATCAAAAATGTCAGTTACAAAATCATTCTTCTCTTCTCCTGAACTTCTTTTTTTTTTTTGCTCCCTTGACTAAACCATTCTTTTTCGTAAAATTATTTCTCTGCTAGGTTAGCTTCCCATAAGAGCTCATCATGGAATTATAGGAATAATAATCCTGGCATAGAGAGAAGGGGGGCAGAAACACGTGGCTCGGCCTTTATGAATACAAGGCTATCATGGGATAACAGGAAAATATTCAGTCAACATGCTATTTCATAAAAACTCAATTAGAGGCCTTTGAATTTGCATCTGCACTGCTGTTGGTCTAAATTCAGTTTTGTTCTAGATCCTAAATCCCACACAAGAATATGGAGAGAAACAGGTTTCTCCTGCAAACTTGTTATTGTTCTCAGCAGATCAGATCTATTCAATTTAATAACTGTAATTCAAAGAAAGATCAATGGGCACTGCTCTATCATATCTTAATACAAAGCACACTTAGAGTCACAGAACACAAAGCATTCATAAAATCAAAGTGAATAAGTGATTTTAGAAAAGATTCTTACATTCTAAGGATTAGACAGCAGGGATGCTCTTGTTAAGTTTGCAGAGATTTACTGCTACTTTTTATTCCCTGGTCCTGCCACTGAGAAAGTGGTTTTATCCATGATAAGTGAAACAGTGTTAAAAAAATAAAAATTAAAAAAAAAAAAAAAAAAAATGCAAGTTTGGCATTTGAATTTAATAAGGATATAGTTTGACATTGTAGATATGCTGATTTAGTAGACAGCTGCCTTGCAGCTCTCACATCTATCCACGTGCTGAGCTTTCCTTCTACTGGCATGCAAGCTTGTCTCTCAAATGAGTGGTTCAAGGAGATCATCTCAGCACTATTCATTTTTGTCTTTCTTGTTTTAATTTTTGGCTGGTTTAGCTCTCTTAACCATCTCACCAGCTAAGCTGTGGGACTGGAATAAAGAAGAAATGGAAACCAGGCAGCTGCAATAGGAGGCATGGTGCCCAAGACTGCTTTATTCAGCAGCAGCAAGCTTTTAGATCAACATCACAGCATCAAACATCACCCTCAAGTGAGGGATTTTTATCTACAGACAATTTTCTCAGGACCTAACAAAAAAGGGGTCACAACAAATCATCATCACACAGCTAATAAAGTCTTTAAAAAAACTAAAAAAAAAGTAAAAAAAGCTGTCAAAGGAATAGTTACAGCTGGTGAGTTACTGGGAGTATAAAATGATTCTTCTCAAGAATAAAAATGAGTGCTTGTTTCCTTCCACAGAGGAGAACCATCTAACTACATTATCTGAGAGCTGTTTATCAGCCACATAGACCTGGCAGGCATGGGGAACTGTAAAGACCCCCAGCCTGACATTCAGAAGAGATTTTGACTTGCAGACTGCTTTTCACTAAAATTCAACAGTACAGTAAGTTAGTAAGTTCTGTTCATTTAGAATAATGGCTTGAATCACAGAACTTTAAGTGTCCAGCCTTCCTTTTCCTGAGTCAGTGACCAAGCAAACTTCTCATGCACAAATATATATAATTTTTGTGCAACTAGCTACGCTAATCAAGCCATCCCATTCCCTCCCAGCTGTAACCAATGAAGATAGTTACAACAACATATAACATAATATATAACACTATTATACATGTTAAAAAATAAAGCCCTTTTAAAAGGGTAACAATGCCATATTTGCACAGAGTATTAGGTAAATTAATGTATCCTTCTATGTTCACTAGACAAGTTGTGTTTAAAGAAAAAAAAAACAACAGAAAACCACAGCAGACAGGGATTCAACAAAAGCTGAGCATTTTAAGTTTTAGACTAGAAATTGTTTTAAACCCCAACAATATAATAAATTCAATGTAACATCCTTGACTTTATACTTTGCTAGACATAAATAAAGGAGAAAACATTCACTCCCCAAGTGACCAGAAGGAAAAAAGGAATCTTATTTTTTGCTTCTCAGCTGCATGAACTGATACATATTCTCAGATGAGAATTTATTTGGAGCCGTAAGTTCAAAGCAACACTTTGCTTGGAGAATCATAATCAAAGTTGATGATGATGATAATGTTGATAATAACAGGAACAACAACACTACCACAAGAATATAATAATCCAGGGAGAGATGCCCAAGTGAATATAACAGGGAAAGAGTGAAAAATCTTGCAGAAATATTCCCCACAATAAAACATCAAACATAACCCACATCTTAATGATTCAAAGCTTACAGAGGCGCGAGTTGTGGGTAATAGAGTGAACTGAAGCATCGTAGAAAGGTATTTCTGTTTGTTTTTGTGCCAGTTGCACTGAAATGGCACCAAGCATCACATGGGCTGAATGAAGGGAAAAATCCCACTGCACAGCTTCCAGTGACACCAGAGTTTGCTTACATCCAGTATCCAAGGCCAGACACATAGGTCAGGCTACACTGGTATTGTTGAGGTATACCGCAGACTGGGTAGTAGACTGGTCCTCTGCACGCTTACAAGAATGATTGAAGCAGCCAAGTGTTATACTCCTATTCTCAAAGAGAAATAAAATGAACTAAAATCAACCTTCTTTTCTCCTCTCAGAAATGCAGAGGGAAGGGTCAGATTCCATATGATATATGCTTTCAGTTAGTAACAAGGCCCTTGTTTGGATAGGCGCTTTATTGCCTATGTCAGGCAGCTCAGCCATTTACATGAGTCTTTTCTACTGTGGACCTAGTTACTATATAAATCCTTATGAACTCAGTACTAAACCCAATGCTCCCTTTGAAAATCTGAGCTTTTATGACATCTACAGCAGCAAGAAGGCTCATTTAATAAAATTATAAAGCCTGGCATAAGGAGAGGAGAACAGCACTTCCCTATCCACCTCTTCAACATAATTGTGTTACCTGCAAATCAAACTTATTACAATGGCACCAGCCTCAAACAAGCCCAGCAGCATGCAGTAAGCTTTCTGTAGTCTTTCCTAAATCCACTATTAACCCCCCCTAGATTCCTTGATTAAAAAGAAGCTTCTTGTGCTACAAAACTATGCATAAACCACTGGATTTTCCTGGTGTTCCAATAGCTCATGCTTAGCTTTAACAAAATCTCAGTAAAATGTCTTAATGCAGAATACGTCTTGGCATTAAAGGATGCAGAAATACACCAAGACCTTTAACCTAAATTATTCCAAACTATCTCCACTTTCCATCTGAACTGCAGTTTAAGCACAACTCAGTCACCCACACATGAAGCAGTGCAGCTGTGATGGCACTGAGGCCCCAGGACAGCCTGCCCTTGCAGGATTTAGCTGCACAGCTGCCTCTCCAGGCCTTCTTTCCCAGAACACCAACCCTTACCTACAGGCTGAACAGCCACGTGGGAACTGCACTGGCAGCAAAATTAGCAGTAAGGGGCAGAGCTTGACCAGAAGCATCTTCCAACTATCCCAATGGGCCTTTTCCTACTAAAGTCCTAACCTTATCTGTTGCCATATGTTGTGGTTTAACCACACAGCATTAATTCAAATTCAGCTGGGTAACAGAACCACCCCCTATCACTCAGCCTTGCTGGTACTAAGCCATAGCCCAGTCACATGTTCCTCACATAGCAGCCGGCAAGAAAATAAGATCTTGCTCATCTTGTCTCAAGACTGTCTTGAAACACAACCCCAGCCAAAAGCATGGTCTAGTGACATTAAAATAAAAATAGGAAAGCTTTTTTGACCATTTTGCTAATTAATATGTCAGCGCTCATAAAGAAAGACTCATCAGCTTTTCTCCAGCACTGCATCATCTGAAAGAGCTGTGTCAGCAGAGACCTCAGCAGACATTCAATACATATTAAAAAGTGGTCTGAGCAGTAAATCAGAACACAAAAAAAGAATTCTAGAAAAAAATTAAAATAGCTGCAAAAAATTCAGTACTCAATTTCAGTATTTGATATAAATCAGGTTATATTTGATATGCAACCCTTGCCCTTTATAAGGGATATTCTCTTAACTATCCTAGAACTGCTTTTACAAAAAGGTAGGAGTTTATGAAAAACTAACCTAAAGCTGCTGATTTTTCATCTTTGTGAATTTTCAGGGATCTTCTCTGCTTTACAACAGAGGCACCACTTCTGTCTGCTTCTCATTCTCATCATTTGTATTGGCATACCATTGCTGAGCACACGGGAAGGCAGGAAGGTTACAGGGGACAAATTCTTCTTACAGGACTCAGAGAAGTTGTCTTACACACACACACACAAACACACACTCAAACACTCTGAAATCTGTTTTTTTTCCCAGAAAAGAACCAGGAGGCTGCGTCAGTACAGAACTCCAGTGCTTTTTCTGATGGCACTGTGGAAAATATTTTCAACACTAAGAACACCTGTAACCATGGTCTTCCATCCAGCAGGATGAAATACAGGCCAGGTATGACAACCAGAAGTCACAGGTGGATTTCTATGAGGGTCATATATGTGTTTCGAACAAAGCTCCAGATATCTTTCCATAGAACATCCTTACAAGCTCATGATATGTCCAGACATACTTCTAAAAATCAAATCTGCTTTTGAAGGAGAGTGAGGGGAACAGAACTACTGCTTGTGGGTGCAGCATACAAAGAGACAGACGAGCTAGAGCTACAGATCTTTCTAATGCCTCAGTCTTACAGAGAATTGTGATAACACTTTTTGAAATTAATGCACGCCTCTAGCTCCTGCTGCTGCTGCTCAGTAACATGTACTATGTGAGGGATAAAGTAGCTGTTCCAAAAGCTGAGACTAAATGCTTGAAGAGCCACTGCCCCAGAAGAAATAGAAAGGATATTTCCCTAGAGAGAATTACTCAGCTGTGCATTTTATAGAACAAGTCATGTTGAAGGAGAGATAGGATAATTGCATTGATTGTTAGTAGGTGATAATTAATTCTGTAGAGAAAAACGTTTAGTTTCCTGAAGTCTAGAATAGAATGGAAACTCTTCATTTTGTAATGAGAAAATAACTGTGTTTTTTTGCTCGCAGCACAAGAAGTTGCAATGTCTTCCTTTTAACATTCTTAAGGTACCTACAGGAAGACAGCACAATGAATGATGTTTAAAACAGAAGTTCTGTGGTAGGACTGAATGCCAGACAATTGCACATATGACATATATCTCCAGAAAGCATAGAGTAGAACCAGAGAAAAAGAACACCATGTTCTTGAACAGACCTTTAAATTAAATATTTGAATGGAAAAATGTGGAAACCAAAATAGCAGCTTGATTTCTCTTTAGGAAACATTAGGAAATGGAACATAGAGAGCAGGAGAGATGGTTTTCAATGGTATTTGAACAGTATTTAATGTGGATAGGACCAATAAAAATAATTTACACATCAACTGTCTCAGAAGTTAGCTAGATTCTTTTATTCTTAAGGGGGAAAAAAAAGAAACACCTTGAGGAATCTTTGTATCTATTCCTTGGGTGATCTGTTGGCCACTGATTTTAGCTTATGAAGAAAGATCTTAGGTATATGTAAGAGAACTGTGAGGAATAAGTAAAGCAAACAAGTCAAAGTTCAATAAACATAGGTCCACATGTTCATATAAAATTTGTAGGTATCTTCAAACAGAAAACTTTTCAAAGTCAGTTTTCAAGAATCTGCAGAAGTGTGCAGAAGAAAGATCAAATGCTACTAAAAATTATATTACAAAGCTTAATGTATCTAAAACAATTGACTGCCAAAGAGTTATAATCTTACCCCTCCCATATTCTTTGATAGCAGTGAATTCCATTGATCTCTGGTAAACTCCATGATATTGCAATGTTTGTAGTAATTTTTCTGAACAGAGAAAAGCCCAAGGGCAACACCCTCAGCTTCTTCAAGTTGACAAGATTGTTTCTTTGAAGCTTTCACATTCCCGAAAGAGAAAGTTGAAAGATTTTTTTTCTTCCCAGGAGTGATAATATTACAAGACATATGAACTATTCCCTGATTCAGAAAGAGAATCCAAGAACTTCACAGGCTTAGGAAAGATGCCAAAAAAATCTAAAAAGAATTTGTCTACTAAGTTCAGGAAAAGGTCTTCAGATAAGGAAAATCCACACCAGAGAACTAAAGGACACCCAGTTGTACAGTGAAAGAATACCATAAACAATCAGGAATCTCATAGCTGACCTTCTTTTACATGAATTCAGCTTAGACCTATCATGGGAGTGGGAAAGGGATGTACAATGTGCTACAAAGGGGCAGGCTGAACCTTCAGGATTTTCTAACATCAGAAGACACTGCTGAATAGCTAAAGTTTTCTAGGAAGTTTAAGGTTTCTCATGTCAGCTTACCCACAGCTCATGAAAAATTACAGTCTTATGTGACATTGCCTTGGAAGTTTTTTTTTAATGCAACAGCTGCAAGCTGTACAATGCCATGGCACAGTTGGCAGAACTTATTTAGTAAGCAGGTACAGTTACTGCAGCATGTTTTTCATGTTTTTTATTACAATTGCCTGAAAATTATTGCTCCTTCACAAGCACAACAAAAGGAAAAGCTGTAACTTTTTTTTTTTACTCTGTAATATTTTTTAGTCTTGTCTTCAACATTCCTGGTAATGGAAGTATAACTCAGAGCAAGAAGAAAAAGCAAAGAAATACTTGTATTTCTCCAAGTGTGTATTGTTTAAGTCTCTATACTCCATAAGAGTGCACTTCCACTTATTTGAAAGTGCATTTTCTTTAGTTTACAACACCTGTACTGAAAAATAAAGTTATAGCTCTTCCTGAGAATGATTTGGCTACATACACTGCCTGGCTAAGAGCAACCCGTAATTAATCATTGTTCAACTTGGACTCAGTGCTTACAAAGTAATGCCTCAATTTTCAATTGTCTTCATCACCACAGTTTCTGGAAGCTGATTTCATTTACTGCCCATTCTACTTTCAAGTTGCTGACTTTTTCTCCAAAATAGGAGGACAGCTTACCCGATTTGTGTCCGGCCAACAAACCAACTTTGCTTTCATCTGCCACTGGAGAAATAAAAGAAAAGACACAAAGATCAGAAACTTATTTAAATTCACAAGCCTTTGAAACACTGTCAAATTATTTCAGACACAGCATCCTGAGTCTTTAAATTATAATAATCTAAAAAAAAGCCTTTCTTTACCTAATCCACATGGGGTGCTTCAAAGTCCACATATCTGAATCAAAGCCCTCTGAAACCAATAAAAGGACTACCAGCAGTCCTTTTGGGTTACAGATCAGGACCTCAGAACTTACACACTCAAAAGTGAGTTGTCAGAAGAGCAATTGCACTTGTAAATAACTCATCTTGCCAGACAAATCACAGGGCATAGGAGAGTTGTAACAATTTCAGATCAAAGACTTCAATTGTAAAAAGAATCCAGATGTGGAAACCTTCCCATCTGCAAGACATCTCACTGACTCATGGGACCTCTGCAGATAATAAGGTCTCCCAAACCCTGATCTTTTTAATGGCTTATGCATTTTTTTTTATGTTATATTTTGTCTATAAATTTGTAACTTTGTAGTGTTTCACATCTTATAAGAAAGATGTTTGCAGTAGCAACAATTTGCAGACAGTAGTGGAGAAGCAAATTCTGAATGTAAGAGGAGTTGGAAGTTCTGTTCAGTAACTTCAGTTTATCATCATATATCTCAAGAAACTAATTAAAATACTCTCCTGGAGGGCTGAGGGGAAGAACCAATCACTATTCCCTAAAATGAATTCTATGCAAAGAAACAGTGGTAAATGTAATGTTAGGGATGATAAAACAAGAACAGGAAATGAATGTTAGGGTTGAAATCTTATCCTTCAACTCTGTCTGCCCAAGCACTCCCTTATAACTTGCCTTAAAACATAATCTCTTTATATGATAAAATAAATTGTCAAGTCATACCAAAAATTCCATAAATGCAAACTTAAACAGGCTTTGTACAGTGGTCACTATAAAAAGTTTACACAGAGGGTTATCTGACATGATACCAGAACCTGCTATACCTAGGAGACAGCAGTACAGTAGTTACTGACATTTAGGAGTTACTATTGGGAAATAATCACAGTAAATATTTTCTTATATTGCCTCTCCACATTTAGGGAAGCTTTTACCCTCAAAAATCAACATCAGATTCAGGACTGGGATTCACAACTGTAGTCATGAATCCACAAGTGACCACTGGATCTCTTCTCTACTTCTGTGATCTAATTGTCACCTCATTATCAGCAAACTGACATAGTGCAGGGTTTTTATGGGACATAGGTACTAATAAAGGAAGACTAATTCTGTTTGCAGCATTATGTAGAGGTTCTGCTAAAAAAAATGACAATAAGACTAGTCAAAATTAGAAGTGCAACCAAAATTCAAGGAAATTCTGCACTCCTTGATCTTTCAATGTTTTTTAATCCCTGGAAATGATAACTATAGAAGTCCTTGCTATGCAGGAGTTGATCTTATAATGCAAAATGACTGGACAAGGATTTACTATAAGGATAGTTCAAATTCCTTTTCCTGCTCCCTCCCCCCAGATTTCTCTCTAAGCAAAACAACTGTGGAAAACTTTGGTCCTAAAGGTTAGTGTTTTGACAAGTTATGATTGTGTGAAAACAAGGGATTATAATGGAAACTGATTCACAACCTTAATTATAGCAGTCACTAGTGGCAACCAGTATAATGTATGGTAATTACTTAAAGCAGGTAATGCTACAGTACATAGGAACTTTAAGAAAAAGACAAAACCCAAGGTTGACAGTATTTTTTAAAAGCTATGCTGATGACTTGGTTTGCCTGAAACTAAGTTTTACATTATTAAAAGGGATAAATCCATTTAACTTAATCATACTCTACACACCAGCTTCACACACAAAAATTAGATTTTAATACTGGAGGGAGAAAAGGAAGAATAAAATTATTAAAAAATGAAAAATAATCTTACCAAAATACAAGGTTAGCATTATGAGTTTAAGCACACACGTGCACAAAATCTGGGAAATGCAAATATTAAAGTTCTATATCAAAGTTTGAGCAAAATACGTGTGCACCTCCACAGGGCAGTTTTAATTTCATGGGTTATTATGCTTAGGCAGAGCCTTCTAGGATGGCCATCTTTCATTAGACTGAACAGAAGTAGCCCAGAAAAGTCCATTGGATAGGAATCCCATTCCTTCCCTTGTTTCCCCCCAGAAACAAAGAGAAGACAACAGAAAAAAAAAAAACAACCCAAAACCAGAAAAGCTAACAGAAGATATGTATTTGTATGCTGAGGTTGAAAACTTTGCAACTAAAGATTTCATTGAGGGAGTACATGGGACATCCTGTTCCACAAAATACCACTTGAAAACACCTCTTTGCATGTTGTTCAAAATTGATACAAACATTCAGTTATGACAAAAATAGTCCTTCTCTAGTTATTGACCTTTGAAAAAACGCAAAAACTAAGAGGAATTTTTTTCCCAAGATTATACTAGTTTTGGCCTGTCTTTGTAGAAAATCACCTGAAAGATTTTAAACGAGGAAAAAATAACATCTACTCTTAAAATTCAAGTGAAAAGTATTCTAATTATTTTTATATTCCAACATCAAAAAGTAATTACTTTGCAAATAACTGAAATTTTTCAGTTCAAGAAGATCACACTTGGGAATATACACAAGTAACTATTTTTATGAAGACACTAGAATTACTATATACTCTTGAGCTAGAATTATTAAATGCATAACATCTCAAAAAAATTGAAACCGTCAAATCTGGGGACTCCAAAGGAAAAACGCAAACAAAAATCTGGGAAGGATTCAAACAAGAGAATAAACAGATTCACAAACAAGAAGATACTTCCCCTTAACTTGTGAATCAAATACTTCACATTTTGAAATGTCCCCGGAACCCCAGGGATTTGTTAGTTCACGAAGTTAGTAATTTTTGTCTATAGAAATTACTCCAGCTCTTTTAAAGTAACATCTATTATTTAGGAACCACATTTTCACCACAGAAACCAGTTATGCATTCACTGTCAGTACTCAAAGTAATTGCTGAAATAAAAGATGAAAGAAGTTCTACAGCTACTTAATAAAAACACGGACATTTGGGGGCCTAGCAAGACCACAGATTATGAAAGATGGACTATTACTAAACCAAACAAATCTGCCCAGCTGATACTTTTTTTTTAAAACGATGCCAACAATTACGACAGAGGGTAAGGAACCCCATCTCTTTTTGCCATGAATGATCAGAGCTTTTTAGTATTTCCTGTGGTAATACACTGGAGCGCTGTTTTGCTTCAAGAAAATAAACAGCATTGTTTAGCAACAGTAAAAGCACCCAGCATGCTTTCGTGTCCTTCACATAAATGTTTTGACTGCCATTTCTGTGCCCTACTCAAGGTAGCCAAGGTAGCCATTTCATTTGAATTGCATGATTTCCAATGGTTTAGTACACAAAAACCTTCTGTACTTCCCAAAGTTTGTGTCAAATCCAGTCCAGGCTTACATACAGGCCAACAATCTAGTTCTAAACTGTGGTTTAGAGAAGAACAAATCAATGCTGCTGCCAGCTGTCATAACCAATTTCCCTCCTTCTGCCCAGTCCAATTGCATTATTTTTCCCCAAACCAGAGTCACTACTATTCACACGATACAAGGTGCTGCTATTCAGTTTAAGTGATTCCTTTGTGAAGGATCAGTTTTGCACACTAAGAGATTCTAAAAAATCTTCTAAACATGTGAAAGTCATGTGTGTTTCTGCTGGACAAACTGACACGTACCTTTGAAGACCAGCTGCAGTTCTGCGCTCAGAAAAGAAGCAAACAAGGATTAAAATTACAATTAATGAGGAATAATAATGTAAGACACTGAAACACAAAAGAATTTCCTAGAAAACACATTTCCTAACAAACACCTTTATTAGTTAATAGGAAGTCAAACATAAATTTCTTATTGTACATGAATCCATTCACAAGGGCTGTATTCCCAAACTACTTATATAAATGATATATCCACACTTCTCTGAATCCAGCAGTTTATATGGTATAAACATATGATAAAAAAGCAAAGCCTCAAATGGGTCACTGTTTTTTCCTGGTGAACTGTAACCTTACTCAGCCCCTTCATCATAACAAAGACAGTGCACCATCAATTAGTTTTAGTCAGTGATAGTGCCAAGGACATAATTCTCCTGCCGGTTTTATTTTCTGGGTGAAATGTTTCCCCATCCAGGAGCAGCATAAATCACTTGGTGAAACGGTGCCAATTGTTTGTCTCACAACCACCACTTAGAAAATGCTGCTTCCTGTTCTAGGTTTACCCTGAAGTGCTACATACAAAGACCACAGGATAAAATCTACAGTAGCAATAAAATGTGTGTATCAGGAAGGGTAAAAAAATATTTTCCTTCAGTAATTCCCTCTCTCACCTTTCCTCCATGTAAGGGCATTTGTTCTGGGGTGACCTGGGTATCCACCAGCTACTCACTCTTGAAGGTTTAGGAGTCCTTAATAGATTTCTGCTCACTTCAGTGTTGAAAAGCCCAGAGACTACCAAAAAGCTTGCACAAGGGCCAAGGAAAAATTATACTTATGAAGTAGGAAAGAAAAAAAGAAAGGTAAACCTTTTCCAAAATGGCACCTAACACAACATTTGGGATGCCCTGTTCAGTACATTCAAAGAAAGGAATAAGTCACATAGAACCATGATTCTGGATTATTTTTTCTCTCCTGTACAAGGTTTTCTTTAATTAGGTTTTTCAGAAAAATTTTGTTACAACTGATTTAATACCTCAGTTCAATTGTATTCAGAGAAGATCCCCAAGGGATACATCTTGTGTGTCAGCACATGAGAATGAAAATGCTTAAGCTTGCATTTGCAATTGCTACTACTTGTTGAAGAACCAGCAGTACAGTTGAGGCTGTCCACTGAGCACATTTAGCTTTAAATGGAAGTTTTTCTCCTGACAGAAAAAAACATTGTTTTACAATTTCCCAGCCAGCATGATACAAATTTCTTCACTTTCTTGTAGTGCCATAACTACTTGTTCTTGAAGGTTACACTGTTAATTGAGGCCATCACGGCTTCTTTTACACTTTTGTTGTCTTTTCTTATCCTCTCTCACCTCTGTTCCAGAGAAACCATACTAGGCTAAAACTCCCCCGCTGTCTTCTGCATGTCATTAACACTTCTTCCAAATTCCTAGGGTTAAACTACAAGTTCTTAATGTAATCTGTCATTCACTGATTGAAAACATTGATAGGGAACAGATTTAAGACAAAGTTTAGACAACATATTTATACAAGTGTTCTTAAAAGTTACTTCATTATCATCTTTACTTTCTTGTAGTAGTTATACATTAACTTAATTGCTATTAAGCAATTAATTTTCTCCCCCTAACACTTTAATTACTAACTGCCTTAACAGATCTACTCAAACTTATGCTAAAGCAGCCTAAAGAAATACCACCTCAAGCACGTGTTACACGTTCTAGCTGTGTCACCATCACAGTGCATACAATGCTCTCAGTCTGCTCCACAACAAACCTCCTTGAGTCCTAGACAATTTATACAAAACCAGTCCAAACAGTTGATATTCTCTTCTGCCCATTTCTCCCCTTATGCTGCAACTCACTGTCTCCTCAACTGCACTGATTTGGTATAAAACTGAGTAACAAAATTAGCCTTGTTAAAAGCCTCACTTTTCATACAGAGAAAACCTAATTTCCATCTCATTTCAATTCAGTTAACAGTGTCCCTATCACTTAAGAAATTATTTTGTTTCATTTCTGACTTACAGATCTTGCAAACAGAAATCTGAAAGTCATTTAAACTATGAAAATGGTAGTGTGTTCATTTGTAAAGACTGATTCTGCAGAGAGCCTCAGAAAATATACATCTAGTCTGACAGTACTAGAAAGCTACTCATGACGTAAGTTAGAATAACATTAAAATCTCTTTTGGCCCTTGATACCAAAGATAATCACAGCCATAAGCGATATAGTTTTTCCTTAACCCATAACATTTTTGTTTTTGAAAAGTCTTTCTCTTCCAAAGATGATTTTTATATTACTGTTATAGGCCAGTAACATTGAAAAGAGTCTTAGAATTCTGCTCTGTCTTCTCCATTTCCTCATTAGTGCTGTAACAAACCTAACTAGCTCCTAAATGCAGTTCTGAAATTGGTTTCAAGTCAAAGCAAACAAATAAATGTGTTCCATACATACAACATGGTAAACAAAACAATGACTTTAAAATACCAAACTACTTTTTGTCCCACTAATACCATAACTCTCACTAGGGACCTCCCAAATGTACTCTTTTAATTGTATTTGAATCCAAACATTGCTTGAAAGACCGATCTTCATTAGCTCTGTCTGGTCCTCATTTGCCTATGTTTTGAGATAGTTATTTCAGTTTACAGAAATTACACTCAGAGTAACAATAATCTGCTTCAGAGCAAACCATGAAGCAGCTAATAGCATCTTGATTGCATTTTCCACATCCTTCTGGATATGGGACATGGGTTTCCCTTTGTTTTGAAGCATTTTAAAAGTATGAACTGTAATGGAATGCATCCCCTCACTAACAAAGAAATTAGCATTTAGTTAAATACTTGCTTCCTTGCAGAATACTGCATACCTTATACCTTGCACATTTACTTGTTAATTATTCCTAAATAAGTAAGTTGCCCCATATTTTAATAAATATGCCCCAAGGTTAAGGGACTCCAAGTATGTCTAATGATGTTTCAGCAAACAATATTTCACTCACATTTAAAATCAAGTAAAGGACATACCCATTTCTTTAGGCTATAGAGCTTAATCAGTTAAAATTTATGGGGTTTTGCCTTTGATGGGGAAAAGAAGAGGGAATTAAGCAGCACCTTGGGATAGTGGTCATGGCTTATTATACCAACATCCTCAAATATAAATCTACACGGTACTTTGCCTGAATTGATGCACAAAAAATTTGCTATATATTCATATGATTCAATTTCATGTTGCTTCGGGTTAAAACAAGCCACACTTTCATGTGTTTGCATACAATTCCCATGGCTGTAGTTTTTACAGTACATTTATGCACAGCCTAAATCACTCCAGTGCATAAAGATTTATGGAAAGTAAGGGTGTTGGAGATAGATAATAAGACACCTTCTTTCCATTCGTTTTCATAGAGCACACTGATTTACACTTTCTAATGCAACATTAAAAAACAATTTCATATTAACATTACAAAAATTACCTTTTTAATATAGTTAAAATAACAAACACTATTGAAAATGGATTCTGACAAAATATTATATAGAAATTCTTCTCTAGAGAACGGTGGTAATGTAAGGGAAAATGTGTGTGTATAGAAGGTTGTTAAAAGAAAGGGAAAATCATCCTTCCAATGATTTATTTAGAAGCCATTGATTTCTTCATTTTCAATCTGCTGTTAAGTTCCAAAAAAGGTGTTCCAGTTCATTGTGAAGGGAAAACACAACGTTGATTTCCACAATTTTTTTATTTTGTTTTGCTTATTTTTAACACTATGTTCTAAGCACAAGTGCAAGCTTCGCATGCAGTGAAACTCTGGTCAGTACAAAGTCAGACTTTGTTTGGTTCTGCATAAATTCTTGAAGCCACACTTAAAAGGGGGATCTTTGCTTTGCTAACATATGGATGACCATGGGTGAAAAGCAAAAACAGAAAAATGCAACTGAGAGGATGTATCAGGTACCAGGATCAGCAGAAGGAAACAGAGGGCTGTGCTCTTTTTATCAATACCAGTTCAAAACAAAAGTAGGGAAAGGCAAAGAAATATCTATCATAAGACACAGGATATGAACTCTGCCAGTGATCCAGAAAGTGCTGTCATTATCTCAACATAGCAGCAGGGAAGAACATTAAGACTTATAGCTGACATGGAACTAATCTGTAGCCTATTACTCTGAATGAAGCTGTAAATTTTGAGAAGCATTTGATCTCTGTGGAAATGATGGATGCTAAAACAGGGAACCAGTCACCCTGCCCCATATACTCTGCACAAGGACATCTGTACAGATGAGGCAAGTTCTACTCATTTCTGCAAAACTAAAAAAATTATTTCCACTACATGTGCTTTTTCTATTTTTTAAAAAAAATTCTACAATAGTAACTCAATAGCATATGCCACTTGCTTTTATTTTATTTTTTCAAGTAGGTTCAATCAAGGACTAATTCATCTGGAAAGAAACTGAGTTCTTGAAATACACCAACTTCAAGCAATGCTACTTTTGGGTTCATGCTATCTGTGAATTTGGCAGGTAAGACTTGCGTCAGTCCACAGGACTCACGGCACGACAGCCTAAACAAGCAGGTGGCAGTGGTTCCTACCCTCTGCTCCTGTCCAGCTGCCCAGCCAACAGCCCTGACATGCAGCAGGTGGCAATAAACTAAACTCCAGCTGCCCCACTGGCACGTAACCCACAGCTGGATATGCCAAGGTCCTTTCACTGCAGGGTTTGCAGGAGAGTGACAGCAACAAACTGACGCACAATGGTAGCAGTACAGAACACTTTTTAATCACCCATCCTCACTGCCTCCTATCATTCACTGAGGACATTAATTTATAGCAATTATTATTTTGTAAATAGCTATGACTGGAAAGCAGATTAAACACTCAAAGGTTTCTGGGCCTAAATATATATAAAACTGAAAATATAAACACCAATGTTAAATGAGTTTCCATTGTGAACCTGTGTAATTATAGACTAGTCTTTACTTGACAGATTTGCCTCTTGTATATACGTCAGCCCTCATCAAAGCCAGGAAGACCCTTACCATACCATTTCACTAGCACCCTAATTTAATGAATGTATTATTTTCGATGAGATTCACAATCCATATCTGGATTCATATCCATTATTTGCATTTTCTTCTTTACCCACCTTTGATGACCCTTTGGATGGCCATGTCATTAAGCAATCCTGGCCTTTGTAATCTTGTAATTAGGCAATAGGTGCATTATATACATTTCAAGGTGAAGTAGAGTGTTTCCTAAGTGAGCAGCAGTACAGATTTCATATTTATGCCCTGTATTAGATCAATTCTGTTGTCTGCTGAATTTGTGATTGTCATTCTGGGTCACTAGACCCAACCTCTGAGTGATTTCACAGATTTGTGGAGACACATGATTCAGAGACTACTTGGTTTAAAAAAAAAGAAACTGCATCAAAATCACCTGTTCTAAGGTCTCAGAGCTCTCCTCCTGGACCCCAGTTCTGTGGTTTTTTCTGTTCATCCTATCATATTTTTTTTTGAGAGGACTGGCAGAACTTGAGAACAAAAGAAAAGTAGTAAGTGGACAGCATCCCATGAGTACTGAAAAAATAGGGTCTAGAACTTTTCAGAGAAAGGACATCTCTCCTTTGTTACCAAATTTGCTGGAAGATGACTTCCCTCTTTCCTTTTTTCTCAGCAGTGCACTGAAATCAGTAATGGGTACACAGCTGCATGTTGGGATGAAAAGTTACTATTGGTCACGATTGCAGGTAAGTAAGAAGCAAGCAAAAAAATCCCTAAGAAAGAACTTTGTTTTCCCAAAAATCCACCCTGGAATATGTATTAAATGAATGCTCTATTTGGAAGCACATTTTTATATACCAAACTATTGGGATGTTATTTGTATTTGAAACACTTTATATTGCAGTTACTTCACTTGAGATTTTCATGTTTCTGGTCTGTTTCCTCTTTCAGACAGTAGCTTCTGCTTAAAATCTAAAAAGGTGGAAAGCCAAATACGGTACTTCCCTGCTTGCTAAAGAATGACTGTAAAAGGCCCCAGCTTTCATCTTCCTCACTTTCATTATTTGCCAAGCTATGTGCAAGGAATTTTACTCCATCTATTGTTATTTATAAAACAATATGGTGCAGATCTTTCACAGTCCCTCCTGTTCTTTACATGAGTGTCTCAAGTACATTTACCTTCACATATCCAATCAGACTGGCTATTACCCTTTTTATTTTTTTACTTTTATAACACAAGGGGACTTTTCAACAGCTACCTTCTACAGGCAACAATTTCTGAACACTCTAAAAGATACATTTGTATCCATTTTTAAATTTTTTGCATCTAATTTTCTTTTAGTTTTTAGCCACCATGATTTAGTGACTCGTATATTCTCAAAGGATTGCTCCTGGGTGTCAAGAGCAGATAGCGTATAGAATTTGAAGTATGAGTTACCTGGCAGTTCTGAATGTGCTCTCACACACGCTGCCATTGCCTAATTTTACACTGATGCTTGTGTGCATTCTTTCCTGGGACTTCTGTGGGAGCTGGAAGCAAATCTTTCTAAAAAAAGGCTCAGTAAAGTTGAACATTCATTTTTCTAGTAGACTACATACAATATATGTTTTGACTCAAGTCTATAAACTGAGTCATTTTTTGAGGAGCATTTTCATTCTTTAAGAAATATCTAATCCATTACTCTTTGTCAAAACAGTGGAACAGAAGAGCAAGCGACCTATACCTATTTTTTCTGGTCATGCAGTAGTGTTATAATTCTGCCTTAAGACCTTCCTTCAATAATTCATATCCATTCTTATGCATTTCATGCATTAATAACTGTCTGGCTTTCCTTACATGCCATTAGAGGAGTACACACATTTAATATTACATCAAAATATCCTGTTAAGATTACAATAAAAATCAACAATACAAAACCTAAGACCAGTCTGGAACATTTAATGGAAAAAAAAACCTGCAAGGTAACAAAAAGCTACCTTGAAACCATGTATGAAATGAATCACTTTCTATTAATGATGTCCCAAGTCTGATCCACCAAAGCACACAAATCTATTATTAAAGCTATTCTAATGGTAGTCCTCAAAATTTCCCCATCAACACTGGAATTCAGAAAAAAACCCAAACAAACAATGGATAAAGACTGAGTGTGGCCAAGAAGAATTAAAAGGAAAAAGAAAACCTTATTTGGTTTTCTTTGAGACATAACAAGCTTTCTTAAGCCCTCATAAAACATGGTGTGGTTTTCAGCTGCAATAACCCTTCAGTCTTCCACCTGAAAATGCTTTCCTGGTATAGAAAAAGCATTTTACTTTCTACTTCACCCCCTGCAAGATTTCCTGCACAACACTGATGGACAGAGAACCATAACCTTACACTCTTCAAGCATTTATAAAATCTACTGCAACACTTTGAATTCCTGTGTTTGTCATTGTCAATAAAGAAATAAACACCTTGTGTCAGGAATGCTACCCTTTGTCCAGTGTTGTTTTACAATCATTTATATTCTATAAAATAAATTACTTCTGTGATTGCTGGTTTTGCTTTATATTCTAGAGATACAAAACTTGTACAGCAATTCTTTCTGCTCATTATTCCATCATTCCCCCTTTTCCTCAGCTAGGATTTCAATACAATGGACCTTTACAAATAACACCCAACCAAACCAAACCAAGGAAAAAACCAACAAACTTTCTTCAGCTCCAATAAAAAGAGTATTTGCAAATAGCTGCTAGAGGAGGCTGACCATTGTCCCCATCACTGTAGCTCCTCTGCAGAACTTACTCCCTGATGTGAGTGTTAAAGAAACAAAAGCAAGAAACAGAGATGGTACAGATGGGCTAAGGCTCAAAAGCTGACCTATGTGTCATGCCAGCCCTTCTTACCCAGATCCATGCTTTTTGAGGCTTTCAGATTAATTGATTCAGACTGTTTGGCTGGTGTCAAAGACCTGAAGTTGATGTGCTGATCTGTTAAATGCACTGCTGAATTTCTGATAGGGCTGTAGGAAGAAAAAAAAAAAAGTTACGTAAAATGTTTAGGTACCAGTTCAAACCACAAGTGAACTAATTAAAGAATGTACAAATATACATGTGTTTCTTCCTACAGTTGCTTACAGGATGTATTTTCAAAATCAGATATTGATCCTCAACTCCCTTTTCTGAGACTTAACACTTTCAGTCACCTGGTTTCCCATCACAGATGGAAATATAAATGTAAATGATTAGTAATAATTTTCTTCCCATTTTGCTAGTTCTATCTAACCATGGCATTTCCAAATAACATGCTACAGAATGTAGGAGAAATACTGGCAATGTACCTGGATCAATTCTACTGCATCTGCTATTATAAAATTATTTTATAGCCTTGTACCACTTATGCAGAGGCTGGAGGTCTTATGGAGAGTGCTATGAATGAAGAATTCCAGGGTGAATTCCAGGGTATTGTGTTTGGTTGCTTTGATTTTTATTTTGTTTTGGTCTTTTTTTTTCATTCTTTTACTTTAAGGCAACTTTCTAATCATTTCAAAATTGCGCCTGAGTGAAACTCCAAGTATCTTTCAGCTCAAAATGGAACACCTCAATGCAATCTGAAGTCTCACGTCTCTTTTTGATTAGAAACAAAAATTATTATTCTTTTAAGAAGTTTTAGGCAAAAAAGTACTAAGAGAAGCAACCAAAATAATTATTTCCAAATTGTTCAAAAGGTTTAGTTGTACAGGGTCAAAATACTTTCCTAAGTATTCTCCTATGCATTTTGTTGAAATGCAATTTCAGTGAAATCAGTGTCACTTGATACAGCAATTCAATTTCGAGAGAACTTAAGTTCTAAATGGAAAAACCATACAACACTGGAAAACTCAGGGTGAGACAAAGGGCCAGAAAATTTACCATCATTTTAATACATCATTGGCATTTAAGAGAATGTTTTTCTCCTAGCTTGCTGGAAAAATTAGGAACAGATTCTAGCAAACCATTGCAGTTGAGAAAGTAATGCTGAATTGCATTGATCTGTGTAGACTAGTTTGTTTATCATGTCATACATATCTGCCTGGGAGACCAGAAATAACAAAATTATTCTAGCGTAATTACTCTCTGTTAGTGAAAAGAAAATAGTTACAGAAGTCTTGCATGAAGCATTCAAGGTATGCATACATGCAACCCATCATTTAATGGTAGTTTTTACTCACACCAATGCATGCAAGGACAGACACATGGCTAAATTTTTAGCTGAAATGTATACTTTCTTAATATCATTGCAGTAGATGCATGACTATCAAAACTGAACACCCAGCAAACAAGGAAGCAATGTTCAATGTTGCATTTCAGCGTCATCATCAGGATTGGTTGCATTCCTCATCATCAGGAGAGGTTGAAATTATGCCTTTGATTTGAATCCTGTACTACTTGAGATAGAGTATGAGCCACTGTGAACATCAACATGTTTATACTTTTTCCTGCACCTCCAAACTTCTGTATTTACTAAGGAAATTGAAACTTATAGTTGCTATCAAGCACATCAGGCTTTGCAAAAGTATCTGAAAAATCTACTCAATACCTTTACAATTGGTAAAGCGTTCATTAATTTTTTTCTTACACATTTCAATTGCTCAGACTTACTGAAAATTCATTTTGTAATCTCAAGAATATATCTGTGTGACATAAGGAGATTCAGTTTCTTACAAACTGTGTTTAACTTGGACTTTTAAAGCTTTAAGAGACTTCATTTACAGACTGCATTTACACATTGCACCCACAGTACAGTTTTAAATTAACTTTTTTTTTTAATTGGGATTATGCTTTGGGATTTTTTTTTTGTTTCACTGAACACACGATAGAGATATAATCTGTCATGGATAGGAGGCATACTGAAGCTTATGTACAACTGAACTGAACAACGCACTAAATGCTAAAATAGCATTCACAGCTTATGTTAAAAGACCTTCCAGCTGACTAAAGAAAGTGGTGCAAATTTAAAAAAAAAATGGCTTAATAATCAATTAGAACTATTATCAGAACCACTACTGAGCAATTAGTGCTATAACTATTAAGAAGAGCTGAAGTCCAACCTGTGATTATAATCCTCATTCAGCAGATCCTCACTAGGATGTGGTGGGAGAGGTGGAGGGGTTTCATTTTCACCACTGCCATGATCAGAAACTGGAAACTCTGAAACAAAATTTAGAAAGGGGTTAAAAAACCTGCAGAAACAACTGCATCACACCAGTTCACTGATTGATGACTGGAAGGCCTCAAGCAATGCTGAAGTAAATCACAAATTATTCAAATCCCTAAACTAACTAAACTAGAATTAAAATCACACCAAGCAGAAAATATACCCCTTGGGATTTTCCTGAAGAGCTGATTTTCAGATTTGCATATATATAATTAAAGGTAAATATAGGGAAACTTTGTACTTATAGTGAAGTTGAGTGCAAGGCACAAATTGCTTTACTCCATTTTAGTGGAGTGCTTTACTCAATTTTTAACTTCTCCATAGCTGCATTCAAACTGATTGTAGGCTCATGATTTCAGTCCCTTTGATGGGGAGCATTTATCACCTTTCATGTACAGAAGGGAACCACATTCTCAGCAAAGAGCTCAAAAGAAGAAAAATTTCTGTTATCCTATAGCAAGAGAACAAAGAGGCATTTCTTAATTACAGTCTTCCTTTCCTACCATTATGGCAACTCCTTCTTTACCTTTACAAACAGCATCCAGCTAACACTAGAAAATTACTTTTTACAAAGACAAATATGAACTACTCAAACCATTCAGTGGTTTGCTAGGCAACAGCACTTAAATACCTGCAATATTTAGTAAGACTGCTGTGCTCACTGTAGCCAGTTCATTATTGTCCTGCAAAGTCACGTCTCAGCCCAAAGGCATCTTAGAAAAAGTCCCTGCACTTTTCAATGTAGAATATGTCTCACCCCTCCCAAACCTAATAGGAAACATGGACACTTCCTTGGGTTTCAATGGCAGGTAAGCAATCAAACAATGATGACATGCCACACTTTAACATGACCTGTTCTGTTGCATGAAATGTTGGTAGTCTTTTTGTACAACCCTGTCTGAAAGCACTAACTTATCTGAGAGGAAAAAGGGTCGGCAAGGAGGGATCAAAAGAGAAAGCAATAGATTATATTTGTTTGATAAGAGTGCTGATATAACAAACAAAAATATATTGGGGAAAAAAGTCCAAGAAAAAACTCCCCAAAAAAACCAAACAAAAAACAACCCCCACAAACCCACACTATTAGCTCACACTGTTATCTCAGGAAAAGTGTGAGCATCATCAATAAAAAGTGAGGATAAGCAGATGAGGAGGAAAGTTTCAATGAGACCTTAAAATATGATTGCCAGTTTGATGTAAAATACAGGTATGCTACCTTACATATACACACGAGCTTCTTGCACTGTGATCCCCATTCTTTCAGGTTTGAATATAAGAACAGGAAACAAATGAGAAGTAAAAGGCAAGTTCTCACAGGAAGAAGAACTTAGAAGAAGAGAGGAACTCGTATTTGTTCAATGTGATACCAAATGTAACTACCAAAAAAGAAGGAGACTACAAAGTTCTGCAAAAAGACTGCAGGACATTAGTAAGAAATGCAGGTGAAATTCCCTGTCAGAGACTGCCAAGTGCTGCACATAGAAGTAGGGGAAAACTCCTGAGACTTACACTAAGACCCTTACAGCTCTGGAACAGTACACTAGATGTGCACTGGATTGTTCTTTCAGTAAATATATTCTTAGTGAAGTCAAAGGGAGGCAGTCATTTACAAGTGCAAAAAAATCCAAATACTCCAGCTAGAACTCAACAGTGAGCCTCATTTTTAAATAGTGTCTATGGTTTCATTCTTCCTATCCAAAAAATAATGTAATATAATTCAGAAGCATATTGAAAAGGTAGCAAGGATAGTGGACACAGGTACAAACACTCCTACAAGGACCACAGATTAGGATTCTTTAGAGAAAGTAGCAATGAAAGAGGATGTAAGAGGAGTCTATGACATAGTAGAAGCTATGCATAAGGTGAAAAGGAAGCTTTTACAGTCTCATGCACAGTAACAAAAAGGCAACCAGTTTAACTATCAAGTAGAACACCTAGGACAAACACAAAGTAGTGTTACTCAGAGAACTCACTGCCATGAAGACACTTTGGAAACAAAATTTTAAAAAAAAGATTAAGATATGTACCAAAAGTTAGAGATGTATCCATGGCACAAGGGTCCAGACAGAGCTTTAGACTTAGTAAGTCCCTAAAACACTGATTATCAAAAGTAGGAAAGAGATGCCTGACGGAAAAAAATTTACCCCCCCATAAAAAAACCCCACACCAATAAAAGAAAAAAACCCTTAACCCTTCCCCCCCCAAACCCACAAAAAACCCAATGAACTGAAAAAATATATAATCATACCACACTTACACTGTGGTTAGCCTTTTTGAACAGACTCCTATAGTCATGGCAAGAGACTGAACATATTTGCAGTTATACTAACTTGGATTCACAGTAATTGGTACATCATTTCACCAAGGCTGTTTGATCATGGGTTACCACTGGTATTTTTCTTACAGTAACAAAAGGGTACACATAGAAAAACGTCAGACTTCCTCAGTGATTCGGAAATGATCACAAGGGATTACAGCTCCCAGTAAAATGGGAGCAGGAGCTGGAGCATGAGAGAATTTAACCTAAGGGGCAGACACTGGCTCCATGTTCAAGACCTCAGGAAATGACCTTAACAGATTCAGGTATATCTAAGCACTGAATAAAATGTATTAAATTTTAAGATATTATACAGACTAAGAGAGTTAAAAAGAGTAACTCAGGCAAAGTAAAAATTGAGTCTGTCTATAAGACACATACGGCATTTACAAGGAAAATCTGAATAATTAAAAATTTCTAGCTTTATGTTACCACATATGTATCAAAACAGGTGCTTGTACAACCATGAGGATTTGGCAGTCTCTGGTAGTAGAGAAAGTTTGATTATTTCATTACTCCACAGAGAGATGACAGCATTTTCCTTATAACTATTTATAATAAAGGGTTATAAGAAATAGAACCTCTAATGAAACACATCCCAGTAATCTTTCAACACCAGAAATGTAAAGCTGCTGGCACTAAAGTATCAATTCTCAAAGAGATTGTTCTAAAAAACACCGTGCAACAGCTTGGCAGCAAAAGAAGTGAGGACCTGAAGGCAGCAAGTGTTATTCATGCAAAAATAGAACAAACACTGGCATTTCAATACTGGATCACTATCCCCTCCCCCTTTATTTAAATATCTACAGGCAAGACAAAATTTAATGTTTTGGCTATAAGCACTTTTCTCCAGACATTAGATTTTCTTGCTCATGTATAATAAAAAAGACTCCTAAAACAGACAGCAATATTAGCAGGCCAAGCTTCCTTGTATTTTTGCTGAGCTTTCATAAGAATTTTATTGGTGGGAGCAGTGAATGGTACTGGAAATAACTTATTGGAAAACATTAATTAAGAAAATGACATTTTATGAAACATAATACAGCTCCTACATTAAATTATTACATCAGATCCCGTATTATGTTAAAAATCTCTTCTATGTTTTATTATTCTTTGCAAAAATGTACCAATTGCACTTCTATTCTCAGAATGTGGACAGCACAGTGTGAACATGTATAAGGATCTGCTCCTGCCTGGCACAAGACGCTCACTAGGTCTGTGACTCATGTCCTTAAGCACACACACAACCTAAAGTTCATAGCTGTCATAAAAGAGGGTAGTGCACAGGTAACGTGTTTCACCCTTACAGATACCCTGAAACACCGAGGACAAAACTTCTTAAGAAACAGTGCCCAAAAAATAATTTAGACCAGTGATGGGAGGAAATAGGTGGCAGGTTCATATGGAAAGCAGAATGAGCATTAGCTCAATAATAATTAATACTATGATTTCAAAATAAGAGAAATATTTCTCCAATGTGTGAGAGTACTGTAAGCCCAAATTGTATTTCACCAGAACAATGTCTTATCAGAGCTGTCCCACAGCCCTCCTGCTGCAAGTGCCTGTGCAGTTTTCCGCTAAGATCATTGAAATTTTATTCATCAAATGCCAAATCTTCAACACAAATCACAATACGATGATATCTTGAGTCAGTGGTAACAACATCTTTGTAGTCTCTTGTCCACTGACTCCAATCCCAATCACTTTCCAGGCCATGGCTCTGAAGACACAGCCAAGCCAAACCCTCTCTGTTCCAGCAGCTCTCCAAAGCTGCCTTTTCACATCTGACACATTCTCTTCTGAGGCCATGACTGTTTTTTCGCTATAATGCCCTCTTACCATAATTCTTAAATTAAAAAGATGCCTATTTAAAATAATTTTATGACTGAGCTGAAAACCAGCCATCCTGATTTTGCATTGCAGTTAAAGAAATCCTTATCTGAAAGTACAGCTCATCCACATACTTTGTTTTGAATTTAAGTGACAGGTTAGCAGTTGCCATTCATCTGCATCAGTGGCTTCAGAGCATTTGTTTTTATGGTTTTTAAGGAAGCATTTAAAGGTATTTGCTGCTTTCTGATATCTCTTTGGTAATGCCTAACTCTACAGGGCAGGCTAGCTCCAAGGATTGGACCCTGTTCTCCTGAAACTACAGAATGAGCGTAAATTCCATACAAGAGAAACGAAAGGTAGATCTAAGCAAAGCATCTGATCTTTGAATATTTACAATGCTCCAGGCTATGCCTAATTCTTTGCCTCGAGTCACACTGTCAAAATAGTGCAGTCAACACAAATAAGCTACCCCTAAATTCTACGGAATTTTCTCTTGCATTTTAAAAATAAGGGCTCTTTGGTTTTGATTAAAAGTACCCCACACAGCCATCACAGCAGCCTATGAAATTACTTTTTGCAGGCTACCCTGATTCCACAGTTGTCTACGAAAGTGGGAAAAATCATGCATAAATCAACTACATCAAAGAAAATACTTTTTCCTGCTGAAAATAATGAAAAATTCCTACTAAATACTGAAAGGTATCTATCTATGTGCTTGGCTTGAAGAATGAGAGCACAGTTAAAAGGATAGGGGTCAAGACCATCTCAAATACTTAAACTTTTCAAATAACTAGTATCTTGCTGAGTCAGGAGCAAATTGGACAGATAGTACAGTCTACCATCAGAAATGAAAAAAGACATGATAAGAAGTGGCCTTAAATGCTCTTACTCATATGCTTCCATATGCTCGCACATGTAAGTTTTCTTTGCACAATTTACACAATTACCTAATTCCTTTTAATGAGTTCATTAATATAATTCCAGTTTGTAAATTAGGCGAATGGTTCTAACCTCTGAACAAATTTTACCTTAAAGTCTAAAATAAGCAAGTGCACTTTTCAAACATCATGTTTTAGTAAAAATTAATTAAGCTTATAATAACCCAGGACATAATCTAAAAATTAAATGTAAAAATCATTGCGCTCATTAAAGATATATAGAAAATAAACATTTTGACAACATATATTTTGCACTCATCATTTGTTTTTTATCCAGCCTTACGTGTTGGGGCAGCGAGCTAGAAACTGTTACTTAAACTGGAATTTGTGCCAGGAATCTCATTCACAACTTCTGAGTCAGCTCTCCCACCCTCGCTGGATCTTCAAGCCTCAAAGTAACATAGTGTGCACTTACTCTAATTAACTGCTTTTGGTGGCTGTGGATTTCAGGCAAGAAAACCACAAAGCGCTCTCTGCCTCAGCAGAGAAGGGTATGTAGAGACTACCTTTTATTCCTTCCTGAGGACTGCATGTTACAAATTGCTGGAGAATGGTATCATTGCGTCGGGAAGCAGCTGCGAAGTTATGACTCCCGTCAAAGGCTGATTTTTGAAAGACTCCCTGGTCTGAGCGTTCCTAAGGGAAAAACAGAACCACACATTGCAACACCAAATTTACATATTCAACAACACAGAAGAGCATCCATCGCTGCAGACAGTGCACGGACACAGTGTGATATAATGTGAGCACTGTATATTGCCTCCTCTCAAATGAGAAACTTGAGAGAGCTCTTCAAAACTGCAGTCTGGTTTTGCTGACCATGAAATAAGAACAACATCCAAGCTATAACAACCATTAAGAATGATGCACAAAAATGGAGATTTCTTTTTTTTTTTATGACCCACAACTGGCTTCATTCAAATTCTCCATCTGGGAGGGCAGCTTGTGACATTGTCAACACAAGAACATGGGCAATGCCAATGGTATTTTTCTGCCAGCCAGCTGGTTCCCTTCTCCCTGAGACTGAGTGCATATGTTCTGATGATCACACACTAGAACAGTTTTGCAAGTAAGGAGTTACACCAAACTCCCAAACGCAGGTCTTCTGGCTAGCAGCTAAACAAACTCCTGTCACACCTCTAGTCAGCTTTTCTTTTGAGACATTTCCTACCCCACACCCCCATACATGCCATACCGCCTAATTTATTCTCCTGAGCAGTTGCATAAAGGAAAATAGTTGGGAAAAAAAAATAATAAAAATCACAGTTTCTAAAACTGGGACAGACCCAGAAATACATTTCTGTAGTCATTATTCATTGAAAACCAAAAACCCACACTGGGGAAATATGGCTAGTCTTCAAAGCAACCTTTATATTTTCTGCGATTTTAAATCTATTTTTTTGAAGCAGGATCCAACTGGCTTCTATTTTTAAACTGCACGTTCATTATGTCAGCAAATGTTATACTAAATATACATTTTCAAAAATTCCATAGTCACATATACGGAAGAAATGCATATATCTAACCCATGTAATTTATTTTTAAAATGATACAAGAGGTTTGAAGTATTGGCAAGTGACTGCCTGCAAACCAAGACATAAGGAAGGACAGCATGTTACACCTCTTTGCAACCTGTTTCTCAAGCTTAATAATAAAAAAAATAAATAATGTAACTTCATAAAAATAAAATCGTAATAAAATAGTGATAGAATAAATACAATGAAAATAAGCATAATAAAATGGAAAGATTGCACCTCAGAACACAAATCAGTGCTGGCAGGCTCATGGTGACAATATGGCTACAAATCTAAGCTTAGTGGACAGGCGGCACATGTAACATTCTCTTTTCCTCAGTGCAGAATCAGCCATTTGAAAAGGTTATTTTCAACCTCCATACAGAAACACACACATACCACACAGACACTGACAGTTGTGTTTCCCCTTGGAACTGGAGTCTTTATTTTACATAAGCTTCCTTAGGTTGTAATGTCCACATTTACTGCTTTTTCAAAGTCTATCCGTTGGAGAGACAGTGGGAGAAGGAGTCTTGAATTAACAGCACCAACAAATCTGCTTTTCCAGCTCTTTGATAAATGACACAATCAATATCCCAACAACTGATCAGTAACCAAACTAATTCAAGTATTCAGCTTATAAAACATAGCTGTCATGGAAGACCTCCATTAGTGTCCTGCCCAATAAAAACAATAATGCATTTCTAAACATATTCTCCTTCTGCCAAGCTGAGATGCAGTGCTAGGGTAGCTGTTCTGGGGAAAGGAAAGAATGGGCACTGACCCATTTCTCCTACGGTCTCCAGACTCAAATGGAATTACAATTGAACGCAAAGACTACCCTATAAAAATTAATTCCTGTCTAAAATGAATTTGATTCAATCAAGACCTCATTATGCATTCTTCATAGGGCATGAGTCAAGACTATTTACCTCCTTCATACATCTGGATAATATTGAAAACTATACACTTAACTATAAAAAGCAGCCTCATACTTTTACTAGGTCAATCTGGCATTTGATTGGAAGCTTTTTAAAAAGAAGTAGCTTTAGTTAAATAAAGAAAACTCACAGGACTGAACTTTCCTTGAAGGTGAGCTATCTTTCTTATATCCCAAAAGTGCACAATAAATATAACATATACTTCATAATTTTTCCTTACAACAGGATGCTGTCACATATAGAAGGAAAGCAAACATGTGTTTTCCTTTAATATAGTCCAGAATTCCTAATAGATACTTTTCATATTTTCCTGGCACAACTGACATCATGAGGCTTTTCCAAAGAGTCCTCCCATCAAAGTAAGAGCATAATATTTGGTAATATAAAAAATATTTGGTAATATAATGAAGTAATGTATTTCAAAATCCATTTCTCAATCAATAAATGATGGTAGTAAATTACATAGAAAATTATCAGAAAAATATTTAAGAGTCAATTAAGTTACAAGACACCTGCATTCTCTTCCTCCCTCTGGAATTTTATGCAAATACACCCACAGACATGACTGTTGGTAATATTTTAAAATGTTCCAGTAATGCTCACTAAGTAAGAAGCTTGAAATGTCTTGGAATTCTATAATGAGATTTATTACAACCTTTTACATCCCAAATCCACTTGTACATACTTTCATTTTAAAGAACTCTACAGGTATTGAAACTTTTCAAAATATTTTCTCAAGGGTTAAAATTAAAGCTGGGGTGAGTAGAAAAGGCAGACAGTATGCATGTATAGTATTTATGTAAAGATGAGAAAGGAGTGTACATACCTGTGTGCATGCATAAATGAAAGAGGGAGCAAGGGAGATCATAAACCCAATCTTTTTCAGAATAAGAAGTGACTGGTAAACATGAATTTATATGATGTTTAGAAAACATTAAAAATATCTTTATTTTCTTATTTTGTTATCTTGCTTAAAAAGACTTTATGTTAATCAACTCAGAAACCCATCCTGAAGGAATCTTCATCTGACCAGGAAAAGTAAAATATTTTGTTCCTTTAAGGTAAAAAAAAAAAACCCAAACAACCAATAAAAAGGCAAGACAATTCCAGAAAAACACACTCAAAAAGAAAAAAAAAATACATTAATACTAATGAACAAGAAAAAGCTAGAATAAAGTAAAATCCTAGTCACACTAAGATACTCAGGTCTCTGATTATAAGAACAAACGAAATCAGAATAATTTAAATTGCCTGTATCCCAGCGATTGCCTTGAGGAGGTAGCAGATAGTCAAAACTACATCAATGTATTAATCCTAAATTAACCTTTTTTTAAATCGTATTTTCTTTTGTTCTAATACTTGTTGAATCAAAATAAGAATAGCCTAGTCTCAACAAGAACAGCAAGACCAGGAGATATCAACCAGAAACATTTTTTGAGTCCCCTCCCCAGGAGAGAATTAATTCAGGAGAATCAATACAGGAGAAGCTCTCTATGACCAAGACGTTAGCTATCACCTCTTATGTGGAAAACCATTGGGACTGGAAAGACATCAGTCTAAGAGATGCATTTACTGCCCCACCTCTGTGTGCGCCTCCAGCCTGCGGAGCACGACCAGCTGGATCCTGCCGCGAATGTTGCCCTCCATGGACATGGAGCGCCTGAGGGTTTCCATGGCCTCGTGGTTTGACTTGCCCAGCAGCGACTCCCCGTTCACTGCAACCAGCTGATCGTTTACTCGCAAACGACCGTCCTGCAAGCAGAAAGCAAAGACAGTATAAAAAACCCCAAGAATTATTAAGCAGAGGTGCTACGTATGGGAAAGCACAACGCAGACAATCGGACATTGCTGCTGTAACTCAATAAATAAAAGACTGGACAGTGCCAGAAATAACTTTGTGTCCAATAACTGGCATTTTTTTCCCCCCTATTTACTACATTTTTGGAAAGAATTCATAGTGAAAATACAAACATAGATGCTCATGCACAGACTGCTGTTTTTCTTGCATTTGAAATTTATTTGTATTATTGAAAAAACCCCAAACCAAACACACAAAACCAAAAAAATACAAACCACAAAAAAACCCCACCCACCCCATCCATGAAAAAGAAGGAAAATAATCTTGTTTTAGTTTAAAGGGCCCACACTCTAACTATTGGTATCCACACTGCAATCACAAATGAGTACTACAACCTATTTTTCATGCATTATTATCAGCCATTAAGATCTGATAAGAAATAACTCCAAAAATTTTGTCTTACAATCTTATGCATTATTATCAGCCATTAAGATCTGATAAGAAATAACTCCAAAAATTTTGTCTTACAATCTTATTGGTGTGTATCTTGTCACAATTCTCAAGCCATCACATGGTCCAATGTCCTCAGTACAAAATGGTCACTAAAACTTAAGCATCCTTACTAATTAATGCTGTCCCTATTTTACAACACCCAAAACTGCTGCCAATAACAAAATTAGGGTTGAGCCATACCAAGTAACCTACGCTTCGAAAAAATACTTTAGCTTCATTTGCCAAGGTTAACTGACATTTGTGGTGTTATAAAATTGTGGACGCTGCTATTTTGTGATTTAGGAGTCCTACTGCTGTTGTCATTATGATCTGTGATTTATTTCTTTTCATAAAAGAACATGCCATGGACTTTTCTCTCTTAAACAAGAAAATAAGGTTTATTTAATTGAGACACAGGAATTTCTTTTAAAGCTTGTCAAGTTCACAGTTATCAGGCTGGCATCAGACCTCAAACAAGGAGAAGGTGTAAGAAAACCAAAGACATCAGATATAAGGTGGTGAAGAAACAAAAACAGGGAAGATCTTGCACAGAAATACAGTGCTTGGTTAAGATGAGTCTGATTCATTCACGGGCTCAGCACAAACTCTTCATAAGTCATTCATCCAAACTGTTTACATATTTCATCTGAGCAATACAAATCTATAAACAATCTGATTTCTATTTTTTTTTCTGCAACTAAGATGTTGAACTCACTGTCCTGCTATTGCTGCCAAGTCTAAGTCATTTTTGAGTGAGTTACAGTAGCTGTGACACACCCAGCTTTATTAAGTGTTCTTTTTGTTGGAACTGCATATTACTACAACAGGGTACAGATAACCACAAACCTGAAGAAAAAACAGTATATAACAAAATCCAAAATAAACTGGGATGGACAAGAAGATAGAAAGAAATAATTAGGAGGTGAGTCACTAAGAAAAGGAAAATGAAGAGAAATAAAACTTTTCTTGGGAATGGAGGATGGAAAACAGAGAGACCGTTTGGAAGAGATACCGAAACCTCTCTCACCTCTCTGCTGAATATTTTATGCCAACTTAGATGTACATACAGTCAAAGTCAGTAAATAAACCCCACCCTTTACATACGAATGATGCCATCACAAGAGCTAAAGTTTAGAGAGACAAGAGTTAACATTGCTGAACTGAAAATTTTATCATTTGCACATGTTGCATTTCCTCTGTATTCGATCAAAATTTGCTGAAATTGAGCTATTCAGAGCAACAGGAGTTTGAGGAAAAAATATTTTTTTTTGTAAATTTCTATAAAACTTTGAAAAATTTACAAGTCCTCATGTCCTTCCCCTATTGTCCTACAGTTTCTTAGATGACTGTTTCTCCTTTCTGAAAAAAACCCACCACGTAAAAATATCTCTTAAAGTTTCTTTCTAAAGTGTATTACAAATACAATGTCAAATGCATCTTGTCACAACTACATCTATTAAGTATGCAACTATCCTGAACACAGCATGCATTTTTAAATGAATCACTGAGCCTCCTAAGGTTCTGTGTTGGCCCAATTTTTAATATTCCTTGTAGTACTTTTGTATGACTGTATTTATTTATTTTAATTACATTACTTCTTAAAGGGCTTCTTTAGATGCATCCTCCCTTCTTCCCACTCTGTTTTGTGCAGCACTTAAATGAAAAATTCAACTTGAATTCAACACTTAAATTGTGATTGAAGAAAAAAAGATGTGCATCATTCATAAATGTTGATCAACCACACTTGTTAAGTCACCTGTACAAGACAGGGTGGAAGACAGCTGAATGCTGTTTTCACACAACAGGCAGAAGTTACTTCACAGAAAAACCTTTTGCCTTTTTAGAGACCAGGGAAAAAGAAAATCCCAACGTCTGAACAGTTTCCAAACACAGATTTTCACATCCCTTGTGTTATGGCCTGGTTTGGAAGCCTGAACTGCAAGAAAATCTGCTTGGCTCAAAACAAGTTAAATGTTGTTTTCACACGTTTCTTCTTTCATCTCTGAGAGGTAGGTTTCTTTGTGGCTTTTGAGTAGGAAAACAACATTTGGCATTTCAGCAGAACAGTTTTCAAATGCCATCTCTGGAACTGCGAGTGAGCTATTCTAATAGAGGCTGATATTCTTGCCTCACTTATTCAAAAAATGCTGGATTTTTTATGGTGACTCACAGCAAGGGGCAGAATCTACCACCACATGGCTGCCATATTCCTCAGAGTCATTCACAAGATTCCACTTTTTACAATAGAGCAGGAAGATATAATGCCATGATCTTCAAGTACTTATGTTTTTAATCAAGGCACAATAAGCTATTTCCCTTATCACACCAATGACACTTCTGACAGAAATGCCCTAATGGCAATTATTGGAATTATCCAATTTCCCCATCCATCGCACACAACAAACAGTGTTTATTGCAACAGCACGCAGAAGGAAAAAGGACATTTGAGCTACACCATGTTTGATTTGAAGAAATGCACACATAGAAAATATTACATTATTTCTTGTAATGGCTCTGTTTCATTTCAGCAGCAGTGGATTGCAAGTACCTGATCCCCAGGAATGCATCATAAGTGAAAAGCCAAGATGTCTCAAGGTGAACAAGGCTGAAATCCCCAGAGTTAGGGGGAGTGAAGATACATTTAAACTCAGTCAAATGTTAGTTCTCTTCACATGAAAGGCTCTGCATAAGTACAAATATCAAGTATTCCAGCAACTTCTTTATCTCAGGGATGTTAAAAAATAGATACCTCAAAATTACAAAAGAAGGTTAAGAAGGGACATAATGGTTCAATCAGCAAAAGCAACTGGTTTTATTCCTGCAGGATGCAATGTTAGAATACAAACCTGGAACTTTTAAGGCATTTCTATTTTGTCTGATTTTGTAGGCAGAGCATTAAAGAGGACCGAGTCTTACTGTAGCATGTATGATGTTACATGCATTGACATTTTCTACAACCTTTAGCTAGGACAAAAGAAAATTCATAAAAGACAGAACTAAAATCTTCCATTATGGTTTTTAAAATATCCCTTACTGCACTTTGCAATGCCACTAACACATTAGAGTTAGATTACCGTGTTAATATATCAAAAAACTTAAAAACATTAGCGTCTCTTAAGACCTTGGTTTAATCCAATAACAAGAAAAAGTAAACAAAAATGATGGTCTGCATCTCGCAGTCTACTCTTCATTCTAAAAAACACATGGGTAAAAGAAATTTAATGCCTCAAAACCTTTACACAGCATTAGAAGGATTGAGCATTTACTTCATCAGTGAAATAAATGTGATGAAATTCTATGTATTACATTTCTTCTTATGAGGACAAGCAGTGACTGTATAGACAAGGGGATAAAGTTTCAACTTATATTAGCATGATACACCAATATAGAAAATATTTTAAATTCTAAATGCAGAAGTGAGAAATAGTGAAAGAATTCTCATGTCAGTGAGCATTAAGATTTCCTCCTGTGACTGTTTCCCAAGAAAACACTGTACACTGAAAAGCAAATGCACATGTCTTAATCCATAATAATCCATTTCAGAGAATACCAATGAACAGCATGGGAAAATGCTCTGGACAACTACCAGCTGGAAATAAAAGCTTTTGATTTCAAAACTTGCTCCAAGAAGAGATTTAAAATAAGGACAATAGGACATCTTTAAATATTTATGTACAAATATGTGCACACTTTTTAACTTGATTCAAGAAATTTTATTAATTGTTTATACACACTGATTAGGTTGTGTTCTATAGAAAGGTCATTAGACAGAAGAAAGACAGCTGTTCTCCATGCATTACACAACAGTAGACTGTGAGTCTTAAAACATTGCCAAAATGACTGCATTCTTTGAGCACTTGTACACAGGACAGTCTCTGAACTGTTCTGGTTGAAGCCAGAGCCTCAGGTACTGTCTCATTTGCTCTGGAGCCTACATTCAGATCCATTTCCACAACACAGGTCTAATTGCTGGAAGGGTTATAACGAGGTAGGATGGAGAGCAGGTCACAGGACTACAGGCTATCACAAGACAAAATAATCTCCCAGTCACGGCAACTAACTGTGGCTGTTCACTCAGGGGTGAGCACCGAAGTCCTGCTTTAGTAGTCTCTGGACATCTCAAACCAAAGTAACTGCTCTGGAGTGAGTCTCTGTGGGGGAATAGAGAGTAGCAAACATACAGACCTAGAAAAGGTTGTCTTATGGGTCTGTGATGTGACAAGTCAGGCAGCCAGCCTGCTAATATGGAATATGGCTCCACAGCTTGGCTATTCAAAACAAAGAGTTTATCCATGGCAATGCACTGTCGCTGCAACTGGTGTGGACACGGAGCTGGGAAAACAAAGAGGGCAGCCTCATTTCCACATTAAAATGATTCATACTCTGCAGCAGACATGAACATGAATTGAGCTTGTCCAGCCCTAATTTGGCCATATGTGTGTTAACTCGGTTCTGGTGTAATCCAATTAGATGAAGATCCAAGATTTGAAACAACTGTGAGACTAGGACAGGTAAATAACAGAAGCAGGGAACTATTAAACATTCTCATGAAACCTAAAACCTTGATTATTGATATTTATTAGCTGCTGTAAATAGATGATCACCGAAGTTTTAATGTTGTGAATTGTCTTACTCAGCAGGCTGATGTCAGTAGAGCAATTTACATAACGCTGAATTAAAAGGTATTTTTACAGAAGAGAGAACTGCAAGGAATTGCTGAGATAAAAGACAAAAATTACATTATGGTTCTACAGGTGTTAAACATACTAGCTCTGAAAGATTAAGTAATTTGTTTCCAATTCAGAGAAACTACCTTTTCCAAGTTTTATTTGGGGGGAAAAAATGCAGTCAACAGATTTCTTAAAGATTAGACAATAACTCGAATACTTTTTAATCATAAAATATACAATAGTCTTTGCACAGTGCTTAGAAGGAACAGAACAACTCATAATACTGTCATTTACCAATTTAATATTACCAATTCAATCCACCTCAGGAACAACTGATAACTTCTGCACATCTGATGTCAAAGCTCAACCAAGACACATTTTTAATACAGTGATAAAAAAATATTATGAATAAAAAAGAAGAAAATTATGAGAGTGTTTTTATTTACAGACAAAGTGTAGGTATCAACTTCTCTGTCACTGAGCCAATCAAACTTTTCTCTTTCTGCAGGCTGTGGGAAAGCTGGAAGACAGCCTCTACACATATCTACCTATGCGTATCCTTCTTCCCCTTCCCCATTTCCTGCAACATCCAAATGTTCCCTAAGGTTTGCACCAATTCACTTTGGAAAATTTTGTTGCTTCACACACAACCCCAGAAACTCCGAGACAAAATGTTAGATTTCTAGTTCACCCAAAGAAATGAATGACAAAGGTATTTGTACCTGGAATGCTTCTCAAGTGAGATTCAGCACTCAACACAGAAATGGCAGAATTCTAACCTATTAATCTCCTGATGTGCTTCTTCCATACCTTAAAAGCAGCACCTCCGTGAATAACTGATTTGATGAAAATCCCAAGATCAGCTCCTGTCTCCCGAGATTTGTTGCCTTTCAAGCTCACACCAAGTCCAGCAGAGCCAGAATCATTCAGAGGAATCTCAAAGGTCAGCTGCTCTGTGGTTTCTGGAGAAAAAATACTGCAGTTTGGCTCTCCTTTCTGTTGGAGAAAACAAGGATAAAAATAGGGGTGAAAAGTCAGCATGAATGGTATCCACGGATTTGGACAATAAGAAATAGTCCTCTTTTCCTGAAAGTAGCTTGAAAAAACATCCTTATAATCAACAGTGCATTTAGCTGACATTTTGTCACAAAATCTGGCTTAAAATGTTATTTTTAATGATACCTGGGAATATGCTTAAATAGGAGGTAAAATAGCTTAGTTCCACATGATATAAAACTGATGTTGCAGCAGAATGTAGAAAAGACGTTTATACACAGCTGCATTAAAAATGTAAGCCATAAAACTCTCAACATCTTTACATGCAGCTCACAAACTATAATGACAGTTGTACTGTTAAATCCCATTCCCCTTTGAAAATTGAGTTTCATCCTTAAAAAATTATCCTTCCCTTAAACCTGTCTGCAGAGGAAAGCTGGTGTAACAAAAACGAAGGTGAAAATTGAAAGCACAGTAACTTATTCTGCACTAACTCCCTTAGTACATACTTTCATTCCATAGAGGTTTGATTGTTCCTTTTTCTTTCTGGTATAGGTTAATCCCAAGGCTTTCTCTAGATTAGAGCTGTTTACAAGACTGTCAAGTCAAGCATACACATCTATGGAAGATCAGAAGGAACTTTCTTTTACTCTACACTGTATTTGCAGTTTTGTCACTGGGCAGAGGGAAAGGGTGTGTGGTTGTCTTTTTGAAAACAGGTTAGAATCATAAAATTAAACAAAATCAAATTTTTGCCTGGAATATTTATCTTGGGACACCTCAAAAATATAAGGACATGGAGACCTACTATGGAATGAAGTGTTCTTGGAAGGTGTTAGTGCAAAAGACCTTATGCAACATATTCAATTTTATTCCATTTTTCCTTCTCCATGTAACTCTAAGACAATTTGTAGGCTTTTGTTTCTTGTCATTTGGGCATTTTCTATTTGAAACAGTAGTATTAAAAAATTAATAGGGAAAAAACTACAAAAAGGTAGCACACAATTACAAGTTGAAAGATGACTGGCTGCTGCTTCCAAGGGTGTCAAATTATTCAGTAGAGGCTACCTGCAAGGAGTGCAGTAACTGGGCCAATCCTCCTCTTCCCCAGCGAAGGATCACTTTCAGGACCTAAGCTGCAGCACGTACAGCATCAATGCAATTGTCAGCAAAGGTGCCAGCCAAACAGATGTTTCCTCAGCAGCCAGAGCACACCTGTGCATTCAGACACCATGCTGTCTGATCAACAAAAGCATGACCCCAGAATTAAGGGCAGAAATTAATATCCTGAATAAACAGTAGCACCTAAGTATACTTGCACTGATTTCAGATGCCCTTTCACTGATGAAGAGCAACCATTGGGTAGAGAGGAATCAGATCAACCAGAAAACTGACTATCAATCTCAATCCCAATATCCATCATGCGTAAATTTTTCCTGGAATGCAATTACATGATATTTAAGTCAATACAATTTGCCTAACTGCCAAATATAAAAATGACATAGCACCAACACTGACAATTGTCTTGATACCACCATTCATCTCCAGTACCTAAGTTACACATGTGTACTGTTGTTGTTCATCAGAAGTACAGAGTTCTCAGTTACACATCTGCCACTTTTACTTCTTGGCTTTGGATATGGACATCCTGAACATAAACCCGTAAAATCCATACATTTGCAACAACTGTGAACAATACAGCATGGTAACTTTTAAACACTCCTCCTCTGACCTCAGAAGAACTAGTGTAAGGAAGAAATCCACTACTAGCATTCTAACATAACCATTTTGTGTTTAACTTTGCCGTATTTGTCTGAAATTAACTTTCTCAAAGTTTTAGAGAAAAGATTTTCACAAAACAAAAGAATCTTTTGTTTTGTTCAGCTTGCACATACATATTCTAGTCAGTTGCTCCCAAACGCTTAAATCAGAAATCTACTCAACTGACACATCCTGTCAAGATTTAGACAGAAGAAATTCTTCTCAGGGTCCCAGCATGTAATGACTCCTGCCTTTAGGACAGGACTTGGTATTACTTTCATGGTCCCCTAGGCAAGCAGTTCCTGTGTGTTTCTGCTCTCCTTCCACTTCAATCTGTGACATCTGCACCAGACCTGCCCCTTCTCTATGTCAATACTGTGGTTTTGTCTTTGCCCATACCACGAGAAAGGCAGTGAGTGGGCTGTTAGCACAAAACACAAAGCTCCTGGTGCTCATGCTTGTCTTAACCAGAGCAGTCACAAACTGCTACCTCAGTACAAACTTGGACTTCATACAAAGCTGAATTTGGTCACCCAACAGAGTTGCTCAATGTTCTCAATTTCCCAGCTTCCTGTAATATAATTATGCTGTGCATTAGCCCTTGTTAAGTAACCTACCACATCACCCATGCCTGGATGTCTTCAGCAGACAAATACAACAAACTTTTGTCAATATATCATTTCCTATGTTTTCTTTAGTACTTAATTTGGAATCTAACATTTGTCTACCACTTTCCTTGCTACAATTTTCTGTTAAACAGATCACTTAATCATATCAAAACCTCATTAAATTTAATGTAAGCTGCTTTCACCTATTACTGGAGAACGCTAATTTTTAAGTCCTTCACAAGTTTCTTGTTCAACATAGTCTAATCATCCCAAACATCTCTCCTTTTCATTATTTATAGTCAGCTTTAGCCAAAGATCCAGCAAAAGCTGACTTAAAAAGAATGCTGAACTTTGTCTAATGGTACTATCAAAAATTTGTTACCCATGATGAAGACTGAATGACAATTAAAAGATTTCACAGAGATGTGTAAGAGGAAAGGAGATGCATATCTACAAGTCAGTGATTAATTCACTGTAAGGCAATAAACTCTGTCTTTACTCCCTTAAAATTTTCCTCATGTACTCATGGTACAGCATCTGATAGCAAATGCCTGGTAGTAAGTCTACAACATCAAGACTATTTGGTGCAAATACAAGACTGAAAATCTTATTTGTGGGAGGATGTGAGACGCGGAAGAAAGGAGGAAAACCAGGGGAGAAAAAAGGGATGAAGAAACCTAGACTTAGAAGTTTGATTTCATCCTATACTTGCTGAATGTTTTCAAAATATTATCCTGATCATAATGCTCTTCCCAAGCAACACCTTTTCACTGATAACAAAAAGAACTCCAGCTATCCTTAAGTTAACAGCTCATCAATTTACTGCTTCATTTGGGCAACTAATTTAATGAATGATGGCCTCTGTTCCTAGAATATGCAGGTATGAATATTAAATGCTGATAGTGGCTCACAGAGCTGGATTCCTACTGCTTCTATTTCCCTGACTTTGCTAAAACATTATCCCAAGACATCAATACTTTACAACATAGCAACCAGCATCAGCTGAATTATGGTCTGGTAAAGGAAACCCTCTCCAATGCACTAACCCTTGAATTCTATTAGAAACACTTCTTACTTCAATATCATCCTAGAATCTGAACTCACTCAAACACAGAACGAATGAAATGAGCTGCAACACAAATATATTTGTAGCCTGGAAAAAACTTACAGCTTTATGTTATAAATTACCCAGTCAACAACCACATCATGTATTTTCCATAATAAATGTATCATACCCTGGCAGTTCAGGAATTAAATGATAGTATATTGCTGAAGCTATTCCCCACTGCAGACATAGGAAAGTAACTCAATTGTAGTAGGATAAACAAGAAATTTTCACATAAATTGAAGTCCAGATAGCTAAGTGGTGATCCCTCTGGATGGTTAGAACTTTGAGATGGCCTGGCCTGTACTTTTTACACAGTTCCAAAGTGGGCAACGTTGGAAGGGAGAAGAGTGGGTCATCAGGCCCAGTCCTCTTGCTCAAGCAGGGTCATCCTGGATCACATAGCACAGGATTCTGTCCAGGTGGTTCTTGAATATCTCCAGTGAGGGAGACTCCACAACCTTGAGCTCCCTCAGCCTTTCCTGATAATAGAGGTGCTCCAGTTCCTTGATCATCTTTGTTGTCATCCTCTGGACTCGCTTCAGGAGCTCCATGACTCTCCTGAGCTGAGGAGCCCAGACCTGGACACAACACTCCAGATGTGCCTCACCAGGGCTGAGCAGAGGAGCAGGATCACCTCCCTCGACCTGCTGGCAATGCTCTTCCTAACGCACCCCAGGATCCCATCGGCCTTCTTGGCCACAGGGGCTCACTGATGGCTCAGGGACAGCTTAATGTCCACCAGGATCCCCAGGTCCTTTCCACAGAGCTGCTCCAGCAGGCAATCCCCAGCCTGTGCTGGTGCATGGGGCTGTTCCTCCCCACATGTGGGACCCTGCATTTGCCTGTGTTGAATTTCAGAAGGCTCCTCCCTGCCCATCTCTCCAGCCTGCCAGGGTCCTTCTGAAGGGATACACAGGACTCAGGGGGATCTGCCACTCATCCCAGTGAACCTGCTGAGGAGGCATCTGCCCCTTTATCCAAATCACTGATGGGCCCAGTATTGAACCTTGGGGGACACCAAGGCCTCCAACGAGCCCCTGTGCCACTGTTCAGCCAGTTCTCAATACGCCTCACTGTCCACTCACCCAGTCCACACTTCCTGAGCTGGCCTGTGAGGATGTGGTGAGACACAGTGCTGAAAGTCTTGCTGAAGTCAAGGCAGACAATGTCCCTCCTCCATCCAGATACTTGTTTCATTGTAAAAGGCAATCAGGTTACTCATGCATGATTTACCATTAGTGAATCCATGCTGACTACTCCTGATTACCTTCTTGTCATCCATGTGAACAGAGTTCCCTAAGTCCTCCTTGTTGCCCTTTCTGAGGACTGGGGTCAGTCATACTTATTTTCTTCCAGTCCTTGGGCACCGCTCCTGACCACCACGACCTTTCAAAGATGATTGCAAATGGCCTCCACAGCTCTCTCAGCACTTGTGGATGTATCCCATCAGGGCCTATGGTCTTGTGGATGTCAGGTTTACCTAGGTGTTCTCTAACCCAATCCTTCTTGACCAAGGGAAATTCTTTCCAGCATTCCTTTACCCTAGTCTCCCAGATCAGAGAAGGGTGTTTGCCTTCTCTGCATCCTCTGTTACCAGGCTCCCTGTTACGTTTAGTAATGCCCCCATATTATCCTTGGCTTTCCTTTTGTTATGGATGTATTTGAAGAAGCCCTTCTTGTTGTCCTTGACATCCTTGGCCAGATTTAATTCCAGATGGGCCATGGCCTTCCTTATCTCGTTTTTACTTACTCTGACAATCCCTCTATATTCATTCCAAGTGACCTGACCCTATTTCCATCTCCTGAGTATTTCCTGCTTACACTTGAGTAATGACAGGAATTCTTTATTCATCCACCAATGTCTCTTGTTCCTTTTGCCCAATTTCTTGCTTATTTCTTTCCTTTAAGAGGGGTACATTGAGACAGGAATGCTTTTAAGTATTAATAAAATTTACTCAACAGAGACACAGGTTGAAGTTAAAACAAACAGCCCACAACCAAAAAACTTCAACACGAAACCAAAAAACAACACAACATTCAAGAATCAGTGTTCCTTTTGTCCTTGCTGGTCAGGTCCTTCCTTCAGCTTTGCTAAATCTTTGCCTGTCAGCTTTCAATGGCTTCTACAGCTGCAACAATCTGTGAACTGACCCCTCTTGATAAGCACATCTCTGCAGCCCAGTGATGTTTGTTCTCTAATATTTATAGGTGTCTGCCAGCCACAGCTTCTGCTCAAAGCTCCCTCCTGGTTGCACCATCCAGCATTCTAGGCAGCTCCCAAGCTCTCTGAATTGCTTGGGGAAGACAAAGATCTCCTCTCTCTTTCCTGGACCAGAAGGCAACAGACAGAAGCTGTCTAAGAGGAAATCTTTGCTTGCTGTCCAGATTTGCTGGTTAAACAGAACAGAGCAAACAACCAAACAAGTACTATCCCTCTCAAGGGAAATCAGGATAGGAATGTTTTAATCTACCCATATACCTACATGCAACTTCAGTAAAATCAATTCTGACATTTATGGAATCACCAGAAAACAGACAGAAAAGTTCAGTAGAGTTTATAATGAAGGTGAGAGAACAGTGAGTTTGCTAGATATGAAAGCATAAAGCCCTAATAACATAGTACTAAATAATATTCAGCAATGCAGACTGAAAATCTGTATCTAAGGGTCTCTGGATAAATTTAATTAATCTTCTACCAATGATTTTAATTTTTAGAAGCACATCTATACCTCAGATACCTGATTTCTTAATTAAAAGATTACAATAAAGGATTATTAAAAAGAATCCAAAATTTTACTGGTCTCACCAATAAATTCTCAGTACTTTAAAGACCACTTTTAGCCTTCTTCTACTCCCACAATACACAACTGCTCAGTCATCAGAGCAGTACAATCAGAAGTATAACCTTTGAAAAAAGTAATGTGCATTTTATTCTTCCACTTTCTACTTAGGCCATGGTTATATCTAAACAATATTGTGTCAATCCTCTGTCTACTATGGGACACCGCTTTCAATTAGTCTTTTTATTTAATCTTACAATGCCTGTTCTCATTGACCACAGCACTTTTAATCTGTGGATTTATGATAATCTAATGCTAATCTCTCACTGGAAAGGTTGCCTTATTTATCCTTATTGTGTTTCTTGCCAAAAGAGAAGCTTACAAAAAAATTAGCTCTCAGGCAGGAAGGAAATAGCATTTGTTTAACACAACAAGAGACCTTTCAGTACCTGTCTGGTGCCCTTGACCAACACACTATTATGGCCTCTCAATATGCTGACTGCCCCTTGCCTGGCTGCTCATTTCTGATAAGAGATGTCAACTCCCTGGGGTGCCATTCAGAGCTGACAGCAAAAGGCAAAAGACCCAGGAGGGTTATTTTCAAAGGTCTGTGAAGAAAATAAGACATTTGCATGCTTTTGCAATTACTTTCTGATAAAAATATTTAAATTGTGGCACCACATAACTATTATGGGCAGAAAAGCTTGAAAAGAAGATACCCCCTATTTGCATCATGCTCCATATTCTTTCCAAGCACTTAGCCAATTAAGAAATACTTTGCTGACAGCTCAGTCATTCAGTCACTATAAAATCTGCATGGTATTTTGCAATAGACATATTGTAACACTCTTAAAAGTAATACTCAAAGGTAATACACTGTTGTAATCTTGTCACAATCTAGTAAATAACTGAAATCATTGCTGCATGTATTCATCTTTACCATATCTGACAGAAATTTTCCATTGGCTTCTTTAAAATTATCTGTACTCCATACTGCAATAAAAACTAAATGGCCACTAATGGCACACCCTGCTAAGACAAGAAAGGCAGTAGCAAATCCATGGAGATATATGATAACATGCTTGGATAATTTTAACATTAAGACAGTACACTACAAATTTGTGTCATGTTAGATAGAATGTGTCTGGTTTGAATTAGGTAGACTCTGGAATTATAGCTTCAAAGACTGACAAAACTAGACTCAGCTCTTCATCCAAGGCAAATGCAGATACAATGCATTTCAGAAATGGAGATTCCCCAGTTTGCTTGACTCACCTGTTCAAGAACCCACCAAGGAAAAGGTCTGCCCTTGTAAAAGTTTTGTAATTGTAATTTGGTGTGCACTGCTCCTCAATATTAAAAAATGCAGTCTCACTTAACCTTTTAAGTTACATAATTGTAGGAAACAGAGAGAGAAAAATTCACTAGCTCAGTCCTCAGTCAAGGTCAGCTCTCTGTGCAAACACCCATTTTCAGCCCACGTATGGGGTAAGTGTACTCAATAGGGCTTATGCACCCTACTGAGCTGGAGCCTTAGGCAGTTAAAACAACTTGGCACTTAGAGCCTAAAATCTTATCACACATCAAGATGGAAGCCTACGTGGTATTTTCAGGGTGAATTTAGGGTTCCCGCTACTGCATCATTTCAGAAAACATTCCGGGCATGGGTCACAACACAGTGATACACAAATCCAACTCTTTTCTCATTTTAGCACTTACTGTTTTAAAGGTATGGTAAACAAAGCAATAAGTAGTGTATAATTCTTTTAAGTCTACTTCAAACACCACATGCATATGTTTTACATTAAGTCAGCCTAGGAAAACTTTTTTTTCCCCTAAGTTTTAAATGTATTCTGAGACAGAAAGATTTTAGAAATGTTCATATGGTATATGGAACAGAACTGGTGATCCTTGTAAATGGCAAGGCACTACATTTGTTAGCAGGATTTAACAATTGCCCAAATATTCTGGTTTTATTAAATGCAAATACTATAGACCTGGGTAAATGCATCTAAAATATATGAAAACTCAATTTCTATTAAGACCAGATTTTATATGCCTCTATGCTGGTGTATATGTACTTATGATTTCATACATTAAAGTGGGCTTCCAAATAATTTCAGGCAACTTTAGAGCCAAGACATTATCAAGTAATCAGTTTTCATTTTCCAGTGGTCTGAGGTAGGGTTCCTAAACCTAGGAATTTTGGGCAGTAATCCCATCAAACATCTTACGAATATATTATCTCATCGTACAAGTAAGATTATGTTTTTCTCTCCTTACTTGTATCCTCTCTAACTTATTCTTTACCAGCAGGCGAAACACCATCAGAGGTTTTTGCAGGCAATGAAGGTAATGACCAGGTCTTTCAGACCATCCTTTTAAGGTTCCTCATATTTGCTGGAATATAGGAACAGTAGGCTCTGAAAGGCAAATCACTGCTGTATCACAACACTCTGAAGGGCCTGACAGAGAAAGCAATAGTAGACCAGATGCAATAAGGTCTCTGTGGCCTCAAAAAGGCTGGCAACTGCTATCACATGGAAAAATCACATTTGCTGTGCTGGCACCTTTATGGACTCTTCACTGCATATGAGAGCTCAAAAAACAACCAGTTTTTAAAGGTACACAGATTACCAAGCAATTTATTCCTTTTTGGTAAATTAGGGAGTTGCACAGAAACCTGGATAAAGAGATACTTTTCAGTGTGACAGGAAAGATTGTCACATTCCTTCTTAACACTGATCTCTCACTGACTTTTGTAAAGAGGACAACTAATCAACAAACTTCGAAGAACAGTTTCCAGTACTCCAAGGCATAATGAAATTGTAACCATCTTCTGAAATATGTCATGAAGCTGAAAACCTTTGAGGGCCTGCACTGTACAATGTTATGTCTTTAAAAATATACATTTGTATAGACACAACCTACACTCGCTTCTCAACTATTCCAGATGAAGAGAATAGGTCCAAAAATAAACTTTTCTTTAAAACCCCTAGGATATTTAAAAATCTACATAGTTTATAAACTATGCATAAACTATGTATATATTTATAATGAAAGGTGCCATATGTGCATTCACAATATCCCCTCTTCATTACACAGAACACCTTCTTGTGTATGCTATTAAAATTCAATATATACTTCTTTTTTTCCCTATCCAATTCATTTCCCTTAGAATGGAGGTAACACAATAGAGAAATGGTATTTGCTGGAATCACTTTCTGACTGAAATTATTTGTCCATTACTGGATAACAGCACTAGAATCACAGTTTTGAACTACAAAAACAGGTGCAAAAATGGTTAAGTCTAGGCTGTAATTTCACCTATTATTTCCTGCACATAAAAAGGCAAGCAACAATTAAAAGGAAGTAATAGAAATTAAGCTTTGAATATTAAAACAAATAGGCCAACTGGTTTTCCTTCAGGCATATAAGTTCAAGGCAGTGGAAGAAATTAACTGGGGGAAGACTAAAACATAAAAGTTAATCATATGGTAAGTAGAAAGAAATGCTTAATTGAACTTGCCACTCATCCTGCTTCCTTCCATCCTGTATAATACAAATGTAAAAAAATGATTTAAAGACCAATACCACGTTTAGTACATTGTTGCTCATTTAGCTATTGTTATAAAAATGATGGCTTGTTCCTTTTCACCCCTCATTCTTCAGGAATTTGTTAATATGCCAAGAAACCACAGGAACAGCAATTACAGTTACAACTGGTAAGTCAAAGAGATCTTTAAAATAAAAAATAAAGGGTATGCAAAAATTACAATGTATATGCTCTAACTTACAGAAAAATGCAATAAAATATTTTTGATGTTATACTAATTCTGACAATTGCAGAACAGTCATGTTCCTCTGCTCATGTGTATCATACAGAATAAAGAACTGCAAAGGATCATAGCACAGAATGGGTTGCACCAGAGCTGTTCTCATGCAAATAGTTTCCCTGTTTTACCAATGCAGGGATAAAGAAAGAGAAGTAAATAAATAAATAAATGGCACTCTCAGATCACACATTTTCCCTAGAGAAAAAACATGATGCAACAGACACACGTGATCAAAACACCATATTTCCAAAACACAGCAGAATGATAGCCACAGTTTGAAGAGGATTCCATTGACTTTGGGAGGAGCTGGAAAATCTAAGCCTATTCAGTTAAACCAGTTTCTTTCTGTAATATTCACCATCCTCTAGAAAAGAGTGTTACACAGTTTAAAACCCAAATGCACCTTAAAGAACACACTAATCACCGGCCACTCCATAGACTGTGGTAATTAAGCTAATCAAGATCTTCCCCCTGAGTTTTGGAATCAGCTCCTTACTTAGCTGCTACATTGTCAACAGCTGGCATGAATTACCGGGAACATTTGGCTAACTCGATAATAGGGAGGACAGCCTGTGGTTGCTCCAAATTCTACTTCACTGATCTGTTTCAATATATATTAAAAAAAAAAAATCTCATTTGAGCATCCTTTTCTCTTTTTTTAAAGGAGTAACAACTCTACAAATACTGGGTTTTCAATTATTTTCCCTTGTTATGCACAAACAGTGTAATTGTATAACTCTCAGATGTTTCATGGGCCAGTGTAACCAAAGCCCCAATTCCTCATAATTTAATAATGCTTTTTTGCAACACTGATTTATGCTCATCCCTATCACATCTCAGCTGCTGTGGCAAAGGCTTGCTACTCTGAATATATTTTTTCTACTTACTAGCAATTCATAAGCACAGATCACAGTAACAAAACACCGAAACTCTGTTCCCATCTATCTTACTGAAGAGAAAATATTCCTGAGACCAAGCTTTCCCCAAGCCACAGCTTTATTACAAGGTAAAGTTAAATTATATTATTATAGACCCATGCAACCAAATGCCACCCAGTGTGACTTTATTACATTATTTGCTTTGTGCCCATGCATTTATCAAATTTTCTCCAGCAAATCCACATAAAAACCCAGTTCTAGTGGTGCAACATGCTCAAAAGCGGTTTTGTGCATGGTTTTGTGCATGGAAGTGGGTCCAGCTTCCAGATGCATCTTTAGCACAGGAAGCTGTAGGGAGTGGGTACATTTACTAGGTGGCCCTTCTTTTCATTTCAGTAGGAAACAGGGAATCTAAAGGAATCGTCTAGATTACAGTCCCTAGAGAACTGCTCAAAGCAAGAACAAGTCTGAGATAAAGCAATTACCGTATTATTGCCAGGCATTAACAAAATCCCCAAGCATTCAAGGTAAATTCTGCATGCATGTTACACTGTCAGGGCACTCAGATACAACTGTCCTTGAAAAACATTGGATTATCCACTGCTTTTCCTTCCAAAAACAAACATTTAAAGTGCTGGCATTTTTCTCCTCTTTGATAAAACAGTACTGTAACTTTTGAGGTAGCAGAGGATTAGTCCAATGTAATATCATGGCTAAATCTGAAACCAAACAAAAAAGCTAAACCAATTTTATTATTTTTTTTTTTTTTTAATCTTTGTTGAGCCTGTTCTCAGACACCTCATGAATTCTAACAAGCATTGTGCTAGCATCAACATCTGGTAGCTTAGTGGGATGGTAACTCACACTTTTGCTGTAAGCTACCAGATGTTGCTGAAGGGCTTTTTAATTTAGATGGGCTGGTTCCATAAATTAATGTAATGTATTTCAGTAATTCTCATTTGTATTATGTTGTACTTGACTGAGATAACGAGGAACACAGAGCAGTATTAGAATTCCCACATCATCACTGTTACAGTGAGGACCATGACTTGTACATCCTTCTTTCACAGAGAAAGCAATCTAAGAGAAGGTCAAGCCAGCAGGATAAATGTGGCTACTTCCTGGATTTCAATCATGCCAGTCATAAGTAAATCACCTTTTGAGAGGTAGTTAATCCTTGCTGTAGAGACTAGAATTTATTACCACACAATTGTGGCAAGTAAAAATTATAAACAGCTTTTAGATTCTTCCAGTCTTTTATACCCACACACTGCTACAGTGATTTCCAGCAGAATTTGCACTATGACAATACATAATAATGTATATTGTTGGGGGAACAGAAGAGAAAAGAGAAGAATGCATACTTTTTAAAGTACATTTTCAAAGTAATGTGCTTTATAACTTAAAAAACCCAGAAAAAAAACCACTTAATTGGTAGCGTTTTCAAAAAGTAAGCTCTTACTTAGAAGAGCTGGTGATTGAAAATAAATTCTACATAATAATAATTAGTACTTTAAGACTCAGAAATTTCTCTCTGATCCACACAGACACTGACTCTCAGGGCTTACTCAGCAGAGGAACACAATGACCAACTTTGGTGCTTTGGGAATCACTGACAACAAACACCCAATTACAAGGCTGAAAACTGCCATTATGCTCCTTAAAAATAAGACAATGAAAGAGAAAAATGGATACAAAACCAGTTTTGCTAAGACAGTTCACAACTGCTCACAAGAAAAAGTGGGCACCAGTGGCACATGAGAAAAGACTCACATGAGAGAACCTGAACGCCTCTCCAGTTCCCTATCCTATCTATAATAAGCAACCCTGACCTCAACGAGGTCCAACTGGTAACAGGGAAACAAGAGGAAAACTGTCAGCAATGTTTTGTGAGGAAACATAATGGAGGATTTCTGTAGAAGATCCTGACAACAGTCTAAAGGAAAAGCAAGAAGGCAGCATCTTAAGCAAAGGATGAAGGCGGTTTGTGTTCTTTGAAGGAGATAAAATGAGACAAAAGCAGGAAATGCTGTCCTTCCCTTATCCTGAGGACTTGCTGAAAGGTCAAGTATAGCCATCAATCAAGATAAGGAAGAGGCAACCAAAGAAATGACCTTCTCTGAGGGGAAACAAGCATGTATCAGATAGCACTTTTACTCTGCTGCAGTTCTCTATGTGAGAGAAAAGAGAAAACAGTTTCATGCCAGTGTTAATGAAAAAACAAAAGTGAAAATTAAGCACTTCAGATGGAAAAAAGACAAGCAAAAGCCTCTTAAGTCAAAGGCTAGCAGCCAAGGAAAAGCTTGCTTCCAAAATTTGTGAGGAATGCAGCAGAATTCTATTCATCACCACTCCTACGCTGGGCACCTGGCTTAGGAGACATCTCCTGGGGGCAGCTACTTCCACTAGCTTGTTCCTGATAAGCTGCAGGCTCATTACATGCACTTTAAATTTCTGGTTTAAAGCTTGTTGCTTTTCTGAAAGAGAATAATCCATTTTTAGTTATGCTTGACCTCACACTTTCAAAATTAATTTACAGTATTCCCCTGTGAGTTATGCTTCTGCTGTCATTTTTGGGGATGAAAAATCAGATTGTGTGGAATTGCATCTACAGTAGATGAAAATCAAAAACCCCTCAAAATCAAATGTAAGCGTAAATACTTCTTGGAAACAAACCTTTTGCTGGCATTTCTCAGCTGACATCTTTCCTATTTCTTGGGCTAGTTTTTAACCATGGAATTGTTTCAAAATCACTCTTTGGGAAAGAATAACAAGTTTACCAGCTCTCGAGGTAGAAAGGCCTCCTCCTGCCGAGCCACAATCAGACAGACAGTCTCGCCTTGCTTTGTGCTCCTCAGCATAGCTACAAGCTCTTCCTGGGTCCTGCCAGTGATGTCCCGTCCATTCACCTACCAGCCACAAAAGAACAGAGGATATCTTATCTCTGACTGCCTTCAAGCAGGTCTATTAGGTTCCCCTCACCTAACACAGGTGTCATTCAGTAACTGAGAGCAAAAAAGAATCAGCAACAGCTCCCATACTGTCTCCCCTCTGGCCCTACACAAATTACTTAACCTTTCTCCTCCTCATTTTCACCATCTGTTAAACCAGCTCTGTAGTACTTACCCACCTTGCAGGGGGTTTGTGAGGCTTAATTAGTTTGTAAAGCACTTTGAAGATGAAAGTGCAGAAACAAGACCTTAGTATTAAAACTGTTTACCTTAGGAACTTTTTGAGGTTAGTAATTAGAAACAACCCATTAGATAATAAGATTGTAAGTCACAAGATACTTGAAAACTTTCAACAGACCGATTTAAGAAAAATTGTCTTAAAATAAGCATTTTACCAGCTTGATATTAACTGCAGATTTTTGGATGTGGCTGAAGAGGCAAGACATGTTTTGGTCCTAAAGTGATACATTTATCTGCTTTAAAAACCAAGATCTTATCAGGTTCTCCTTGTTCAAACACCCCATGGACTCTTGCAAAAAGAACCATTTTTCCACCTCATGGTGTAAAATACTTGTTGACAAACAAATGGCATAGAAGCTGTGAGAGTGACTTTTTTTTAAACCAAGGGCAAGAATTGTTGTTTTATACATCAATAATGTGTATGAGAAAATAAAAGATTTATGACAAAAGCGGCAATCAATTTTAAGCAATGCAAATACAACAGATGTTTATCCTAACCTCCAGGATTCTGTCTCCTGACTGCAAACGACCATCTTTTACTGCTGCACCTTTTGGTAAAATATTCTTCACAAAGATTGGACCAGGACCGTGTACTGAAGAGTCTCTGGTAACCACCGTGAAACCAAGTCCTTCTGGACCTAGAATGTCAGACAAAGAACACACAAAATAAATTTTAACATGTAAACAATGATCATTAAAAGTAAGCAAGCGATGTCAATAAGATATTCCAGAGACTCGTCCAGGTTAACTCTAAGAAAAGAAAGCAAACAAAAAGCTGTAAACACGAGACAATTTTCTGCCTGGTCTAGAGAAGAAGTCTACTGATGTCAAAACACATACCCTCTTACGACAGCTACAGATGGAAATACTTGGATAAGCACACAATAATAAAAAACAAGAAAGAACTCTCTTTTTAAAGCATTTACCTTTCCTTTAGGTCATTTTAATAATAGTCTTCACTTTAATATCAATCGTTTTTCATAGAATGAGAGTAATTGGAATTGTTTATTTATAAGCATAAATATAATCTAGTTTTACTAACTTAAGTTTTACTGAAACTTGGTAAATGGGGACAATATTGCATGATTTGAATGCAAAACTTGATGATGTGCTGTTCAGGAAGAACAAAGTGGTACTCCTAAGCTTCCATTAGTGAAGTTGTTTGCTGCTTGGAAATAAACAACCTCAAATGTTAACAGATAGGTTATAACAAATAATTAGGGAGTAAAACAAATATTAGTAGGTATTGCTCATAAGCCACTAAAATCACTGGGAATAGCAGGGTCCATAAAAATCTTTTTATATTGACCAGTATTACAAGTCATGTGATAGTTTTCAAAGATATCATCATGTCAGTATCACATTGCTATAATTTCTAAAAATATAAATGTTTCAAAATCAAAAGCATTAGAATAGGAAAAATCTTAAGTAGGTTTTCTTAACACAAAGCTGAAGAGTTCGGAAGAAAAAAGGAGTGATTCAAGTAAAGAAACAACAAATATTAAGAAATGAGAGCTTGATTACATTCAGTTTTATGAGAATAAAGTTATAGACAGCTTTTCAAAAGGGCCACTTCTAGGATCAAACTCTTAGCCAAATCAGAGCCAGAAATCAAATAGAAAATACAAATGCTAATTGCAAATTGGTTAAGAACATTTTACTGCATGTTCCTAAACCCGTTATTCCATTCAAAGACAGACAGCTGCATGGTGCAGCAATTAAAGATATACAAACAAATTTGGCCTCCTGACAGCTGAATAAATATGATAGGAAAAAAAAAAAAAGGTTTTCAGAAAATAAAAAGGGAAAGACAGGTAAATCTGTGGTCAAGCTCTTGGAAAACACGAAGCAGAGCAGGATAGATTTTTAAACATATCTTTACAAGAATGTCATAACAGTGTTGTGGTTAATTTACAGGTTGAATAAAATCATAAACACCACCAGCAAACAGTTCAAACTTTTATTCTATAGTTGTGAAACTATCTCTTACAATTACTTGTTGCTAATGGAATTGCTTCCACAGTCAGCAACTGAGATGTCCTAATCTGTAAATCTGGATAACAGATATCCAAAATTTATGAGAAAGCCCACTTTCTCATAAATGAGATTATGAGATTATTTCTCATTAATGTAAAAAACATTACTTTCCTGTACCTTTTGAGAGTTTTGGAACTTTTATATGGTAAATAACTAGATTGTATTTTCAATGTCACTCATTAAATTAAAAGTTAAGGTATCACTACAGAGAATATGATACTGAATTAATCATACCATCTCCAAAGACTTACCTTTTTTCAGGTCTATCTTTATTTTCTTTGCATTTCTCTTATTGCCAAAGCCCATAAGTGGAGACAGTGAGGGAGAAGAAGGCTTTCTACCCAGACGTGGGAGGTTGGGGCTCTTAGCTTGTTGCAGTGTTCCCTGTACACCTGACTCCAAGCTTGCTCCAGAAATATTAATTGTTTTCACAGCAGGTTTTGGATGAAGAGGAGGTGGAATTTTTGTTTTTGTAACTCCTTCTTCATTATTCAGAATACAAAGAGGAGCAATAGCAGACTTCTCATACTGTTCTCGGTTATATGGAGGAAGGACTTCCAAGATGACACTTTGAAATTTCATTGCCTGACGGAAGATGTCCTGAGACCTTTAAAAGAAAGGTATGAAAATTCATATGACAAACTAGAAGACTTGAACAAAAAGTTGTTTACAGAGAATAAGATGAAAATTTACCTTACGTTCATATCTACAGAATTATTTTTTTGGAAAAGTTCACATGAAGTAAGATTTCAAAACTACAGCATTTCCTTACACTTCAAGTAGGAGCAGCATATATGTCAAAATCCCTAAGCTGGTACAAAAACATATCAGCCAGAATAAACTAATGAACACATTTCTTCATGAAGAGCACCAGAAAGGGAAGTTCTGATGGCAAAAGCTCATCAAAAGACTGCTGAAATTACAGCTTGCTGTTTTATTCAAGTGCTTGTCTGTTACATATTTTCTTGTTGGCATAGAGGCACACTGAGCACTCATCACCAATTGTTCTGGTGAATACATCTACTCCAAGCAAGCTCAACTCTCCATTTTTTCCAAATCCAGTCTAATTACTTCTCAGATTCCTTTGTAATCCCTAATGCAACTGTGGCTGATTCCACAGGAATAAAATAGGTTGGGAGTATGGAATACATAGACATTAGAAAAAAAGCTTTTTTTCTAAAAGAGTTTTTAAAAAAGTGATTGAAACAGCACAATTATTTGTGTTTCTATATAAATGGTTAAATAAATAGGTCAATATTACTCACGTCTTTCAAGCAGTAACCTTTTGCTAAGTGGATATGCAGACTTCACATAATCAATGTTTTTACAGATGTGCCCAAATGCAACACCAGAAACTGTGTTAGAGCATTTAATGGAACTACTCCCCTTGATACTGACAGGGCAATCAGTTTTAAGTTAAAAGAAAAAGATTTAGCCCAGACATTAAGAAGAAATTCTTTATTGAGAGGGTACTCGAACAAGTTACCCAGGGAAGCTGTGGATGCCCCATCCTTGGAAATGCTCAAGGCCAGGCTGGATGGGGCCCTGAAAAACATGACCTAGTGGGTGACATCCCTGTCCATGCTTGAGGGGTTGGAACCCACAGATGAGATGATCTTTAAGGTCCCTTCCAATCCAAACTGTTCTATGATTCTATGAACTGATACCATGGTTGTGATGCTGTGCTCAGATACCTGTGCGTCGTAAGGCAATTAAGACAAGTTGGCCAAAAGAGCTGATCATAAAGCCTTCCCTGGATTTTGAATAACCTGTAGATTTGGTCCATGAAGTCATGTTACAAACCTTGGATTCTAAAAGAACAAAGGAGGCTTCCTTCTATCTATGTTTTCCTCTCCTGTTGAAGTGGACTGACTTTCCTCCATACTGCAGAAGACCAGTCCAGTACAATGCTGAAGCGTATTTTGAGAATGAAAAACTGAAAACTTCTGCTTAGCTGAACTGGGGCAAGAGGGGAAGAAATGGCTACATGAAATTTTAAATAAATCATGGAGTCCTCCTAAGAACATTGTACTTATTTCCTACCCTTCAGTGGTGTGTTTGTCAGTCTGAGTCAGTATTTTGCTGAAGTCTTGGCTTTGGATTTACACTCAGTAACAGGAATCAATGTTGAAAGTATTTATGAAATTTTTATTTATTTTTTTTAATTTTTTTTACATTGACACAGGAAGGAAGCCACTGCAGATATAAATGTCTTGAAAACACACCAACTGCTTTCCTAGATGAGCAGAGCTATATAAATACACTCTATACCTAGAGTATATCCACCTTGCAGCTGTAGGTGGTGAAAAGGAGAGGCTGTTTTAAGAGGGTTTTCTGTAGCACAAAGACATTAAAGTCAGGAGTCAGTCCCAATGGATACTGCTGTGGGAAAGAACCATCCTTGCCATACTGAGTGTACGAGCATCAAGAGTCAGAACAGCAACATTCATTGACAGGCGATGCTGCCAGAGAGAAACCTCAAACTTGGAAAACAGAGGGAGCGGAATGTTGTAGGAAGGTATTCTTGTAGCATCACCCTCAAGGGATCTGTTTCAGAGCTGTAACAGACTGTGCCCCAGTGCATCTGCAGAGGTTATAGGTTATCTGTTCACCTACAGCCTGTCAAAGTTCTCAAGGACAGACCTTACCTTGATAGTAGAAACCATGGCACACTTCCAGCATAAAGGATGCAAAATTTTAACTGTGTTTCTTTCACACCCCATCTTCATCTTTGCAAGTAGCCACTTAGTCATATGTTACAAGGTAATTTAATAACTCAGTTTCAAAAGATTAATATTTAAAATATATGCAAAAGAAAACATAAGATCTCCTTCAAACAAAAATTAGTGGAAATCACTCAAGACATCCTATGGGAAAGTCTAAATGCAGTCTTCAGGGGCAAAATAACTGGCTGCACTTCAAAGGGAAAAAATAATGAATGGAGAAATTTGTATTTCTTGAGACCCCAAGTGCATACTTTAAAGAAATAAGGGAGTCAGTTAAAAGAGGTGCTAGAAACTCTGCAGCACAACAGAATGTAATTGAATAGATTAGCAGCAAATGAAAAAGCAGACCAACAGTCCCAATATATAGCTATTATAAACATGGGAATACAGAAAGTAGGCTGCTGCTGTTACAGCTGCAGAAGAAGCAATTGTCAGGAGCAGTACTAGAAAGTCTCTGCTGAAATTAGAAAGAGACAGCATGTAACAGTCTAAGTGTTAAAACAGCTTTTACAAGGGTTATGAAGAAATGTCAATTTGAAACTAGCCAACAGATTTTCTTCTTGGAGGAGAATCTGATTGCTATTTCTGGGTCAAGAGTCATTGGAACAATACTTTGTCGTATCTTTTACAATTACTGGATTTCTGTAACTTGGACTTCTGTCAGGTTAGTACAGTTATGTCATGCCAGATGAAAACTAAAAGACATGTTTACAGAGATTAATTTCAACCTGGAAAGAGTCAGTCTTTAGCCATTCTCCACAGCCAGGGAAGAGAGATGATGCAGAAGGCTATTTTGGAAAATAGCCAAATTCAGCAGAACAATGTAAGACTTGGGAATAAGCTAGAGCTCATCCAAAACATTCCCCACCAGTCCCCAAATAGACATTGAGCCCACAATTCCTGCATTTTTTCACACTACTTGACTTTGCAGCATAAGGAAACTTTGCCCAGCAAAATTGGGCTCTGCTCTGAATTACCTTTAAGTCACTTTTCTCTCTCCCAATGATGTGTCTAACAAGACCGATCTCTCTATGCTAACTCCTGTAAATAATCCTTCTAACCCCAAAACTTAACAAAAGCTTTCAGAAAGTATCCTGCATGTTGCATTTTGAAGGAAAGCCTGACAGAGAACTAGGAAATTTCCTGAAGTATTTTGGATTGCCCCAAAATCTAGAAACCTTACAGAAAAACATGCAGAGTCCTCCACTCCACAAACACCTCATGGGCTGAAATCTTTGGAGATCTAGTTACATTCAGAAGAAAACACAATTCAAAAAAACAATACACAGAAAAAAACCAAACACTCTGAGGAGACAACACATTGTAAAGAAAGGATCAGATATGATTTTGAAAAGAGGTTTTAACTCAAGCAAAACCTGATTTGCAAAATTTCATTACAAAATTGCACAGTGGGGCAATGAATGTTTTAATAAGATACTGACAATTACATTCTGCTAAATTTGATATCTTATTTAGGAATTTCCATGGAAGGAACAATGACATGTACTATAACACAGTAGAATGCTTTTACCACCAAATATGCAGAAAGCTGTAACTGAAAAGCTTTCAGGAGGGGAAAAAGCAGTCTCAGAAACAAGAATATGCTACAGAACTACACTGGTTTAATGAAAACCTATTCTGCAAATATTTATTCCTAACTGTGAAATTATGTATTTGATTTTAGTCTAGAAGCCTTGAACATTTGGCTTACTGTTTAGAAAGTTAAGCCTCGACTCCCTTGACATCTCAATAGGTTTCTGTTATATTATAAACAATCACTCAGTTGTCTAAACATATGGATTAAAAGCAAAAACAAATTACAATTTAATTACTACAGCAAGTATATGTGAAATTTGAGAGGCTATTCTTTTGTGAAACAATGCCACTTTAATTCATAGATGATCAAAACAACTCGTTAGTTAAATATTTGAGATAGATAACAAATGTCAACAGACTTTTAATAAAAGCCATAAGAAGTGAGACTTTCCATTTAGCTCAAACAATCATAGTTTGACAGTAGAAGTATTTTTTAAAAAAAATACATGCTCAAAAAGCTGCAGCACAACAAAAAATCTTATTTCATTTGCAAAAGAAAATTAAACACCATGCTGTGAGATTGACTCATTCTGAAAGTCTTATCAAGAAAAAATTACAAAGCGAGTATGGTAAAAGTGATGGAAGAACTAGAAAGGGAAGGTAACAATTACAAAACTTAAGGCTATTAAATTAAGTAAGCACAGTAAGTTCACTAAAACTCCTCAAATTTCACTTATTTGGAGATTTCAGAAAGAAAACAACGAAGTTTCTGTCACATATCAATTTTACAGGCATTTTTTTTGAAATAAGTATTAATCCCTTTACAAATCACTCAAACAGGGCACTGTATAAAATCCTGGCTGATTAAAAATATTAGTAAACCAGCACTTACTGTGCAAAGGTTTTATCTGTAAGGTCCACGTGGTTTATCTTCACAATGCATTCATTTTCATGGAAAAGACCATCACGCCTCGATCTGCTGTTTTCTTCAATACCACGGATGAAGAGTCCCAGCATCCTAAAAGCAAAACATAGATGAAAAATATCCTTATTGTGCTGATATGAATTTATAGCAACTAAAAATAGATATTAATCTCTACTGTGTATTGAATCTTAGAGTACACTGCCTCTCTATATATGAAGTGCTTCACCTAGAGAAAGATTTCAGCTGACTTATTAATGAAAAAGGAGGGGATTCCAAAAAATACCACAAAAAATTGCTGTACACTAATGCTTTACTACTTGCTAGAAATTGGGAAGCATTAAGTCCTGTAGGTCATACTTGGAGAAACAGAGGAAAACACCTAGATCCCTCTCCAGTTAAAAATGGTAGTGTAGCTTACGCAATATTTTTTTCTGCCACTGCTCCTAAGAAAAGCACAAACAGATTAAAAGTAACTTTCTACCTTGACTGTAATAAAATAAACAGGAGTTAGAATGAGACAAAAAAAATAACTGACTTTGCTACTTCTGAAAACATCCCTGAAACTCTTCAGTTGCCAAGCCCCTTGCTTTGATACAAGGCAGCAACACTACTCATTCATGTGGCAGGACAGCAGTGTCACATCATCACCCCAGCTGTCTGTTAACGAGATATGTACAAGTGGAAACAGAGGTCCTACACAGAATAATGCAGTAAGTGAGCCAGTGTGGGTGGTGCAAAATGCCAATGTTGGTAACTCTGTTGGGAGCACTAGGCTAATCCTGACCTACCTGGAACACCTCTGTATTGCAAACTATAATTCAACATAGCTATATCAAATGATACCACTACAGTGTCCAAAAAATCCTGACAACTGCGTGTTTGTGAAGAACTTTTAAAATCAAACTTTGTCCACTAAATTTCCATACCACTTCAGCATCAAAGATGGTCATCAAAGATGACCTTTAGAGACCATTTCTACTGGTTATACTACATAAAATATTAATGTGCAATTTTCAATGTACCAGCACTCCAATCACAAAACAGAAGTCCTATATTTTTGCCTCATATTCATGACTGCCCCTCCTAAGTCCATTCAAGAGATTCACAGTATGCCATTAACTATTTCAAGTGACACTATACTGACTGAGCATCTGATTTTAGATTTACTAACAACATTAAAAAATTTGTACTTCTGTCCTATCAATTCTAAACAAAAAATTGGTTTCTACTGAGTATCAGTTCTTTGAGGTATTTAAAATATATTTTAAAAGTTATTTAATAGCATAAAGACTCTCTTGCAATGAGTGTTATCCTTCCCTAAAGGATTAAAAAGGGCAGTGGTGGTGAGGGGCTACAGCCCTTTTGATGACATCCAACTAGTGGCAACCAAAAACCTTCCCTAAGAACTAATTAAATACAACTATGTTAAAATACAAACCAGTAAAACTAAAGAAATAAATGAAATCACAAATTAAGTTGGTTGCTCACTAATCCTGTGTGTTCAGATGCTGCATTAATATAATGCAATAGGATTGCCTACTTGTCTGAAACTTGTGTGTACTGTACTGCCTACCGTGGCTCAAGTTACATAGACCGAGGCAGCTTGAATTCATTCCTTCATTACTTTTTTTCCACAGCCTAAATTTTAGCATTTTAATGTACTATTAAATTTTAATTTCCTGGTTTTAATGATATTTAAGTGTAAAATAAAGGGGGAAAATTATTTCTATTACTTTTGTAGTTCCTGTATTAACTTAGATTTTGTCAATTAATATAATGTTTTAATGACCTGTAGAAAAACTTTGGCCTGCAGCAGCACCAGGCTAAAGCCAGCATTACCTTATTAGATGATAACTTTACAGTTGAAATACCAGACCCAGTTAGTCATGGCCAGCATGTCCTCATAAATTCTATCATGTCACCAAAAGAAATAAAAGATGGTCTTCTGTACTTTCTCATGTTATGATGAGTTACCATTCATAATCTAGTCTCAGGCTAGATTAAAAAAAGACAGTCAAGCCATTTAAATCAGTCCAGTGCTTTAACAAATGTTTCAGAACACATCTGCCATAGGTCACTAAAATGTAAAGACAGCTACCTAAACAACCAGTAGTTCCATCTGTCAAAGACCTCTCTACTCCAGCAGATCCCAAAAACATTTGTTAGTAAGGACATATGAACATGAATACAATGTAGACCTAGGAACCCTTCTTCTTACAAGTCTTTAAAAGCTGAACTCAACACAGCGATACTTGAGTACAAAACTACGTTTCAGTCACAACAATTACGGATTTTAATAGTTTGCAATTTCATCAAAATTGTTTTACTGAAGGATCTTAAAATACAGTATACAAACAACAACCTTTATGGCATGCCTATATCAAAGAGCTCTGGTCTGCCTTTCAGAGTGGGTAACAAACACAAGTGGCTTTCTCAAGGCAAACAGGCAGCCCACAAGGACACAACTCAGCCAAGGACACAACTCAGATCTCCAACAGTTGCCATCGAAGACCAGCTTTCTTCTTGAGACAATGATGCCATTTTTACAGGCAGCAGATGGACATCTATTTTCCTTTTTGCTACATAAAACAATCTGAATTAATTTGGGTCCACTTACAAATCCAGATCTATCCAAGAAAACAGACCTTTACAAGGTAATTCAATCCTTCACATTCTCTGTCCTACATGAAAGCTGACAAGTAAAGAAACATTTAAGAATTAGACAATTTTTACTTTTGCAATAATTGGCTTTGTGTAACAGGCAGCCATTTTACTATAACGTAGTGTCATTTATGGCTCTGGCAATTTCACATCTCTTATTCACGGCTGCCAGTGTCAAATTACCTCTCTGGCTAAGCCTCTGTATGTCAAATTTCAGCCTAGATTTTTTTTTTTTTAACACATCCAAGTTACATAGCTTGGAAAACAGCTATAATGAAAATGCTGACGCAGTCTTAACTACAGCACATCAATATGAGCACGCTGCTATAATAGGCTTTTGTGATCTCAATGGACTTTGTTAAATCATTTATAATTAAAGTAATTGTATTGTGACAAAGAAAGGTTCATGGTATAGAGCACATTTTATAAATGCTATGCAATCAAATCTGAAAGATGGCTTGAAAAATATGAGATATGAGCAGGCAAAAAAATTTTTTTTGACTCTTCTTGTTTGGTATGTCACTAAGAAAGAGCCTATGCAGAGATATTCAATTAAGAAAAACAAAACAAGAAACAAACAAATAAGCCCACAACAGCACAACACAACCAACCCAACACCACACAAAACTACTAAGTCCAGTTTACCATTCAGAGAATAAAAACAGAAACCACAAGAAGGGCACATATGAACAAAGCTGTTGGTATTGATTGAAAGTGACTGGACACGGCACTTCTTACCGTGGTCTAGTTGACAAGACGGAGATCAGTCAAAGGCTGGACTCAAGTATCTCTGAGGTCTTTTCCAACCTGATTCTGTGGTTGCCTTATAAAGAACTTGGACTAGTAAATATTTTGGCAATGGAAGACAGTGCCATAGACTAATTTTTGTCTTCCTTTTGGTAAATACTAGGATTTTAAGATAAGCACAACTGAAATCCTTTCATTTATATACTTCTTGAGCAATGCAGAAAATATCTTACCTTCCACTCAAGGATGAAAAAAAGGGCACTACATGAATTCCCAAGGGTCCACCTTCCCCAGAAATCTCCACTGTTTTTGTCATTTCACTAAAAAAGAGCACAGGGAAACATATCTCATAAGCTTATTCAGAGAATTCTCCATATTAAAAAAAATCCTGATTGATCAGATAGCAGAAAGGGTAGAAAAAATATTTGACTCAAAGCTCAGTAATATATGAAAATAAAATGAAAAGTAAAACAGCCATGAAATCCTTTCATTGTTTTAGATTAGCATTTGTGGTTTTTTAAAAGGGAAATAAATCAAGTACTAGACATTTTCCTAAGTTAACCTTCAAGTAAATCAATTAGAATATTAAAGAATAAGCTTTCAAGGGAGGAGAGACTTCATCATAAAAAAAAGGTAAGGTGAAGTTATTTTACATCTTAATTTAAACTCCATGTGAGTTGCTTCAATTTTCCATGTGGCCACATTATAAACATGAAGATCACGCAGAAAGGACAATGCAACTTTCAAGTCAAATAATACTTAAATAGACTGATTTCTTCCCTCAGTTGCATACAACCTCTCTGACAAAGAACAAAAGCAATTGTGATCAGTAGTGCAACTCAGCTCATTTTATCAAGAAGTTTCCTTCCTCAAACACCACTATTAAAAACCTATTCTGGGTGACCATGACTTGAAAAGGAAGGTACTTGAACTGACTAGAACCTTAAAAAAATTAGCAATGTCTGTAATTCAGCAGACCGTGTTCCTTCTTTCCATAACAGTGTCCATCTTCCAAAAGCCTCCCTCCCCTCCCGTGGTACTGAACACCCCCAGCACTCGGGATCAGCAGACATCTCCTGGGCACACCACTCAGAGCACCCCAGCTGGGAGCTGTGTGTGCGTGCCAATCCTACCGTGTGGACACAACACGTGAAACTGAACCAAATGGCCACTTCAGATACTGCCCTGAGTTAAAGATTCAGTATTTCTGATCAAGTGCAGACTGCTAGTGAGAAAGACACTTCTGATCTCTCCCTGTGCACCAGACCTAGAGAGCACACATTTGCTGGATAAGATGACAAAGCCAACTCTTTCCTCTCATGCTGCCCTCCCACCCTCAGATGATTTTTCCCTAGTACCACAACTTCCTCTGGCACCAGCTGACTGATATTGCTGACCCATGGTCTTATGATCATTTAATTTGATGTAAGAATCAGTACGAATGCACTGAAACCCATCAGGGCTCTGCTATCACCCTTGATGTGGCAGCACAGTTACACCACATTAGGTACAACATGAACCCACATGGCACAGCTAAGCCTTCTCACAGGGAGCACAATTACTGCAAATGACCTTAGACAAAATCTGGCACTGCTTCCTAATAACACAGGAATATTTTTTTGTTGTTATGAACCTTTATGCAGTTGCACAATGATTAATGAGAAGCAATTTGCTCTAAATACAATAATTCTTAGCCTGATTGGCTAAATATGGAATAAGACTGGAAAAGAAGTTTATACATTTTGTTTTTTTTTTTTTAATTAGGGGACAGAGTGAGTTTTGGGAAGCTTTTTTTTTTGTAAGCTGTTCTTCCAAAACCACTGGCACTATAATGAATTTATGTTCTCTAGATATTAAATGGAAAGACCCTGAACAACAAGCCACCACTGATCCCAAATGTAACAGATTTACACGTTACTGTATTTATAACACAGACACCATCAACAGGCATTTGTGGGTTTTTCTTTCCTACATTCCCCTGCTTCACTAATCAAATGGGGAAACAGTGACAAAATCTTCCTGCAAGATGTTTTAAATACATTTTTATCTGGTGAAGCTGGTTAGAAAAGCTAATTAGGGTGGTTACCAAAAACCTCAACAATGCATACATAGGAAATTAACTCCTCTTTCAGTTCCATCTTCTACTTCCTCCAATTCTCTTAACACACAAAGAAAGATAATTAAAGGGCTACTTTTATTGTCTTTTGAACTTCTACAAAATCAAAACGCATAAGTAAATTAAGCAGCCAAGCCCTTTAGATTCAGAAAATAATCAGAAGTAGTGAATGGGCTTTCATTTTTACAGGGAAAATTTAAGTAACTTATAGCTGTCCTCAAATAACCCTGTGTGCTCTAGGGAGGAGTTGTCTTCCTAAGCAACTGTAAAACAGAGCAGGAATTTTTTTGAGAGCTATCACGACAGACAGGTGAGCTGTCATATTAAATCAATGCACTTACAGTTATAAGTAGGCTGAAAGCCAAAGAAAATATACAAACTTATTTTTAAACTGAACATGAAATCTATATACTAAGAAAAACAGGTTTCTTTGTGAAAACAAATAGCCCACACGCACATTATGTATTACTTTAAAATTTTTTGGTACATCCTAAAACTTATGGATGTTCTAGAGCATTCAGAATAAACATTCAGAATAAGTGTACACTCTGTTTACATGTATTAAGAACTTTGGATTTATAATTTCAATCAAAAATCCATGACTCTAAATAGATTTCTCTTTATCAAACAAATGGGACTCTTAGTTATATCCAAGAAGAAAACAGCCTTTCACACCAACTTTGGTGGATCTTTAAGGACATGTTATTTTTATATTATACCTATGAAAGCATGACAGTTAAAAATTTTAAAAACCAGAACATCTGGGATTTGGTTTTGTTATTTTTTTTTTAATTTAAGAACCTCAAAGATTAGAGATTCAGACGTATTTGGTATCATTCACTTGTTCTGTCCCTCTTTGGGCAGGTTTAATCTGCCCACAAGGACAGCTGAACTCAGCACTGTACTATTTCACGCTGGCTTACAGTTTATACTGTACTGGAGAAAGTATTCAGGATCAGGGCATGGCTGAGTGAGATCCTAAATAGGATGAGCTCTAAGAATACTAATTACTCAACTCCAAAGGCACATGGGACACACAGGTGCTAGGACTCCTCGGGTTGACACAGCTAGGTTAAAAAAATTAAAGAAAGGAGAAAGCAGAATTACTGTCTGATGCAGGTTGATAGCTGTGACAACAGAGAATGTAATTAACAGATTTTTTGCAATATTCAACACATTTTAAAAACAAACAAACACCTAAATAGGAAAAAAATAAATTCCGGAAGTTAGTAACCTACTCGTGACCTTTGAAATCTCCCCTACAGCTCTTAAATGCCTTTTGTAGTAAAAGAAAACACAAGTCTGGCCCATCAAGTAGTATAAAAGATCTGGAGTATCTGTATATACTATTCCTAGCTGGGGATGAGAGGCTGGGAGCATTGGTGAGCCATGCACAGAGGGTGCCTCAATAGGCTGCACTCTATCTTCTGCTTGTTCTTCAAGGAACAGAGCTCCTACCTCAGGAAATCATGTCCTTGCTGAACTTGGAACCCAGTCTCTGTGGAATACATAGAGATACATTCCTGCAGCAGTCAAAAAGACTGAACTTTTAAAAAGTCTTTATGTCAGTGAAATTTCTGCAAAGTGCAAGGTTCACCCCAACCAGAAACACAGCACTCAGGCTTCTTCCAGTACACGTTGGCACCCCTCTTCCTCTTGCTGCACTGAAGGTACCTCAGGTCTCACTCATGGGAGACCACCTGTCCAGAATGACCTGATCCAAGATGTTGTACTATTGATTTTTAACCTGAAGAAGCTGTCATCATCTACTATTTAAATTCATCTTTCTTTGATATTATTGATTTCTGTCAGATTCTTTACCATCTATCACATTTGTTAACAAGGCTTGCCATGCATATTATTAAAAATGCTGGTACGTACTGTTCAGTAAAGAGATAGAGAAAGTGCACACATGAGTAGTGAGCAGGCACAGCATTGGCAAAGTGGAAAGCAAAATTTAAATGGAGTGCTGCACATTTAGTGGTCATATTTAGTCGTGAATTGATCTGATCCTCAGATTTGCAATGTCCTCACTGTGGAATACTATAGCTCCCTCTCCTGAAACCTGTATCAGGAGTTAGCAGTTTGTGAGTTACATAGAGGGGAAAGATCTGTTAGCTGAAAGCTCCTCTGCAAATTACCCAAGAACACTGAAGGACTGATCCCAACCACTGAGCATGCAGATGCTTAAAAGGGAACCCTCTTCAGAAGTAAATGTTTTGTGTTGTTGCAGCAAGACCGAGTTCACTGAGGTGCCTTGACCTTCCTTCCCCAGCTACAAATGCTTGGTAGGATTGCTCCTGGAGAATGCAGTAGGCACAGCCTAAAGCAGATTAATTGTTTTGCAACACAGTGAAGACAGTAGCTCAGAAAAGCTGTTTACTGCGTGGGTTACTGGGCAAAACTTGTCATCATGTGTATGTCACAAGAACCTACTGCTTGAGTAAACACAAAGTGTTTACCATTCCAATGGCATTTTCCTTTGCAATTTTAGTCATATTCAACACTTTCTCAAGTGTTTTTAAGAAAAGGTACAGATTAGTAAGATGCCATATCTGAAAAAAATCTTTTAGTGCA